>NW_026999326.1:600000-1200000 GCF_037126465.1 Ornithodoros turicata | reverse complement strand
TTTCATGTTACGTGTGTTCAAATTGAGTTAATTTATTGTGTCAATTATGTGTGTGTCTTACACGTTTGGTGTTGGTGTGTTATGCCTTTTGCTTAAGGTGTCATGTGCAGGCATCTGTATGTCACTTACATGGTTAATGTACTTCCCATGTTGTGTGTCCATCTACCTTTTTTAATTATTCTTATTCTGTCATATATACTATCACTGTGCAGATAATGTATTGCAAACCCAACGGTGTGCCTCTGGCATATGGATATGTAGCAATAAACAAATAAATTTTTATCCCTGTCCCTTGCACTACCGGGCGATCACAAGAAAATGTAAAAAGTACGGGCAGAGCTGGCAGAACAGTCAGTAGCAGGTGGACAGCAGCACCCAGCAGTACCGCCAGTGGAGAACAATGGAAAGCGGGTTAGAATACCGTGGTCTCCAGTGAAGCTTCCTTTTCAATTTCTCCTCTGTGCTCTGTTAGCCTCTGTTACTACGCCTGTTCATTCTTTTCCCTGTCAACAAATCTACTGCTTCTTCATGACAGTTCTCTGTGTGCACATACTAAGACCCCTGGCATGGTGCAATTGTATTGCGACATTTCAGCTCAAACGTCCGAAGCTTGTGTTTGGTGCTTTCATTCCTTCGACACGAAAAAACAAAACAAAAAGAAACACAAACACACGCTCTAAAAGATCACTTGTGACGCCGCTGGATGTCGCGAAGGAGGGCTCCGCGCCATTTCATGTTTCTCGTACTGTGGCAACTTTAAAAATTCGTCACGCGCGTTTCGCACGCTGAATTTGCCGATATCAGCTCAAAAGGCCAAGTTCGCAGTTTTTTAGAAAATGAACCATATGTCACATGACCTCAGATATTTTTCTGTGCAATGTATTGGTATTTTTCTATCAGAGAAAAATATATACAGCTGATTTTAGCCAACCGTTGTTAAGGAACAAAATTCCGAACTTTGTACAATGTGCGCTGACTTTGCTTGTCCGATATGTTTTAATGCGTTGATCGCTTGGGGTACAGAAGATGTTAGAGACGACACTATCCTTCCTTAAAATACCTAATTCGATTTTTTTTATTTATGTATAGCCGTATTCCATCCACAAGCGCCAAAGCGCACCCGTGTTTTTCGCCCAGAACCGACATTCGAGCCCGCCCTACGACCGTTCTACACTGCGTTGGGAAAAAATATGTTTTTCTGGTGCATGTTCATTCACATGTTCACTCATGTCCCAACATCGTATATTTTTTTCTCGGAAATCGACGTTGGTCGAACAACACCGTTGGGACGTCTGAGCTGGAATGATCATTTCATTCAATGTTCATTTCAACCAAAGGGTGCCGAGTGCTGTACGCATTAAGCGGAAGTGAAACGTCTTCGGAAGGAAGTCACTGAGCTCGAGACCCGCGTTGAACAGAACGAGAACAGACATGGTATGATGGCTGCTCAGCCACATGATTGAGATGATGTTCTACCATTATCATATTTCAGTAGAGGGTTCATTATCCCCAACATGCACCATATTTTTGTAGAAGTTGCGAAGATGGTGAAGCGGCTCGAGAATATGATCGATAAGATCCAGCACCAAGGGGTAGAAAAACCCGAAGTAAGTACGTTTGCACTAGTACAATGGTGTAGCTCTGTCGCCTTTCAAATTTTTAGGAACGTTTATTCGCAGGATACACGTGACGTTGTTGGGCTGATCTTGAGCGAAACAACCAAGAAGGGATGACACAGAAAGCTCAAACTAGGCAAAAAACAAGCCTATTTCAGGTGGTTTGAGGTTCCCGTGTATTATCTGTTTTTGGTTGTTTCGCTCAAGTTGAGGCATAGCATGCTATGGGATTTCTGCATGCATGGCGCTTGCCTGCATTGCCAAACAAGGGTGTTCATATAATGAATGAATATTTTTCTCCACTGTTTTGCAATGAGGTGTTGGGTACAAGTGCGCTCCTTATTCTCTGGAATATTTGGTACCTTTCAGGAGGACATCGGACATGGAGTCCTCGTTGCAAGACTGTACTCGACAGGCTCCACAACACCTTTCAAGGCAACCCATGCAAATTTGCTCGTAACCTCACGAGGTTACTTTTCTCAGTAGAGGAACTTCAGGGACACCCGTTGTACGGGTCTGCATCCAGTGTGAAAAAGGGAGCTCCGACCAAACCAGGTCTCGACAGAAAGAGGCTGGATGCGATTCTCGGTATGCAGCATTATTCATTACCTTTGTCCCTAAAAGTGCACTGTTGTTAGCGAATACAGTAAAATAAGCATATGCAGACATGTTGGTATGATCCCACACACAGAGGATACAAACGTACATGTCTGCACATGCTTTCCCTCTTGTTGGTTGTCAACTAGCCCAGGCTCAGCCTTCCACTTGTTTTTGATGACCAGTAGCACTGCTGCACTTCTACAGACTGCAGTATGAGCAGCGTGGACGACACATATTTGCTACTGACCAGAGCTGGATCTATAGCAACATATTCAGGTCCTGATTTCCGACGCCCGACTTTCTCGCGTCAGCATGTCTAGATCAGTACATAAATGTTTGATTTGATTTGGTTTTTTTCTGGCGCACTAGCTACTCAGGCCATAATGCGCCAAATACTACTATAAGTTTTATCTACGTAAAATTTGTGTGTTTACTAAAACTCTTAAGTGCAGGGTTAGTAATTAAAATCGCAGATCCTTTAAAAATCCGGTATATTTAAAAAAAACATATAGATCTTTCCAAAAGGTACGAAACTTTCATCGCCCAGCAAAAGCGCCGGGTGGAGTGGTAAGAAGTTTCTATAGAATAAAACAAAATGTCTTTCACGAAGATGCTGATATGCTGGGCATACAATGAGTATATGGAGGATTGAGAGAAGTTCCCCACAGTGACTGCATTCAGGAGGGTCTTCTTCACGTAGGAGATATCCATGTGTTAAGTAGGTGTGCCCCAAGCGGAGCCGACAAAGTAGCACCTCATACAGTCGATTGGATGTAGATGGAGGAGGACCTATCTTAGGCTTTATAGTGTGCAATTTGTTACTTATCTGTTGGTCCCAAAAGCTTTGACAGTGTCTGCTAATGCTGCTTTTTAAACATAGCCTGAGATCTTTTGATGGAATGTCGAATGGCGTTATATCTTTTGTTAGGGCAGCCGCAGCTGCTCGATCGGCCTTTTCGTTTCCGGGTATCCCAACATGGCTGGGTACCCAGCAGAACAGTAACGGATAAGCCCTGTTAGCTATAGTGTTTGCTAGGCTCCTTGCACGATGAACTATAGGATCTTTTGTGCTATGAATGCTACAGACAGTCTGTAAGGAACTCAAAGAATCTGTGCATATGACCGATGATTTGATACGCTTTTGTAAAATATAATTGAGGGCTAAAATGATGGCATACACTTCTGCTGTGAAAACAGACATGGTGACTTTCAAGCGATGTGACCTTGTAACTGTGCCAGTGACCATAGCGCACGATACCCTAGAAACGGTCTTTGAGCCATCAGTGTACAACTCTACTGGCTGCCAAAGCTATCCTTTAACACCTCAAATTCCTGCTGGAGTACAGTGTTAGCAGTATCACGCTTGTTGTATCTGGAAAGGGATACGTTGCATTTTGGAGGGGGCTGCCATGGAGAGATTTTCTTAGTTGTCTCAAGAATCATAGAGTTGTATTCTGGAAAGCCATAGTGTTCGACTGCTTGTGACATTCTAACGCTAAAAGAAGGCACAGCTGAAGGTCTGTTCAAGAAGTGCTGTCTGAATTGTGTATCTTTCACACATTGATATGCTGGGTTCTCGGGGTGACCCCTGATTCTAAGTGCATATGAAGCAGCGAGGTAAAACCTACGTCTCTCTAAAGACCACTGATTCGCTTCTATGTATAGACTTTGTATCGGAGAAGTTCTGAATGCTCCGAGTACTAAACGCAGTCCTTGGTGGTGTATTGGATCGAGGATTTTGAGTTAGATGGCCGTGCTGAACCATACACAGCACACCCATAATCCAATTTGGAAAGAACAGTGGAGACGTAGATCTTCTTAAGTGTGTTCGGTAGCGTGTGCGCCTTCTGATCCCGAGATCGCGGGTTCGAACCCGGCCGAGGACGCCAGCAACTTGGTGGCAGGGTACAAGTTGCTTACACACGCAGTCTTCCGCGAGGGACGTTAAATACGGGGTGCCGTGTGATGAGCTTTCATCGCACGTTAAAGAACCCTCAGGTGGGCAAAAGCAATCCACAGACCGACCGCTGTGGCGTCGCTCATGATCTCAGTTGTCTCGCGACGTAAACACCCAATTATTATCTTAAGTGTGTCACGATTTGCGCCCCAGGATCGGTGAGAAAGCACCTTCAGAAGATTTAGAGATTTAATGGCCTTTACCTTGAGGTGTTTGAGGTGAGGAAGAAAAGTCAATTTCCGGTCAAATATAAGTCCAAGGAATTTATGCTCAGGCTTTACGTTAATGTCGTGGCTGCCCATTTTAAGTGTTGGTTCGGGAAACACTCCCCGAACCCTAGAGAAAGAGACGCATACTGTCTTTTCTGGAGAAAACTTGAAACCATTTTCGTGCGACCATTTGACCAACTTGTTTATTGTGAGTTGGAGTTGACGTTCGCACCTAGCAACGCTGGAAGAGGAACAAGAAATTTGAACGTCATCTACATACAGTGAATGCCTGACTGAAGGAGGAATGGCACTTGTTATGGAGTTCATCTTTACAATGAATAGAGTTACACTTAGGACGGATCCTTGAGGTACACCGTTCTCTTGTATGAATGGGCGAGAAAGTGTCGATCCAACCTGGACCCGGAATAATGGTCCTTGGAGGAAATTGGCAATACAGCGAAACATGCGGCCGCTTATTCCCAGAGTGTGCAGATCCTGCAGAATACCATACCTCCAGGCGGTATCATAGGCCTTTTCAATGTCGAAAAATGCGGGCACACAATGCTGCCTTCGGACAAATGCTTCCCTGATGGCAGTCTCTAGCCGCAACAGATGACCTGTTGACGAGCACGCAGCTCTGAAGCCACTCTGGAATTTATCTAGGCATTTATTTTCCTCAAGGAAATACATCAGGCGATCATTAACCATGCGCTCAAAAGTTTTCCCTAGGCAACATGTGAGTGCTATGGGTCGATAACTGGAGGGGTTTGTGCAGTGTTTTCCAGGTTTTAACAGTGGGACAACGGTTGCCACCTTCCAGCCAGACGGAAGACCACCGTCTCGCCAGACAAGATTAAAGAAATCAAGAAGGGATTCTAAAGATGTGGATGATAAATGCTGGATCATGGAGCAGGTAATGCGATCAGGACCTGGGGCTGTAACTATACTGGATGACAGAGCCCTTTGTAGCTCAGTCATTGTAAAGAGTGAATTGTATGGGTACTTGTCACCGCCCTCACCTGGAATAGTCTGTTTCTCAGCAGACGATTTTATTTTCAAAAAATCCCTGCTATAGTGAGCTGAGCTGGATACATGTTGCATATGTTCCCCAGGGGCATCGGCCTGCTCTTCCAAATTCTGACAAACTACGCCATTTACCTGCAGTAATGGGACAGAGAAACTCGTGTAGTCTCCTTTGATTTTCCTTAACCTGTCCCATATAAGTTTTGAAGGAGTGTTACAATTCAAATAAGATACACAACTTTCCCAGGATTCTTTTTTTGCCTGTCTTCGTGTCCAGCGTGCTTTTGCACGTGCCTTCCTGAATGCGACTAAGTTTGGTGTGGTGGGGCGCCTTCGAAACGCCCCCCCCCCCCCTCCCGCCCGATTTTGTTCTTTGCGTGTAGTCTCGCAGTCGCTTGTCCACCAAGGCTTGGAGCGCTTAGGAAGGCTACCGGATGTTTGTGGGATGGACTGTTGAGCAGCATTTATAATGGTGTCCGTAATAAGATTATTGACATCTTCTATACTTAACCCTTGGAAAGATGGTGTTAGGAGATTGGCTTCTTCCTTGAAGAGATTCCAATCAGCCTGTGACAGTTTCCACCGGCGTGGACGTGTACCTAGGGTGGTTGGGGCATTATGCACTTTCAGAACTACAGGAAAATGATCGCTACCCCGAGGATTCTGGTCAACTGCCCAGTCAATGGTTTGAAACACTGATGGGCTGCACAAAGAGAGGTCGATAGCGGAGAAAGACTGACTAGCGCTACCTACATAAGTGGGACTTCCTTTGTTAAGAAGACAGATAGCTCTAGAAAGTAATATCTTTTCCGGCATTTTTCCTCGCCTGTCGACTCTCGAGCTGCCCCATAAACAGTTATGGGCATTAAAATCTCCCAGTAAGAGGAAAGGCGGTGGGAGCTCGTCAATTAAAGTTTCCAGTGTGTTCTGGTCTACCACAGCTGATGGTGGTAGGTATAAAGAACATACAGTTATGACCCCCTGAAGACATATTTGAACGGCAACTGCCTCAGGTGCTGTTTTCAGTGGAAGGTGCTTTGTAGGGAGGGTTTTTGGTGTAAGGATAGCAACACCTCCAGATGTACGTGTTTCATCAACCCGATCGTTTCGGAACAGGTTCCATCTCCGGAGTGTATGTATCTGTTGTGGTTTAAGATAAGTCTCTTGTAGTGCAAAACAGAGTGTATCATACCTGTCCGAAAGATCATTGACATCATCAAGATTAGTGAGGAGCCCTCGACAATTCCACTGAAGGATCGCCATAGCATAGAAAATGAAAAAGGTGTGCCCAAGAGGCGTCTCCGTCATTGGAAAGAGTGTACTGTGTAAAGAACCTTTCATTATTTCTTCTTTGGGGGCATTAGGGGCTGCCTCGGAGTTTTCATCCGCGCAGCCGCAAGTTCCTTAGCTGTTATATCGGGGAGTGAGCCGCTCCCAGACATACTGCTCTTAGGCTTCCTTTGTGTTTGTGAGCTCACGCTCGTAAAAGAGCCTTGCGAGATCGTGTCGTCATCGCATTCCATGGAGCTTGCCTCCACAGTTTGCGATGACGAAGGCGGCGTCTGTGAAAATGACGCCACGGAAGAGGATTGCGAAACTTTTGTTACTGTTACGGGAGGTGGTGTTTGAGGAAGAGGCGTATGTGTTTCTTCACTTTGTGTTGACTTTTCTGTCTGTGTTGCACATGAAATCATCCTTGGTTTCTCTTTAACGACGGATGAAAAGGATTTCTGGAACAGGAAGGGAGATGCCTTCTTCCTGGCTTCTGGATAGCTTAGTTTCTGTGTAACTTTGATGTGCATAACCTCTTTCACAAACTTCCACTTTGGGCAAGACCTAGAGTACGAAGGGTGGTCACCTGAGCAGTTAACGCAGTGATCAGGCCCTCCGCACTCTTTGCAGTTGTGGTCCTGTTTGCTGCAGCGAGCACAGCATGCAGACCCTCTGCACGCATCGGAAGGATGACCAAAGCGGTTACATTTAAAACATCTAAGTGGGTTAGGAATATATGGCCGCACTTCGGCAGTCAGATATCCTACCTTCAGTCTTTCTGGTAGAGTCGGGCAGTCGAACGTGAGAATTGTGTTGCGTGTCGTTATATATTCATTGTTTTTCCTGATTTTAATTTTCTTTACATCAATCACCTTCTGGTTTTTTTAGATTTTCCAGAATCTCTGCTGAAGGAACATCGATGAGTTCTACCAGCGACACCACACCACGGCAAGTATTAAGAGTCCTGTGCAAGGTTGATGTTATGTTGACTCCGAGCATTTGCTGTGTATTCAGTAAGCGCTCACAGTCGGCTTCCGAGGTGCATTTTAGAAGCAAGTCACCCGATCTAAGGCGCTTGATTTCGGTCACATTCTTTGACAGGGATGCCACCGCCTTCTCAATAAAGAACGGCGACATTCTCCCTAGTGGAGTGCTTTTCTCAGTATCAGTGCTCACACTACTGACAACTATGTATTTAGCTTGGAAGGTGTCGAACACCTGTTTGAAAACTTCGGTCCGCGGACGCTTTCCGCCCGCGATCAAGGAAGGAGAAGAATGTTTTACCATAAGAGGTTAAGGAAATGAATGTTCCCATTGGTCACCCACACTTCACATTCATACATGTGGGAAGGTCCCGGAGTTTGAAGGAAAACCGGGGTAAGCCGGGAAAGCCGGGAAACTGGGGAAAGCCGGGGTTTGACCAAGACCCCGACCGCCACCGTTCAAGGCTTCTACCCTTCGCCTTTCATCCCCTCGGCACGGTACGGATAACACCTTAGGACTGGGGGCTGGGGTCCGTGGTGGCGCCACTCACCAAACACCAGCCGAAGCCGGTGCCCCCTGCGGGGAGTACATAAAGGTCACCAATTGTTCATCCCATGTCAGATCAACACACCCGTCCAAGAACTCTCAACTTCTCCCCTCCTAGCGATAAGGGGAAACAAACTGGGCAGTCAAAGACGTAAGAAAGTGCACATTAGAGTCACATATTAGGTGCATATTAAATGCACGTGCAGTGAGCTGTCAAAATGTGTTCCCCAACTACCCATCTTATCTGTTTCATAGTCCCTGTTCTTGCACTTGGATGCCATATTTTTCTCCTTTACATCGCACTGGTTGTTGCTAAACTTGGATGCAGTTGAAAATGCTTTTGGCTCTTTTGGCCCCTTTATTTACAATATACCGAGTTATGCTAGAAAAAAGAGACTGGGATATAGCTACTCTAACCTTCTCTGCTGTTATGGGGCATCATTCTTCATAAGTGTATGGACTATTTTCGTTGGCATGAGTTACAAAAGCCATAGAAATTTTTATGTAACGCATGACGTGTTGGTCTAAGGTAAAGAACATGCAATAACTCTGAATCTGGGGCAATACACGAAAGCGCAGTAACACAGCAGTATTCTTTGCAGCGGTAAGAAACCTTTTCTTTGCGGACCAGGAGATGTGGAGCTCTTGTCAAGAGGATCACACAATTTTTAATGTGCAAGGATGTCCCTGTGATGGTTTCGGTACTTTTGCTTCACAAGGTTTGATCACTTGATGGCGGGACTTACAAGACGCGACTTGTTCAAAATAATATAAATTACGACATTTCGCAAAAATCATTGGGCGTTGCTGAATTTAAATAGAAAAGCAGGTCTAACGGACCAGGACAGCTACTGGCATGTATTCCTTGCGTGGTTCATGTGAACCATACACATGAAAATCTCCCATAGACTTACTGTGCAGGTGGTTCCGCCTCAATTCAGCTGTATACGAAGCATTTACCTGTATGTCCCAGCCTCCTTAGCCCTGTTTGTTAATTGCCTACATTTTATTACTTCTGTTTTCAGATTATACCTCAAGCAAATTTGCAACTGCTGTGGCACCGATCAAAAAATCTCTTGCGTCGATGCTCTTAACTGTGCAGGAAATCAAGAAGTGCGTCCCAAGTGATGTGCAATAGAAAGAGAAGGTAGCACGTCTGCCACCTAGTCATGTCAATCCGTGTACTCTTGAAAGAATAAACATTTGTGCAAAAAAAGCCATCGCCTCAAATGTGCAGTGAGGTGTGCAGTGTTTCAAATATGCTGTTTTTAGCCCTTATGGAATGCATTAGTACAGAACAGGTGGGCGGACAATGGAAGGAGAGTGTGTAGATCTTTTCTAACCAATTTCTTTAGAATATGTGTATATCATTTTGAACCAATTTCTTTGAATATATGTATATAATTTCTATCCAATTTTTCTAATATATCTATATAATTTCTATCCAATTTTTCTAATATATCTATATAATTTCTACCCAATTTCTTTTAATATCTGTATACACTCAGAGAAAAATCTATACCTTTAGAGGTATAGATTGCTTGCTCAATAACTTAGCCCTTCCTAGGTATTATTTTATACCTCGGTTACAGGTATAAAAAATAGTCCTCAACAAAGGGATATAATGCCACACCTTTAGGGGTATAGCTCTATACCCCTGTGAGGGTCTGCACGAGTGCCATCATTGTGTTAAATCACACCTAGGCATAGGCATTTTTAGAGGAGGAAACTAGAAAAATCACCTTTGGAGGAAAGAAAAGTTTTTGACACACACACACACACGCGCGCGCACGCAAAAGCATATGGTTGCGAAGTCGGACGAAAAGCTCGTGCACGTTACTCCGCATGTAAGAAAAAAAAAAGATGTGGAGTTAAAAACTAAAGCAAATTTTCATGGAGCAAGATCGCTCTGCGCAGTCATCAAGTGTGTATCACGATGTATCGCGAGATAGATAGACATTTACAGAGCAACGTATACTGATACACTGGTGGCGACTGGACAAACTGTAGAGCAGCCTTCGTCTGGTACGCAACCCTAAGGGTGAGGACATCTAGATTCAACATTCCAGCAATGAAGATTTTATGCAGCCATAAACTAACCATGTGGATTTAGATAGTACTGTACTGATGTCTGTGTTTCTTCGTTAAATATCCGTTTAACATAGCTGATACCGTCTCAAGAAAAAAATAATAATGATGTGATACAGCACGTTGCGGAAGTAAAGGTATAAAAAACACAAAGGTATAAAGAAATAGAAGGTATATAAGCAGCCTCATCTATATACCGTGAAAAGCATAGCCTGGTGACCTATTCCTGGTACTGGATATGTACGCGTGGTGATGAGGTATAAATATGGTACGTTAGCCCTCCTTTATATCTCTTTCGTACCCTTGAGAAGGGTTGGAGGTATAAATAGGAAACCTGTACCTCTTCTATACCCTCCAAAGTTATATATCTGAAGCAGAAGATATAAAAGATGTATAAGAGCACGTTATTATACCTTATTAATACCTTTTTTCTAACAGTGTATCTTTTCTAACCAATTTCTTTAGAATCTGTCTCTTTTTCTCTATTTACTTTCTATACGAAGTGGTGGCTATTTATTGAAAGGAACTATATTAAAAGTAGATAAAAGTTGTATATACCTCCAATGGACTTTTAAACCACCTTATCCACAGTTTTCTATATAACTTCTATAGAACCTAGCCTCTATTTTTCATAAGGGTAAATAACAAGAATTCATCCACCAGAAGTCAGTGTTTCACACACCCTACTTTCCATCAAAACTATTAAAAGGTGTGACCCCCAAACATGCGCAAAATTCCTAGAGAGTCTTCACTGGACACTGTTGCTGTCCCTCTCACCAGGTGCTCTCTATGAACCTGACTCATAGTTCTGGACGCGCTGCCTGAGCAAACTTCAGCATGCTTTCCCAACACGAATGGTAACTGCTATGAGGAGTGTTGTACTTACTGAAAGCGATACCGTGAGGTTCTTGTAATCAACTCCTTGAGACCTGAGACGGAACGTTTAGGAACAAGTTTACTTTCCCACCACGCTTAAATTAACGACAAAAATCCATCATCAAGTCCCATGCAGTGCCGATCAAGCGGCTGCCAGTCGTTCCGTTGAGATCGGAATCCTCCTGTCCACTTCTTTCTCGTCGTCTTCCCTTCACTCCTCGTCGTCTTCTCTCGGAAGACCGAATCCTTACGCTCCCTCCCCCTCTTGACGGTCTGTACGCTGCGGAACCGAACCGTCACGCTTCACTTGGAAGTGTTATCGGTTGACGTGCCGACGCGCAATGTAGCGCCTCAAATCTTGTACGTGGAGCCTTGGGTTGACTCTTGAGCCAAGATCAAGAGTGTAGACATTTCCCGACCTGTGGATAATTTTCGCTGGCCCAATCCATGGCTTTGCGAGTCGAGAAGTTTCTCCTTCGGCCTTATTCGACAAGGCCCTGTTGCGATAAAGCACCAGGGCACGACATTGAATTCTGCAAATCGCCGAGATCTGTTGCAGTAATGGTTGCGCTTCTGTGACTGCTTCTAGCAGCTTTTTCGAGCCGTTCTTCAATCGTTCCATTCGTGTGATCGGGAAGCAATCCCACCGGAAACACTGAATCTGCCGGTGCTCTGGGAAGGGCGGTGAGGATTAACTCAAATGGAGCTGATCCAGTTGAACGGTTCTTCGCAGACCGTAGGGCGAAAAGCAGTTCGGGATGCTTCGTGTCCCATTGTCGCTGATTTTCTTCCAGGTATGTCTTGATCATGTACTTGAGTGTCTGATTATACCTCTCTGTTGCATTGGGTTGCGGGTGATACGTTAGAGTGAATGTTTTCTCAACTCCCCATGATGCACACAATACGGACATGTTGGATGATTTGAATTCCGGGCATTATCCGTAAATAAGATGCATGGCGCTCGCCATCGTGAGAGTAACTCCCGTGTCTTGTCACAGACAGCGGTTGCTGTGGCCGATCTGAGTGGAAAGGCTTCGACGTATTTGGTGAAGATGTCCACAAAAACGAGCAGGAACTGGAAACCCTTCGATGTTGCCGGATACGGTCTCATAAGGTCGGCAGCCCACACCTGGAGTGGCTGCTTTGCTGTGTACGAAGACATGTAGCCTTGGGGCTTTTGCCGTGGGATTTTCGCACGTTGACAACTTTCGCAGGATGCTACGTACTGTTCCACACCTCGGTGCATTTTCGGCCATACCACTCGGTTCTTCAAGCTTGAATGCGTTTTTGACAGTCCAAGGTGTCCGGCCGTTGGTGCGTCGTGAAATGATACAAGAAACATCTCTCGTAGCGAACTGGGAAGAAACGGCTTCCACTGTTCCTTGTTATCTCTGCTGGCTACTAGCTGGCAGAGGATGCCTTCCTGAAGGCTGAATTTCTCTCCGTTGTGTTAAACAACCGGTCCATCAGAGTGAAATTTTTCAAAAATGGGTTGCAAGACAGGATCTATCCTTTGAGCTTGCCTGAAGGCTTCTCCTCCTTTGAAAGTATCTGGATCTACTGCGAGATACTCCGAATCCGTCTGTTGTGTTGCGCTTTCCTGTATGTCGTTCCGAGCAGACGCTTGGGCCCGTGTGATTACAGCAGCAACTGTGCTACATGACAGCGCATCCGCGACGGGGTTGAGCTTAGCACTTCTATGCTTGAATGCGACTGAAGTATTTGTTCTTAGCTTTCTTCAGCGCAGATTTATAAGAACTAGCGCACAAACTGTACTCCCTCCAAGAATTAGAACAGTTAGAGCTCTTAGCCTTCCTAAATAGTCACCTTTTCTTATTACGCAGTGCGCAGTGCGTAATAAGAAAAGGTGACGCAGTGCGCAGTGCGTGCAGATAGTGCGTCCGCAGGACCACCTGTGGTGCTACTTGTTATTTCTTGGGTTCCATCGTTAGAGATTGATGAAGTACTATATGCAGGCTGAACGTCCAGCACGGTAGTGCAGTTAGAATCTCCGTCTTCAGAGGTAAGGATGTCGATGTCCTCTCCAGTAGTTGTACGCAGCTTTTGCGGTCGAAAAGAGAGTTCTTGTACCAAGTAATCGATGATGTTCGTGCCGGCAATAAAGTCTGTGGAACAGTCTTCCATGATGAGGGTTGGCACCTCTCGTTTCCAGGACTTTACCTTCACCAGTACAGGCACCGTGCCCAGAACGGTGATTTTTGTTTTATCAGCGTTCCAAACGGGGCTGTTGCAACTGGCAGCATCTTCCAGAACACCCAGTTTCTTGGAAAAATCTTTCGACATAACGCTGAGCGTTGCTCCTGTGTCAAGCAGCATGAGAGTTTCACGGTTGTTCACCGTTGCCTGTATGAAGATCTGCTTGTGATCTCCCGTCAATATGGAGTGCATCTTTCTTTTCTGTTTTGCGCACTTCGGAGCAATGTGTCCTTCTTGACCACATGTGTAGCACACTGGCGTGCTCTTTGACGAAGGGCGCGGCTTTGTTGTAGGGACTTGCGGGGTCGATGGCGTCACAGGCACATTTGCTTCTGAAGAAGTGAGCTTCGTATCCGTCCGGTTATGACTTCGTATTTCCAACTGTAGGATGGGACAAGCGTAAGCTTGCCCACATCACGCTTCAAAAATAAAGCGCAACCTGTGGCACGCACGTGACTTTATGACTTTATGATTATGACTTTCCGAAGATTTGTTGCATTGGAATGAATCTTTGGACCGAACCACTGAAGGCTGAACTGGCTGAGCGGACCAAGCATGCACGCGCCTGTGCATGACTTCATCATCCTCTAGCTGTCTTGCAGCTTTGATGAGGTCATCGAGACCGTCCCAAGACTGACATCTGGGCGATTCCATGCGAAATGATCCAGCGGACCTGCTCGGCCGTCGCAAAACTATCGGGAATTTTTAGGAATTTTTTTTTAGCAGTCCCTAATAGTGCAAAACGACACACCACGAAACATTTCTTCCCAAAATCTCAATGTGGCGGGTGCTACACACGAGCAAAGTTCGCAGCGCTGGCGAAAACCGTGCCTGGCGTGAATGGCAGCTGCGGCTCATAGAAAGCACCTAGAACTGCGCGGTTTTCTTTTGCATATAGAGGAAACCATGCTATACACAGTGTTCAAATCCCGGTTGTCGTGCTGTAGTCGGTGCTGGTATACAAAGGCTGGAAGTTTCGCAATTTTCCTTCTATTTCGCGATTTTTTTGTGGAAAATCAAACTATTAAATTTTAAGGAATATTTTTTCCTGTCAAGGCCTCGTGAAATACTTCAACAGGAAAAATCGCAAGACACGTAATTGTTCTAGTCATTGCAGGAAAAAAAGAGGAAGTATGCGATTTTTCCAAAATTCGCTACAATCGAGCGTAAAACACGCAATGAAGAGGGCGGAAGAGACGCCTGAAACCAACGCAGTTTTATAGAACGAGCCTTCCTCTACAACATAATAATTAAAGTTTGGGAAGAAATGTTTCGTGGTGTGTCGTTTTGCACTATTAGGGACTGCTAAAAAAATTTTCGTAAAAATTTGGGATCGTTTTGTGGAGGCCGAGCAGGTCCGCTGGATCATTTCGCGTGGAATCGCCCATCTGAGTCTTGCGATATGCGTTTGATCCCTTAAACCAGAAAGAATAATCGAAGGAAAGGTTGACGTGTTCTCCTCAATCTTGGACTTCCGAAGAAGTTCCGTTTTGCAGTACATATAGTTGGCTACATTTTCCGACATACGCTGAACACGTTTCAGCATATTGTCATACAGGAGTGCTGGATTTTCTTCCACAGAAAATGCACTCACCAATGCAGTTTTCCATTGTTGCCATATGTCTTGAGGTTTTTCCCTCGTGCTCCATGCCAACGTCGGGTAGTACTTCGAAGTTTGCTGATGGCCATACTGAGAGACATTTCGTCATTCCACTGCGCGAGAGTTGCGATCCGCTGGAATTCAGTCAACCAGTCGCTAACATTATCGCCTGAGGATCCGTCGAAGAGTCGTACATGCGTGATCAAGTCTGGCGTCACGTTTACTTCAGTTGATCGGGAAGCGCTGGTCTGCGTCTGTACAGCCAGACTCAAAGCTTCAGTTGGTTCCTTAAGGGCGTTGGGAATTCCTTCCATGTCAACGTGTCGTTGATATCATTTGTAGTTGCAGTTGCACCGTTGGCATCTTTCTTCAGAGGCATGTTGTCTACGTGGCATGCGTTCGAACGTTCCAAAAGGTGATCCAAGAAGTCCGTGTCGGCTGCGCCAAATTGTGAGGTTCTTGTAATTAACTCCTTGAGACCTGAGGCGGAACGTTTAAGAGCAAGTTTACTTTCCCACCACGCTTAAATTAACAACAAAAATACATCATCAAGTCCCATGCAGTGCCCATCAAGCGGCTGCCAGTCGTTCCGTTGAGATCGGAATCCTCCTGTCCACGTGGTGGTGGTGGTGGTGATGGTGAAAGGGCTTGCCGTTGTCGGCCTCACGTATGTGGGCAACGTCACGACTGACGCCCTGGGGAAATGTGCGTCCTGGGCCGACTCCTGGGGGAACTGTGCCGACATATGTCTGAAAGCGTCTGAGGAAAACCCAGGAAAAACCCCAGACAGCACAGCCGGCACCTGGATTCGAACCCGGGTACCTCCCAGTCTCGACGTGACATGGCCAGCACGTGACACTGTCACACCATGGCCAGCACGACGTGACATGGCCACTGAGCCACGGGAGCTGGTCCTCCTGTCCACTTCTTCCAAGTCGGTTACCGCCTATACAGCATATACAGCCTATAGCAGCTCTCGTCGTCTTCCCTGCTCTAGACTCCTCGTCGTCTTCTCTCGGAAGACCGAATCCTTACAATATGAAATGCTGTGCCTTGACACGCAATGTTGATGTCCTTCTTAAGGCTGCAGAGAGATGCTCCTTGCTCCCTTTATTCCAAACCCCACTACGAGACGCAAGCCCACTGGCCACCGAGCCTCACAGTCAGGGCAATCAAGGGAAGCTATCACTGAGGCTCAGAAAAGCTGTTTTCCATCGGGATCTGATACAGGACTGAGCCGTGAGTAGCCCCGTGGAAGCACCAGGGTTTCTTCGAATTTTAGATGTGCCAGCTTTTATTTTGCTCCCCCTCCTTTTTTAATGTAGTAACTGATTATTTTAGTCTTGTACTAGTTTGGAGATCGAAGATGCGGAGATGATGTAAGAGGTGGAACTAGGCTTTAGGCACAATGAGGCAAAGTGTGACCACATAGCTTCTGAGAATGTTGATGTATCATTCACACAAAGAGAGGATAGGTGTTACAATAGATGTTACATCTTTTTCCGGTTTTGATATTTATTTATTTATGAATATACTCAAAGGCCCTTGCAGGCATTACATGAGGGGGGACATCAACATGGGTCACTTAACAAATACGGAAGTTATAAGGAAGATACATATTTGGAAAACAGACTCTGTTTTTGTTTTTCGTTCGTTCATCAGTCTTGCTCAAGAAATTGTTCACTATAGCAACGGTAGAGAATGTCACGAAAGGAGTGCTCATCTACCGTTTCGCAAGACTCATTAAAAAAGACTACTGTTATGTTTCAACACGACATATTGAACTCATTAACCCTGCATCACCCTGATAGCTATACGTCGTCCTAAGTACAGGAGCGGCATCATTTTAAGTGCGATAGACCAGGTGTGCGAAGAGGTACCTCCCGTTAGGATCTCGGGTACTTGAAGCCTGTGGCAGTTTCTGTGGAAAAGGCTTGCCAGACCCTCTTCACTGCACAGGCTGGGATGACCATGCTCATGTTTTTCCCAAGCTTGTGCCATACTCACCTTGTTAAACTGGCGACAGCAGTGTATCTGTATCGTCTACGCAGATGTACATAAAATATATTTTAGGCGAATAAGTAACCGGTTACAGTACAGTGTGTGTGCAGTGTAATTTCCACATGTACATGAGAGCAACTACAGTTTACCTGCCCCCACCCTATATATTACTACACATGCTGTGTTCTTTTAGAAACCAACATTGCTTTACTTTTCACTGGATGGACAATCAAGAACACTCGATATCGCGAAAAACCTACGTTAAAGCCCTATGCACAGGGCTATACATAAAAAGGTGACTCAGGACACAACACACTGACAATTACAAAATTGCCTCTATTGCTTTTCTCCAGTTCAGAGTTGTGTATTGTATAGTCTTTTTATGTGCTGCGCCCTGTACTGGAGTTTTGAGCGACTTTAATGCAGGACCAAACCAGTTTTGAGCGCCCAAATTTTAACATCATTCGACAAGGACATATGTGACCTACTAGTGAATATAGTCGCTCATAGGTTCGCGCTGCTCACGGAGTTCAAAATATGCCACCTTCAGGACAGTCATATTGAAGCATAGAAGTTGAAAATGTTCGTGGGTTGTAATGCACTAATACTGCAGTCATTCGGCAATGTTTTCGAGCTCCTTGCAGCACACGTATTCGATCTCCTTCGGCATTATCACACACTAGCCCCATAAACAGCAAGTGCGCATTAAATATAAGTACACGAAATCTCAGAGAACGTTTACATGTTCGATCACAGTGTGCGTTAAAAAGCTCATCGCTTGCCTGTCTGTCGAAGACAGGCGACTGATGCTCTTTGCTTCATCTGTGACCGATGTTCGTAGAGCTCTAACTTCGTCTTGCATTCGCGGCATCGGCGACGTTTCCAAAGCAAGGCTACCGACCTGTTCAGCACGCAGAATTTCCTTGTCGATGTCAGAAAGGTAAGAAAAAAGGTTCCGGACTCGAAGTCTCCGCCTTTCTTGCTTTGACGTCCATATTGAAGATCCCTTTCTGGACGGATGCCGCCGCTCTCACAAACTCACTAACAACGATGAAATAAGGGTGCGCAGGCAAGCGAGCTTGTGAACAAGAAAACTTCCGGTCCGGGCGCCCAATGAAAAATGGACCTCGTGCTTTCGTCATGCACACGGAAATTGGAGGATGTCCACTACAAAGAGGCTATATTTCGGCGCCGATTGCGCGAGTTGAGGAGGAAAAGCGAAGCCGGTTTTCAGCTCCCCGTTTGGCAAACTTTGCTGCCGCGCACAGCCAAAATATTTCGCGAGGCATATTATACCTTCGTAGTAGATGCAAACGAAAGATTTGTCGAACTTCTGGTCAGAGTCCCTTTAATGAAACACTAGTAATAAAACACACATATCCACACAAGTTCAAGAAGACGGCGGGCAGCAAGTGACGGGGCTAGTGGGTAGCTGACTTAAAACGTTTAGTCAATGTCTTTGTAGGAGCAACCACCGTCTAGGCCCGTCCGTAGCTTTATAAGCACCCACGATGGCCCTGTACAGCTACTACATTCAAACGTGACTTTCTGCTGCTTGCCTGATGCGGGCCTCACAGGCGTCTTCTTTAGTGCGCCGATAATGTATGTAATGTTTCTGAATAAATTATTTGTGATATATAAATAGTGGTGGTGAAACTGCTTGCCACGCTTGTAGCGGGCAACGTCACGACTAACGCAGGAGGATGAAGTAAATGATTAATAAGAAGAGGGTGAGGTTAGGTGAGATAATGTAAGATGAGTTTCTACGCAGCAGTTGAATAGCATACGCGGTGTAAATCATGAGGCGGCTAAGGATGACCCGGAAGCAAAACAGAACACACAGAGTTTCGATCAGGTTAGGTAGACCGGGTCCCAGATAGAAAGTCAGTCCACGGTGACGATCTTGAGACGGGACAAAAGGATAACAACCAGCAACATAGGAGCTGCTTGGATGCCAGGGATGCAAAGACGTAGGATGAGACTTGTGTCTTTTAAGAAGCAGACTCGGGCAGCAGTCCGTTTGCGCCTTCTCTGCCGGTGTAGCGCCGCCGAAGAGGACGTCGGACAGCGGAAGGTTGCTATTGTTCAAAGGTGACAAGAATTTTCCACGATGAGTGGCATAAGCAGTACATTCGAGTAGTACATGTTAAACAGTTCCAATAGCTGCTTTGCATTTCTGACAAATTGGAGATGGCATGAGGTTAATCCGCTGAAGCCAGCTGCGCGTAAAGGATGCCTCAGTCCAGATGCGGTGTAGGACAGTGGCGGTGGCCCTGGTGCAAGTACGGGACATAAGAGGAGGCGGGCTTGGTAAATAGCACGTCTGGTACCAGAAGATGTCATTAGTTTGTTGACAACGAGCTTGGCGTTCTCTTCTGATGGGACTGAGAATGTGAGGTTTGAGAGGGTGTGAGCCTCCTTTGCTAGTCTGTCGGCTTCCTCACTGCGGAATATACCAACATGGGAGGGAACCCTTGAAGCGTGATGTTTTCCCCTTGTTCTTGAGAGAGTTCCATGGCCTTAGTAATGCATTTGACCGGTGTTGTAGGACTGTCGAGATCAGATAGTTCGCATAAGGCGGACAGAGATTCAGTGAAGATCACAACGTCATCACAACTGAAAAAAGAGGCTCCAATAGATGCAGCCTCGATGTAGAATTGCACATAGCTCTGCTGTCGTTGAAGAGAAATGTACAATTTAGCTTAGCGGATCACTGAGAGTTCGAAGATGCGATGTAATATGCACTTGATGATGAATTGGAAGCTATATATATCCCTCAGTGTAGATCAGGTAGCGCCAAGGTCATGTAACAATTGCGGGTGTCCGTTCCTTTCCCTGAAGTCCATGAATAGTGAACCAAGTGGTGGGAATGTGATCCGTCCAGGGTGGTGAGCTTTCCGTCCCTGCGTTGACAGAGTTTTTCTAGATTTTTCTGAGATAGGCACTGCAAAGTTTGCCGACGTTTCTATTGAAACATTACTTGATTTGCCTGATGAAACAGTGAGTAGAGGAAAAGCGATGCAGCCGTGTAATAGAAGTGTATACAGCATTTTCAGCGTGGACGCTAAGAGCCCATTATGCCGCCTGTAGAAGGGTTTCCTCAACACCAGAAGCACGTGGAAGACTCGGGGTGATGCGTAGTCCGGCTCTGTAGAGCCTTTCAAGTCGTTGCAGGCGAGAGGCGGATGGCTGTGTGACCGCGAGAGCATTGGAAAGGTGGCTAAGAACAAGCGCCTAATAAAGTGTCAGCATTGTCCGTGGGTGATTACCCCACAACTTTCCACAGAGTAGTTTTAGGACGTGCAGAAGAGGGAGGCAGCTGTTTACTACACTTGATACACTTGATGATACACTTGGAGAGGAGTAAGGTAATCCCTGAACACATGTGCGCCTATCGGCAACGTCGTGGAACAGCCGATGCTCTTAGGCCAATTTCAACCGGATTCCAACAAGTATCACCAAAAGGTAGAATATCTCTAGCACTTTTCATCGGCATAAAACAAGCTTTTGACAACGTCCAGCACGAATTATCATTTTTCCTCTGAAAAACTCTTGCATACCTAAGAGATTGTCAACTTGCATCGAAAATCGAGATCTTGTAAATCGAACTTTGGCTGTGGTCATAGAGGGCTGCACCAGCCAAAAAGATTACTGACAAATGGAGTACCTCAAGGACTTTCCCCAATCCTTTCAATCTTGCACTCACAGACATACATCTTGACTGTCCAACTATGCCGTATGCGTTTACGGTGATGACATCTGTCTCCACTTCGTCGGAAAAATAAAACGACGACTACAATCATCTGCACAGATAACACTGAATCACCTACTTGGACGCAATCTTCCAAAGGACTTGGACTCTCAACTAGCAAGTCAGTCTCCCTTGTGAATGTCTCCAAAGATGTTCATATGCCCAACATTTTCCCCACACTCACAATCGAGGGTACTACCATACCGAGAGTGAATAATTAAATGCATGCAGCAGGGATGGGTGTGCGCACATTCACCCCAAATGGGCGAGTACGAAAGCTGCTCCTCCGACGACGACGACACGTATTGGAGAAGAAAAGGAATCCAGCGAGACACCAGCAGCCACTGTACTTCCGACGATGGAGAAAGACACTGGAACCAGAGCATTCCGACGTGGACCATGGAGGATCGGTTCAACAATTTTCGTCGTAGTCATCACCACAATGATCACAGTGGTCGCTCTTGCAGTAGGATGGTGGAAAGGCGTGGGCTCCGCTGTCATCGTCTCCATGTCTGTGCTTCTCTTTGCTATCAACGTCTAACGATAAGCAAATGTCGTCTGTTCTGATGCCTTCGTCGCTGCGGCTTCTGTTTCCCACAACAGACAGCACATTTGCTTCGTTGTTCCAGCAAGTGCACATCAACAGACATAGTGGAAACCTTGGTAACGCAATCTACTGATACTAATGAGTTCCTGTTGAATAATTAAATGACGGACATTGATTTCGAAAACTTCAAATGTGGGCTCTGAGATGAAATGGTGTGGAGTTATGTGATTAGCACTGGAGTGCTTGTCTGTATGAGCCATGCATGTGTGAGGATCTGGTGTACGCTTCCCTTGTTTTTACAAGTCGGAGCGAACGGGTGTCACGGGGAGGATGCGCAAGTGTTGTCAACCAGCACCTGAAGTTGAGCCGCAGAGCAAGCACTGAAATTTTCTCAGATTTCCCTCGACTGCATCGCTGCGAACAGCCGCTCATCAGTCGGTCCCTCAAACTTGCCATGTCTTGTAACGACTAACAACGCACAACCCGCGTGCTCTCGTACAGTCGATAGATGGTATTTATCACGAATTTCACGAGAGCTATTTTGCCGCGAAATTAAAATTCCGCTAAAAAAGTAACACCCCGAACTTCCTGGTGCAGAATCTACGTACCGCGAAATTAAGGTCCCGCGAAACACTTCGTAAACGTGTCAACGTCCGAATTCGCGAAATTCACTTTTAGAAACAAATATGCTGCCGAGGCGGGTCATTTTTTGCAGTAACTAATTAGTTTCGGTTTACATATTTTTGTCGCGGCTGGTCGCGGTGAAAGAACGCTCTTCCACTCCCTTATCCACTAACGAATTATGTGCTTACACCAATTAATTAAGCCACTGAATTACGTCCTATTGCGCTTCACCGCGACCAGCGGCGACAAAATATAGAAACCGATACCAACTAAAGATGTCGTGACAGGTCAATCTAAAATGTTGTCGATACATGCATAAAACGAAGCTGTGTGGACGTCGAATCCTAGGATTCCATTCGTAGGTTCGCGTACGATTTATCTTTGTAAGAAAATTATGTTTTCGGTTCCGAAACTGATGCGGGCGCGACGTCACAGCGGAGCACGGCAGCAGCTGGCGGAAGCATTGGTAAGCATTCGCCTTCATTTGGTAGCGATATGCGTATATGTTACGCTACACTGTTGACAGCGATAGCGATCACTTGCTGCTCAATAATACCTGCAGTTTGCACGCATAAAGCATCAGTTGCTTGCCTACTATCGTCAATAAACATCATCGTCACACGATACGATAGCGCCTACGTTTTGCCATCTTGTTACAGTTTTCCACGTTATTTCTTCTGCACGCAGTTGTGCGGAAGATCCTAAGAAGAACATAAGGAAATCATCTGCAGGTGTGCCGGCGAAAATTGCACAAGAATGGCAACAGGAAGAGAATGCATCTGTTGCACCGAGGTGGATGAAGTGAGGAGCAAAATTCTCCCAGGGCACAAGTGCGTCTTAGACAACCCTCATTTCCGCTCATACTGTCTAGACCGACACCTTCTGGAAATTGGAATGGAAAAGGTCATGCATTATAACCCTGAAGTAAGAACCGCGAAAGATGAGAAGTCGTAAGTGAAAATATTTTATTGCACAGGGAGAATGACTGGATTGCGACTGGATGCTATATACTGAATAAATATTTTTTTTTTTGCAAAAAAATCACAAACAACAAACCAGTATGTTGTCACAGTCGTTTTTAGGTACACAACATACCGCCAAGCCGTATGGCTCTTTCACAGGCGAAGTCTTGGGAAATTGAGCATAGTGATAATACCAAGCTGTGTTGTCACGGAAGTGCGGCAAATGTTCCCATCACCAACAGGGATGTTCAGAGGATTTTCACCGTTTTAGGTGAGGCTTAGTAGTGTATGAAAACCTTTGCACACTACGCAAAAAAGAATGGGGCACACAAAAGCGACTAGCCGGGAGCTAAATAGTGCAGCTCAGTAATCAAAACAGAAGGCGGTGTCTAGAAACACAATCAATTAAGGGCGTTGCGACACTTCTTCAGATATGTTCAAGCATATTATACATGCATCGTGCTCCTTGTCAAAACGCCACGAAAAAAAAAATTGCTGGGTAGATCAGTTCAGAAAATACGCATGCCTGAAAAACGGCGACCCATGTTGTGATGTGGCACCCCCCCCCCCCCCCCCCTTACACATTTTCCCTTGGAAGATTCGTGCTCGCTCGGGGACGCTATCGGAACAGCCCTCATCTTTGGTTGCATTTTCCGTTTTCTTTTAACCTTTGTCCAGGACGCAAGAGGTGAGAGTGTGCGGTGCCAGCATCTCACATTGGGGGTGAAGTTCCCTATTCTTCTAATAATGTTTTCTTGCTTTAATATTTATGAATTTCATCTTTCTGACGCTTCCTTTCCTTCTCGTTTTCCATCGGTAAGGTGATTTTTCGATTTTCCGGTGAGAGGCTGTCGATCTTGTTTTTCTCCATATCTGTTTATGCACTGGCTTTGAAATTTCGAATGTGGACTTCTGCTGGGCTACACAACCGTTGTCACCGCTGTTCTCGTGGTTTTGGCCTTTTCCCGTTGGGAGGTTAATGTTCTGAAGTAAGCGAGCCTCTAGATGACGGAACAAGTTCCATAGTACTTTTAAACGTCATTTCACATCAATAATGCCCTCCCGTTTGTAATATGCCCACCGTAACGCACTCCTGTTACAGTACTTTTCTCGGGAGGTTTGAAAGAAAACAAGAAACATGTGGCTATTCTCCTTCCCAGGGTGGGAAGCCTTTGACCGGCGTCACTCTGCTGGGTCGTCCTCTCCAGACATAGCTTCTTCCAAGGTAGCTTCTGCGCACTGCCTTGCAGAGTGGAGGAACACAGGCAGTTGTTACATCTGTGTATTGCCTCAGTTATGTACACAAAACATGTGAATGCAATACCTGTTGTACTGCGTGCGACACAACACACGAAACGCCATACGGTACCACGGTTGGACGGAGAAGAACCACGACTACAATGAGGGCAATAGTTGTTACAAATTTACTCTGCTATTTAAAAATCACGTGCAGACAGCTGTGTCGCATACAGAACAATTACAAGGCACAAATTGCAAAAATGGAGAGCAAGCCATAACACCTATTCTATGCAGCTATAACAAAGTTCAAGTAATTTCTTTTTTCACGTGTTCCTTGAGGGATTTGAAATGTAGGTAAATGGCCACATGTTTATCGCTACAAACTATGCACGGCCAAATAGCACAGCTCACATTGAAGCATGAGAGTAATTATTAATGTGATATTGTTCAGTAGCGCACCTGTGAAAAACGTACCCTGATAGTAGGAAGGAGTTGCCTCAGGACAGAGGCCGCCGATATTTCGAACAGAGACTGTTCTTCGTCTGAGCACCGTCCTCATCATTGGCATGGTATTTAAAGGGTTAGGTGTGACGTGTTTAAAGGTTCATGCGAATTGTGGGTCAACAGCCCGGAGGGAAGAAAGGTTCCGTACGGGGTTTTACGGCCGGAGTGAATGGCTGCTTTGTTAGAGTGTGGAGGGGATTATGTGAACGTAGTGATCTAGGCTACAGACCGGTTACAGAAAAATGGAAGGTTCACGAACACGTGGACGAAACGGGACAACAGGCAAGAATTGGCAAGCATAGCGAAAGATAAGGAGGTTAGTGATTACGTGGGGAAAAATTCCAGAACCAGCAACGTTTTTATATATATATATATATATATATATATATATAGTACAATAGTATATATACATACATACGTACATACATATGTACATAGTATATATAGTGCAAATATATATATATATATATATATATATATATATATATATATTTGTAATGCAAAGTTGTGGCATGCAATAAAGAAAGTAGGAAGCAGTGGCCATGCAGAACATAACAGATGATAATGGAGGTAGAAGGGAAAAGCATATTTTATTTGTGAAGTGTTTCTAGGGTGCCTTGTGATTTGTTGATACCGGACGGGTGAAGAGCGTTGAACTTGTATATGAGATAAGACTCCCTATCACGTCTGTCACGTGTGGATCTAAACCCGGTTTCTAGAATATATAGTTTAATGTTGTCAAAATTGTGACCAGGAACGTTAAAGTGTTCGGCGACTGCTTTGGGGAGTTTGTTGGACGTGTCGGTTCTGTGTCCGGTAAGGCGGTTGTTCATTTGTTGGCCGGTTTCACCAATGTATTGCATAGAGCAGTCGCCGCATTCAATGCAGTATATGACATTGGAGCTTGTGCATGTGAATGCGTGGTAAACGGGGTGGGTGTAATTGCTCGCAGTGCTTTTGATGGAGTTAGCGTGTTGAACGTGCTTGCATGTTTTGCAGCGCGGGAGGTTGCAGGGTCGTGTTCCCGTTTACGGGGTGCTTGTTTTGCTGATTTTGGCATTGACCAAGGAGTCTGCCAGGTTTTTTGCGCGTCGGTATGTCACCTGTATGGGATTTGTGAATATACTGCTAAGGCGGTCACTGCTTTGGAGGAGGGGCTCGTGCTTCTGTAGAATGGCTTTGATGTTTGGAAGTGCGTTGGAATATCTTGTGATGAAGCTTATTTGGCACGCGTCAGGATTTTTTCGGTTTTCCAGAACCTCGTCTCGATCGAGTGTGAGTGCCTTGCGACGGAATTCGGTTAGGAGGGAGTCTGGATAGTCCCTTTGGGCAAGTGTACTGCAGAGTTCGTCAAGCTTCACACACACAAACACCCTGATGGTGTTCCACCAGATCGGCTTTCGAAAGTCTTGTGCGAGTCTAGCTACAGGCAGCGGCACAGGTACAGGTGGCCTGCTCTGTTGCGTTTTGCACAGCTCCAAAGTGCAGGCAATCAACTTCTCGATGTAGCCTATGCACATGAGCGAAAAAAAGCTGAATGTACGATCAAAACTGAAAAACGATCATTATCGTGTAGGCAGTAGTGTTTAACAACATGCATTAGGTATGCTGCAATTAGTTAATGTTCAGGAGTTTGCCATTTTTTCTATGTTGTTACATAGACACCTCACTTCTCATCAGGCTTGTGATGCCTTCTCATGCAATTAGATGGAAGTGGGAAAAGCTACTATCAGCTTGACAAATGTTGCAGCTCCTTTAAATGGGGTCACGACAACGTCATGGTTTTTCATGGAAAATGCGGAAGCGCTGGCTTCTGTCACGCAAAGGCTTTATTTTTCGGATAGGTATTTCCAAATTACAAATATTCAGTCTGCTGTAGCTGCGCCAAACACGAATATGACATGAACATTGTTCCTGAAGTTCAAGTTATATGCCGGAGCAACTTCGCATTCACTGATAGCTGATGTCTCACGTGGAGGGTTATCAAACCTCTTTTTGCCATGTCTAATTATGCACAGTGTTCCTGCGTTCATAAACTTGTATCTCCGTAGTGCACAGCATACTGAACTAAACCATTGCCATATATTGTTTTCTTTTGTTTGTCATATCAGGTGTACTTCATTTCATGTGTCGCAGTACAACGGTTACTATGGCTACACTTCGTGTTCGCATCCCGGAGTGTGCGTTAAAGGTAATTGTCTTTCTTCCTTTATGAAAGCATTAATTAGGTGCTAAACTAGCTCTGTTGCATACTTTGGTAAAATCCTATATCAACAGCAGCAGTTCTTTCATTTGTAAGGCCTTGTATGTAAGATCACACTGTGTGCTGAGTAAAATATTTTTCTTGTTTACCGGACACAGAGAAACTACATTGATGTAGCTTACCTGTATGGTGTTTTAGTCACAGTTGTACTTGACTCACAGAGGAAATTAGTGCTGCTTACACTGTGGAAAGTATTCCGTTTTAAAACGGCAAGAAATGCTGCTAACCGTGTTGCCAACCGAGTTACCGTTGTCTTCCGTTATGGCTCTGATGCTCAACGGCTGATGTACGGGACGGTTCCGGTAACTGGAAAGTACAGCTCGTATCATGTTGGCAAGTGCAACGGGTGCCACTCCGTCATTTATCATTACGGATGAAGTGAAGTCAAGGCAGATTGCTGCTATATATCCGTCACGGGAATAAACACTGATATAGGCATGTTTTCTACCAAATTTCCGTTGTCCTCCATTTCGGTACTGAGCTCACTGTGTGATACGCAGAAAGCATTCCGTAACTGAACAAAGCAATTAATTTTCTGTGGTACACTTTTCATGCGAAAACACTTTATTTTCTAACAATGAGATTGAAAGCGGAGACTAGATGAGGCTGGACGGGGAAACTGGACTTGATGACGTGACTGTGCCGACAGGCTCACACACAGACACACATGAGTTGAAAGAAAAAGAAAAAAAAAGTTAAATACCCCCTCATATATACCAAATCGTGACCCTTCGAGTAACGTATATCACTGCACCTGTCACATGTTGTACTGTATGCCGGATTATTTTGCAAAAGATAAGTTTTGTGCGTATCATAGCTGTCGTCAGATAGCCTGGCACAGAGACTGTTTTGGACGGAGTGGGACTTCTGGGAATAGTCAGTTTCTCTCCTGTATATATTCACTTATGAAGACTGACATATATGACAATTGGCCATTTGGGATTTCAGGAGACGTTACAAGTTCCACAATATCCTGAAGGTTCAAGAGTAGCACCCATACTTCGTTCGTTGTATGTTGAGTGTTTTCTCCAATTATGACGGGAAGGAGAAGAGTATATATAGTTCTGCAGCGCCTGACCTCCAAGTCTTTTTCCCTTTGGGTTAACTCGTGCTGGCTTGTTCCTTTGGTCGTGCATGCTATACTTGAATTTTGACTGAATCGTCACATTCAAATGATGATACGTGAACCAGTTGAGTGTCTTTACAAAATGCTTAATCATGAGTGCCACATCATAATCCACAACACCTTCAAATAAGTCATGTCAAATACATCGCGGAAGACCTGGCAGACAGACCTGGAAATCTGATAGTTGGTAGAAGCGAGAGTTGCTTTTCACGCCCATCCAAGTTTGTTCTCTCTTGAATATTCAAAAGCACTGTCATATGAAGATACAGTTCGAAGCTCACATTTGCCCTCTTTGAAATCTTCCATAGTTGAAGTACAGTACTTGCAGATGTATGTCGATGAATTAAACTTTCAACAAAGCCTCATTTGGTATGACTTCCTAGGTTGTCTCCACAGATAAATGCAATCCTAGGCCTGTAGTGACAGCCCTGAACAGCAATGCGACCTTGAAGGTCGCGTACATCACACAACAGCCTTTGAAAAATTTTGTCACATCCAAAATGCTTAAAGTCCTTCTCACGACACAAGAGGACTAGCTGCTGGGAGTCGACCAATGTTCTCAGTGACGATGGCAACTTTCCGAGAGTGCAGTAGATCGCAAGGATTTTGAATGTCCCACGAGACTTGCCAAAGGGTTGACGACCTCAAAGGCGTCTCGATACAAAATAAGTTCTACGCTTTTCTCGTCAGTGACAGGACGATTTCTAAAGACTTCTCCATCTCTGAACTCTATGAAAATTTCATCACGTTGTGCTTTACATTGTGCGCCGTTACTAGTAGCGGCGCTACCGCATCCGTTACTTTTTTCGGTAGCGGAGTACAGATCGCGCTACTTTTTTTTAAATAGGTAGCGTAAGAAGGATTTCCATTACAAATTTGCGGTAGCACAATCTTTGAGCGCTACCGCTACCGCTACTTCCCGATCTCCGGTTCGCGACAACTCGACTTCGACCTATCATCAAGTCTCCACTCTGCCTACCTTCGAACAAGCTGCCCAATGTCACGGCCCATTCTGCGAAGATCCCCAAGAACACACACGGTCCTCAGGATGTCCCCACAGTGTCATCGTGTCCTCGTCCTTCGAGGTGTATCCCCAGAACGTCCTGAGGATGACACTAGAGGACTGTCCGTGAAGTGTCATTCAGGTACGTCCTGTGCCCGTCCGTGAGGGTAGATAGCGGGACGAGAAATATTACTTTGTTTAGTTTACCTGCTCAGACTACCTAAACATATTATTTTGTGTTTTCGGGCCCATCCTTGGACCAAATTGACATTTTTCTCAAATAAAGGGTGCTCCAACGTAAAATTTTCTGCCTCCGAAAAGGATGACTGTCTATGATACATGGAGAATTTCTTGTGGAAAGGACAGGAACGCGCGATTATGTCACACCGCTTTTGACTTTCAAAAGTCCTACCTGAATATCTCAAACCAAAAGGAGTAAGAAACATAGACTTTGCAGTGATACAGAATTAATGCTTCAATCAATTCCTCGCTTTTAGTATTTTTTATTTGCGTAATCGAAGGAAACATGGACAGCTCACCCTTTGTTTTGTGTCGCAGACGGGCATGGCTATCGAATTTACGGAGGGTCGCGTAATAAGCAATAAATAGTATCTGTTAGTGCTTCGGAAGGGAATTATAGTACCTTCCGGAGTGGGTTCCTCAGACTCTTTTCTGTCTTTTATATTTCACTCTGCTTTCTTTTTAAACCGCTGTGCTTATTGTCGGTTATGGAATGTACTGGAAACGAACAACAAGACTTTATTGCGGCAGTTAACCAAGATGTATGAAATCAGTATGCAACTGTCTTCTGTGCAATAAAAAACATTGATATGGGTTATCTGACGAGTTGGAGGTATTCATAAGTGTGCATGCGGAAAAAAGAATATAAATATAAAAAATGGTTCATCCTAGAAATGCTCCTGCACTGTTCTCAAGTTGTCCTCACGTAGGATCTGTGGATGATCTGAGGATACCATGGGGATGCTATATGGTGCCAAAATGACATGTTGAGGATGATTTGAGGATCAGATTCACCGTCCTGGGGATGTCACCCCTGTCCATGCATGATGGTCTTAGGATATCCCTGGGATGACAGTGTGTTGTTGGGGATGGGGCACATATCCCGAAATGAGGGCACAGATGTCGTTATCTTACAAAGAGAGCCTGTGCCCTCCACGTGTTCCCTAACTTTCTTGGTGATTTGGTGTATGGTTTGAGTTGTCAGCAAACTGAGGTCACTCCTACTGCATTGTGGAACTATGCAGCTATCAGTTATGGAGCTGCTACTTTTAACACTTGGTTGTGTCCACATAACATTGCACCACAATGGAGAGCTGCAATGGAGAGACTATGGCCTGCTACAGCAAGCACCTTTGAGTATAAGGAGGAGAAAGGAGACGGTAGCGTGGTGTTCAGATGTCTTTTATGCGCCTTGGTGGGAAAGCTTATCTCTGCGCCAAGGAAGTCAAACTGCAATTTGAAAAAGCACACGAAGGTATGTTTACTAACTTCTCGTTCCCGGCAAGCTCAGTTCTTTTGGTAACAGAGCTGTAGACCTTTTTAGCGGTAAGCTTGCTCTGTGCCTTATTTGCTTCAGGGGAACAGAAAAATATATGCGGGATATCTACCAATGCGGCTTTAGTAAATCTGTAAGAATGTTTTGCAAATTATAACCTTCAGGCGACCTACGTGATTTCTTATTTTGAGATATGCTTTTATTGTTTTATTTATTACACACGTAACATGAAAAACGGTTTGGAGCAACTAATATTTATTCGAACAAGAACTTTCGTGCAAGAGACTGCACTTCTTCAGGTGTTTTATTATTTTATTTATTATTTTGATATATTTTATTATTTTGAGACGTTTGAAGTACGTCATCAAGATGCTGTTCGTTTGTTTCCTAAAAAGTAGCGCATGAAGTATCGCGTTACTTTTTACGGGTAACGGTAGCGGTATTCCGCTACTTTTAGGACGTGTAACGATATTGAGATTTCGTTAATTTTTGCTCAGGTAGCGCGTATCGGTATTACGCTACCTTTCCGGGTGGCGGGTACAACACTGTAAGAGAGTCATGCTGAAAACAATGATCTATTGATTTGTCTATGTTCTCCTTCGACATACCGCAGCATAAACGCTGCTTTAAAGCTGCTTGTAGATGACCTTGGGGAATGCTATGCCATTTTTATACCGTTGATGACGTCCTGCACGGTTGATGCTTGTATCATCTGTTTGGACTCCAGCTCCATGAAAAGTAGCGGCAGACCACTAATAAAATCACTTTCGGTAGAAGGGTCTGTACGCATGTGTTCCTCATGAGGAGTGTTGTGTGCAACTTGCGGCCCACTGTGGCACACGGGTATGGCAGCACTTGAGGGAAGTTTGTCCATCATTTCACATTGTAGTTGTTCGTCACCCGGTGTATCACATGTGGATGTGCACTGTGGACGCACAGTCTTGCGGTGGTAAAGGGGAGCACTCTGGTTTACACTTCGCAAAATAAACTTCGAGAATAAACTCCTCGAAATAAATCACGAAAAAATCCACGGTGTAAAGATAAAGCCGTAAAAATAAACTTTTGCGATACAAACGCTTCAGATTCAAACTTTCAAAATAAATCCTCTCTGATTGGTCGACAGGCACGGCAGCCTAAGAGCAGCGAAGGCTTTTGGCTCCCGCGTCTCAAAATAGTTCCCCGCAGGGTGAGGCTTTTTGCGGTGGGCTGGGAACGAGAGTACCGAGTCTGGACGAATCGTTTACTGTTTTCTCCACCGGCTATCAGGATTCTGTTGACACTGCAGTTAATGATTTGCTCTGCTGCTCGCCTGTCAAATTTGAGTATGTCGAACTCTGAATTCGTGTGGTGTCACCAAATGAGTTCCTGGTGTTGGTCCCAGCTATGGTGAACACCTGCTATTTTATGAACATTGTCGCGAACATCGCCATTCTCCTGCAGCTGCCTTGGTTGTGAAGTCGTAGAGTTGAAAAGTGACGATCGACGAAAAAGCCTGATTCCGATACCGTGTGGATGTGTTGTGTTTATCCGTCTGTATGTGTTTGTGTGTGTTCCAGCCTCAGAACCGTAGAATCATGAAATCGGAACCTGCGTGTGGTTTTCCTTGTTAGCCTACGTTCTGATAAACGCAGGTAACAGGTACTGGACAGACTCTCAGGTAACAGGTACTGGACAGACTCTCGAAATGCATTTCTGCAAATAAGCTGCATATGAATGTGAAGAAATTGTTTGTTTGTTTTCAAAAAAAACTATTTTCTCTCGGATGAGTAACTTGAGTCAGCAGAGGTCCTAATTTTTTGTAACCAGCATACGGTAATCTCAAAGTGTAACGAAATAAGATTCTAATTTCAGGAACATCCACATTGATTCGCGCACCTTCCTAGATAACGATTTGCCATGCAAAAGCTGCAAAAGATGTATCTAGACATAATATTTCAAGCACTTTGTTTTCACTGGTCTTTGAATACCCTGGAACCTAAGAATTTTCCATTTGCCATTTTCTTAAATACCGTGAAATTTTCTCACAGAAATTTTTGCATCTTTTTATTCACGTGGATATACAGTGCAAATTCTGGTTATCAAATGTTGGAACTGAAGAAAACAAAGCGCAATGAGTAACTGAAATCAGAAGTGCGAGAAATGAATGGCACCCTCTGTTTTATTTCTTTGCCCTCCTTTCTCTCCTATTATCTTCACGTTCAGAAATCCCAAAGTACGTTTATTTGCAGGTCACTCATTATGCCAAGCACCCACGCCAAGAAGAGGTCTAAAATTTATGGTACCAGCTACTTCATTGTATGGTACCCTTGCACCTATTTTTACAGCTTATAAATATTGTGCCGAAATATTCAATCGCTGTAAAACTTGCATCCCGCGGGACATTACATTAAATGTGCTGCTTGCAGTTCTGCAGCGTTTGTTTGTTCCTCACGTTCAAGTGAAAAAGCAAAAAGAACGCTCCGAGACTTACTCTCACACAACCATTATTTCGGGGCCATGTCCTTGCACTAAATGGCCACGAGCATACTTTTGAAAACTATAGTGGCACATAGGGAAACCGACGTTGCATTTCACCGACCTTCTATTTCCAATAATTAAACGAGACCTAATTAGTACATCCATTTCGGATGTATGACATGTTGTCATCCGTAATAACTGCAAAAATATGATTTCTCTAAGAATAAAAAAATCAGTCCATGGACACGCTATATGCACTGCACCTACTAGAAATTAACCAGTGCTTGCTGAAAATATACTGGTATTTGTGTTTTATGTGATGTATGGCCCAGATTTTCTTTTTGACCAGCTATGCCAGTGTGACAGCTCCTACGCCAGACTAGCTAATTCCTCCTCTCTGTCCTCCATGTGGTCGCACATATGTTACGCTACAAGGAAGCTAGCTGGTACCACAGTAACAAACAGGTGAATTAACATGAACACAATCACATAGCAGAGTGAATAACAACCACCATTATTAACTTAGTTTGCTTGGTCGATGACAACTGAAGGTGGCATATTTACCATTATTCTTTCCTCTGATTTTTTTTTATTGATTTGTTCCAGCTAAAAACAGAAGTCATACACTGAGCAGCAGGGCATAATAAAACCCTCCATAAGCATCACTTTGCCTCTTTGGCTTTGGCAAACGTGGCTTTGCCTCCACAAGCATGACTTTGACATAATTGCTTTGTGCCGTGATATAGGGTACTATGACTGTGTTCGCAGTACCATTTAAAATGTTGGCACCTATAGGGCTAGATTGCAGCTCCCTATTGCGTGCAGATATTCTGATGCCTGCAGAGCTGTAAGCTGTTCATCCTGGTGAAAGAAAGTTTGAAGACTGCATACGTTGTGGCTCTCTGCCAAAGAGATACGGTTGGAGAAGAAATTACTGGGCATAAAGCACAGTGAGGCATGCTCTACCCAGGCCACAAGGAGGTACAATTAATTTGAGCCACCTTCTGTTAATGCAGCAAAAACACCTATTTCCACTGAAAGAAAGACTGGGCTTTTTTTCTGTTGTGGTTGAAGGGCGCACGAGATCATAATAAATTGTTTCCAAAAGCTGTTACGTCGCATTCTGACATGATCTGAGCCAATATGGTCAGCTGATACAGAAAACACATGCCAGCAGATTCTGCACATGCTATAGGAGAGGGTATGCCCTTGAAATGATGAGATTTGTTCACTTTCCAGATGACTTCAGGTATGTGAAAACAATGATAAATGTTGACAAACCTGTTATGCAGCAGCGACTGCAATTAATCTGTAGAACTGGGCAGAACGGTTGAAGGCAGAATTTGTTCGAAGTGTGCTATAGCATCATACAGATGCGATACGAATGAGCTGACGAAACATTTTTCTTGCGTAAGAGCAAATACACCTGTAGGTTCTCAAAATTTTTTTTTTGCTTCCTAGATGGCCTCAACTGACGAACGAGCTGCAGCACATTATGGTGACATTTAAAAAAAATTTAAAGAAAAATAAATTTCTAGATTTTCAATATGTTGCAGGAGAGGACTAGTTATACAAATAAGGGAAGATTTCATTTAGACGACCTATATGTGAATACACTATCTGAAAAAAAAGTATTTTTTTGCAAGTGCTTGATATTCTCAAACACTTGGTTAAACAATGAATATAGATCATCTTGATATTTTTATGTGAAGCTAATCACAAGCAATCAGTTACAAGCATAAATAATCTGGGGCTCCCCCAAGAATGCTAATTTGTCAGAAATTTATTGTAAACTTGACCCCAAATGTGCTCCTTTCTCGAGTTCTCACCACGTCACCAGATTTATTCTCGTTCTACATACCCTTTGGGATGGCAGAGCCGTGGTTCCCCTCTAACACCAGGCAAGGAAAGCGCAGAAATGATGCATATGTAGATGTCAGAAGGAAGCTCGTAAGGGACAACTTCATATTTCGACACAGTTTAATGTGCCCCCATCGTTCAAGAAAACAAAATGATGAGTTACATTCGATATATGCATCGTCTAAAAAAATGCACACAATTTTTTTCAGTGATATTTAACAGAGTCAAGCTACATCTCTGGCTGGTTTTGGCTGGAATAGCCCAGGTTGACAGTTACACAAGCTGATGTATGTCAGCACTGAAAATATAAAGGAAAAAAGGCAATTTAAAATGCCTCAGTCAATTTACTACTTTTCATAGCTTACACCTTGACAGGTGTTTTTTATCCTAAAATGGTTTCATTGCCAAAATCAACGAGAATGACTGTCATCACATTAACAAGTTTCAACTGTAGACCAAGTAATAACAAACATGTGCTTACTTTTTCTGCAATCAAGATGTAAAGTACATCGTTGAGTTGCAGGCTTCAGTGAAAAATCACTGCTTGTGATGTCACTGCTGAGTGAGTACGGCACTGCTAGTAACGCAACATGTGATTCCAGTGTCTTTCACCCCAGAATCAATCAGCTTGCATGATGCACTTATGAAGGGTAATTTCATGTGTGCCGATAAACATACTGCAGTGCTAATTTACAATGTAGTTTGTGGCTGTGGAGCACACTGATATTCAGTATGCCATGTGAACTAGGGGAGCATTTTCTGGCATAAACATTAGATGAGTGAAGACCCCGAAAAAAATGTAACCACTGTTTACGTGTTCATAAGATGTAGAACCAGACACACAGAAAAAAATTGACAGCATATCATGATCTCAATCATGTCATTGTGTCCGTGTTTCTGTCTCATGTTGTGCATATGTTAATCTTTTTGTGTAGTCGCTGGATTTTAGCCCAACAGCAGGGGTCAGCAATTAGAGCACGTCCAGAATATGCAAGGCATACATTTCCTCATTCTCCGCATTCCTCATTTAAGTAACGTTGAAGAAGTAACCATGCGAAGAAACAATACAACAGTGAAGCTGGCTTCAGTACACTACAACATGTAACAATATACAGTATGCCTCAGTGTTTCCCAAACCGTGTGTCAGGACCCCCATTGAGGCCACGATAGCCCAAACGGGGCCCAAGAGAAAGCAGATGAAGTGAGGGCAATATGCCACAAAACCAAGGAAACTATCTCTCTACGACTGCATTATATTGAAGTTGTTTTACAAAAATGCAAGTTCAGTTCAGCACACAATCAGTCGGGAAACAAGCTAACTCGCAGCAATGCTTTGAATCAAGTGTGCCGCAGTATTCCTCACTGTATCATGACGAGACCGTGGACCTACATCAGACGCTACTTGCACGCACTAGTATAACATTCATATTTCTTTATTTATTTCGAGAACCCCAAGGGTCCGGAGGACATTACTTGGGGGGTGGGAACTGGAGCGTAAGATACATTTACAGCAACTTGATAGAAACAAACAAGCAAGCAGAAAAGAACAATACAATTAGCAGTGAGTAAACAGGAAAATAAAGAAACGACGACAGTACAAACATATATGAAAACAAGTATTAAAGCGTGAAACAGGGAGCTCGTTCACATAAGTACAGATAATTAACAAATATGGTAAGGGGGAGATGAAAAATTTCATAGCAGGGTAGTTTCATTTTAAATCGAACAACATGTGACAGTCGTATTTTTTAATTCGCCCAGAAAAAATATATGTTAGAGGACAGTTCAAACGACGCAAATCGCGCCACGTGCGACGCTCGTGCGTGGAGTAGGTTCCGCATAAGAGAGGGGGAAAGTCGGATGCTGCTTGGGCGCGCTTTCTTCTGGGCCGACTTTGACGGGATCTAGCACCGCTGACTTTATGTCTAGGAACTGGAGGATTTTTGTGATTATAGGCTGCACCATAGACACTGTCGACAGCCACTCACAGAACTCTGAGAGCCACAGATTTTCTGTTAAAAAATGCCAAACTTGGCGTAAACGTTCAAAAAGGCCAAATTTTGTTACCAATTTGCTTCATGCCGGAACCCCTGAGAACATCGAGCTTAGTGCCATTCGATAGGACGTTGAAAGAGCTTTCGTGCTGTATAGAATTCATTTTTCTCAGCCCAGTTGTTTCTGTGTTATTAACTTGATAATCACACATGGTAGGCGAAAATTGCCAATGTTGCATCTCAATTTTCTCAAAAATGCCATCTTCGATTTCCTTGATTATTTTTCAAAAGGTGGCGTCATGTCTATACTTTAGACGTCAAGTGAGACAATCTTTTATTTTTGCCTTGGAGATGCGCAGCGATTTTTTTTTTGTCAGGCAGGGTGCACGAGGCTGCGGCCTTGCGCGCCCCACCCACGACCACGCGACCTTCAACCTCTTCTTTGCTAAATGTGTCCCGTTGACGGAGAAATCAATGACCGCACTGCGTGAGCTTGTTGTAGTGTCCCCAGAGCATGACTTTACGTTTACCCAATGGTCTCTCAGTTCCGTCAGGCTGATTCAAGCCGTGGGAGAGTACATGAGTTGCCTGTGCGCCCTTGACGAGAAGCCCCAGTTCGACGAACATACCGACAAAGCAGTGAGAAGAAACGAAGCGCTTCGTAGAGATCTTTATCCACTGGTAACATCTTAGCTTTTGTTTCAGGTTGCCGCCAGTCCCTCAGGCAGTGTGAAAGGCACATCCTTTTCATTGGTAAAAGAAGGAAAACCGAAAGTTTCGAAAAACGTAAAATGTGCCCATTGCGAGACCCCTGCAGGTGGTGGCTGCCACCATTGGATTAGCATCATCCGATAGCTTTAGACATGACCTTTCACATGATATAAAGTGACTGGGTTCAAGCGCATTCTTTGTCCGCCTAGTATCGCAAAACCACGAGTGGTACGCGAAAATTTTGCATGTTTGATCTTAATTATTTCTAAAAAGCCGGAATATTTTTCACGATTTATTCCACAGAGGTAGAATTATGCCGGTACTTTGCGCTGCTGGTAAAGTACCTTTCCCCTTTTTGATTGAGACATAGGGCTACCTTTCCGCGGAGCGATTTTTCCACACAAAGGCGCTCTTCGTATGTTTACGAGCGCGTTTTGCTTCGTAGTCTTTGCTTTGTAATTTAATGCCAGGTGTTGCATTATGTACTTATTTTGCACTTATGGTACGTATGTTTATTTTTTCCTTTGGAGACGCGGGGCAATACTTTCGTGGGCGACTTGAACTTGCTATTACGCACTTTCATGGGAGTCGCACGCACTACGTGTGCGTATACGCACGTGCGCATATTCACTATTCTCCCGCACATGTGCTTGAGGCAATGCACATACGCGCGCTATGAGGCTGTCGTGCGAGTTAATATTAAGAAGGCAGAACTACGGCCACAGGGGACAGAAAGTTACAACACCTGAGAATACAAATTTGTGGTCGCGTGGTTGCAGTCGCCTCTTAACTTGGGCGCAATAAGTGATAGTTCCGAAGGTGTGCATGCTCTCTTTAATTAGTTTTATGCTCCGTAGCGTTATTTCGGAACCACGACGAGTGGTACAAAACCCGAAAGACCGCTGTGATGACAGTTGCTGCTCTCAAGTATAACACATTTGCCCTCACCGAGATGTGTCAGTGTCACCGTGGGAATCAAAATTTCCGACAGAACAACGCACAACTAAAATCCCTCATTTCCGGTAGCCGTAGGTACCTTAAACCCTCGGTGTGGTCTTCAGTAGTCCATCTGGCATCCATGCGCTTGAACCCATTCACATTATATCATGTGAAAGGACATGTGCACAGCTATCGGATGATGCTAATCCAATGGTGGCAGCCACCACCTGCAGGGTTCCAAAAATTTTTTTTCACCTGCAGGGATCTCGCAATGGGCACATTTTACGTTGTTCGAAACTTCCGTTCTTCGTTCTTTTACCAATGAAAAGGATGTGACTTTCACACTTCCTGGGGTACTGGTGGCAACCTGAAACAAAAGCTAAGATGTTACCAGTGGATAAAGATCTCTACGAGGCGCTTCGTTTCTTCTCACTGCTTTGTCGGTATGTTCGTCGAACTGGGGCTTCTCGTCAAGGGCGCACAAGCAACTCATGTACTCTCCCACGGTTTGAATATGCCTGACGGAACTGGGAGGCCATTGGGTAAACGTAAAGTGATGCTCTGGGGACACTACAACAAGCTCACGCAGTGTGGTCATTGATTTTTTCGTCAGCGGGACACCTGTAGCAACGAAGAGGTTGAAAGTCGCGTGCTCGTGGGTGGGGCGCGCAAGGCCGCAGCCTCGTGCACCCTGCCTGACAAAAAAAATCGCTGCGCGTCTCTCAGGCAAAAATAAAATATTGTGTCACTTGGCGTCTAAAGTAGAGACATGACGTCGCCTTTTGAAAAATAATCAAGGAAATCGAAGATGGCATTTTTGAGAAAACTGAGATGCAACATTGGCAATTTTCGCCTACTATGTGTGATTCTCAAGCTAATAACACAAAAATAACTGGGCTGAGAAAAATGAGCTTTATACAGCACGAAAGCTCTTTCAATGTCCTATCGAATGGCACGAAGCTCGATGTTATCAGAGATTCCATCATGAAGCAAATTGGTAACAAAGTTTGGCCTTTCTGAACGTTTATGCCAAGTTTGGCACTTTTTAACAGAAAATCTGTGGCTCTTAGAGTTCTGTGGGTGGCTGTCGACAGTGTCTATGGTGCAGCCTATAATCACAAAAAACCTCCAGTTCCTAGACATAAAATTAGCGGTGCTAGATCCCGTCAAAGTCGGTCCAGAAGAAAGCGTGCTCAAGCAGCCTCAGACTTTCCCCCTCTCTTACGCGGAAACTACTACACGCACGAGCGTCGCACGTGGCGCGATTTGCGTCGTTTGAGCTGTCCTCTAACATATATTTTTTCTGGGCGAATTAAAAAATACGACTTTCACACGTTGTTCGATTTAAAATGTAACTACCCAGCAACTGACATACAAGCGTGGTGGTCTTGTGGGTGGAGTGAACCAGAGACGGTGTTACAAAATACTGTATGCTCGATAATAGTTGCGAGAGGTGATGGGAGGTTGTTCCATTCGATGGCAGTTGAACAAAATAATGATCTGGATAATGCATTGGTATTACAATGAAAGCATGTGACCTTATTAGTGTGGTGGATGCGAGGAAAAATGACACTCGGGCGGGTGATGGGCGATTGGTGCGGTGGCAAGATGAAAAAGAACCAATGGAAGAGGGCTAACTTGGCAAGACGGCGACGATGTTCGAGTGAGTCGAGATTAAGATTTGATTTTGACGCGGTTACAAGGGATCGAATTTGTAGTAGTTGGAAATGAAACGGGCAGCCCGATTCTGGATGGCTTCTAGGGCGTCGCAGAGATACTTTTGGGGAGGGTCCCAAATAGGTGATGCATATTCCAGCTTGCTTCGTACAAGAGCCGTGAAGGTTAGGAGCTTAAGATGGAGCCTGCCAACCTGAGGGTGCGTCTAACAAAGCCTAGGGAGCGAGAAGCGTTAGTTATTATGTGGTTGATGTGCTCGTTCCAAGTTAGGTTGGAGGAAAGGTGGATTCCAAGATATTTGTAAGAATATGCTAGGGTAATGTGATATCACTTAGAATGTAAGGGAAGGGAGGAACTTTGCAATGTTCAGAGGCATTTGCCACTCATTGCACCAACGCCGGATTAGTTAAAGGTCGCTTTGTAAGGTTAGTTGGTCAGAAGGAGAGAGGATTTGCCTGTACACTACACAGTCGTCAGCAAAGAGACGAATCGTGGAAGATATGCCTGAAGGAAGGTGATTTATATAGATAAGGAAAAGGAGAGGGCCGAGGACTGAACCCTGAGGGACACCAGAAAGCACAGGTACATCTGGGGATAGGTGGTTGTTGCAAGTAACAAATAACGTACGATTAGTCAGAAATTGAGCTATCCAATGGACGACATACGGGTCGAGGTTAAGCAGATAGAGTTTGTATAGAAGCTTAGAGTGTGGCACCATATCGAAGGCCTTGCAAAAGTCTAAGAAAGCGGCGTCAGTCTGATGATTATTGTCCGCGTGGAGAAAGATGTCATGAACAAAACTGACTACTTGAGTTTCACATGAAAAGAGGTTTCGAAACCCGTGCTGCAAGGGATAGAAGAAGCATTTTTCTTCAAGGTACTTAACTACGGTGTAGTATGCGTTCGAGAATTTTACATACTATAGAAGTGAGTGAAATGGGGCGGTAGTTATGAACGATGTGGCAGCTGCCTGATTTGTGAATAGGGACAATCTTCGCCATCTTCCAGTCCTGCGGTAAAGCAGAATCTTGGAGTGACTGACTAAATATGCAACATAGAATCTTGCTGGAAATAGATCTCGTGTTGTATCGGTCGGGTTAAGTCCGGACCAGCACTTGACGACAGCTTAAGTGACTCAATGATTTTACAAATGCCATGAGTGCTGATATGAATGGGGACCATAGGTGACAAGGCGATTACTGATTATGGAGTTTCGGTGTACCCGTTATCGGTGTTGAAAACGCATGAAAACAAGGAAGCGCAAGCGTTGGCGCAGTCGCTGTCGGCGGGTATCAGTTATACTGATACTGTGGGATTTTGGTGGAGATAAGATTTTCCAAAATTGTTTTGGTTTATTCGTCAAGAGAGATGGGAGGTCGACGGTAAAGAACTTATGTTTCACTTCCTTGATCGAGCGCCTGTATTCCCATTCACAGTAGTGAAATTTAGCCCATGATACGTTGTCGCCAAGACGCTTTGCTTTCCTGAATAAGCGCTTTTTCTTGGTTAGCAAGATTTTAAGACTTTTCGTGAACCAAGGATTGTGATCATAAGATTTCACTCTTATCTTTGGAACATTGTACTCGGTAAGGTAGTTTATGTTGTCACGAAAGAGGGACCAGTTATCCTCAATGGAGTGAGGCAAGGTGCCATGAAATGAATTTTCATACAGAGCTTCAAGAAACTAGTTGATGGCTTGGAAGTTAGCTCGAGCATAGTCGTATATGGTTTTATGGTTGAATTTATGAACATTTGGACTACTTGAAGAGATATCTTAGAAAATGGCCTTGTGGTCACTGAGACCATCAGTGACATGCAAAGAAGTGATGTGCTCAGGATGGGAGGTTAAAACCAAGTCAAGGGTTGACTGCGTGGCATGAGTTATTCGGGTAGGATGTGGAACGACATGCGATAGATTAAATGTAAGGCATTAATCCACAAACAGTGTCTCTTGTGAACTCCGGGAAAGATTGCCGTTGAGCATGTCCCAATTTATTGACCGTATATGTATCAGCGTATATTGAAGGTGTATATTACTGTATATGTATCAGGGCAGATTTCAAGCTTCCTGAGCGCGCACAGACGGTGATCTCAGTTGTCTCGCGACGTAACAGACGGAGAAAGACACCGGCTGTCACACACACAGACATCCCGAAGGCTATGCCCATCTTTGTTGATGCACCCACGAATCCACAGGTAGACTGCCGAAGCTCTCCCACTCGTATTAAGTACCTGTAGCTTGAACTACAAACAGTTTAGTGCACACTCCACAAACTGAGAACAGCTGATTGCCGCTTTCATGGGCGCGGCCATGCAAGCGGCCATGCGAGCCGAGAAGGACAGTTCAACAGAGGAGCAATTTTAGGTAAGTTCGAACGTGGCGCCAGTCGTCGGTGCAACAATTTCCAGAGTGAACCGAGCTCGATCAGCTCAGATAACGCTTTTCTCATTCTTTTTCTTTCCAGTAATATTTATCATTCTTTTCGATTCATTTCCAATTCTAATTCCAATTCGAGCTCAACCGCTCAGCGCGCTGACACTAGTGCAACGTAGAGTCAATAAATCTTTCGCTTCCTCGCTTCCCTAAGGAGAAGAGTACTTGAAGTATATTCGTGTTGTGTGATTCCTTTTTCCCTCTCTACGTTCCAGAAACATACGGTTTCTGAGCCAAGACAATATAGTTGCGAGCGCAGTTGACTTACAGAAGTATCCCATACAGATCCCGTACGGTGAAGACCACCACCCCAAACGTGGTTGCCACGGTTTCGGTTTTGGCCATTTGCATGTCAAAATTCAGGGATTTATATTTTAATACACGTACGCGTTTCAAAATTTTTAAACGTGGATTTTAACTAGGACAGTCTCTCATATCGGTATCTGGCTTTTGTTCAAGACGTCCTTATTACAGTTAATTAATGAATTTAATTGATTAGTCATCCTTATTAGTCATTATAGTATCTCTTGGAAAAGATACGCGCCCGTAGAACTCAACTGTGAAAATGACGTGCTCTCGTGACCTTTTTTATAAAAGTTTGTCCCCCCACCAAGCTGAAACACACACACACACAAAATAAACGGGGTGCCACAAACGCATACTTCGTGGTCGTAGCCATTTTTAATGGAGATTTTTTTAAAAATAAAACAACTAGGACTATGTGTACATTAGTTTCGCACGTACGCGTACGCGAGTGGAGGAAAACCTTATCTGCAAGGTATTTTGGCATTCTAATTTGCATAATTCACCAAGATGTATTTTTTGTGTGTGTTTGTGAAGCTGTTTTTCTTTCTTCGAGAAACAGAAAGAGCAGAATTGCTGGCAATCGGTTTAGATATGAGATGAATCCTTCATCTATATGCTTCAAATTATTATCCAGAGAGGTGACATTTGTTTTTAGTGCACCGTTTCAGATTTTCCATTATCGAGATACCTCGCTCGCACTAACTCGGCAGTCGGCAAGGGGGAGCGAGCCCTAACCTAACCTAACCCAACCTAACCTAACCTAACCTGAAGGAGAGCACTGCTGGACATGGAGTTAGAGATTGAGAAGTACGGCATTTTCAAAGAGGTCCTCGGAGGGAAAATTCGCGGGGGGGGGGGGGGGGGCAGAGCCAGCACCGTGAAAACTCGAGGAGCGCTGGACTGTTCCCCTTGCCCCCACATTCCGATTTATACCGAAACAAAACAGGAGCAGCTTTCTAAGCTAGGGCTCCGGAACGAACCGACAACAGTAAAAAACAATAAAAGAAAAAGAAAAACAAGAAAGAAAACAAGAGGAAGGAAGCACAAAAAAGATATATTCGCTTGAACCGCAACGGGTCAAAAAACATTGCAAACTCGTTTTTCTTGTGCCGGTCATCGACATTTTTAGCAGCTTTTCTGAACCGTGATGTGGATTACAGGCCCAAATAATCACAAATGAGCAAGCACGCATCCTCGCTGCTTAATTTTTGGTCACTTTACGTCGTTTGAAGATCAAAGTGTTGCGCCTACCACTAGCGCCACATTCGCGTTCAAATTGCTCCTCTGTTGAACTGTCCTTGTCGGCTCGCATGGCCGCGCCCTTGAAATCGGCAATCATCTGTTCTCGTTTTCTGGAGTGTACACCAAACTGTTCACAGTTCAAGGTACACATACTTAATCCGAGTGGGAAAGCCTCGGCGGTCTTCCTGTGGATTCGTGGGTGCATCAACGAAGATGGGCATAGTTTTCGGGATGGCTGTGTGTTCGACAGCTGATATCTGTGCGCTGAACTAACTTCTATTTTTTAAAAACAACTTCAATATATTGCAGTTGTAGCGTGATAGTTTCCTTGGTTTTGTCGCATATTGCGTTCACTTCATCTACTTTTTCTTTTCGCCAAGTGGGTAACCCCCGCTTTGACTATTGCGGCCTCCCTAAGGTTTATGTGTCAGTTTTGGAAACACTGATATTGTTACATGTGACACATTGTAGTGTACTGCATCCAGCTTCACTGTTTGACTGATAATTTGGACGGTTACTTCTTTAATATTATTTGGATTACTTTCATCTGATACTGTACCATTAAATAGGATAGGAATCCATTATGGTTCAGAATTATTTTTCCTTTGCAATGTTCCCACACTGATGTTGATGACAAGTTGTCTCTCATTAAATTCCTTTTGGGTTGTATTTCACACTGCTTACAGCATAATGTGAGAATTAGAAAATGTATGCTTCACATGTTCTCAGCATCCTCTACAGCAACTGCTCCTGGGCTTAGAATCCAGAAACTACACACGAAAAAAAAAAGAAAAAAAAACTGTAGAACAGACGACACATCAAAAAGGACACGACAAAATGATTGGGACTGTGTTATGCTATACTTTTTTTTTTGTGTGTGTCTCTGGTTCTGCATTTTTGTGAACATGTGCCATGTTGCCGGCACCCTTGCCCTCTTGTCACAAAAACACCCTCAGACATAAAAATGCAGACAGAAAAGTAGAGAACTCCAACTTAACATAACAACAGAGAACAAAGATGGGGGACACAGGAAGCTTCTAGAGTCTCGGAACATACGGAGTGACCCCTCGGTTTTTAGGAAAAACCGTGGCCCTTCCCCGAACAATACTCCCATCTCCTTAAATAATGACCGGTTGTGCAATCGCTCATTCAGTTTGGCACTGATGATGTCTGTCGCATGACGGATGAAACGTCTGAGTAAACCTTGTTATTTTGTTATGTTCAGTTGGAGTTCTCTACTTTTTTGTCTAGTTATGTCGTCTCCCGGCTTTTGGAGTACTTTTGCATAAAGATGCAGGTTGTGAGAGGCACATAAACCCTGCTTGCATTGCTAACCTGTCTATCACAAGACATGTGAAAGGATTGCCAAATTAAAATTCAGTAATACAAAAATGATTCTGAAATACATAATTCCAATAGAAGGGAGAGTAAATGTTGGAATAACAGGTAAAGGGAAAGGACTGAAGTGTTGGCATTCTCCTGATGTGTATGATATACTGCTCTATTTAACCCATGACATATACAGGGTGTCCCAGAAAACGTGTCATTGAATTATAATAAAAAAGCTACACCACCTAGAGTCATGCGGTCAACGGCATTTCTTCTTACTGGGTTTTTGCCACCTCCTCATGTGAATGCCGTGTAACGTAAGTTTAATTATGTAAATTTTTGCGAGCTTAAGTCGGAAATTTGCCTAGTAAAGGTCACTTTTTTACCCCACCAATGTGAAGAGCGTGTCTAATTTAGTCAAATTAATGATAATTGACAGGGATATTCAGAAGTTATCCCATCGGAAAAAATAGCCGAACATCATGCTCTACGGAGGTCGCACAGAATAGCGCGCGATGAATTTTTCAGCGCAATCTCTGTCAGTCCGACGAAAGGAGGTTGGAAACCCAGCCCTCCCCGACATCGCAGAAGGAGAGGAGTCCGACTTTCGCTGGGATAATGCTTTCCCTCTCCCAATTTTAGGAACTGTTACTTTTTCTAGTATCACTCTGTGGGCTGGCTTCGGAACCTCCTTTCGTCGCACTGAGAGCGATTGCGCTCAAAAAGTCATCGCGCGCTATGGTCCGGTGCTCCGAAAAGCATGATATTCGGCTATTTTTTCCGATGGGATAGCTCGTGAATATCACTGTGAATTATCATGAATTTGAGTGAATTCGGCACGCTCTTTATATTGGTGGGGTAAAAAAGTGACCTTTACTTGGCAAATTTCTGAGTTCAGTTCGCAAATATTTACATAATTAACCTTGGAGTACATGACATTCCCATTAGAAGGTGGCGAAAACCTAATAAGAACAAATGCCGTTGACCGCATGATTCTAGGTGGCGTAATTTTTTAATTATAATTCAATGACACGTTTTCTGGGACACCCTGTATGTTGTCAAACATTAACTTCTTGCATTCAACATCAAGATGGTGTACCTATTCCATCTAAGCGACACGTCTTTACACGGACAAGTGGCACACCATTTTGGCACAAAGATTTGATATCTCTGCTTGTTGGACATATCAAGCAAATACTGTGCCAAAATTGTGTTACCTACATGACATACTGCTTTGCTGAGATATGTTACGGGAGAAATACTCCTGAAGCGATTAAAGGAGGTGCAGACGAGTACATATCCTTTGCAAAGTTGTTCCAAAGCTCCAAGTGTTGAATTGGCAAATCATTAGTCATCTCATAACAAAGTGATGAAAGAAACTAGTGAGAAATGCGAAGCCGCAAGCACTGTTGCATGGCCATGTTCACAATGGGCAATGACGCTTTTCACTTTGCGTGACGCGGACTGACTATGCTCAATGAGTGGTTTGCAGTATCTATGATTGATGCAAGCCATGGCAACTACCGATGCACTTTGCAGAGTGTGCAATGATGTCTTTTGTGAACGAGACAAACCTCAATATATTCCCACGTAATTTTGATCCTACAATTAATTCAGTTGAGGGTTTCAGGTACTTAGGTGTGTACCTCTCTTCTGATATTTAGTGAAAATCACACATTAGTTACGCATCCTCTAAGCCTCTTAAAAAATTATCTTCTTGAAGTGGACACGGAAACTACCTTTCGCAGACAGTACACTGCTGGCATACAAAACCCTTGTACAAAGTGCCTTAGAAACAGTACAAATGACATCACACTGTCCATCATAAAAACAAATGACATCATACTGTTCAACAGTCCCACCAATTTGGTACAGTTGAGCTACGCTCAAAGCTATAGGGGGGACGAGTTCGCATCAAAAAGGCACGGTCTTGAGGGGATTATGGTGGTCTTTGACAGAGCACGCAACTTTCGGTCCTACTTTTCCTTCAAGAGGAGGCAGTGAACAAGTGCCCATTCGTGGAACCCAGCCCTCCCCTTCCGATTTGTTTCGGTATCAGTCTGTCTACCAATGTCATGATGACATTTCTATTCTGTTCAGTTTCTTACATGCTGTCCAGGACATATATGTAGGTAGGTAGGTATGCCAAGATTTTTTTTTTATTACTACCCTTTTTTTATAGTTTGAATCCCTCGAAAAACCATTGCACAGCACCAGAACACAAAGGCTACATAATGACCCAGTTTCACCAACCTTTTCAGCATCTGAACTAAGATGAACGGTCATTAAACTATCTGCTTCACCACATCACCGATGAAAAAAAAGAAGTGTCCATTAAGTGTCTGTTCGAGGATTGTCAACCCTTGATATTGGTTCAGTTAACCAGAGTTGGTGAAACCGGGCCTATGGAAGTCACCGAAACATTCATCACATCACAAACCAAAGTTTGTAAAAAGAATTGAGTGCTAGCATGAAGTTTTGGCAATTCTGAGTAGCATTTTCACTGCTGCCTATGTAGCTGCTGCATAATTACAAGTAATTCAGAAAAAGTAGTACAAAATTTGAGGGTACTCTACTCTATCTTCCTCTGCATGGTATTGAAAACTGTGATGATTCCAAGTGCTCATCGTCTTGGCCCAGATTGTAGCAGATTTATCAGCCATTTGTGTTCCTATTTGTGGTACTGTGGCAAACTAGTCACTCCACCCACATACCAGCATTCCTAGGTTGCACATAACATGTGGTTGATATACGAAGAGGGGAGTCAAGTCCTGTAGATCGCATAAACAAAATACAGAAACCGACACTAAATATTTTTGTTTAAGTTTAATTTTTGTTTAATAAAAAGCTTCCTCAGGTCCTACCTGAGGAAGCGTGGACCTCCACGCGAAAGCTTGTACAAATTAAACTTAAACAAAAATCTTCAGTGTCGGTTTCTGTATTTTGTTTATATAACATGTAGTTATAAGAGTGGTTTAAACCACCTCACAGAAGTTGCAGATGCTGTTCATCAACTTTATTTTGAGATGGACAGAGAGTTTCATTGCCTGGGGCGGTACTCTAACCCATAGCTGCTTGTGGTGTGAGGAAGGAAATAATGTCCCATGGAGTCCAAAATTGCCAATAGAGCTTCGAGAGCAGGCATTCGTGGGCTCGATTTCGCTATAGGCCAAGAAATTTTAGAGAGAGGGGCAGGAGTTCAGATTATTGAGATCTCAAAATGGCAGTTTGGAAAGCTCAGTAGTGTGGGCAATGACAAAGAATATACTCTGGATCTTCTACAGCACTGCAGTGACAGCCTCATGTGGTAATGACACTGAGCTGTAAATGCCCCATTGAGTCACAGTGCCAACATTGCTCAGTATAGACGGGACGAAAACGTCAGTTGTCCATTGACAGGAACACTATTTAAACAATCCATTGATATGTTGGTGAACGAGATCTGCTTTCTACATGACCAGTAACATTCCTTTGCTATCTTTCACTGTGATTTAATTAAACACATCCCTCATGTGACGGCGTTCCGGCACAGTTTCACCTTCCTAAACCACTTTTCGCGGCGCTTGTCAAACATAACATTAGCGGTTCTTCGTAGGCCGAGACCGAGGAAAGCAAGAGACGTTTCTATGATGTTTACCGTGATGTATGTGATTAGCGTCGTGACGAATGGTCGACACAGCAGTGTTGCGGTACGTTTTATATGTTGCCTATCGTGGACATTTTTCGCTACCAGATTGCCTGTCCAAAACAGCTACGACTGCATCAATGTCACTTCACCAATGAATTCCTTCATAAGTTACACGCGCGTGTTTGCACACCAAGTCGTTACACGTCTGAAAAATACCTGACGAAATCGGCAGAAGAAACATATGCTTTATTAGAGCTTGCAGTGATTATCCTTTTTATGCAGCACATCACGCAACACCATACAGCTCCGTCGTTACTCCATTTCCTCTAATAGCGTCGTCCCCAATGGCAGCCGAACGGCCCAACCTCTGAAGCGTTGTTTTCCTAGTATTCATACGCGTAGTTATTTACGCCTCTAACTTAATTAAATTAATGAATAATTGAGAGATACATACTGAATAACACACAGAATTGCATAAAGACTCGTTATTCTGGAGTGTGACCTTCTTAAACACTGATTTTCTCACGTAAAACCATGCTTAACACTGGACTGCATAGACCCATTGTGATTTATTTTGACAGCTTGAATTTGAAAGGATTGGAATTTGAAGGGTGGATTTCTTAGCGTGGATTTCAAAAGTTTTTTTATTAAGAGTGGGTAACAGGATACACCCTGGTAAAGTGACAGATGGGTCATTCCACGCGAAAGGATCCAATGAGTGCGCTCGACCTACCACCATTCGAGCCGAAAAAAATTGTGGCACCTCCTGGGTATTTATAAAGTCACATGACAAAATATCTATGTTCTAGTGGTAGCCGTTGTCGCTCCAGGCGCCGTTAAAGAGTGAGTTCCTTCTAAAAACCACCAATCGCCCGAAAGTTTGTAGCGATGCTTCGGGATCTCCAAGAGACTTGAGGTTTTTTGTAAATTGTAGAAGGTGGCCCATTTTATAATCGCAGCGAAATTCCCGTCTTTTTATCTTTCCCCATCATTGCCTGCGGAATCCGTCACGAACGCAATTTTCGCCTAGGTTTGCGATTTTTTTACGCCTGATGGCTCACATGAACTTTCGTGAATATTTTTTCGCTGATAGATCGCGCCATGCTCCTCATGCAAAAAAATCGTCATAGCTCAGGGTATAGTTGGTAATGTATTAAAAATTGGTAAAGTAGCCATTTTTAGCTAAATCCTCAATGTTCGGAGGCGAAATTCGGAATGAGGACGTCGGTTTGGAAAAATATAGTGTGTGTCATCGTATGCGACGGACCTTACCATACAACATATCAAAAAATCTCAAGGGTATTTTTTGATAAGCGCGAGAAAAAAAAATGCCGACGGATACTTCGCCACTCCGCTGGGTGAATTGGTCCGTCGCATCATGGACGAAACGTCCGTGTAAAGGGTTGTTGGCCGCGAACGAAAGTTCATACAAAGTGACTGCAGTGCTTGAAGTGATACTTATTCACTGCAGTGACACCTAGTGACTGCTGTGATTCAAAGGTTCTGGAAATATCAAAACAGTTGCCACGTGGACATCCGTACAACACATCTTTTTTGCCATGATTTTATTATACAAGATAAATAAAGTATCACGACAATTTGAGTAATGTCTTTTGAAGCACTACTTTTTGCAGTCATTCCCACATCTTGTCCATTACACATTTTGTACACAAAACTTCTTTACAGTAGAGAAAGATGTCTGAGCAGCGGTGACTTCGCAGCGGCTGACCTGTGATACTTTCTCGTTCCAGGAATTGGGACGGCATGCTCATATCGTTGTTTGAGCTTCTGTCGCTCCGCTTCAACGTCCTTCTTTGACGCCCAAATGGCATGCTCTTATTTCATGTTGTGATGGACCCATGCGAAGAGGTCCTTCGGCGTTAAAATCCGCTGATCATATACTCGTTGAAGGATGGTCTTTGATGCAAGCCTTTTGACCGTCCCTCCTACGCCGTCACAAGGCTCCTTTCCGTGAGAAATTGCGAAAAAATTCCACGCAGCGTTTATGCCGAAATCCGCGGAATGAAGGCACAGGTTGGCAAACTTTTTCTTATTTTTGTATTGGGACGCTGCCCCATCCCTGAAATAGTGTAGTTTCCTAATTTCTGGAAGATGCTTCTTGATGTATGATGTGAGGTGCCCCTGGAAGCAGTGAACTGCGCCATTATCGTGCACTAGGCAATCAGAGATCACCACAAATGCCTTATGGTTGAGCTGAACAGTTGATTCCGCGCTGTTGTAGTAAAGGACCATTGGATGCACAGTTGCCTGACTTTCGTCCCAATAAAACGACTGCGGAGAGTTTTGTACAACAAAACCATAGTTCTCCGCAAAATCCATGATAACTATTCCTTCGCTTACAGGTAAGCGCAGTTTTAGGTCCCGGAGATACCGGGCTTGTTCTTTAAAAACAAAATGATGTGGTCTGATGTCCTCAATCTCTGTAACCAAGCGGTGTACGTAATCTTCTGCCTTCAGTGATATCGTCGCTGAAGTTGCACGCTTACCAGCAACCCATTGTTTGAAACACACGCTGTCTGTGCACTCGAAGTCAACAGTTGCTGTGCTTTCGATGTACTGACGGAGTTTTTCTGGCCCGGGGCAATCTTTGCAGTCGCCGTTCATGCACTTAGAACTTTCCGTATGGCAGACAGTGGTAGCCATTAGATCCTTGTAGCTGTCTTTCACGCCAATTGCGTTCAACATCAGTTTGACATTTTGATGATACATGCACACGCACATCGTCTGTGTACCAGGTGCACAAGCGATGACGCACCACGCAGGGCGTAAGGAAGCAAAGGTTGAAAATCCCGCATTCATACCGGGATTCTCTTCTTTCCATAGTGTATGTGCTTCATGCAAGTTCATCAGCATCATCCCCTTCTGATGCCCCTGTTTTACACCTTTCTTACCGGGAAAACTGTGAGATATTCTGTCGTCTTCAAAAAATTGAGTAATTGACGATCTCACGTCTTCGGAAATACCGTGCTCAGTCCGCCGCTCAGGGCAAGCTAGGGCCCCATGTTTGTCACGTAGACTTCTCGCTCTCCAAACAACCTTCTCTGAAGCTCCGAAGAACTTCGAAGTTTGTTCCCGGCTCCAGGAAAGGGGTGCTAAAGTGAGAATAGCCAGCCTTATTTCTCGAGACGATTCATTTCTCAATTTAGTCTTGAGTTCGGACAGCAGAGTGGTGTAATCTTTCGAAAGGGGATCCTCTGCATCGCAACTAACATTCAGTGTTTTCTGGAGCCTTCGGTGAAAGGACTTCCGAATCTTCGCAAGCTTCTTCCTGGCATAACCCTGGCGTGTACTAATTGACCGCTTTCGAGAAACGGGCGTTTCACTAACCATCTCTAATGACCGATTGGTTGCTTCCAAAACACCTTCCGGTGTCAGCAAAGGGGTCGACATATGCTCCTCTTCCTCTTCTTCTGGTGGTGAATCTCTCTGAACTTTCTGCGACTTTGAGCAGCTGATGTAGCACGCCGGGCAGAGAAGGTCACCCGGAATAAGCGTAGGATGTGTCGTTGTCCCCCTCGCATACTTTTTGTGAGTACCAAAGGGGTCAGCGCAGCTTTTTGAAGCAAGAAGAGAAGACTATTTAAAGATGTACAAACGATAGTGGTGAGCGCACACGTTCTTGATGAATTCCTGGTTCCTCTTCGAACGAAGACACAGCAACGTCTGTTCCCGACTGGATAAGGTCTTGAAATCCATTAGCTCTGTCCTGCTTGTTAGGGTACTTTTGTGACAACCTTTGGGGCCGAGGCAGCATGGCTCCAATGGGACGTCGCATTCCCTGTAATCGAAGGTAATCAATCCACAAGTGAACGCAAGTACATCAAGACACAGAGAATAAAAATGGTGACCAGACGGCGCATGATACACATCCGATGTCAACAATCCACTCCCCTTACTGCGGCGAGACTTATCTTTTTTTCTGTGACTTTCCGTAAGCGTTGTCGTTGCCTCTCAACCCACCATGTGTCTTGTTTGATAGAACAGCCCACACAATCCACGCATACAACGCCCTCCTATCCGTGCCATCAGGTAATCTGGTTCAGATGTGGATAAAAGAAACCTACCTGCCGGAACTGCTGAGATCATCCGAGCTTCCCGATGGTATCGCTTCGTCCATCGTGCACAGACTGACCGACGAACGCGACGCTGAATATTTGTACTCGACTCGTCGCGTCCAGCCTTAGCGACGCCTTAGCCAGACGCAGAATCCCACGCGGAGACGTGGCGACATATCCGTCGGCCAATTTTTTTTTCTCGCGCTTATCAAAAAGTACCCTCGAGATTCTTTTATACGTTGTATGGGAAGGTCCGTCGCATACAATGACGCAAGCATTATTTTTCCAAACAGACCTCCTCATTCCGAATTTCGCCTCCGAACATTGCAGATTTAGCTAAAAATGACTACTTTACCAATTTTTCATACATTCCCAACTACTCGCTCAGTTCTGACGATCTTTTTGCATAAGCAGCGTCACGAGAACTACCAGAGAAAAAATATTCACGAAAATACAGCTGACACATCAGGCGTAAAAAAATCGCACACCTAGGCGAATATTGCGTTCGTGACGGGTTCCGTAGGCAATGACGGGGGAAGGTAAAAAGCCGGGAATTTCGCTGCGATTATAAAATAGACCACCTTCTACGATTTAAAACCAATCCCAAGTCTCTAGAAGATCCCGGAGCGTCGCTACAAACTTTCAGGCGATTGGTGGTTTTTAGAGGGAACTCACTCTTTAACGGCGCCTGGAGCGACAACGGCTACCACTAGAACATAGATATTTTGCCATGTGACATTATACATCCGTTGGAGGTGCCACGATTTTTATCGGCTCGAATGGTGGTAGGTCGAGCGCACTCATTGGATCCTTTCGTGTGGAATGACCCAGATGGTGTTTTAGTGATCGCCAAGTTCCCAATCGGCCACTGCATTTGTCGAAAGAACAACTCACGATGCATTGAGCATCTCTCATTAGGTGATGCTTTCAGTGTGCGATGTGTGCTTGCTCACTGGTCACTGAACAAGCCCTCAAGTACGGTACTTCCTCTGTTGGATGTGGCTGGAGTTCCTTGGACATGCTTTGTGTACGGGTTAAAAAATTATTTGCAGCTTTATTACATGCAGAGTTGATTAGAATTATACATATGTATTCCAGGTACTTTATGTCATGTTTCTTCAGCTGACCATGTTTGACTTCCTTATCAAAAAATCTTTTAGAATCCCATTAGATCATCGAATAAGGCTTAATGTGTTTCTGGTGAACCACCTAAGACCCGAAAGATGTTTTATGCAACCCATTACAACAAGGCAAGAGGTTTGTATGCGACCTCAAGTAGATCCACTTTCTCACTACCCCATGCATCTTGGAGGATCATAGGGTATCACTGAAGTGCGATAGGTGAACCCCACAAGTCCGAACCTCATTGAACAGTGACCTCAATGAAGCCAATTGCATCACATTACGTTCTGTGAGGCACCTTCAAAACCATATTTAGTAGAGCCCGGAAAAGTAGTATGTGCGAGCTGAATTTTCACGGGACGACTCGTTTAATTATCACTTTCTTACATTGATGACTCACTCTAATTTTTTTCAACTCTGATGCTGTACCTCCAGAAAAAGCACAATGATAATTTCTCAATGTACTTAACATCCGGTGCGTATCTTTTCAGATTAAAAGTGCTGTCGAACGTGGGTAGCAAAGTAGCAGCCAATCGCTAATGTCATGGGAGGTAGTTTTATACAGAATACATTTCACGTGTACAGGCACAGGTTGACTGCTCCAAAATCATGATGCGTACGTGTCAGAAAATGAGAGTTCGAACTGGCTATGGCCATTGCTTACTGGAGACAAAAGACAAGTGCAATGAGTTTTCACACACACGCATTTTGATATACCTAGAAGAAAGAAAAAAACTGCCTGGACCAACTGTGGGCTGGCGAAGGCTATTTCCATGGTTGGTCTAGAGCACTTTGAATTTCCATACTGAAACCATTTAACTTGCATTTGAAAACCAGGATGGCACCCTGCTACAGCTGAGCTGGAAATGGGAGGTTACAGCGAGCACGCTGGATTGGGTGAGATTCCTGGCTCTGATGTTAATCTGTGCTTATACAAAGCAAAAAATGACGAAATTAATTGCACAAATGTGTGCAAATAATTTGTGGTCCAATATAAAATAAATATATAAAATAATTGAAAATAAATAAAAGATTAAAAACAAAATAATAAAATAAAGAATACCCAAAACTGTGCAAAGTTATGTGCAAAACTCCACGTACCTGGGTAGGTTGCAAAAAATGAGTATGCAACATGATAGTTTCTTCCTTTACGCTGCGAGACGTGAGCCTTCCCGGTCTTCCAAACCGAAAGTAAAGCTATAATGCTCTCATCGTCATATGCGACCTAGCGCCACCGGCATCATCTCACGATCTGTTTTGAACTTGGAAATGTCTGCTGGCATGTTTCCGGCAAAGATCTAAGACGCAGCCAGGTAAATTAGGTGTTTCCTGCTGTCTTTCAATTCCTAAGGACCGTATAAAACTATGCACGGCTTTGCATTTGTGTAGTGAGGTGCTCCGTTATGCATTTTGTTCCTGAAAACCCATGCCCGAGCTGAATTACGACAAAGGGTAAGCGGCGTGGGTAGGACGGTTTTGAATATCCTTAAGTTCCAAATCTGAACCAAGAAGTGTAGCAGTGATCCGATATTTTTATCTATAGTTATCTTAACTGCTTTTATGACGTGTCATTGTCCCGCTTGTACTGAGTGAACTTACTTCGGACAAATGAGAAAGAGCGACTTTTCTCATGCATGTATCACCTGACGTTGCACCAAATTGTGTGACATCACAGTGTTGTCACTGTTACTGTATAAACTAAAAAAAAAAACCTAAATATATGTAGCACGCATCGAATTGTTGCGACAGAACCAGACATCGAAAACATACACGCCGGGATTAGCTGCACCTGCCATTAACCAGGACCACTTGGAAAGCCTTTGTGTCAGTCCAAAGGGTTTACAAAGGGCCATTCCACCGGACCCAGACGGAGAAGATCATCCGTATGCGGAAACCCGCCGTCGCCAACATTCCGAGGGGATCTACTGCCTATTCTCCCAAGGAAGCAGACGGAAGAAAACCTCAGCCAAGGTTAGAAGCCACGGACAAACGCTGTGACGTAGAGATAATCTCCGGTCAGCTCCTTCATAAGCCAAGACCTCAGAGGCCACGTTGTCTGTTATCGTCGAAAGCTAGCATGTCAGAATAAACGCTGTTACGTTTGCCCAAGATCAGGCCCCTGTCTCTACCTCCTACACGCTACCTCGGACATTGCGTCGTGAACAGCTGGTTTGCAGCACTGGGATGGACTGCGCCGACATTATACCGCCGGAAGCCCCTGGTCTCTGCCCGCACCACCGACTTTCGTAAGCCTTCCGAACCTTCTGGAAAGAAGAGATCAGGTCCCCCCTCAAGTCCTCCGAGCCCATTTTCATGCTCTGGTAGACGAGAAGTTTTCTACGTTTACGGCAGCATATACAGATGGCGCATCCCGCAACAACAAGTACGCCTCAGCATTCGTCATACCATCCGAAGGCGTAGTGCAAGGACGATGCCTTTCACATCTAACCTCCTCAACAACTGCGGAACTCTATGCGATCCTTTTCTTCCTACAACACATCGCTGATTTTACCCCGCGGGAATGGGCAGTCTTCACAGACTCCAAATCTGCACTTCAAGCTGTTGCAATTTCTGGCATACGAGGCCCATCCGCAGCCCTAGTCACAGGTGTGTTAATGGCTTACCACACTGTCTACGCAGCAGGCCACTGGCTAGTTCTCCACTGGGTTCCACCCCATTGTGGTGTCGTGAGGAACGAGCAGGCCGACAGCGCCGCGGAAGCAGCACTCTCGTATCGGACACGGACCGGTATTGCTCTGCTGAGAGGAGACCGCCGTTCCATTCTGCGACGCCTCGTGACACCCCTGGCTTCCCGCCAATGGACAACCGACGTTCTCCTCCTTTTATGTTGAGCAGAGTTGATCCAACACTCGCGTTGCGCCTGCCACGAAACACCTCTCGTCAAGATGCTGCATTAATCCACCGAATGCGCCTCGATGTGGTCTTTACAGCTCAGTGGCGTTACCGCTTGAGACAAGTTGACTCTCCCACCTGCTGTCACTGCGGTGCTCTTGAGGATTTGGAGCACATCCTTCTTCATTGCCCCCACTACCAACCTTCCCGAACTGCACTCTCCAAGTCGCTTAGCCAGCTGGACTCTCGCCCCTTCTCCCTATCGAAATTGCTTGGTCCCTGGACACATCCAGCACACCAACGATCTGCGTTGTCATCAGACTGTGAGCAGCCAGTAGGCAAAATCTGTTGGGTATATTTTGTCGAATCCGCTGAAGTGTTTATGGGTGCGTTTTCTTATTCAACTCCGAGTTACTCTCAGCCGGCGAAAAATAGCCAGAGTAGCCAGATTAGCGGAAATGACGTCATAACTCTGCGGCGAAAATTAGCCAGAGTAGCCAGGGAGTGACAACTCTACTCTACTCTGCTCTGAAGAAGGGTAGTCGTCGTTCTGACGTCACACACAAGCTAGCAGACGACGATCCGTCGTCTGCTACCAACCGTCCTGTTGACAGACAATATGGGTGGTGTTCAATTTCGAAATGTAGGGCTGGTTAAAAACTGTCGAACATTTTCAAAATCTGCTAGAGTGGACGCATCTGCGGTAAGTTGTTAAACAGACGGTATGCCACTACTTCCACATCGTCTCGCCTGTCGGGCCAGTCCGCCATTTTGAGCGCAGAGTAACTCTAGCCGTTCGAAAATTACGGTCAAAGGTGGCTACTCTGGAGTCACGTGATGATAAAGGCTCTGACGTCGTTACCCAACTCCTGGCTACTCAGGTTGAATAAGAAAACGCACCCTATAGCGTTACCAAAAGATAGGACGGAAGGGAAGCACCACTCAGAGAGGAAACGTGGATCTGAGCAAATTACGAGTACCAGATCTGTTACTTTGCTGGAGGAATTGGGAGGTAGCGCAGGACAGGTGAAGCGAAAGCCAACGATCATTGAGCTCAATCAGAGTATTGGAGCGGATGATGAGGAACTTCAGGAATGTTGTGAATTGATAGTGCAAAGAAAAGACGACGAAGTGCATGCCAAACATGAGAGTGTTGAAAGACAGAAACGTGAAGATGAGAGGATCGAGTTAGAAACGTTGAAGCTAGGCAGAGAAGATGCCAGTCGCCCAGTTTCGAGAAAAGGGGACGGAGAGAGGCTCAAAATTAAGGAACTTCTGCAACCATATAAAATAGGCCAGGATATTGGTTTCTTCCTCGTGAACTTGCGAAAAGGTAGGGTTTCAAGGTGAGTCTTGGCCCCATAAATTGCTAACACTGCTGCCATGCGAAGCCGCAGATGTCATAGCGCGACTAAGTAAGGAAGATGCCGATAACTATGACAAGACAATGTCAGCCCTCTTGAAAAAGTTTAGGCATTCCACAGAAGCATTTCGTCAGCGTTTCCGCACGTCAAAAGAGACTGATCAGTCGTACCCTGAGTTCGCTTATAGCCTCAAAGCCAATCTAGTCGAATGGCTAAAAAGCGCTGAGGTGCACGGAGATCATGACAAAGCCATTGAGTGTATAGCGCTCGAGCAGTTCTATCGTTGCATGCCTGAGTCCGCTAGGTTTTGGGTTCAGGACAGATTAAGTAAGATGGATGTCCAACAAGCCGCGGAGCTCCCGGAGGAATATGCAACGCGTCGCAAATTGCAAGATGTAACAGGGGGTTTCCCAAAAGTGCAGAAAGAAGTGGGAGACGGGAACAAGATACAGTCGGGACGCCGTTTCCACCGTTGACGCTTCGAAAAGGTTCAAGCGAATGAAAAGGACCTCGGGGGTGAAAGTAGGACAGCTCTAGAAACGCAGAAAGCAAAGTCAAAGAGAGTGGAATAAACACAAAAGTGTTCGAGTCGAGGGGACTGCATCTCTGTTATGTCTGTAACAAGCCAGGTCATTATGCGGGAAATTGTCCAAACAAAGTTGTGTTTTCATATGTCAGTGAGAGTACGGAAAATGACAGGTTGCTTGAGCCGTACATGCGTGACCTGTTCGTGAAGAAAAAACCGTGTAAGGTGCTTAGAGATTCAGCGGCTACTATGGATGTAGTGCATCCATCTTACGTTACGGCCGAAAATTTCACTGGCGCGCCTGAATAAAGCAAGTAGTGGAGGAGCATAGCGTCTGCCTTCCAAATGCTAGAGTAACTATTGAAGGTCCATTTGGGACACTAGTGACAGAAGCGGCCGTCTCAAAAAATCACCCGCGCAGCTATCCGTACTTGTTTTCAAACAAATCAGACCAGTTGATAAGAGAACGTGGTCAAATCTTTTCGGTAGCACGAAACCATTCTGGCATTAGCTCGTTCGAAGGCTAGACAACTCGCGAGTCAAATGGAATCAAACAGAGATGATTCCTCGCAGACACTAAAGTCAGGTGACGCGGATGTTGGGAAACGCGACCACTGCGATAAAGGAGCTATATCAAGTGCACAATAGGACAAATGTCGAAATGCCACTACTGCGGTGAGCCTCCTGCCGACCGTGGGCGAATACCTTCCGCCAGTGTCGCTGAACTTTCAAAGTCTTGCTAATATAGACAGGACAACACTAGCAAGGGAGCAACAAAGCGACCCATTACTAGAAGACTCGCGCAACAATGTTAGAGAAGGAGTAGCGAAGAAAAACATTTCTTTCAACGTAAAATCGGACCTCCTTTACCTGCGCTATCAAGACCGCAAAGGCAATCGAACAGCTGGTAGTTCCGCAGAAGCATAAGACTGATCTGCTGCACTTGGCACACTCCGCCTCGTGGGCTGGGCATCTAGGCGTGCGAAAAACGAAGATGCGCCTAACGCAGGAATACTATTGGCCGTGTTGTTGGAAAGCTTTTGAAGAGTTCGTCCGTTCATGCGACACTTGTCAAATAATAGGGAAGTCAACCGACAAAAGAAAGGCCCCTATGCAGTTGGTTCCGATCATTACTGATCCATTCTGTCGTTTGGTATTATTGCTAATTTTCTCATCATCATGTTTCTTATTAAGTGTTTTAAGTAATTTTGAGCGCAATATATATATTTTTCAAGTTTCATATATTTTGTTCCAACATTTACACAACTTTTAATTAATCAATTTCTTAAGTGAATAGCATAGACGTAAGGAAATAATGAGAAACAACACAATCAACAGATAGCATTAATATAGAATCAAACCGACTTATCCTCCAACACGTAAACAACAAATACATGCAGGAATATAATAGCGAAATAATCTATCAAAACGAGAAATATTAGAAATTTAATACTGTGACTAGCACAGACTTAACGCTGAAGAACAGAGCGACACTCTAAGCGGGGCCACTAAACAACGATAGAGGAAAATCTATCTATTATTATATTATCCTATATATTATAGGAAAACAAATCTATTATTGAACCACCATAAAATCATCTTCGTGACTTAATGTAATCGAACACTTCACAATTTTCATTCTAATGAACGCTACAAACCTTGATGGAGCCATCCAACACACAGGCACCGCACACTCTTAGAAATGAACTTCACCGCATAGCAAGCCCCTAGCCAACCATCGCCTCGAATGATATCATTATCTGCCTTGATTTGTTGAAAACGGGAGAGTACGCCTTTTTTGTGACAATTATGAACAGCATAAGTGTCACAAAAAAGGTGTACGCCTCCCGTTTTCAACGGGCAGATAACGATATCATTCGAGGCGATGGTTGGCTAGGAGCGTGCTATGGGGTGAAGTTCATTTTTAAGAGTGCACAATGTGAGACGATCTCGGTTTTTTCGTCAAAGCCAGGAGACATTATATCTCTATCTATACGACCAAAGCGAAGCAACTGCGCATGCTTTATCACTCAAAGGGTAGGGGCTATATTCCTTTTCCTTCTTCCAGCAAACAGGACGCTCTCAAGGTCTGATAAGATAGTACAAAGGCGATATGTTTTATTGTACATTGTAGATGTCGGCATTATTCGTGGGGATCACTGTGTTTTCACATTCTTTGCTTTTAACGGAAGTCTTTATCAAAGTGGAGCACAAGTCGGCTAAGTTTGTACAGAGACGATGTCACCCACGATGTCATTTCCACAGTTCCTCCGGATATACTGGGAGGATGTGTGAAGGACAAAAAATTATTCTAACCTTTTTTCGTGTCACTCTTGTTCGTTTCCAGAATGCTCACTTTTATTTGGTGTGGTAGTTCGTATTTTGCATCCGAAATACAAACTGAGGAAGACAAGCGACTTTTATGTAGTACGCACGGGAAAGCCACTCCGATCGGCGTACTGAGGGCTCACCTCATGAAAGTATATATTTTGTCCCTTCCTCACCTGTCGAAAAAGAGCCTGAGTTGAAGAAAGCATATGTACTAAACACAATGCACATGAAACACGACTCCCCCAGGAAGAAACTGTACGATGTAAATAGCATGGGTAAGCACAAATTGCATTTGGGCCGCCTTTTTCGCATTCGACTTGACTTGGAACAGGTTCGCGCGAAACAATATATGCAAGTTTAGTTCTCGCAGTTGCATCACACACCGCATATCTTCTGCGAATATACAGAACAATATTACAGCACCGCAATCCTGTGAGAACGAAACGCCATGTGCCCGATACAAGTTGTGCTCCAGAATATATAGCATTATTAGGCTTTCTGAGCTGCACTGCATTACGTGCCAAGCACACGACATGAAAAATGCATGTGCACCAAGTTCGCATGCTCCACCCGCTAGGAAAAACGGAAAATCGAGAAACAACCAACGTGAACCTACACTGAACACACCACACACTGACTGCCGCCGTCTTGTTCGCTTGGCTTGGACAAGTTAGGTGCAATGTTGTTCACAAAGGTAAAAGCAGGAAAAGTGTGCGCGCAAGTGACTTGTACTCTCCAGGAAAACAGGAAACAAAAAATTCACCGTCTTTGCCTTCGCGCGTGTAAAAATGCAATACGACAAACATTTTTGTAGGAAGTCACCAACTTCCGCTTCCGATCAACGGTCCCGCCAGTCCGCCAGTATAGCGGCAGCCGCCGGCTCTAGAGCGAAACGCACCGCCTCCAAAATACTGTCGCCACCGGCGCGCTTGCTCGGGAGATCTCTGATTGGCTGCACATTATATGTGTATAGGTATATTTGGATGCTCATTGGTCTCCGAGAACTGTCGTCAGTTTCCTTCGCGCTGATTGGGCGACAGTCGTTTGATTAAGGCGCGAGTATCCAAACGGTCGGTCGAACGGAGGGGACATCGTTGCATCGACATGTAGCAAAAAGTTTGGTGTCCGGGTTGTGTTTAAAAACTGCTTTAGACTTGATGCTCTCTGTCCTTTCCAGAAGCGTGACAAAGTTTGTAAATCGCCTAAAAATAGCTACGTACAATGCCAGTCAAATGTGGTGTATCAGATACCTCTTGCTTGCGGTTTTTGCTATATCGGCCAAACGAAACGTTGCTTGAATGACAGGCTCTGGGAGCACGCTTCGGAGGCGAAAAATGAGGACCAGTCGTCGGAATTGGCAAAGCATCTCAAAGTTTGCTTTAATTGTTCTCCCATATGGGATGAGACCTTTGTCAAGGCCAGGGAGATCGACCTCAGCCGGAGGCTTTTGAGAGAAACGTTGTCAATTTTGGGGTCTGGGAACTGTGTCAGCAAAGCGTCTGTGACCTTCGGCCCTGCTTTGGCGAGCCTTTTGCACTGTCCCTCCTCCCCCACCTGATGTGTTAAAAGTGTACGGTTGTCGATTAAACTTTAGCTGTGTTTGAGACTTTGTGTTGTGTCGTCTGTTTTTCGTCTTTTTCCCAGTCTCGGGTTTTCGTCATGGAGACATCGCGTCTGTCCGGCCACGCGTGTTCTCTGGGACTGCAACCGTTGTGCACGCAGACGCTAACGGGTAGTTTGAGGGTTTTGAATGCTTTAGATTTAGATTGTGGCGAACTGCTCATTTGAGATTGTGGCGAACTCATCACAACAGCGGGAAGACAAACATGACAGGGAATTCCTGCACTTCCAAAGGACGTAGAAATCGTCAGAGAGGAAGTCTGCACACTTTCCGACGTACCGCAGGTGAACGGTAAGACAAGTTTGATTACTTTTTTTGTGACCGAAGGAAGTAATGCAGGTTTATCACGTTAAGTGTATTACGTACAACATTTACGAGTCACTCGGTACGTTAGCGGCGTTTCATTGTGCAGTGCATTGCCGTAACTTGTACGTTTCTGATATGCCGCTAATCAAATTAAATGTGGTTGTGCTAGTTGCCCCTCATGCACGTCGCAGTCGTTCATTCACTGTGGTCTACGAACATTTGTGACAAGAGCGCTTTGGTGTTCAAATACGAAATCAAGTTTGATTGCCTATCATAGCAGTGATTTTGTTGCAGAGTTACGGATCATCAATAGATTTTTTTGTTTTGTTTTAGTTCTCCCGCAGCCATCGGCATCAACGACGCACATAGCTCAGCATTAGCTTCTGAACTGCCCTTCGATGTCGAAGCACCTAAAGCTCCAGTGAAGCCTGTTACAAGACGTACTGTAGCTTTTTCGAGGCAGTTCCCGAGGACAAATAAACCTGATTACCCGTATTCACCAGCCGACTTAAGCCATTGGTTGAGTGACGTCGAGTTTATATCGATCACGTGATCTCTCCGTCTATGAAGCGCCGTCCAAAGGGGTGACCACAACGCATGCGAATTATTCACATTGTCACGCGACGGTTGAGGGGAGGGAAAAAGTAGCAGACGACAGGACTGCGAAGGAGGAAGGCTCCTGTTTGTTTGTTTGATTATGAGGTTGTCAGGCCTCCATAGCTCGCCGCATTCGCGGCAGTAGAAAGTTAAAACACGTCATAATCACGTGGTATTACATCGTCAGGCATCATGACGGATGCCCATTGGCCGAAGGAGGTTTCGCGCTCCGGGATTGGTTGACAAAGTTTCGAAATATCTGGCAGCTCACTTTTCGCGGACAGTCTGGGCAGTCGAACAGGCGGGCAGCTCCAAGCAAGGTCGCTGCGTCTCCGCGGCTCGCCGATGTCGGTTGACCGCAACGACCAAAGAGGAAGTGTATTCGCGTCTTTGTTCGTGAGTTATAGTGACTCTGGCCATGTACTGACCTCCGAGAAAGGATCAACCTACGGACATTCTAGCCGAGTCGGAAATGGAATGCTTGGTGAGCTGACGCCTGAGGAACACTTTCGAGCGCTGTCGCATTTTCAAATACAGTGACTAAGAAGAGAGTGTTTGTAACGACAAAAGTATTTCCCGTGACTGTGTGACCTTGATTGCATCGCCAGTATGAGAAGAAGATGCTCATCTGTGAAACGCACGCGCTCGCTCGCCTCCAGAAGTAGACTGTGTGTGTGCTTTGCAAGTTCGAACTTGGTTTGGTTGCAGTTTATTCAACGAACGAAACGTCCTGTACGCACGGTGAATATATGAGTCAAACATTTGAGTCTATACGTTGCATCAATAAATATGTATTTACCCTATCAAAAATGTCTTAGTTATTTTGGAATAACGGGCGCCAGGTATGAAAACCAGTAGAAGTCAATTTTAGCCAGGGCCAGCCGAAAGCCGAGCCAAACGGAGAGGTTGCTGATTGGCTGGCTGCTAGGCATCACGACGCATTTTCGTTGGTCGTATGTCCAGTGTTGCCTGAATTATCTCAAACTGTGGGCTCTATGGGGATCTGTGGGCGCCTGAGGTTGTTACGGAAGAAAAGTTGAGATGGGACTGGCGCTGCTGCAGGTGGTTGCGGATCAGGGTGTCGGCAGTGTCGGCAATCGGTGGTTAGATCTACCTCTCTATCTGTTAATGACAAGCTCCGCGAGATATGGTCGTTATGATCGCTAAAAGCGTGTACATAGAGAGCGTTTGCCATGCTATTGGGAAGACAGCAGTAGGTATCCTCACGGAGGTGATCGTTGTGCTATTGTCAGTGTTTGGTCGTCGATTGTGGTTGCGTGTAATAATTTCATCCGCATCGACCATCGCTTATTTATTGTCTGTTGTGCGATCTCTGTTGTGAACTGCAACGATCAAGATTGCCTCTCGATTGCTGGGGCATTCCATCAGCGTCCTTTATACGCTTTCGATCCTGGTGTCATGTGCGCAACGTGTGTGCAAGTGTTTGATCATTGTAGGCTATGCAAACAGAAACTTTGATTCAAGGGTGGCCTTATGCTGCATGGGACTGCCACACGCACAACTTTTACGGCGTTATCGTTTTAAGAGATCGACGTGGTACATTCAACGCGTCACAAACCTGCAACACGTTGGAGCATCTCTTTGCTGGCTGTGTTTCTTTGGAGTGCAACTCATACGGAAAACGTACTCAGGGTGCTGCCTTGTTTACGTCCTCGTCCTGTGTGTGTGTGTGTTTCGTTTGTTTGTTTAGCGCTGTTTTTGGTCATGTTACCCAGGGCGTCCTTGCTTGTGAGCGTGGAAGTGTCGTGACCCCCTGCCAGTGCGGTGCGCTGCTGTGCTTAACTCTGACCTCCTTTATTTCTGCATTTCAGCATATCAGATTATCGTACATATCACAAAGCACTAAATTGATTGTTCTGTTCAGCCCACAAAGATTCATCGTTACGTTGTGACTGTCTCCTGCTCTGATGAAATTTCACGAAATAGGAACATACCTAATGTATATATTTATCATTACAGTTACTGAGCATACTTGTCATCTGATATGATGCATTTCACATTGTTAAAATGAACGGCCACACTTTAATGCCATTACACTACATCTGAGTCATTCAGAATTTATAGTTTATTGAGACCATGTACACAAAATATAGATGTTAAAATGAACCAATTATCTCATAAAGAAGGATATCTTATACCAGTTTCAAGAGTGATGTTTCAAGGATGGAGCAAACAGGAATGGACCAAAGAAAACGCATACAACAGCTGCAACATCAGCTGCAAACAAGCCTGTGCTGCTATTTTGTTCAATAATTGCATTGTGCTTATTTCTTCAACGTCATATATTATTGAGGAAACACTTTTACACAACCGGTTTTGGACTTGCATACTTTCCATGCTCTTTCTTTACACGCTTCTCTCTCAACTTCATACTGGCACTGTAAATTTCACTAGCATTATCATCGCACCATCACCACCACCAATGCCTAAAAACTGCCCACAGCTCGTGCCATGCCATGCTATAATACGGTGCCATGTACTAAACAAGTGTAGGAAGGCGGGGTAGGGCGTACGAATTATGGTGTCTAGACAGCGAAAAGACTCGGACAGAAGAACACTGGCACGGACGACAGCATAATGCACTACGCTCTGTGAAATCACTCGCTATTCAGGTTTTTAATTTAGGATTCTTGTTCAGAAAGAATTTGCGTAATGATGCAGTTAGTTATCACCCCACTCTAACATAGATCACTCAACTTTGACTGTGAAATGACATAAGAGGCCTGTGTGATGCCATGAGAATGATAACTGCCACTGTATAAATGTGTAAACTTACCTTGTTAATTTTTATTTCAGCAGCTCTTCACCGCTTTCTCTGCATTTTTTTTAGTTTTCCAGTCATGGAATACTTCTCGGACTATTTTCCCAGTTTTCCATGCTTTACTGGGTTGCAGACATCCTAAGACACTCACGGTAATTCAAGCAACTGGGCATTCGAGGATTACATGTTTTTATCGCTCATGTTTGTGACCTGCCTCGACTAATTCTCGGTCTTTACAAAGATGATAAAGCTCTGAAAAATTATTGCGCAGGCTGAATTTCTGCACTGAGTGGTTATGCAGTTTGCTGTACAGCTTTGTATTAAGAGATTATGCTATTTCTTGAGAAACAACACAGTGGAATATCAAAGCAAGACACACCTGGAGGTGCTCATTCTAGCATGAAATCTCTAGTAGCACTGATCATTTTCTGCTTGCTTTCTGTATTGATCTGTAGCAGACAGTAAGATGAAGTTCGCAATTGACAAATATACGCAATGCAAATAAGCTCATACAAAGAAAGGAATGCAACTTGAAAACAGGTGCATCTTAGCTGCAATGTGCTGTATTATTTTTAATAAAATGTACATGATTGCATAGCTTTCTTCCACAATTTCTGTTATTTTTTGAGCCACTTTGGTAGTTGTCACTTTGTAGAGGCCGACATATTCATCCAGTTGTGTCAGCACAAATCTATGCAACTGGACAATTTAATGTAGTGAGCATGGTGTACTGCATCATAAAGGACAATGTCTGGGATCAGATGTATGGGACATAACACTGAATATGTAATAAAATAATATAGATGCCTCTGCATGGCTGACCACCTAACTTCAGTAGAAAGTGATGAACATGCAGTGTCTTCAGGCAACTTCAGGAAATTAATACATAATGTATGGTTTGCAAGATATACCAGCACCCAAAGCAACAGCTTCACAGGTTCCGGGCAAATGCATTACGTAGGTGCACAAGATGAGCATGTAACTATTTCGTTCCACTTTACTGAACTTTATGCACCCTTAAGTGTGCAACAGAAAATGTGGGAGGAGAGGGAGGTTCTAAAACGAAACAGAAGTAGTGTGAATTTCCCGTAAAATGAAATGAAAAATTCCACACACACACAACCACAGGATTTGTGAACATATGGTGAACATATGGTGCTGGTTACGCAGAGACGCTTTTCATGTGTTTCATGAAGGTCAGTTGTGTTGAGGATGGCATGGTATGATATGCGATAAGGTTAAGCTAATGCAAACCACATATTTGTATAGCAATACATTTTCTTCACATGTGGCTTTGAAGAACCGCTTACTTGAAACAAAATAAATAACCAGGTGTGACACATATACAATAATATGTCACAGGGGTTTGATGCCAGTCATTCAGTGAAAGTAGCTTGCATGAGATGCCACATATTCTCCTGGTGACGATGAGGGGGGATAAATGTATGTTATGGTGTCTCATATTGCAACAGCATTCAGGCACTGTTTCGAATGACAGATCCATAGATGTTAAAATCATTTGTCATGACGCTGATGACACACTCTTAGTTACATCCGAACTTTGTTACCGTAGTATTCCCATATTCTGTATACCCTCCACTCACCGCTTTAGGGGTGGAGTGCGAGTCAAGGCAGAGGAAAGCTTGTGAAATGGGAGTACACATTCTGCGTTGATATTGTACAGGACATGTCATAGGGGAAAAACCGTGGACACTTAGCATGCACCTGAGCTGGTGTAAGCGGAACAAGTTGTAACATAATTGAATGTACAGTGAGGTACTTCATATATGCATATTGGAAGAGGATATTGGTTTGGTTCACTATTTTTGAACTCAGCTACGCATAACATGTTGAAAACAGGCATAACACCAAATTAGAGGCTTTGTGCCATTCGCGATAAATAGAAGCATGATTGCAATGTGGATGCGGGTGTATATTATAAATCATGTAGCATGATTCCATAGGAATGTGTTTCCCCATTCTTAAGATTTACCTGTACAGGATATGAGACTACACTACAAGAGTGCACAGATCGCACCAGTGTAAATCTGCAGTGTCGTCGAGCAATTTTTAACAGTCCTGCTCACATAAATGATGCAGAACAGCATGCATACATTTTAGCTTGAAAGAAAAGCCTTGAGCTTCAGGAGACACAAATGGGGCACAGTTTTGTTGTTTAGTGCTCTATTCACACTCAACACCTGAGCACATGGATAAGCTCTGTGGCCATATGATAGCTATCAACAACATAAAAGAAGGAGAGCTAGTGTAACATGGGTGCATGTTTACCCTGCTTTACTACTGTCATCTATATCTACACTGAACACATACACACAGAAATTAACTATTGGGCCATACGGCAGCTGTCAATAACGTAAAAGAACGATAGCTACTGTTAACATGGGACCGTGCTCTTCCACGTTCTCGTCTGCTCAGTGTATATATAAACGGCTGCACTGGCAGGACAAATCTGTACCCATGCTAACACAAGCTAAGTTTCTTTTACGTAGTTGACAACAGTCATGTGGCCATACACAATATTTCCATTCATGCTATAGTTATGGCAGAACTACATTTCCATTTTGATGTTGTATGTACCAGCTGGCTACTTTTATAATTGTCAATACCATCTATTGATAAGTCTGTAGCCTATGTTTTGTTATATTTATTTGGAAGGTGCTATGTATATGCAGTAATTGCTGTTTGATCTAATTTTAAACTTAAATGCAGTGCAATGTGAGCAAGGGAGCTCAAAGTTTCTGTACACATTGCCCTTGATTCCTATGCAATTCAGCTCTTTTGCAGTACACCTCAGATATATTAGAGGAGTCAGCATGTGGAATGTAGCAAGGATTTTTTTCCTTGTGCACCATTGCTCACTTACGTTCTCATGTGACCTCACCAACTAATTGAGCAGGGTATCGAGAGTGCATGCCTCTATGAAAAAAGTCATTCTTGTGGAACTACGTAATAGCCTTTATTGTCTGAATATAAACAAAAATCTCACGAATGCAAGGTTATTGTGATGAATTAGTCCACAACAGAGAATTTTTGAGAAAGGATCTCCAGAATATCTGTGCTTATACAATAGACAAAAACTGTCAGTGATTGTTCATAGTTATGTACAGTCATGTCTGACATATCCGGAGTTCAGATATCCGGAAACCTCGTTATCCGGACTACCTTACCGGGAACGAACCCGCTACCGTTGGATTTTGTCTCGGTTATCCAGAATTCATTATCCGTATCCAGACAGCAAGTACGGGGAACAACCTCCCAGGACCCATGTTATTCTGATTCGCTTATCCCGAAAACTGTCAACGTCCTCTGTCCCTGGTATGTGCTGTGTTCGAATTATTCCGGAAAAGGGTCACATCTCACGAGGCCATTCTGTAGTGTTTGACCTTCTTTTCTTCTGAGGTCACTCCTTTTTGGTGTGTGCGGCCACACGGAGATAGTAGACGATAAGCGAAAGAGGTGCACTGCACCCACGGAGCGCAAGAATTCCACACGTCAATGTGTACGTCAAAGTCCAGGCCGTCTGAAAGCATCGCCTGTCTTTTTGCCTCTGCCATGGGCATTTGCAAGAAGACAAAAACATATGCGCAGGACCGACTTTCTCAGACATCGCCCTTTATTGAACAGCGGGGTGCCGCAGCTGGTGCCGTGGCTGTGACGAAAATAGTGTCACACGCGTGCCTGCTAATTTCAAGAAGCTCACTACGCACAAAATTTTCAAGTAGCGATCTTTTCCTTGTTTCCTTTTCTGGAGCTATAAAGAGCTGTCCCAAATTTTTCTGGTTACCCCGGAAGTATGCTTGGTCTGGTCATCCGGAAATTCGTTTTCCGGACGAAAAGGGGCGACTCTCGAGGTGTCCGGATAATCGAGACATGACTGTACCTGTAACCTTAGTTAACCTCAAAAGTAACTATGCTTCCTAGAGGTCTCCAGCCTCTTTTAGTACACTGCTTTGTAGTGTCTTTTGCAGAAGCAGCCCTACAAAAGCAGATCTACTGTTACCAGATGATAAATAAAATACAAGTAAGCAGCTGTCTTTTTGAATGTTTTCCAATGTAGCAGTAGTAACACAATACCTGAAGAACTGTTTTTAATTGGTTTCTTCTGATGTGGCATGCTGAAATAAGTAAAACACACATTTCAGTTTCATCTATGCTTGCATGTGAATCCAGGGAAAATGGGGACCTCGTTCGCTTTTGCTCCGCTATTTTCATAATCTGGGAACGCAAAAGTAGTAGGGTGTGGGTGGGGTCCAGGCTACATGGGTGAGAAACTACGGCACCCCTGCCCCTGAGCCCTGCGCGAATTGTACCCCGCGCGGCGCATGTGCGGAGGGTTGTCCGCGCGCTTATCGGCGGGGGAGGGCTGCGCGTGCGCTCATCGTAGCGTATTTTTCAGCCTGGGCAGACTTCTTTGGCCATACTTGGGCCGACCTCACATATTTTTCCGATACAACAGGTGAGCGGTTTACATGCAGAGACATGCAAAGAAGGGTCATACACAAAAAGTACAAGTCAAAATATATTTATTAATGCCAAACAAGTTGAGATATATTTATTAAAGCCAATAGTGCTGGGAATTGTACCAATTGTGATGTGAATCAGGTGAAGGAGAAAAATCCAGCCGAAAAACCTTCACCACCTGTAACAGGGCGGTGCTCGGGTGGAGGGCTGCTGTGGTGGGCGGAGCGTGACCGGAGGGCTGCGTGCGCGCTTACCATTCACCCTAGGCTGACTTCTTTCACAATTTTCCTACTTGGGCCGACTTCCTTCCCGCGACAGGTGGGCGTCGCGTGGCCGGAGGGCTGCGTGCGCGTTTACCATTCAGCCTGGGCCGCCGACTTTCGTCATTTTTCAGCCTGAGTCGACTTGAATCGTAATTTTTCCAGCTACAACAGGTGTGCAGTAGGCTGTTAACATGCAAAGGATAGCCATACACAAAAGTACAAGTGAAAATATATTTATTAAAGTCATTAGGAATTATGTTTTGACTGTGTGTGAATGGGAAAAAACTATTAACAGTAATCACAAGTTTTCAATGAATCAGAAGTGATAAAACACTTAATCAAAGAAGATATTCTTAATCAATATGATTATAAACAAAATTACAAATTGTATTATAAAAAGTCTAATATTCCTATACGTGAGAACCATCAGTGCAATAGCGGGAAGTTCTGATAGTTGTATGTAGTTAAATGTGAACAGCACAGACCCTGGGAGACTATAGGACACGAACACAAGATAAAATAAAATCTATACCACTACATTGATTAATCAAAACAACATAGTAACCTATCATTCAGAAAATCAGAAGAAAAAATCAAACTCATCAGAAAATAGACACGTTAAAAATGAACTTCACCACATACCACGCTCCTAGCCAACAAAGAGAACAAAGAACGACACGAACACAAGAGGAAATGAAATCTATACCACCACAAAGAAGATATTCCTAATCAAAACAACAGAGTAATCTATCATTCAGAAAATCAGAAGAAAAAATCAAACTCATCAGAAAATAGACATGTTAAAGTGAACTTCACCACATAGCACACTCCTAACCAACAAACAGAACAAAGAACGACGCGAACACAAGAGGAAATAAAATCTATACAACTACATTGATTAATCAAAACAACATAGTAATCTATCATTCAGAAAATCAGAAGAAAAAATCAAACTCATCAGAAAATAGACACGTTAAAAATGAACTTCACCACATACCACGCTCCTAGCCAACAAAGAGAACAAAGAACGACACGAACACAAGAGGAAATGAAATCTATACCACCACAAAGAAGATATTCCTAATCAAAACAACAGAGTAATCTATCATTCAGAAAATCAGAAGAAAAAATCAAACTCATCAGAAAATAGACATGTTAAAGTGAACTTCACCACATAGCACACTCCTAACCAACAAACAGAACAAAGAACGACGCGAACACAAGAGGAAATAAAATCTATACAACTACATTGATTAATCAAAACAACATAGTAATCTATCATTCAGAAAATCAGAAGAAAAAATCAAACTCATCAGAAAATAGACACGTTAAAAATGAACTTCACCACATACCACGCTCCTAGCCAACAAAGAGAACAAAGAACGACACGAACACAAGAGGAAATGAAATCTATACCACCACAAAGAAGATATTCCTAATCAAAACAACAGAGTAATCTATCATTCAGAAAATCAGAAGAACAAATCAAACTCATCAGAAAATAGACATGTTAAAGTGAACTTCACCACATAGCACACTCCTAACCAACAAACAGAACAAAGAACGACGCGAACACAAGAGGAAATAAAATCTATACAACTACATTGATTAATCAAAACAACATAGTAATCTATCATTCAGAAAATCAGAAGAAAAAATCAAACTCATCAGAAAATAGACATGTTAAAATGAACTTCACCACATAGCACGCTCCTAGCTAACAAACAGAACAAAGAATGACACGAACACAAGAGGAAATAAAACCTATACCACTACATTGTCAAAGTCATCAGAAAATAAACATGTTAAAAATGAACTTCACCACATAGCACGCTCCCAGCCAACAAACAGAACAAAGAGCGACACGAACACAAGAGGAAATAAAATCTATACCACTACACAGAAAATATTCCTAATCAAAACAACAGAGTAATCTATCATTCAGAAAATCAGAAGAAAAAATCAAACTCATCAGAAAATAGACATGTTAAAAAATGAACTTCACCACATAGCACGCTCCCAGCCAACAAACAACACGAACGGCAAGAACACAAGAGGAAATAAAATCTATACCACTACAAAGAAGATATTCTTAATCAATATCATGACAATGAAATTACAAATTGTATTATAAAAAGTCTGAGACGTGAGAACCATCTTTGCAATAGCGTGATATCTGTCATAACATTTCGAGCGCAATAGGGAATCTCAGTTTCATATTCCAACATTACTCAACTTTTAATTTCTTATTAAGTGAACAGCATAGACGTAAGGAAATAACGAGAAACAACACAATCAACAGCTACAATTAATAGAGAGCGAAACCTGCGCACCATCCAACACATAGAGAAATAATAGCTAATCAATCTATCAAAAAGGCGAAATAGCACAGACTTAAAGGGACTGTCGCATCCGGAACCGTGCTTACGATTCCAATACCAATGTGTTCGGTACACTACCATGAGCTATTTGCCAAATTTTCTCCTTCCAAAACTGCCGGGGTGATGAGGAATCGAATTTAAAAGATCCGGTTTCGTTTTGATCCTCGAAAGCGCCACCACCAACAACATCGCGTGACACAAGGTCGAATCTGGCTAATCCGCTGTGAAGGTAGAGGTGTGCGCCGTGGGCATTTTTTTCGGCGGCGGCGTAGAGCACGTTGAAGGCCCAGCGGCGGCGGCGTCAGCGGCGTCACGCCGATACTGTCATATCGGCGTGCGCCCCGTGGGCTGTCCATATGTTATCTTCTCCAACGGGGACGCACGAACACCTCAGAGCGGGGGTATTTTCTCCATCATAGTCAACGCGACGGTGGCAGTATTTACTGTACCTTGCACCAAACAAGTGCGTCAGCACTGGATAGTATTTTGAAAGAAAACCGAACACACAAAGGAACATTAGGAGAAGTAAAGGACTTCAAGAGGGTCGTCGCCCAGGAACTTCGACTGGGCGCGTTAAGTGCGCGTTAAGCGCTGGAGAAAACAACATAGCTAGATAATCAGAACGACGAGCCATCACTTTAATGGCAACTACACGTAACAGTTATAGCGAGTGCTGATCGAATGTTCACAGGACGGCGACGCGTGAAAACTCTGTCCACTGATCCAGTGGCTCTTTTTGGGAAACCATATAAATAAGCGAACGTTAGCAAACGATATGACATAAGGCGCACCCACCACGTCATTGAACAGTATTTTTGCAGAGGCTGTAGTTATCGTGAATAAATACTGTAAAATCATTTAATTTCGCAGCCCTAAATTTTCGCGAATCGAGTAGGGATATATTCGAAACAACTAAATTTCGCGCACTCCACGAGTTCTTCGAATTTTCTCGATTCGCGAAATTCGCGAAAATTAAGGTCTCGCGAAATTAAAGGGTTTTACAGTATAAACTTGTCCAGAACGAGTGGGTTGAGTCTGCCATGCTTCGCGCGCATTATAAGCCCCGCAATTCCGCGATTGAAAACACCCTCTCTGACTATGTGCTTTTCGCCGGCACACACAAAATGCACTATTTGCTACGCACTTTTCGAGCGCAGAAAGAGCGACGGGCAATCCACGTGAGAGGACCAAGTGCTTTGGAGCGATCGAGCTGATTGGTGTAGGCGCTAATCTGTTGGTCAGATAGACCGCTTTCCAACCCAGATAAGGCGAAAGTCGCGTCATTTCTGCGCTCGGAAATGGCGTACTTCTTGTTTCGGCTCATTTGCATAGCGACATTCAGCGTCGGATATTTCAACACACGTGCGAGTTTAAGAATTTCTTAAACATGGAATGGCTTTCAACGATGAGTATCTTCGGTTCTGCTATCCCGTTTTTACGCGAAATTCCTTAATTTACGAATTAATGAATTTGAGGTAATTAATGATCTTATAGGTACATACTTCCTTCCAGATAATATTCGCATGACCAACTCAAAAGCGGCATGTATTTCGTCCCGCTATTTTTTAAACAAAAATTCTGTGACGAATAAAAAACAAAACACCCTGTATATGGATAATGACCAGTGCTATGGTGTTGGTGGATGACCGGCAAACAACCTGCAAGAATTGAATGACAAGTTTTCCTGGAGTTGTGTGCCTCCAGGGTCGACTATGAAGGGAAACTCTAAAGCATAAACAGCATATCAGGAGATGAAATTGTCACTGCTAAAAACACCACAAATGAAGCCTGGAACCTAAGATCAAGGAAAAACAAACAAAAATACTAGGTATGGGAGATATTCGTTTATAGAAAGTGGATCAAAATGGGCACATTACACAGCCGCGCCGATTTTTCAACATCGGCGGCGGCGGCGGTGCGTCGGCAGTTTTGGTACGGTGGCAACGGCGAGGCCCCGACCTCCGGCGGCGGCGCTTCGGCGCGGCGGAGCACACCTCTATGTGAAGGACGCTGTCGTCTGCCGCCAAGTCTGGGGCTGCTTTGTTTTTTCCTGCACGTCACTTCCTAATGACGCGGATGCTCTTTGTGAATCGGGAGAATCTCTACGCTTGCATCCTTCGCGTGAGATGTCGTTTGGAAACCGACGCAGCGTTCCTGACTCCAGGAAAACTTCCTTCGAAAACATCAATGTTTGATTTCGCTCGCCTAGGGTACAGCTACAGCCAGATCCCAGACGAAGCGAAAGTTGGAAGCAGCTACATCACTAGCGGGTATTCAGATGAAGCAAGGAGTGTTCATGCTGTCCGTGTATGCTCCTCGCATTTCACCGATAATGTGTAACTGGATGAGAACATCATGGAAGTGCAACTTGGATTGACACAAAAAAGGAACGAATTGAAACTTGACGCCGTTCCGACAGTGTTCCACGAACAAAGTGAGCCAGCAACATCGACAGTAAGTCACAATGTCTATGTAGTTTCGCGTTTCCCAATCGGATCTGTCACTCTTGCGCGTGAGTAACTTAGCAGCAAAAGACGAAATCGGTACAACGTAAGGTATCCCCTAACCTATGATTAATAACTAGATAAATAAAATACAATAAACAAGTAAACGATCATGATGTCATTCATATGAACGTGATTGGCTTTTCTTGTTGTCGGACGCGTTATCATGAAACTTTCCCTGTTACTGAACCTGCGACTTTTGTGGAATGTGGTAGTCATGATTGGTTTTCATGTGTATTACAGCTGCAGGCAACTCGACAGGGTCAAGCGCAAGTGGTACGTATATTACTTCAATACATATAATGTGTTTACAATTTTTGGACACAGAACAATTCGCAAACTATGAACCCCGATCACTAAAAGGAAGAACTGACGCTGTTTGTGTGCTGGTGGTAGAAACAGGCACTATATACAAGCAGTACATCTGTCCGTAACATAAGCGCCATAAACCACTTCCCAGTTTCCTTTTCTCTCACTGTTTGTGAACTGTTTGTGTGCTGTAGGGCGGCGGTTTTTGCGGTTGTCGTAGCCAACTTGAGGTGCACTTTTGACGTTCTGTGTTATAGAAGGACCAGGCGCTGCTGATCCAAGTCCCATCCATCCATGAAACGGCATCAAACAATGTACGTGTGTACACGGCAATTTTGCTGAGAGACCTGGGTTTTACACTAACGCCTTTACGACGCCTCTGACAAATTAGGATCTTCCAGAACAGTGCTTTCTGCATCCAAGTTGAAGAAGTAAAGAGAATGACTTCATGGCTTCCACTAACATCTCACAGCTACATGCCAAGACAAAATAACTTGAAAGAAGGAAATGAAAAAAAAATAATAAAAAGGTCCTTTTCAGGTTCACCCAAATCTTTGTGCAGAGGCTGACAACAACGTTATTGTGAGATGATGAATGATGCTGATGCAGCGTTGAGGTTAAGCCCTTGTTTCCTTTTGTGCAATGGTATACATCACTGCTGTTTAAATGTAAAACGATGCACCTACCTCCAGACATTAAAGGGGCTACCAGAGATGTAGTGTCAATTCTACGGAAAAGCTGCATGTTCTACGAGGCACTGTCACATAAGGATTGGCCAAATTTGCTGTCCTGTGAGCTTTGATAGGATATGCCGTAGATAGTAAGAGGTCTCTTGCTGTAAAAGGTAGGTGCATTATTCGAGTAGTGGGGTCTGAGGCATGAGGGTCATTTCAGGATGTACCAACCCTTCCAAAATTTTATACTTGGTTGTGCCCAGAGATCGATACAGATCACCCCGAGTTTTTTTTCCTGTGTACCACTGTTACAATGAAACCGTCCAGAAATGTAAGGAACACAGATTTCTAGATTTTCATTGCAATTGAAGTACTTACGATACTGTTTTTTGTGTGTGTGTGTGTGTTTTTTTTTTGTGAGTCCCCGCTTCAGATCCCAAGGGGCATTGCCAGTGTGGTGCACGCTGATAACTGTCTGTGCATAGCAAATAATAAATATCTGTGCATGGAGAGTTGGATGTGGACTTGTGCAATGACTCTTGAATGGACAACACTCAGTCAACACAAAGATTTATTCAGATTTGCGTAACTTATTGCCTGTGATTATAATTATTATAATACATAGACAAGAGGTAATGCTCTGCCAAGAATCTCTGAAGTTACAGTCTTGAAAGCTGTTTTCAAAACAGTGGGGCTAAAAAAAAATTGAATCAATGGCAGGTATCAAAATTTGTTTTGCTGTATCAAGGCAGAACAATCTTCCGTGGGAATGACAAATTGTGGACATTCCCAGAGAGATGTATCACTTTCCATGATAATGAGGTGTAACTGTACCATTATTGAGTTATGAAACGTTACCTGAAATTATTTGACGTGTTATATCCCTCACATGCTATAATACTGCCAACGATAAGAAGCATTACACTACCAGTAGAAGTATAACTGTCACTTATGGCCACGTAGTTTATTGCTCTAGCCTATTTATTTGCACTTCTCGGGATTATTGTGATGATGATGATGATGATGATGATGATTCAGGTTTTTATGGCGCACGGACAACTAAGGTCATGGTGCGCAAAAAGCTAGATTATTGTGGTAACACAAATTATGTTTCACACTTTTCAATTGGAAACTACGCAAGTCTATTATGGTGTAGGTGTGAACAGGAAACGAGGCACACTAAAGATGATAGTCCTGATACGTCCGGGATGGAAAAACGTTGGTGAGTCATGCGGACGGCACACCCAGGTATCTGTTGTCTGATTCTCGGTCCAAGGAATCTCCAAACTCAGCTTGTAAACACACAATAAGGAGTGAACCTGACGTAGCTGTAAAAAGAGAGGACACTTTCCTAAATACGTAGCACAGTAATTTCCTGACAATCATTCTAATTCTAACCCGGCCCTTGAGTTGAACAGTTGGTTAGAGCCTTCCTAACTTTCATGGGGCATTCGTCGTGTGTGCAAACAACGACGACAACTACGAAAATAAGGATTGCTCAACGTGCCTATCTATCGTGGGTACAGTAAGCGAAGACTGTGATCGTCGCTGCAATACTGCGGTGGATACACCACCAGAAGTTCTGGCCGAAGACAGAGAGCTGGGAACAAAGTGTGATGCGTGCTTACACTGTACTTCGCCGTCATTGCACAACTATGCCACTTCACCAGCACTGCAGCATATAGGTTCTCATCCGGTTCCTGGGGAGCACAGACGCCGCACAAACACTTGGATTGTTTCCTGCGTCGTAGTGAATGTCGAGCACTCCGATTGTGAACGTACCTAAAGCAGTGGCCCTGAGGCTCGTTCTGTTGCGCTAACGCAGCTGCAAGCTGCAAGCCGCGGGGACTCCTCTGGCTCGCCGCGTTCTTATTGGTCAGATTCCATGTGACGTTGCTAAAGATTCTGAGCAGGGAGTTCCGCTGGACGCCCGCATCCGTCGTCTGCTGTAGCGCCGCTTACACACGAAGTATGCAAAAAGTATTCCGTCGATCGGGATGGGACTTTCGGAGTCATGGTCAGTGAAGGACGGGGAATCTCATTTCACTGTGGTTTCGGAATCGATCTGTGGTCGATGCGACTGTCCCTTTAATGCTGAAGAACAGAGGAACACGCGGCGACACGTAAACATCAACAGAGGAAAATAATCTATCATTGAACCATCATAAAATCGACCAATATACAATTTTCATTCTAACAAACACTACGAACCTTGATGGAGGTATCCAAGACATAGGAAATATGCACAGTTTTCGCTCTTTTCCTCAAAGCCGGTAGACTTTATGTCTCTGTCTATGTGACCATAGCACAGCACATATTTTATCACTCAGAGGGTTAGGGGCTATATTAGGGGCTCTAGAGGTCAGATAAGAGAGTTCAAAGGCGATATATTTTATTGTACAGCACAAATAGATGTCGATATCACTCGCGGGTGTCACTATCTTTCGCGTCCTTTCCCTGAAACGGAAATCTTTTGTCAAAGTGGTTGACAAGTCGAATAAGTTTGTAGAGATGCGATATTCTTATTGAACATGTAGAAAAAGTTTAAATTATTAATTGGTAGCAATGATACTCAATCAAAAAGAGAAACAAATTTAATTACATCAATTTTTGTAATATCTTGCAACAGAAATTTCTAATGAACCACACAGAAATATCAAATGTGGAGTGCAACTCAGAGTTATGAGGCATTCACATCTTAGAGGTACTTACTTATGTCAATCGAGTGAACAATTGAAACAAATACAAGACAATAATTATTTCGAGCGGTAAGTCCACAACTCATAGAATATCAGTCGAGTGAATACTTGAAACAAAATCAAAACAATAATTCTCACGACAGGTAGATATTATAGCATTCTAAACCAGATAATAAAATTTTAATAAATAAAATCAACATAGATATGTTTTTAATTAAGTGTAGATGTGCACTTGAAAACAGAAGAGACAATTGCTCTACATTGAAAAGATGGACATATTTTGTACTCGATACCATAAGTCATGGGAAGATGTGATAAAAAACTGCTTCGAAAAGGAGGAGCCGCGAAACGATTTCATTATCGCTGCATTTCAACACATCCTAGACACGGTCCTATTCGAGGATATGGTACAAACTACAGAACTGAAGGTGCAAGAATTTATATGCCGAATGTACAATACTTATAAAAATATATGCACATCAACGTCGGAAGGGCCACTAGGATCGATGGCAGAGTTTTTGAGATTTCCTAACGAAGAATTGAAATACACTAGACCAGATGTAATTGAAATCATTGCAATGGGCATTGCCTTCATCAAGAAAGCAGTCGAATCAAATTATCATATACAAGCGGTCTATATCGCACGTTTCATTACAGATTTGTTGAAATTACACATATCTGAGATGGAAAGTACATAAAATCTTATCACGTGATATGTTCCAATACCACGGCAACGCAATTATTTTCTTCTACCAGTCTCTGCAACGATGTCGAATCAACAGAAGTTCAATATTGTCGTGCAAGGTCTGATGTATTATCACCTGTTGAAACTCAACAAACATATCAATTGCGGTGGACCACCGGACGATTTTCATCTAATACTCTCTTGTACGCCATTCAAGAATCTTCATACAAAGAAAGGAAACATCAATAAGAGACTGTGCAAGTTAATCGCGACAAAGTGCGAGTTGTTGAAGCAATACAAACACGGCGACAACATAGCGCCTGCGTTAATCAACGCTGGATTCAAGCGCCCAATAATCAGAATAAACTATTTAATGGCTTCGGAATTCATCAAAGAAGACAAATAACGAAAACTTCAGAGTTTGAAATAGAATTGTAATTTATCGAAATAAACAAGTGTATAACTGAAACAATAAATGTAATCTTTGTCATCATTATAATGAATTCTGCGCATCACAATGAAAACATCTTATGATTAGATTGAAGATCGCTAAGAAAACGAATATTCCACAATTTGTGTAAGAATTCTCATATGGAATGAGACCCGAACGGACCAAATAGGTTTTACTCGACTACACTCTGTACAAGTTCATCACCCGAAGGATAGAATTGCCGGAGAAGGATCGGTCATTGAAATTTAGAGACATGATACATCAGTCTATGATTACAAAAAAAGGATCACTAATCTCATGTGAAAACTTATGATATTTCTCAATCAGTTGCACTAGCCTAGACATAGTAAAAGAAGAAGAAAAGGCGTCTTTGACAAGCAACTCGATTGGAGTACAAACGGACAACTGTGTTGACAAATAAATAAATATTTTTGTCAACACAGTTGTCCGTTTGTATGACTGGATAGGAAAGATGAGCCGTCCAAGATATGGCAAAACGGGAAATAAGGCAAGATAACTGATCGCGGCGGGATAACTCAAAGCGTTCGCGACACACTGTCATCGACTTTTACAATCGCATTCGGGTTCAGTGCCTGGGAGATAATACGAAGCCTTCGCGAAAAGCGAATCTATTATCAGATGCCACAATGCAAACGAAAGATTTTACGAGCATGACGTGCAGGCCAAGTCTACATTTCTAATCACGTAGTCTTCGTAACACACGGCACACAACTGTATATGAAATAATTTCCAAGTGGCAATCAGATTTTGGGAGCAGCGGATCACACAAAAGCCATCAGATGTGCTTAACCAATATACAATGAAGATGAGCGTTATGCATAAAGACAATGGAAGATATATTATATTAATTATAATAAGCAGATCAGTGCCGGTCACACATAAACGTAGATTCAATTCACAAAATATACTAGAGATTTCCCGTAACCATACAGAAAAACTATCACATTATTTTAGTGTCATAGCATCCGGGCACTACAAATGGAAAGGCCATACTTTAATTTTATAAGTCTTTAGCTCATAACATTGTAAAATGCAAATTCCACACTAAAGATCATTTTCTTCTTTAAATTTTCAAAGTCGAAACTGCACGCTATTTCTTGCATTTTTCTAAAGATATAGATTAAAAAGTTGTGCATATTCTCACACATACTATACAAGATATTTGATTGTGGATTAATTGCTAAAATTTATCGGTTCACATTCAGGAGAAGTGGTGTCTACCACACGTCAGTAAGAGTTTAATTACAATTTGAACAGGTATTGCGATTTATGATCAGTGTTGTAGAATGTGTAATTTCACAATACGCAAGCTTTAGGTCGCTCACTTTGACGAGCACTCTTTCACGTGAGAGAAGATCGAAAAATCGAGAATGTCAGAGAAGTTATTCGAATGGATTGATATTTTCTGTATACACTATAACATAATGCGAATTCTTTATGTCGTGGATATTAAAAGTTACGAATATTTTCAGAACGAAAATTTACTTAAGACTCGAAGAAAGGGTCACCCGCGTCGTCGATGACGTTTCGGCAACACGCCGGGCCGCGTTTTCCCAATGCCGTACCCGAAACCGAACGCGATTCTGCGCCCGACGCGTTAATGCGGTACCGCACGCGAGCGTGTTGCTTTTTCCGGAAACGGGTTCGTCGACGCGGGTGACCCTTTCTTCGAGTCTTAAGTAAATTTTCGTTCGAAAAATATTCGTGACTTTTAATATCCACGACATAAAGAATTCGCATTATGTTATAGTGTATACAGAAAATATCAATCCATTCGAATAACTTCTCTGACATCATGAAAGAGTGCTCGTCAAAGTGAGCCACCTAAAGCTTGCGTATTGTGAAATTACACATTCTACAACACTGATCATAAATCGCAATACCTGTTCAAATTGTAATTAAACTCTTACTGATGTGTGGTAGTCACCACTTCTCCTGAATGTGAACCGATACATTTTAGTAATTAATCCACATTCAAATATCTTGTACAGTATGTGCGAGAATATGCACAACTTTTTAAACTATATCTTTAGAAAAATGCAAGAAATAGCGTGCAGTTTCGACTTTGAAAATTTAAAGAAGAAAATGATCTTTAGTGTGGAATTTGCATTTTACAATGTTATGAGCTAAAGGCTTTTAAAATTAAAGTATGGCCTTTCCATTTGTAGTGCCCGGATGCTATGACACTAAAATAATGTGATAGTTTTTCTGTATGGTTACGGGAAATCTCTAGTATATTTTGTGAATTGAATCTACGTTTATGTGTGACCTGCACTGATCTGCTTATTATAATTAATATAATATATCTTCCATTGTGTTTATGCATAACGCTCATTTTCATTGTATATTGGTTAAGCACTTCTGATGGCTGTTGTGTGATCCGCTGCTCCCAAAATCTGATTGCCACTTGGAAATTATTTCATATACATTTGTGTGCCGTGTGTTACGAAGACTACGTGATTAGAAATGTAGACTTGGCCTGCACGTCATGCTCGTAAAATCTTTCGTTTGCATTGTGGCATCTGATAATAGATTCGCTTTTCGCGAAGGCTTCGTATTATCTCCCAGGCACTGAACCCGAATGCGATTGTAAAAGTCGATGACAGTGTGTCGCGAACGCTTTGAGTTATCCCGCCGCGATCAGTTATCTTGCCTTATTTCCCGTTTTGCCCTATCTTGGACGGCTCATCTTTCCTATCCAGTCATACAAACGGACACCTGTCTTGACAAAAATATTTATTTATTTGTTCCGTACTCCAATCGAGTTGCTTGTCAAAGACGCCTTTTCTTCTTCTTTTACTATATCTAGGCTAGTGCAACTGATTGAGAAATATCATAAGTTTTCACATGATATTAGTGATCCTTTTTTGTAATCATAGACTGATGTATCATGTATCTAAATTTCAATGACCGATCCTTCTCCGGCAATTCTATCCTTCGGGTGATGAACTTGTACAGAGTGTAGTCGAGTAAAACCTATTTGGTGGTCGGGTCTCATTCCATATGAGAATTCTTACACAAATTGTGGAATATTCGTTTCCTGAGCGATCTCCAATCTAATCATAAGGTGTTTTCATTGTGATGCGCAGAATTCATTATAATGATGACAAAGATTACATTTATTGTTTCAGTTATACACTTGTTTATTTCGATAAATTACAATTCTATTTCAAACTCTGAAGTTTTCGTTTGTTGTCTTCTTTGATGAATTCCGAAGACATTAAATAGTTTATTCTGATTATTGGGCGCTTGAATCCAGCGTTGATTAACGCAGGCGCTATGTTGTCGCCGTGTTTGTATTGCTTCAACAACTAGCACTTTGTCGCGATGAACTTGCACAGTCTCTTATTGATGTTTCCTTTCTTTGTATGAAGATTCTTGAATGGCGTACAGGAGAGTATTAGATGAAAATCGTCCGGTGGTCCACCGCAATTGATATGTTTGTTGAGTTTCAACAGGTGATAATACATCAGACCTTGCACGACAATATTGAACTTCTGTTGATTCGACATCGTTGCAGAGACTGGTAGAAGAAAATAATTGCGTTGCCGTGGTATTGGAACATATCACGTGATAAGATTTTATGTACTTTCCATCTCAGATATGTGTAATTTCAACAAATCTGTAATGAAACGTGCGATATAGACCGCTTGTATATGATAATTTGATTCGACTGCTTTCTTGATGAAGGCAATGCCCATTGCAATGATTACAATTACATCTGGTCTAGTGTATTTCAATTCTTCGTTAGGAAATCTCAAAAACTCCGCCATCAATCCTAGTGGCCCTTCCGACGTTGATGTGCAGATATTTTTATAAGTATTGTAGATTCGGCATATAAATCCTTGCACCTTCAGTTCTGTAGTTTGTACCATATCCCCGAATACGACAGTGTCTAGGACGTGTTGAAATGCAGCGATAATAAAATCGTTTCGCGGCTCCTCCTTTTCGAAGCAGTTTTTTATCACATCTTCCCATGACTTATGGTATCGAGTACAAAATCTGTCCATCTTTTCAATGTAGAGCAATTGTCTCTTCTGTTTTCAAGTGCACATCTACACTTAATTAAAAACATATCTATGTTTATTTTATTGATTAAAATTTTATGAGCTGGTTTAGAGTGCTATAATCTCCACCTGTCATGAGAATTATTGTTTTGATTTTGTTTCAAGTATTCACTCGACTGATATTCTATGAGTTGTGAACTTACCGCTCGAAATAATTATTGTCTTGTATTTGTTTCAATTGTTCACTCGATTGACATAAGTAAGTACCTCTAAGATGTGAATGCCTCATAAGTCTGAGTTGCACTTCACATTTGATATTTCTGTGTGGTTCATTAGAAATTTCTGTTGCAAGATATTACAAAAATTGATGTAATTGAATTTGTTTCTCTTTTTGATTGAGTATCATTGCTACCAATTATTAATTTAATCTTTCTCTACATGTTCAATAAGAATATCGCATCTCTACAAACTTATTCGACTTGTCAACCACTTTGACGAAAGATTTCCGTTTCAGGGAAAGGATGCGAAAAGATAGTGACACCCGCGAGTGATATCGACATCTATTTGCGCTGTACAATAAAATATATCGCCTTTGAACTCTCTTATCTGACCTCTAGAGCCCCTAATATAGCCCCTAACCCTTTGAGTGATAAAACATGTGCTGTGCTATGGTCACATAGATAGAGACATAAAGTCTACCGGCTTTGAGGAAAAGAGCGAAAACTGTGCATATTTCCAATGTCTTGGATACCTCCATCAAGGTTCGTAGTGTTTGTTAGAATGAAAATTGTATATTGGTCGATTTTATGATGGTTCAATGATAGATTATTTTCCTCTGTTGATGTTTACGTGTCGCCGCGTGTTCCTCTGTTCTTCACCATTAAGTCTGCGCTATTTCGCCTTTTTGATAGATTGATTAGCTATTATTTCTCTATGTGTTGGATGGTGCGCAGGTTTCGCTCTCTATTAATTGTAGCTGTTGATTGTGTTGTTTCTCGTTATTTCCTTACGTGTATGCTGTTCACTTAATAAGAAATTAAAAGTTGAGTAATGTTGGAATATGAAACTGAGATTCCCTATTGCGCTCGAAATGTTATGACAGATATTCACGCTATTGCAAAGATGATTCTCACGTCTCAGACTTTTTATAATACAATTTGTAATTTCATTGTCATCATATTGATTAAGAATATCTTCTTTGTAGTGGTATAGATTTTATTTCCTCTTGTGTTCTTGTCGTTCGTGTTCTGTTTGTTGGCTGGGAGCATGCTATGTGAAGTTCATTTTTAACATGTCTATTTTCTGATGAGTTTGATTTTTTCTTCTGATTTCTGAATGATAGATTACTCTGTTGTTTTGATTAGGAATATTTTCTTTGTAGTTGTATAGATTTTATTTCCTCTTGTGTTCGTGTCGCTCTTTGTTCTGTTTGTTGGCTGGGAGCGTGCTATGTGGTGAAGTTAATTTTTAACATGTCTATTTTCTGATGAGTTTGATTTTTTCTTCTGATTTTCTGAATGATAGATTACTCTGTTGTTTTGATTAGGAATATCTTCTTTGTGGTGGTATAGATTTGATTTCCTCTTGTGTTCGTGTCGTTCTTTGTTCTGCTTGTTGGCTAGGAGCGTGCTATGTGGTGAAGTTCATTTTTAACATGTCTATTTTCTGATGACTTTGATTTTTCTTCTGATTTTCTGAATGATAGGTTACTATGTTGTTTTGAATAATCAATGTAGTGGTATAGATTTTATTTTATCTTGTGTTCGTGTCCTATAGTCTCCCAGGGTCTGTGCTGTTCACATTTAACTACATACAACTATCAGAACTTCCCGCTATTGCACTGATGGTTCTCACGTATAGGAATATTAGACTTTTTATAACACAATTTGTAATTTTGTTTAATCATATTGATTAAGAATATCTTCTTTGATTAAGTGTGTTATCACTTCTGATTCACTGAAAACTTGTGATTACTGTTAATAAAAATATTGTGTTTGATTTGTGATACCTATTCAATGCTAATGTATCGTACCTGTAAGAAGTATATTCTTTGTTACGTGTATTGTGTTCCTTCTATTTCAGATGTTTGGCTAAGTTTTTCGCATTCACAGAGAGTCATAACATAATTCCTAATGACTTTAATAAATGTATTTTCACATGTACTTTTGTGTATGGCTATCCTTTGCATGTAAACAGCCTACTGCACACCTGTTGTAGCTGGAAAAATTACGATATAAGTCTACTGAGGCTGAAAAATGACGAAAGTCGGCGGCCCAGGCTGAATGGTAAACGCGCACGGAGCCCTTCGGCCACGCGACGCCTACCTGTCGCGGGAAGGAAGTCGGCCCAAGTAGGAAAATTGTGAAAGAAGTCAGCCTAGGGTGAATGGTAAGCGCGCACGCAGCCCTCCGGTCACGCTCCGCCCACCACAGCAGTCCTCCACCCGAGCACCGCCCACCTGTCGCGGGAACGAAGTCGGCCCAAGTAGGAAAATGGTGAAAGAAGTCAGCCCAGGGTGAAGGGTAAGCGCGCACGCAGCCCTCCGGTCACGCTCCGCCCACCACAGCAGTCCTCCACCCGAGCACCGCCCACCTGTCGCGGGAACGAAGTCGGCCCAAGTAGGAAAATGGTGAAAGAAGTCAGCCCAGGGTGAAGGGTAAGCGCGCACGCAGCCCTCCGGTCACGCTCCGCCCACCACAGCAGTCCTCCACCCGAGCACCGCCCACCTGTCGCGGGAACGAAGTCGGCCCAAGTAGGAAAATGGTGAAAGAAGTCAGCCCAGGGTGAAGGGTAAGCGCGCACGCAGCCCTCCGGTCACGCTCCGCCCACCACAGCAGTCCTCCACCCGAGCACCGCCCACCTGTCGCGGGAACGAAGTCGGCCCAAGTAGGAAAATGGTGAAAGAAGTCAGCCTAGGGTGAATGGTAAGCGCGCACGCAGCCCTCCGGTCACGCTCCGCCCACCACAGCAGTCCTCCACCCGAGCACCGCCCACCTGTCGCGGGAACGAAGTCGGCCCAAGTAGGAAAATGGTGAAAGAAGTCAGCCCAGGGTGAAGGGTAAGCGCGCACGCAGCCCTCCGGTCACGCTCCGCCCACCACAGCAGCCCTCCACCCGAGCACCGCCCTGTTACAGGTGGTGAAGGTTTTTCGGCTGCGTTTTTCTCCTTCACCTGATTGACATCACAATTGGTACAATTCCCAGTACTATTGGCTTTAATAAATACATCTCAACGTGTTTGGCATTAATAAATATATTTTGACTTGTACTTTTTGTGTATGACCCTTCTTTGCATGTCTCTGCATGTAAACTGCTCACCTGTTGTCAAGCGTCACGGCGCTTTTCTTCACAAACCGTGCATTTAAAACGATTCTGCATAATTTTTACCAGTTAGAACTCGATTTAGTGAAATATCAGCTACCACAGCCACTCTACGATAGTTGTTTCAGCACACGTTCAGAGTTGCAACGTACTTAGGCCGACGTTAAACTATAGCCCCTCCCGTAGTTTAAAACCAGTCCCATTCAAATACATGGGTCTTACACCGCCGGTTTAAGTAGCTTGGGTGGATGATCAAAATAGAACATTTGAAGCGAATATTCGTCCCATTGCGATAAAATTCATCTCCTGGGCGCTTCTAGTAATATATCAATCAAAACTTACCCAATATTTGATGAAAAATGCTTCGTGAACCGCAGATTAGGCCTACCGGTCACAACCGCTTCGGGCAGACTCTGGCGAAATGCGCATGCGCCGTGCAGGAAGCCAGCTATGTGCGGTGCCATTGGCTTCACGCCAACAGGTGGTAGAGCATGGGGTGGTGATCCAGGATTGGCGAAGGAGAGTCTCACGTGATCAATTTAAACCCAACGTCACTAAACCAGTGGTTTAACTAAGTTGGCGAATACGGGTAGATTTGTCATACACCATCGCTTTTTGATTGTCTGCTTTGGGACAGCATGATAGTTGCTCTACAGCAAAACAACAAGCGCCGAAGACAAACAGACGAGGCTGGGGGGTAGGGAGACGAGAGGAGAGACGAAAAACCCGAGGAGAGAAGGGGAAGGAGGTTAGGACAGGTCGGTCTGCGCATGCACACTGGGCCCCAGCTATTTTCCCGCGCTGCTGCTCGGGGCCGCTGTGAGTTGCTCCTGGAGATCACGTGGTTTGGGCGCCCTCTATTTTCCCTGGTCCATTGCGTAAACGGGAGCTTCCGGCGGATGATAGCGGTATACCTCGCCATTTTCTTTTGTTGTGCGGCTGCCGGTTCTCGTTTGGCTCTCGTTTGTGTGCTTGAGTGTGTTTTGTTCGTTCAACGTGCTTCGGAAGCGATGGATGACTCACGTAAGACAGCAGTTTCTTCAGCATTTTGATAGTGTGTTTTAGAAGCGTGACGTTACTGAAGTCTAATGCCGCCGCCCAAGTAACCGAAGGCTACTTTGTACAGACGCTCAAGCCGTAGCACTCTACAGAATTGGGAGCTGGTCTCGTCTGAAGTGTATCATTGTGGTGACAGAGGAGTCGGAAGGGGAATAATTTCTGGGGCATCAGCTGCTCATAGAGAAGCCAGTCCACAACCCAAACGAGACGTGAGTGAGAGTGCCCTACAGCATGAGGTTTCCTGTGCTGAGGGTCACAGCAGCACAGGTAGTTCGCAGGAGCTCTCTGATTATGCGGTTGTAGATCGTTTTGCACAAGTTGAGATAGCATATCACGAGAGCGCTGTTAGCCGCATGGACAGTTCAGATTCATTCATGGAGCAGCTTAAGGTCTGGGCACTGTCTGGTGCAAAATACAAGCATGTTACCGGCATTTTGAAAATTCTTAAGTCGCAACCGTGTTACGCTTACCTGCCAGACTGTGCAGGCACGCTGTTGAACACATCTAGAAATACGAAAGGCATAATACCGATGTGCGAAGGGCAGTATTGCCTCTTTGGACTCGAGAGTGGACTCCAGTATACACTTGGGGCCTGTGCTGAAGTGCCAGATATTGTTCGTGTAAATATAAACATTGACGGTCTTTCACTAAGTAAAAGTACAAAGAATCAATTTTGGCCAGTACTTTGCAAAGTAATCAATTGTGGAGATGCGTTGCCTCCTTTTCCGATTGGAGTCTATTATGGCACTTCAAAAGCTTTGTGTGCGAACACTTTTCTTGAAGCATTTGTTGTTGAGCTTTTGGACACCCTTGAGACTGGCATAGAAATTCATGAAAAAAATGTACAAGTGCAAGTATCTACGATTGTGTGCGACGCGCCAGTAAAGTCCTATGTCCTTGCAGTGAAGGGACATTCTGGATATTTCAGCTGTATGAAATGTGTAACCGAAGGTGACTATATCAAGGATAGAGTATGCTTTCCTGAAACTGACGCAGCTAACCGCACTGATGAGGCATTCCGGAATCGTCACCAAGAGGAACTTCCATCTTAGAAATAATTCCTATAGACATTATCAAACAGGTGCCTCTGGACTACATGTACATTGTGTGCCTTGGTATTCAGAAAACAATCCTTTCTACCTGGTTTAAGGGTGCAAGAGAACACAGACTAGATCCGGCTATGCGTGAAAGTGTGTCTGTGAATCATGTTTCTTTGGAGGCGTTTGCGCCCAGTGACTTCTCCCGAAGGCCCAGGTCGTTATCTAAGCTTGACAGGTGGAAAGCCACCGAGTTCCGCATGTTCGTCTTGTACACTGGGCCCCTTGTGTTGGCATCTGCTCTCCCACGTGCGATGTACAAGCACTTCTTGCAACGACATGTTGCAATTTCTAATCTAGTGAGCCCCAGTCTCTTAAGGCAGCACGCGGACCTAGCAGAAAGGCTTCTGCATAAGTTTGTTGGTAAATACATTGCAATATATGGGCCTCAGTGTGTGTCACATAATGTGCATTCCCTGCTTCATTTAACAAACGATGCGCGTATTCATGGACCACTTGATTTGTGGAGCGCATTTCCTTTTGAGAATTCTTTATGAGCACGTTGAAGCGGTACCTACGCAAGCCGGAGAAGCCTCTCGAACAGTTATATAATCGTATCTTTAAACAGCGGTGTGTGCCACTGCAGGCTGCATCTCCGTCTAGTGAGCCGACACTGTCTTTGGAAACGAGAAACTCCGCTCTGCCTGCTCAGTGTGCTCCACCCCTATACAGGAAAATAACTATTCCACTGCGTTTCTCTCTACAGGCAAATTCACGAGACAGTACATGCATATTTCATGACGGCACCTTTATGGAGGTCACAGGAGTGGCCCGCAAATCCGCCACACGACAAATATGTATCATAGGCAAAAATTCAGACAGACTGATGACCTCTATGTGAACCCTGTCAGCTCCTATATTCATGTTGTTTCACAAAGGGGGCGTGTGACTGTGTGCCCACTTTCCGATGTTCATCTAAAATGCGTCCGTTTCCCTCACGGACGCAACAGCTGTGCTGTTTTTCCATTGCCACATACAGAATAGTTGTAAATTATGTTGTATTCTTTAGTCCGTTACAGAGATGCTAGTTTTAGTCGGGATTGTTAGACGACAGTCTGTGTAAAAATCCTTGCATTGCATATCGCATGAACGTGACAGGAAACGACAAAACATGATGTTCTCTAGCTTTTTTTGTTTTGTTTATGTAAATATTTTATTTGTAGCGTAATGTAATGTAAATTATGTAGCGGAGGCCCGCCCATTCTACATTGTAAAGTTTCCGGATGAAGAAAACATGGTTGCCGTTGTGCCAAGTAACTGGATGTTCGGCGATGGCAGGTGTTACTGGCCACCATCCAAAGACGAGAAAAAAGTCAGCTTGTATATACGCAAACGGAAAACCCCCACGTACGGCTGGCAGAACTTACCCTGCATCAAAGTGGCTGAATATGGTATGGATGTAATTTTGTCCTGACAAAGAAGTACCTAACAAATACATGTGCTGCTTGTTCTTCTTCTTTTTTTTTCTTTTATAAACATACAGCGAAGCAAGGCAGATGCTACCTCTAGCGGAGAAGACATCCGATCTGAATGCAGGGGACGAATATCGACGGGGCAAGCGAAAGCGGATTATCGTATCGAACAGTGACGACTCCTCTCCACCAGCGTCTCCCCTCATGCACAAAGAAAAAAAGTAAGCTAAGTGACTCAGAATTTTTATTGAGAGATAGATTGTGTGCAAAAGCACGGCACTGTTCCATATACTGTTGCTTGTTTTCGTTCTCTATTAGTGTCTGTCAAGAATCGTTCCTTCAGCCAGCCTGCACACACCCTGGACGACGACTCCATCTTTGTAGGTCCGAACAAAGAGCGTATGTTATTTTTAATGTAGCTGAATTTATTAACATTTTACGCGTACGTAATTAGTTAAAATAGATGCCATGGCCAAGGAGTCCTGATTGTTGTGGTCGCTGCTCTTATATTACAGGCTCGTTTCGTCACTCAGCTTCGGATTATGCGCCTTCAGCAACTGAAAGACATTTCGGTATGCTCACTGGTTGGTCGAAAACACAGCGCGAGAAGACACGACGGAAGAAGAGAGGATAGGACAGGCGCTAACTCCAACGAACAGTTTAATAACACAAAAACCAGTACGCAGGCGCACAGCCGCCAACCCAGTCACCCCACCTTGGTCCAAAAGCGCAGACGCTCAGACAGACACAATCACTTGTCTTCTCGCGCTGTGTTTTGGATCTTCATGTATAGTCACCAACGTGCCCAACAGCGAGTCCTCACTGGTTGGTGGTTGTAGGACTACAATTGCAGGCTGTACTTTAGGGTAGTTGCAAATGACCCTTTAAAGACCCGCTTCAAGCACACCATTGCTGTTTCTAAACGTGATACTAAACAATCAATCATTCAGGGGTTACCGTTATGGATTTTTTTTAGTCACGTGTAAGTCCGTCGAACTCAAACGTCGGGGGGCGCCCGAACTTCGCAGAGACCAGAAAACACACGACCACTTCGTAGCTTTGAAAAGAGACGACTATTGTATTTACAAAAAGAAGGGAGAGACAGAGGCACAAGAAACAGTGACCAGATGCGCCTCTCGGAAGACGTTGCTTTGGGTATCAGGTTACACTGACCCATTCGGGGACGTTCCAGCGAGGGGTGCAGGTGCAGCGCCCCATAAATAACATGAACTGGTTGACAAGCCCCCGTGACTCACATGAACAGTCAAAAAAACACAGTTCGACTGGCATCGTCAACAACATTCTCCATTTCGTTGTTACACGTTGTGATATTGGCCACATTCGGCCATCCTTATAAAATTTCGTCCTCGAAATTTCCATCATAGCAAAAACGTAGAGTTATACATTGCTAAATGAAGGCACCGTAGAACGTGAAGAAAAACAATGTGCAAGTTTCCGGCGATGCAGAATCAAGAATAACAAAGACGGTTAAGAGCATCAGCTGTTTACTATATACATTAAAAACAAGACTTTCGTGCAGTAGGCTGCACTTCTTCAGGTTTTCATGAAGACACATAAGACACATAACAGGCTATGCTCTTAAATGCATGGTGGGTACGTCAAACATTGAACAGGTTATATGCTTTAATTGATTAACATAGCATTTGAAACATAGCATCAACAATAAAACACTTCAATGTCAATTGAACATACGTGGTAAAATGGAATATGTTACACGTTTACGTTTACTCGGAACCCGAGTCTATGTCGTCATCATCATCTTCATTCCCTGAACGCGAACTCCATAGCTTGAGTTGGTCGACATGCGCCGTAGTGCTATAACGGCTCCCGTTTTGTCCGCTCATACGAGTGATGCGGCATGTGTCGTTCGGTAACATTGCTTCGATGACCAAGGGACCACGATACTTTGGTTGGACCTTGGTTGTCTTTCCACTTCCGCTTACTGGTAGTCTTCGTACTGCGACGATATCGCCATTTTCTTATCTTGGAAAGTTTGATCTTCACAGGTTGCACTGTCGAGATTGCTTTTCTTGTTGCTTTATCATTCTTCTTGTTTCTTGGCGGATCGTTTGTATGTTTTTGCTTAGACCTTTGTCGACATCTAGGTATACTTGTCTTTGCGGCATTCATGTAGACAGTGGCACGCATGTGCTCTCTTCCGTTGTGCGTTGCTCTATATGGTTTGCTGTAGACTGGCTTAGAACCATCAATTTCTTCGATTTTCATTCCAGCCATCTTTGTTTTTCCGAGTTCGTGGATGTCAAATGCAAAATAATCTCGGTAAGATGTCAATAATGTGATCAGTTGGCTCTTCTGCTCTCGTGTTACGCGTTCTAGCGTCCGCATTGTACTTCGTGTTCCATGGTGCATCGCGCACCTACGGCATCCTCGACTGTGAGCACTGGAGAAACATCATGGACTTGTTCTATGTCCTGTGCCGTGCTCTCGTCAACGTCGTTGAGCTTGCAAACGTGTGTGGAAACTGGGTCTACTTTCACCGCTCTACCGAATGAAAAGTTCTTCTTTATTGTTATTTCATCGGAGCTTCTGTGTATGATCGGTATTTGCGTCCTTCCATCTCGTAGCTCAAGCATCATTATTAGGCATCTGTTTGAGGTAATGTGTTGCCTACCTTCAAGGAGGAAGTAGCACTAAACGCACTCAAGTAGTCCGTGGCATGATCTCAAATTCTTATACAAATATGACAACCATGCATGAATGTTTCATCATGACTACAAAACTCCATAACTGTAACGTCCTGCATGTTGCTTGCACAGTATCACATTTGGAAACAGAGTGATTAAAGAGCATATTTAAAAGTTCATTTGAAACTACCCTGAAGTAAAGCCTGTAATTGCAGCCGTACAACCATCATCCAGTGAACATACCGAGATGTCTTTCAGTTGCTGAAGGCGATGGTACTGTAACCCATGGCACTGATTGTGCATAATCCGAAGCTGAATGATGGAACGACTCTGAAATATAGGAGCCGTGACCACAAGAATCGGGACCCCTTGTTACTGGATCTCTTTTACCTTATTATGTACCAGTAAAATGTTTAATTAGGCAACATTAAAGATAACATACACTCTGTGTTTGGACATGACTACGTTACTACTAATGATTACAAAACTCCATAACGGTCATGCCAGATGAGCGCAAAAAACGAGAACAAGACCAGACAAGGATGAGCACTAACGTCCAGTTCTCTCTCCGATAGTGCTATTTACAGGGTGCTGACACATATAGGGTCCAATCTATTGATTTCTTGAGCCTCGGTAATTTCTCTGGTGCGTGTGTCATGATGCCTCCGTACTATACAGCTATCAGGCAGCACAGGTTGGCATTTCCACGCACTACAATGATGAGCCAGTCATCCCCCTTTTTGTTAACATTGTTTTGATGCTCACGTAATCTGTCATTGATGCATCTTCCTGTCTGTAAAGTATACATCTTGCCACACGTAAGAGGAATTTAATAAATGATGTCTTTGCACTCTATAGTAATTGAAAACATACGTCATACACTTGACCCCGCCCCGACACGAGAATCTCTCTACGTGCGCGAATGTAGTGCGACGTTGCCAAGTGGGACTAGGGAGAGAGAGAGAGAGAGCACTACATCGTGAAGTGGGGGCGTCGTGCAAAGGCTGGTAGCTAATCACAGGAGCCTTCCACGGATTAGTGGGCGGTCCCAATCATAGGACTTGTCACTGACTATGCACATTTGTTCCTGTGGTTCTTTGCACCTCTGTCCCTCATGGTTACTTATAGCGTTACGCCTACAAAGCATCCTAATTTTCTGCTAAGCTAAAAAAAAAAAAACTACTCTCACATTAGCCCTTCCCACAATTTTTGTCGAAGCTATAGGACACCACATGTATGTATGGAATGGCCGTTCTATGATGATCTCTGTCCGGTTCAGGCCTCAGGTTGTTATTACTGCCACGGAACTGCCTGTACAACCCCTCACAAACCGAAGTTAACAAGTGGCTGGGATATCTTGCACTGTGCAGTCTCCTTGCTTGAGTAGGGGAACTATCAGCCATACGGTGCGAGTACGACTTATTGAGTGTGTTACGAAGGCAAAAGTGAGCAATGCCTCGTTTCACCAGTTTTGAGTGGCTAGAGCGATACGGGGGAAGAGGCTTGTTTGCTCGACGCAGGTACTCCCAGCAGGTGTATTTCCTATGAAAGGTGAAGTTGATATCGAGAAATTTTATGGAACTGTCCTCCGGTGCTAAGCATTAACCATGTCTAGGAGATGGTTCACTTATGACTGCACACCATCACCAACTCCCTTAAGAAAATTAGGTAATTACCGACAAAACGAAATGTCTTAACGACACAGGCCTCATCTACTTCAAGTGACCAGTTTCTATCTAGTCTGGCCAATAAGTGATCAGTTCTCCGGTGCGTGACACACAGCCAGAGCAACTATCGAGGCTGAGGAAATCGGTAAACTGGGCACACGTGTGTGAGCCCAAATCAATAGCGCTATCGACTGGCTTTCGAATTTCTAATAAATGTTCTGTTGGAAGTTAGCGCTCTTCCATGTCTGGTTTTGTCCTCATCTCTTTGCGCTCATCTGGTATCAATGTGTGCCAACTAGGCCAATGATCCACCTTGCCATAATGGTAACTCCCTTCATGTTGCTTGTTCAGGATCACGTTTGGGAACAGTAATGATGTAGTTGAAGAGCATCTTTAAAAGGCCAGTTGCAACTACCCTAAAGTACAGCCTGCAATTATAGTCATACAACCATCGATCCATGAACATACCGAGATGTCTTTCAGTTGCTGAAGGCGATGGCACTGAAGGCGCATAATCCGGAGCCGAATGATGAAATGAGCCTGAAATATAGGAGCAGCGACCACAACAGTCAGGACTCCTTGGCCACAGCATCTATTTTACCTCATTATGTAGGAGTAAAATGTTCAAGAATTGGGCAACATTAAAAATAATATACTCTGTGTTTCAACGTGACATTACTAGTCACGTGTGTGGCCAATATCACAACGTCCCTAGTGAAAATGTATCTGAGAGGCCTCTCAGGTCTAATATGTTATGGGACTGAGAGGACCTCTCAGGCTGGTGGACCTCTCAGGCTGACCTCTCAGGTTGAGGGGACCTCTCAGATTGACAGGACCTCTCAGAAGCTAATGCCCAGATCTGACATCGGAACATCAATGTTCAATTTCGCCGTCTACGCTGCACCTGTCGTCGGAGTGGTATAATCATACAGTGCTATGATACACCAGACATAGATACAGACAAGTACATGTCACAAAACTCCACATATATTGAGTTCCTTCGATTGTACAGATACACTCAAGGCATGCACACTGCTATCTGATTATGTAACAGTTATTTCAAATGTCTTACAGAATTGTGAATATCTAATATTTGTTGAAGGATCGCTCGCAAGAAACTACACGAAACGGTGAATTGCACCAACAGAAACTAGATTTAGCACTTACATGTCTACGAAAGCGTACGAATCATCATCAACACATACTGTCGTATTCCACAAAGCGTGAACTCATGGGACACATATTCACAATGTCCGTACAGCGGCGATGAAAAATATTCTTGAGGAACTCTGCTTCTCGGTGATCAAGTTCATCTGTTTTACGTATACTTCGGGACTTGCGATGCACCGTCTAGTTTCCCTTGCTTGCGTAAGCCACCAACTAACTGGAGAGATTGGTTTTTCACCACCTTGTGTTCTCACCACCTGTCACTTCGTACGAGATTCATCTGTAAGAAATACAACTTCAAAATATCAGTGTAAGTCGGTGTGTAGGCATCGAAATATATAACACACCGTTTGGCACCCAGCGCCGTTGGTAACGTTACGTGGTTGGTAATCTTCCTATCGGCGCTCATAATGCGTGTCTGCGAACAGTAGTAAAAGCCTAAAGTGAAGAGGTATGGCTGTCAATCACAAAAGCATATTTGAGACATCGTCTACATACCTCAAAAACAGTTACAATCCCGAAGACAAAACGCAAATTACTTGAGATCCGCGGCCGACGTCCTCACACTTCAACGTTTCAAAACAGACTGATTCAACCGCTGGCGACTGGCCGAAACGCTTCCACTTACGTGCAGTGCAATAATGCACGGATTGCAAGAACAATAGCTTCAAGGGGGGAATGCAATACAAGGTTATCACGGCACGTGTTCCTTGAAGGAATAATGCACAAACACGTGAAATCTTGCTATCTATTTTCCAAAGCGGACGAGGTAGCATGTTCCGCGGCGCGGAAAACACGTAGCAACTTGCTCTGGGAGGTGTTGCACGACGCACTGTCGCAAAGCTGTCTGAGAGGTCCCCCCAAACCTCTCAGGGCTACATGAATGTCTTCCAGATTTTCTCTAAGAGGTCCTCTCAGACCCCTCGGTGCTGCCTGAAAGGTCCTACCAGACCTTTCAAGATTTCTTGAAAGGACCTCTCAGACCCTTCAGAAGTGCCAAAGGGTCCTACGAGACCTTTCAAGATTTCTTAAAAGGTCCTCTCAGACCTCTTAGGACTGCTTGAGAGGTCCTCTCAGACCCCTCAGAAATTCGTAGAAGGTCCTCTCAGACCTCTTAGGACTGCTTGAGAGGTCCTCTCAGACCTCTTAGGACTGCTTGAGAGGTCCTCTCAGACCTCTCAGAATTTCTTAAAAGGTCCTCTCAGACCTCTTAAAAAATCCTGAGAGGCCTCTCAGATACATTTTCACTAGGGGTGTAACAACGTAATGGAGAATGTTGTTGACGATGCCAGTCGAACTGTGTTTTTTTGACTGTTCATGTGAGCCACGGGGGCTTGTCAACCAGTTCATGTTATTTATGGGGCGCTGCACCTGCACCCCTCGCTGGAACGTCCCCGAATGGGTCAGTGTAACCTGATACCCAAAGCAACGTCTTCCGAGAGGCGCATCTGGTCACTGTTTCTTGTGCCTCTGTCTCTCCCTTCTTTTTGTAAATAAAATAGTCGTCTCTTTTCAAAGCTACGAAGTGGCCGTGTCTTTTCTGGTCTCTGCGAAGTTCGGGCGCCCCCCGACGTTTGAGTTCGACGGACTTACATTTTTATCAGAAGTGGGATAAGGACTGATTGGACTGATGAGCAGGTGAACATTTTCATCAATTTTGACTCATCTGGACTTTAGCCCGTAAGCACCGAAGGTAGACAACAAGACCGCAACGAAGACGCCCTCAGGGATCGAAAACTAACGGCACCGAAGATAACGTTACGACCAGCGACGAACATCAGCAGCAATCTGGTTTAAGCGACAAAGACGGCTCGTCAACGATTATCGAAGCTCACGACGGCAACGACGTTCCAGCAAAAACGATGACTGAGCTGGAAAAACTTATCAAGTATATGCAAGAACGTGACGAAGTTCGTGACAAGATGTTCTACGACTTAATCTCATCGAAGAGGACCGATGGTCAAGCCCCTGCTGCACGCATCATGCCGGATATCTCCAAGGAGGTCCATGTGTTCGACGGCACCGGTGACGAGAAGCAAGCAGAAGAGTGGCTAGAGACATTTAAACAGCTGTCCATCCAGTGCCAATGGACTGAGCCTATGAGGCTAACCGTGGTACAGACGAAGTTAAAAGGACCTGCAGCAACGTGGTATCGCAGTAAGTCAAAGGAATGTGACATGTGGGAACATTTTGAGTACCATTTTAGGAATATGTTTGTGCCTGTTACTAATCCTGTAACTAAGTACGAAGAAATGCGCAACAGAGTTCAAGTTAAGGGCGAATCAGTGCTTGATTATTTTATGGATAAGATGCATCTCTGTAAACGCTGTGAGCTAAAGGACGACGAAAGGAAGGAAATGATCCTTCTAGGTATTGCCGACAGGTCAGCGTACCAAATGCTTATGCCTAAACATCACAACTCATTAGAACAGCTACTGCATGATCTAAAGCGTCACGTCCGATTGGAGAAAGAAAGACATGACATGTTTGGCAGAGGAACTCAAAAATCAACGCCCGAAAACAAGAAGAATGTCAGTATCAATGCAGCTGAAAATTGAGTCCAGACCCGTAAAGGAGGAATGTGGGCCCCTGCAAAGGACTCGCAGGGCAACCAAAAATGTTTCAAGTGCAACGAATACGCCAATCACATCGCTAAAGATTGTCCCAAAGAGAAGAGGGTAAAATTTTGCACGTCATGTAACAAGTATGGTCACGGAAAGCGAGAGTGCAGTTCGGGAAGTGACAAAGCGACGAATGAATCCCTCTGCATCGGCGACAATGGCCCCAGCAAATACGTAAAACAAGCCGTCATCAACGACGAGATATTGGTGACTTCATTTATTGATCAAGGTAGTGCCGTAAGCATGATTACAGTTTCCGCGGCAGCCAAATGTGGACTGAAAATTTTCGGTGTCTCTGAGAAGGATGCGCTATATGGACTCGCGCAAAAGAAAACCATGCCAATTGGCAGGACCGCCATTAAGATATGCATCGACGACGTCACATCTGAAGTCCCAGCCTATGTTGTGAACGATAATGTAATTCATTACGATGTACTCGTGGGACGAACGCTGATCGATCTTGACGACGTTGTCATGATTAAAGCGACATGAAACCAATCGACAGTCGTAAGGACGGCCCCTTTAAGGATTTCACACTGGATGATAGTGAAATTAAATGTACTCTGGTGAACGAAGGCTCTATTACATCATCGCTAAACTCCGTGCAGTTGATCAACGTAAAAGCCGAAGGCAGCCATAATTCAGGGACTGTTAAGCTTAACCTCCAAGAGCATGATATCGGATGGCACATTTTTAACCTAATAATCACAGCGATGCCCACTCATGCGCCATTTTGCACCAAGCTGTACTTTTGGAGCTATCTGATTAAAAGCTAATTTGGAATCAAACTACTCCAAACAGAGCTTGCCTCCTTCTCCCACGTGGCAACTGGTATCTGAAACGCTTACTGGAGAGAGATGTTCATTCTTGCCTCGTAACATGCGTTAGCCTTCCCTTTCCTTGTGTGAGGCGCCTACTGATGCACCTTGTACTTGCGCGCGGCTCCACAAGTATATTATAAGTTATCAGTGCTCATTATCGCCACTTATATATTTTTGCAATCTAGAATGCTCACACAAACACACTGTGCGTGTGACGAAAAGCAGTGCCTCCCAAAATAAGTGAGCTTACCTTTATGTGCGAAAGGATACCATGTGAGTGCACTCTAACTTTTAATCGTGCACTGAATTTTGGTTCCCAGCAGAGTGGTCTAAAATCGCACAAAACCAAAAAGCAAAAATTTACTGCTCCAAATATTTCTCCAAATTACTTGCTGAACATGGCGTTGCTGTAATCACAACCAGGTGTCTAATTCCCTCATTCTGTTTAAGGGAGATACATCTTAACTAGGTAGGTGCGGCAAGGGAAAATATAGTTGTGGCATTTTCGATGTCCTGAATCTAATTTTTGATTGTCACATTTCTGAATGGCAACGTGATTGGGCCCACGCCCTCCTCTCCTCTTGGTTTATAAATATTTCTAATCTACATGGGGACCTATAAGCCTGTTCTGGCGTGCAAGAGTGCTGCAGAAAAAGTAAAGATAAAGTGAACGCCTGATGACGTACTAGCTGAAATGCAGCATTCTGCAGATATATCGTGACATCTGAAACGCTGATCTAGTTTTAAAGGGATAGTTCTATCTCCAAGCATCGACTTGTTGATATATTTTACAGACGACAGTGTATTTTGAACATTATCAGGTCCATTCCCGCTGCTTCCCCGCTGCTCGATCGGTATGATTGGAACGGATGATGAGCAAGTTTAGAAGCAACATTCCCTAAAAACATAACAGTGAAACTGAAAAACAGAACAAAAATAAACAAACAAATGAAACCCTATCACAAGTGGCCAAAAACTACCAGTTCACTGTTGATGCAGGATCGTTTTGTTGTAGCTCTTTGTCCTTACTTCTGTGTTGTGTATTACATCTACCACTATTTCTCCTCTTACCGCAGCACTCGAGAAGAAAGTCCTACGTTCGTTCAACTTAATACAACTCCGCCTCTAAGAGCACTCTCAGCAACTCGATTCAATCTCTACATCTCTGCAGCAGCGAGAGGAGTCTTCGTATGCTTCTTGATTGGTCAGTGGTTGAAAGTGTGGCATTGTGTCTTGTCTTGTTCATTCTTTGGTTGCTTAAGTATGAATTGTTACCCATCATCACACTCATGCACTGTATTTCGCTAATGAATGTGGCTTCACTAACTTATTTGCAGCGGAAATACATGGTTTCACTGGGAGGCATCAACCTAGGGGACAGAGTTCGAAAAATTCTTTACCACCGGATGCCCGATGAGGTATCTGTATGCTTCAACTGGACAGGAACAGGAGGAAAACGCAAATCCAAGACCCTTGAATTCACAGATGTCATGCTGGGTAAGTTGGTTCAGTCACACTTATGTTTGTGAAGCCAGCAGGCATTTTACCGTACTACTATGCCTACGGCCCTTGTTTTTCTGCTGCGGTAAATCCTGAATTCCGCAGCAGGCAACTATGAATTCTATATTTTTCCGCGGTAAAAGGCAAATTGCCCTAGTTCAGACAGAGAACACTCTCTGTTAGCTCTTAGTGTGGAGCAACACGGTTACAACTCCAAAAACTTTTGTGACCTAGCATAACAAGATACACTGTACTTTCTTCTGAGAGGGAGTGACATTTGTCACTGACTATCAAATTGTACTTGCTAAGTGACCTCTCTGCATGTACAGAGTTTACTGTCACACAGAGGTGCTTGACAGCTATGAAGACCAAAGCAGGGGTCAGCGTTTGCATTCCACTCCAGAACCCCAATATGTTAGAGGGCTGTTCCATCACACAGATGGGTCCATACCACGCCCTGGTGGCCTTATCCGGTTGGCGCACCTACGCTGTAACGGGAGCCGACTCGGTGCGAACAAACTCCGTTTATCTCGTGCATCAACTGAGTTATGCACTCGCTTTCTGCAATATTCTGCGCAGAACCTCATATGCCGCGGCTGACCCACCATTGATCTCAGTTGTCTCGCGACGTAAACCCCAATTATTAAAAAAAATTATTATTATGACCCACCATTCCGTGAACTTTTGCAGAATCGCAGAAAAAGAATGTCCTTAACTATGCCATAGTACCAACACACGGTCACATAGAAGTCGCATTTATTTTCCTCTATTCCATGGTTTTCGCAAATTCCCAGCTCATCGTTGACAGTCCAGACCACAAACAGGTACTGGTGACAAAGGCTTTACTCACACGTTAGCATCAAACACACACACACACATGACGCGGTATCGGGAAGCCCGCCGGCGCCAAAACTAAGTCACTTCCATCCATCCAAGCGCTCCGATTGGCTGGATTAAAAAGCCTTTGTGGAACAGCGCTGGTAAGATGCAGCACGGAGTACTTCTCGAAAACTGCCGGGGAACGCTACGCGACTGCTGTCTCGCGGTCTCAGAGCATGCGGCGTCAGCTCCTCAAGAAACACATATGTGATTCCAGCTTTTGAGTTTAACCTTATGACCTGCGTGGCTTATGTGAGTCCCCTAATACATGCTCCTAAGTCTGTGTTCTCGTGTTGAGCAGGTGTTATTACCAGCCCTCCTAGCACTTCAACGGGGGCCGAGGTGGAGAAAGTCGTGCAAATCTGGCTTCGACATGGGCAAGAAATACTTCACAAAAACGCAGCCAAGCTGCCAGTAGACCGTGAGTGAAGTGTCAACCACAAGAAATCACACAGCCAAGGCAGCAAAGCATTCAATGCAACGACCATTTCCGTGTGGATGACTGGTCCTGAATTCTCCTGCAGGACCCCATTGCGAAACAGTCACATTGTGCACTAAGACTTTTTACATGAGAGGCGGCATGCAGGTCACTTGACAGGTACATCCAAGGGGCATTTCTATGTGTGCCGATGGTGTCTTTGTTTGGGACTGACTGTTACAGTAGTAATTTCATATTACTTAATTAGTTAGACAACATAGCAGCTTGACCATCAGTTTTTTTGCAATATAGCTCAGCATTTCAGGCCTCATGATCACAATCATCTAATGAGGCGCGAGTTCAGCCACGGCTACAAACTCACATGAAGGTCGACATGGCGCATCGGTGAGCTCGATCATGCCTTCTCGATCATGCATGTTAAATCACTCACTAGATGAACAAGAGAGAAACTGATGTTCTGAGGCTAGAGCAACATAGAAGGGACAGATACAAACAAAGCCTCAAATTGCCTAAGAAATCAACGATGAAAGATGAAAGTCACTGAAAAGGTTAGTCAGCTGTAGGGATCGAACCCACATCTTCTGGATTACCGGTCCAGGGCTCTACCAATTCTCTCCAGCGACTTTCGGGGTGCGTCATCTGAAGGGACGACAAACCAGCCACTCACTCTCACTCACCCTCCTTTCACTCTTACATTTTTTGCTCACTCATAAACACATTCATACGACGGAAAACGACGCAAGCGGCACCTGTTGAACAGTGTTAGCTTAGCTCAATTGGTAGAGCCCTGGACCGGTAATCCAGAAGATGTGGGTTCGATCCCTACAGCTGGTTAACCTTTTCAGTGACTTTCATCTTTCATCACTCACCAGATGTCACACCCGCTCTGTTTATAAGTGTGATGTTATCCAGTGAGTGCACTAATATGTGGTATCATCGAGGTCACCGATACGCCATATCAACCTTCACGTAAGTTCGTAGCCGTGGTCGAACTCCCACGTTACCAGATGATTGTGATCATGAGTGTTGAGGCCCGAAATGCTGAGCTTTGTTCCAAAAAACCGATGGTCAGGCTGCTCAACTCTGAGCAACATTCTGTGGTTTTCACCTTACGCACCCAACTCAGTGTTCATTAAATGTTAGCGAGTGTTTTGAAGGGTGCTTGAGAGCCTAAATATTCCTTGGTGACTGTACTGTGCTTACCACTGTTAACCAACCTGTCATTTCTGTGGCCTCGTTCCAAAAAATATCGAACTGCTATATGGCACTGGAAACTGGGGTGTAGAGTTCGATTGTCACGGTAGGGGTAGACGAGTGCTGCCACGGTACTGCTTCTTTCAGACACACGTAAAAAAAACCTAGCTGGCACAAGTGCAGAGATCTTTCTATCTGGAGCCTCTCCTTGTACAGTGCTGGACAAAAGCTTATGGAACACGCTCCGGCGCATTCCTTCCTCAGAGGACACGCTAGCAGCTAATGCTATCGTATACGGACTTGCAAACAGGTGACTGGGTTACCGAGGCACATGTCTGCAAGTCTGTAGGGTACCATTCGCTGCTAGCATGTCACTCTGAGGAAGGAATGCGACGGAGCGTGTTCCATAAACTTTTGTCCACCACTGTACGCATGTGGCACACTCTGAGAATAAGTGCTAGTATAGGCAGCAAGCAGGTACAGTTTAGGAAAGGTGCAAGATACTCAATTCTCTGTGCTAGTGCGAGCCTCTCTTGCCATATTAGTAAGGAATTGTACAGTGCTAGCACCTTTCCAAACCCCAATGGGACAATGGATGTGTCCTTTATACTGTCACCTGCTAGTCGGCTGCTTTTCGAAGAAAGGCCACAGAATTAGAGCATTGATTTAACAGTGGCAAGTGCAGTACATGACACACCCTGCATATCTAGTCAGTATGTTTCCTGCAGCACTACTCTAAATGTGAAATAACACAAAGTACTCCGGGGAGCATAGATAATTGTTTCCTTCGCAAATGGCAGTCACGAGTCTGCAACGGTTCAATGCAACACATGCATCATTTCACAGCATTAGTGCTTCCATCGTGAGTTGCTATGGGTGGTATTGCTCTTGATATGTTAAAAACCTTTCGCATTTTACTAGGTGTTTTCACAGAAATATGAACTGTTTATCGTGTCCCACCCAGTTTGTTCAAACAAAAGCATTGTTATGTGTTTTGTGGGACATGCGAGTGCCCATTGCATAAGCTTATGCTTTATTTTTAGCCTTTTTAAGCGTTTCAGTCACTGAGCTGTAACCAGCTCATTCTTTACCTGTGATGACTTTGATACTGGTACATGTCCTGCCCTTGTATGTGTCGGTATTCTACTTATATGATATATTGCTAAATTGCAGTACTATATATTCTGCACATGTTTGTGATACAGGTTGGTGTTGGATACCGCATGCTTCTTGAAGAGCTTTCATTGCATTGTCTGGGTTTTCTGAGGACCATGCAAGTGCCCATTGCATAGCCTTATGTTGTATTTTTAGCCTATTTAAGCATTTCAGTCACTGTGCTGCAACTGTTGCTCATTTTTACTTGTGATAACTTTAACACATCCTGCTCTTTGATATGTTGATATTCTACTGATATAATAGATTGCTGAATTGCAGTACTATATATACTGCGCATGTCTGTGATACAGGTTGGTGTTGGATACCGCCTGCCTCCTGAAGAGCTTTCATTACTGTTCATGAGAGTACTATCTCATTGCATGGGTCCACTTACAAGCACAGCTTCTACACACCCTCGTAAAGCTGCATGGGTGTCCATATAAAAGTGCTGAATAGGGTGGACAAGGGTATCCCTTTTCGCTCCTGACACCGTACTGGCCGAGTACCTATTGGACATCCTAGGGACCATCAGAGTATTGTCTGCGGAGTCTCATTCTAACACTTTTCTGACTAATTGAGGATCTTTTCGGGACATCCCAATGCTGTCCTCACTGTCCTTCGGGGCCATCCTTCGGACAAACGTAGGACCGCGCAGTGCTTTACACACGATTGCCTCATCAAATACCGCGACCATATGTACTACACCGCAATGTATTTGATGCGATATAAATGACATCAAAGCATGAAACCTTATCTCCACTTGTTATCCCTTAACGACAAGCCACCCGACGTTTCGCGCTTTTCTCTTCATCCTGTTCTGAACCCTTTAGCTGGTGTACGTACAAGTGGAAAGAACTCTCGCGATAATGTGCCTGCTGTTCACAGTCACATCATAACTACTGCGTATTACTCGCTATTTTCAAGAAATGAGACTCCATGTAAGAACCGAAGGAAGTGTGTTTCGGGAGCCCACTGGTTGTTTTAGCCCGTACAGCCTGTATGTGTACATCTCGCGCTTTTTTTATTCTACACACCATCAGATCAGGGTAATAAAATTTCTTTATATATAGCTATCTTGTTGAATGTCAGTATTCAATAGCAGGCAATGGAGCAGCGTCGCTAAAGTTGGAAGTAAGAAAGACAAAATAAAATCTGCAATAAAATAAACATTACAGCGTCCTTGTTCCCTGAATATTCACCAGCTGAATGCGTGAAAGTGCGGGTAGTCAGACAACAATACTGGTGTTCGAATTTCTGAAGAAAAAAATAAATAAATTATGGAACAGCATCGTTTGCAGCGGACACGCAAACCTTTTCCTTACGAACGAAGATGAACAAAATAGGAGCGGCGCTCAGCATGTACCATGATACCAGATAAGAGCGAGATGATGTCTTTCTGGAAGTGATAAAGATTAGTGATCCTGAGAGTACGGTGGTGGATACTTCCGAGCGATCTGCCTGCCTGTCTGGAGGCACATGCTGCTCGGGCGGGGGGGGGGGGGGCGTTCTGGACCGACTTCATAGGCAACTGTGCTGACATTTGTCATAAAGTGTATGAGGAAAGCCCAGCCTCAGTCAGCGGAGCTTCTGCAGAGATTCGACCCGGGTCACCTCCCAGTCTCGGCATGCCATGCCAGCATAAAAGGGCACCTCACATTCTAACACATAGTGACCCCCAGCACCAAGAGGGCCGCCGCAGATTTAGCATCGTTCGCGGAGTGGCCCGGACTTGACTCCTTTGGGATTGCTGGTTCTGCTGAAGCAATCTCCCAAAATTTGGACGGCTTTGTTAGGAGGACATCTGCTCCTGAGCACTAAAGTCATGAAAGTTCTCTCTCTCTCTCTTATCCGTCATGATGTACTTTGCGAACTTGCTGCTGTGTGGTGGCGTCCATGAAAACAAAGTACAGGTCACTGTCCAGCATGGAGCGAACACTAAGAGCTGTTGGGCTGAGAGTGCGCCCTCGTTTTGAGAGACGCTCACTTCAGCCAGTAGGAAGAGTCTCCTCTGCTGGAACGGTTTTTGTTGTCGATTTCAGGAAAAAAAGATCCAAAGGGAAAGGAGATCCATACGGAAAGAAAATCCACTAGTGGATCTTCTTTCCCTTTTGATCTTTTTGCCGCATGGATCTTCTTTCTCACTTGAATCTTCTTTCCTTATGGATGTTTCTTCCGTGTGGATCTTTATTCCCTCTGTCACGTGACCACGTTGGAACTTTTTTGTGTTGTACAGTTGCACTTCATATTGCGACATGGCTCCTTGCGTACATATTTTCCTCCTAAGCAGTAATGTAGTACCTATCCACGGCAGGGTTTGCATTCACCCCTGCCTCCAGCCAACCCAGCGAATCAGCTACGAGCTGTTCAAGTCCTCATCACATTTTTAACAGCAACAAGGCTCCTGCGTGAGCTCTGAACATTCATCATCATTCACCATCACCCCTCAAGCAATGCGATAGGTTGCCGCCTCAGCACGAAACATCCCACTACATCGCCGTCACTTAAGCATTGTAGTAGGGTTCTTCGTTTTCCGGTTTTATGACTTTTCAAATTCTGGAGGAAAAAATCGGGTGCTATTTACAACCGAGAATTCGGGGAGAAATCGGACGCCATGATCTCTGTCACCAGGTCTCTGTCATCTCTGTCTCTGATATGTCACCAGGGAAGTTTCGGGGGAAACGAATGGCATATGAAGCAAGTCGCTGCTCTGACACGGGGACGAGAACTAAGAATATATATTTTCGACCGGAATCAGGGCAGTGAATGACCGCGGTATTCAAACACTTCCCCGACCTCCACAAAAGCTCGTCTTTGACTCATGCAGGAGGTGATCATAAATAGAGGACAAATAGGTTGTCACAAATAGCTCTTAGCTGGTATTATGATTTACTTTCGCGACAGTTTACGGAGAACGACAAGTTGAAGGACCACAAGAATTTCGGGTAGATATTGTGTATCATCCGAATTTGAAAACTTGTTCGGGACGGGACTATTGTAAAAAATCGTGTTTAACCCGAAAACGAAGTACGCTAAGCACTCGTTGTTATTGTTGTTGCTTACTGTATTTCATGAATTCTTCACAATCAATATTTATAGAATAAGCAAATAATAATAAGTAATAATATCCTTAATATGTAAACTGCAAGGAAGATGTTATAAAAAATATGTCGCTAATACCGCCAACAAGCCGTCTGCTGGTTCCCTGTCCGAATGACAATGCATCAGTTCAGGCGAAGCGATTCCGATCACCCGGTACTTCTCCTGGTACTTCGAGAGCTTCTGGATCGAAAATGCTATCATCAAAGGCATATAGGGTCGATTGAAGAATACCGGGCCTCGAACCACGAACATGGTAGAAGACTGACACAACGGCCCACTAAGTCGAATCGACAGGCTGCACCCCAGTTTGGCAGAGCTGTTGCAGTGGGTCCGAACCTCGCAGCATGCCACTCAGAGTCGGATGCATGCTCTGAGGCTTGATCCCATTCCTTTTCCCTATTGACCTTTTTGCCGCGTGGATCTTCTTTCACTATGGATGTTTCTTCCGCATGGATCTTCTTTCTCGTTTGGATCTATTTTCCCTTTGGATCTTTTTTCCATCTGTCACGTGACCCCGTTGGATGTTCTTTCCCGATTGATCTTTTTTCCCGTTGGATCTTTCTTCCACAAGCGTTTGTTTTCGCCCTTTGGTACGGGTACCAAAGGGGAAAACAGGGTTTATACACTATGTCACTGCTCTCCCCCTTTCCCGGCTTTTCGCGATGGAACAAGCTTTCTATTGAAGAATATGAATACCAATACACAAAAATGATGCTGAAATATGATGAAATGATGCTGGACCTGCTTGCGACCATGGCCTGTGACAACTTTCAACGATGTTGTGTACCCTTTTTGTAGAGGACACGCGTTTTTCAGTTTGTTTGCAACTATTCGGTTCCTTGTGGTACAAGGGCGCCCCACAATGAACTTGGTCGGGGGTTGTAAGTTTTGTAATTGCAAACGGCTTGTTATTGTTATATTTACTTTGCGATCTCGCTATCCAGCAGTGGTTCATCGTCCTTGATGTTTGTCACACATTCCCCCGACAGAAAGAGAAAACGGGCGCGAGAGACGCACTTGGCCTTCGTGCTTTGTAGTCAGCTTTGAATAATCTCTTGAACCCAGAGCACTAGGGAAACTGCGACAAGTTTAAGATGGCGAACAAGATTTGGGGATTTAGACTAAGCTACACGTGAATTTTCACCTGAGCAACCTTGTTAACTTCACCACTTAGGTACTTAGTTTCTGTTTCTGTGGAGTGCCTTGATTGGGCCCTGACTGGACTCGGCAGCGGTCATTTTTGCCCCATAAAAGCGGGCGGATGCGATTTTTGAGTGGCTCGAGCGGGGAACATTGCTACAGGAACGTCTGGGACCTTGTATCACCGTCCACCCCGCCGTGTTCATGTCCAGCCAACTGTAAGCATTGTATATATTGTCCCATGTTAAACCTTGTCGCTGTTTATGCCATCTACCTCGTCAGACGTTCTCTTTGGAAACTAGTCCCGATCTCAAAGAACACATCCCGCACATCGTGGAGAGGAGAAAGAACTTGTACTACATGGTCGTATTCGGAGATATGGTACGAACTACAGAATTGAAGGTGCAAGAATTTGTATGCCGAATATACAATAGTTATAAATATATCTGCACATCAACATCGGAAGGACCACTGGGAATGATAGCGGAGTTTTTGAGGTTTGCTAACGAGGAATTGAAATACACTAGACCAGATGTAATTGTAATCATTGCAATGGGCGCTGCATTCATCAAGAAAGCAGTGAGATCAAATTATCATATACAAGCGGTCTACATCGCACGATTCATTACGGATATGTAGGAATTACACCGAACTATTGAGATGAAAAGTACATAAAAATCTTATCATATGATAGGTTCCACTACCACGACTACGCAATTATTTTCTTCTGCCAGTTCTTGCAACGATGTCGAATGAGCAGAAGTTCAATATTGTTGTACAAGGTCTGATGTATCATCACTTATGAAACTCAACGAACATATCAACTGCGGTGGACCACCGGACGATTTTCATCTAATACGCTCTTGTACGCCATTCGAGAATCTTCACAGAAAGAAATTTGATTTGATTTGATTTGGGTTTTTCTGGCGCATTAGCTACTAAGGTCATAATGTGCCAAATACTACTGTGAGTTTTATCTACGTAAAATTTGGGTGTTTACTAAAACAGTGCTAACTGATCGGTTAGTAATTAAAATCAGATATCTTCTAAAAACCGACTATCTCTAAAAAAAACATGTAGATCTTTTCAAAATGTACGAAACTTTCATCGCCCAGCAAAAGCGCCGGGTGGAGCGGTAAGACGTTTTTGTAGAATAAAACAAAATGTCTTTCACGAAGATGCTGATATGCTGGGCATACAATGAGTATATGGAGGGTTCAGAAAAGTTCCCCACAGTGACTGCATTCGGCAGGGTCTTCTTCCCGTAAGAGATATCCACGTGTTAAGTAGGTGTGTCCCAAGCGGAGTCGACAGGATAGCACCTCATACAGTAGATTGGATGCAGTTGGAGGAGGGCCTATCTTAGGTTTTGTAGTGTGTAATTTGTTGCCTATCTGTTGGTCCCAAAAGCTTTGCCAGTGTCTGTTAATGCTGCTTTTTAAACATAGCCTGAGATCTTTTGATGGAATGTCGAAGGGCGTTATGTCTTTTGTTAGGGCAGCAGCAGCTGCTCGATCGGCCTTTTCGTTTCCGAGTATCCCAACATGGCTGGGTACCCAGCAGAACAGTAACCGATAAGGCCTGATAGTGCTTGCTAGGCTCCTTGCACGATGAACAATAGGATATTTTGTGCAATGAATGCCACAGATAGTCTGTAAGGAACTCAAAGAATATGTGTATATGACCCATGATTTGATACGATTTTGTAAAATATAATTGAGGACTCAAATTCTGGCATACACTTCTGCTGAGAAAACAGACGTGGTGACTTTCAAGCGATCTGACCTTGTAACTGTGCCAGTGATCATAGCGCAAGACACCTCGTAAACGGTCTTTGATTCATCAGTGTACAACTCTACATGGCTGTCAAAGCTATCCTTTAGTACTTCAAATTCCTGTTGCAGTACGGTGTTAGCAGTATCACGTTTGTTGTATCTGGAGAGGGACATGTTGCATTTTGGAGGGGGCTGCCATGGAGAGATATTTTTAGTTGTCTCAAGAATCATAGAGTTGTATTCTGGAAAGCCATAGTGTTCGACTGCTTGTGACATTCTAACGCTAAAAGAAGGCACAGCTGAAGGTCTGATCAAGAAGTGATGAAAAATGAAAGATGAAAGTCACTGAAAAGGTTAGCCAGCTGTAGGACTCGAACGCACATCTTCTGGATTGCCGATCCAGGGCTCTACCAATTGAGCTAAGCTAACACGCCTTCTCAGCGACTTCAAGGGTGCGTCATCTGAAGGGACAAACCAGCAACCCTCTCTCACTCATCCTCCTTTCACTCTTACATTTTTGCTCACTCACACGCACATCATACGACGGGATCGACACAGGCGGCAACTGATGAACATGAAACAACTGATGTTCTGAGGCTGGAACAACATAGAAGGGACAAATACATACAAAGCCTCAATTTGCCTAAGAAATTAACGATGAAAGATGAAAGTCACTGAAAACGTTAGCCAGCTGTAGGACTCGAACCCACATCTTCTGGATTGCCGATCCAGGGCTCTACCAATTGAGCTAAGCTAACACGCCTTCTCAGCGACTTCCAGGGTGCGTCATCTGAAGGGACAAACCAGCCACTCTCTCTCACTCATCCTCCTTTCACTCTTACATTTTTGCTCACTCACACGCACATTCATACGACGGGATCGACGCAGGCGGCAACTGATGAACATGAAACAACTGATGTTCTGAGGCTGGAACAACATAGAAGGGACAAATACATACAAAGCCTCAATTTGCCTAAGAAATTAACGATGAAAGATGGAAGTTCATGTTGATCAAGAAGTGCTGTCTTTGTGTATCTTTCACACATTGATACGCTGGGTTCTCGGGGTGACCCCTGATTTTAAGTGCATATGAAGCAGCGAGGTAAAACATGCGTCTCTCTAAGGACCACTGATTCGCTTCTATGTACAGGCTTTGTATAGGAGAAGTTCTGAAGGCTCCGAGAACTAAACGCAGTCCTTGGTGGTGTACTGGATCGAGGATTTTGAGTGGAGATGGCTATGCTGAACCATTCACGGCACATCCATAATCCAATTTGGAAAGAACAGTGGAGGCGTAGATCTTCTTGAGTGTGTCACCATCTGCTCCCCAGGACCGGTGAGAAAGCACCTTTAGAAGACCTAGAGATTTAATGGCCTTTACCTTGAGGTGTTTGAGGTGAGGAAGGAAAGTCAATTTCCGGTCAAATATAAGCCCAAGGAATTTATGCTCAGGCTCACATTAATGTCGTGGCTGCCCATTTTAAGTGTTGGTTCGGGAAACACTCCCCGTAGCCTAGAGAAGGATACACAGACAGTCTTCTTCGGGGTAAACTTAAAACCATTTTCGTGTGACCATGTCACCAACTTGTTTATTGTGAGTTGGAGTTGACGTTCGCACCTAGCAATGCTAGAAGAGGAACAAGAAATTTGAACGTCATCTACATACAGTGAATGCCTGACTGAAGGAGGAATGGCACTTGCTATGGAGTTCATCTTTACAATGAATAGAGTCACACTTAGGACGGATCCTTGCCGTACGCCGTTCTCTTGCATGAATGGGCGAGAAAGTGTCGATCCAACCTGGACCCGGAATAATCGTCCTTGAAGGAAATTGGCAATACAGTGAAACATGCGGCCGCTTATTCCCAGACTGTGCAGGTCCTGCAGAAAACCATACCGCCAGGCAGTGTCGTAAGCCTTTTCGATGTCGAAAAATACGGACACACAATGCTGCCTTCGGACAAATGCTTCCCTGATGGCAGCCTCTAGCCGCAACAGGTGATCTGTTGTCGAGCACGCAGCTCTGAAGCCACTCTGGAATTTATCGAGACATTTATTTACTTCAAGGAAATACATCAGGCGATCATTCAGCATGCGCTCAAAAGTTTTCCCTAGACAACTTGTGAGCGCTATGGGTCGATAGCTGGAGGGGTTTGAGGGGTCATTTCCAGGTTTTAGGAATGGAACGACGGTTGTCACCTTCCAGCCAGACGGAAGACAACCCTCTCGCCAGATTAAAGATTAAAGAGATCAAGAAGGGATCCCCAAGATGTGGAAGATAAGTGCTGGATCATAGAGTAGGTAACGCGATCAGGACCTGGTGCTGTAACTTTACTGGATGACAGAGCCCTTTGTAGCTCAGTCATTGTGAAGAATGAATTGTATGGATACTTGTCACCGCCCTCGCTTGGAATAGTTTGTTTCTCAGAAGATGATTTTATTTTCAAAAAGACACTGCTGTAGTGAGCTGAGCTGGATACATGTTGCATATGCTCCCCAAGGGCATTGGCCTGCTCTTCCAAACTCTGACAAACTACGCCATTTGCCTCCAATAATGGGACGGAGAAACTTGTGTAGTCTCCTTTGATTTTCCTTAGCCTGTCCCATAAAATTTTTAGGGGTGTTACAATTTAAAGAATATATAAAAAAAAATTCAGTATTCTTTTTTTGCCTGTCTTCGTGTCCAGCGTGCTTTTGCACGTGCCTTCCTGAATGCGACTAAGTTTGGTGTGGTGGGGTGCCTTCGAAAGGCACCCCACGCCCGATTTTGTTCTTTGCGTGTAGTCTCACCGTCGCTCGTCCGGTAATGCTTGGAGCGCTTAGGGAGGCGACCGGATGTTAGTGGGATTGACTGTTCAGCAGTAGTATGGGATCAGCTCAAGTATCCGGAAACTCACATCTTCGTCTGGACGCCATTAATTAGCAATTAGAGCTAATTGGGACCCCCCACATTAATCAGGACCCACCAGGGCGTCATTACACTAATTGGGGATCATCTAAGACACGTCCAGACCACTGTGTGAGTTTCCGGCTACTTGAGCTGATAAAAAATAAAAAAATAGGTAGAAAATAAAATAAAAAGATAGAGATAGAGTGGAGAGAAGGAGTTTAGTTGAAGATCAACGACGCCATCTTGTAGAAAGCGGTCCGGAACGGCCGCTGACTGTCGCTGGGCGACGGAGCACGGAGGCAAGTTGCAAAGCATCGCAGCACCAGTTCCGGACATCCTGTGACGTCAGCTGTGACGTCATCATGGCATGTCTGGGCAAGTTAGGACAGCTCTGGACATGCAAGGAGAAAAACACTCATAATGAGCAAGAGATGGGAAGAGCATGGGAAAGCAAGAGTATGCAAACCATCAATAGCTAACAAGAAAAAACAATTAGTTACACAACAAATGAGCCCACCAGAACAGGAGCGCAGAACCATGCGACTGCTCCATCCGAGAGGCAGGCAGAAACTGACTCGTAATGCTTTTTTGTCCTGTATAAAGCCCCGCAGCTGCACCCCCTAGCGGTTACTTTCTCAACTAATCTCACAACAAAATTATTAAGAATCACGCCAGCGCTACTGCCGTTCCCAAGGCAGAAGATGATAGAAAATGCCGGGGATGCCCGGACAACAGCAACCAGCACTGGCACGAAAATCGCAAACAAAGCGGGAAGAAAGTTGACGAAAGCATTAGTTACGCAACAAATCACCTCACCACAGCAGGAGCGCAGACCGATGCGACTGCTCTCCGTGACAACCAGCCAGAAACTGAGCGAGCGCGGGGAGCGCACGTCTTCTCCCAACGAGAGCCAGAGGTGGACTGACGTAAGCGCCACTCTACGGGTGCTACGCATGCGCGCGCTCGTAGCGCCCTCTACGCGCTCCTACCGCCACCTGCGAGAGGCTAAGTGAGAAGAGCATTCCTGCGCCCCCTGCTGGCCGTTCTCATTGGTCCAGACATCATCCTATTGTCTCAGGGCTACCCTGTTTTTTTTTCAATAACGCTCCTTTGGTCAATCTGCAGTGAAGCCACGGTATGACGTCATCATGCACCTGCGTGCGCTCTAGACAGGGAACCCTATTATTTATTGAATCGCTATCCCAAGATTATTTCCTCTATTGTTCTATAACGATTGAATAGGAAACTATTGCAGAAGAGCACCATGCATGAAAGCTGATCGTAGGAATTCCAAAGTCTTACTAAATGAGACTTGCAAAAGAACAAAATATCCTAACACGTAACTCCATCAACGACAAATAAGAGGACTAGGCACTCAACAAATCAACAAAGAGTACGGGTAAACAGGAGCGCAGAACTCAGGGCAGCACTATTGTCAAGACAACAATGTTCCTTGTCAAAAGAGAAAAAAATACTAAGCGTCAACAAAGGAAAGCATGCATATCGGGGCATGTCAGGACAAATCGTACGACTGCTGGGCAACAGAGGAAAACAAACACTTGAACAGAGTGAAAAAGGCACTCACCATCATTTTTCCTGTTCACAGCATTCCCTCATTGTAAATCCGCTCGTCACAAAATCCACCTGCATCGTCGAACACCATTCACCAGTGACGAACCACATCCGCACCCCATCAGAGGCAGACAGAACCCCACCGAAGCTACGCTCTTCCACTGACGGCCAACGCCAGGAGCAGAATTTGCGTGTCGAGACCCGTCAGTGTCCAAGAGAGAAGTGAATCCTTGCGCCCCCTGCTGGCGGTTCTCATTGGTCGTGACGTCATCCTATTTTCTCAGGGCTACCCTGTTTTTTTCCACTAATGCTCCTTTGGTCAATCTGCAGTGAAGCCACGGTATGACGTCATCATGCACCTGCGTGGCTCAAGGCCGCGTGCGCTGTAGACAGGGGACCTATTATTTATTGAATCACTATCCCAAGATTATTTCCTTTATTCTTCTATAACGATTGCATAGGAAACTATTGCAGAAGAGCACCATAGACAAGAGGAGATTGTAGCATTTCATTCCCAAAGTCTTACTGTACAGGAAAAAAAATGGTTCAGCAAGACATAAAGTCACACACCTGTCCCCCTCGCGGTTACTCTCTGAACTAAATGAATCGCAAAATTATTAAGAATAGCTCTACTCCCATTCAAGGCAGCACTATCGTCAAGAATATGCCTTGTACAAAAAGAAAAAAACTACATGTAGAAGGAAAGCATGTCAGAACAAGCCCAGGCATGTCAGCACATGTTTGTCAGACAAGGGGGGAAAAAGCGAAAAGAAACAAAGAAGGAAACCAGCATCAAACTATTTCTTCTTATTCAAAAACAGTTCTCATCATAAATCTGCCCAGGACAATACACACTATTTTTCTATTGCCACACTTTTTTCCAGTAACGGTCAATGCATTGCTACAGACTGCGTGACGTCATCACATCCTGTCTGAAGAAGACACCGACAAAGACTCCTATTATTTATTGAATCGCAAGATTATTTCCTTTGTCCTACTCTTAATGACATTGATTCTCTCATTAAAATTCAACAAAAAAGCACCCCGCATATTAACGATTTTCACCCCAAAGGCTCATCATGGTCATTACAATTACAGTAAACTGCCACTGCTCTTTTAAAATAATAAGTGAGACCACTCAACATCACCTCCAGGCTTATGTAATACGTGACCCTTTCTATGCTCATACATTCGTTGTCTGAGGCTACACCTGCGAGCAAAAAAAGGCGCGGAAGCCGGGTGGGCAAAGTTCCATTCGCGCATTGCGAGCATAATGGCGGGAAAGCCTGGGAGCAAAGTTCTATTCGCGCATTCCAAAGCACAAGACAGAACGCCTTTACGGGAACACGATAGCATTCCTATACTATATTAATGATTATTGCATTGCAGTTTAGAAAAACTACAACTAAACTATAATTTTAGGAGCCCAACTTTCTATGGAAACTATAATTGCCCTATTACTTGGATCGCTACTAATGAAGCGCACCAAATTTTTCTCTCTTCCCATTTCAGCCTTGTCATGCAGGGAAGCAGACTCATATCCAAAATAATTAATTTACACTGAGGGTGCCGTGCTTCAGGAATTCCTATCCTGCGCTCAGATGCAAGCATTTCTTCACGGATACCTTTAACAGCTGACTTCCTCAACATATCGAACACCCAACAAAATCAAACAAACAATCAGAGAAACCCTCTTCTCAGCTGCACCATGCGACTTTCTTCTGCGTAAAATCGGTGATTTGAAGAAGAGAGCAGCGAAAAATTGCGCGCGCTTGTGCTCGACCTGAAGCATATGCCAATAAACCAAGAAAAAGGCACTCATGTCTGGTATCTGATAGTGCCACATACACAGACGCATTGTCGCAAAGAAAGCACAGGACACGGATACACAAATTTCCTTAGGTGAGCAGGGAAAAGGCTTAAGACCACAGGTCACGACACATCGCCACGCGGCTAGCACAACATGACACCAACAAGATACTAGCAGCGGGAAGAACTGCAACACTGCTAAACAAGTCCAGACATGCCACGATGGCGTCACAAATCAGGAAGAAAAAAAAAAGAAAAAAAAGCACACGCACGCACGCACAGAGGACAACGCATTAAACACACGGAGCGCTCAGGAATAATTGTAGCGTCACCGCACATCGCTACGAAGCTAAACGTCTAACACAAGACGACACCAACAAGATATTAGCGAAGGGTAAAAATTGCAACACTACCGAACAAGTCCAGACATGCGACATCGCATACAAAACACTGCTCATCGGGGAAAAGGCCTAAGCCTGCGGCGGATCATCATAGAGCGTACACAACTTCATTTTTTCTGTTTTGCGTAAACTAAACGCGGTCTGCTTGGGAAACGACGTACAAATTTTCTTAACGAGCAGAGAAATATTTCTACTCCGTGCTCAGATACCAGCATTTCTGCTCAGATACCTATAACGGCTGACTTCCTCAACATATCGAGGAAAGCGAATACTAACACTCAACATATAACAAAAAACAAACAAATTCCATTCTCATGAACTCTCTCCTCTGCCGAGCGGCTTTCTCTTGCTCTACCTGGATGCTGACTGTTTCCCCTCATCTACATTCTAAGTAAAAGCCGTGAAAGGAGAAAAGAACCGCGAAAAATTACACGCATGTGTGCTCCAATAGCTGTAACTGCAAGAAACCGTAGCGCACGCCAATACACTGAGAAAAAGACACCTATTTCTGCCACCAGATAATTCTTGCATAATGCCACATACACAGTCGCATTACCCTTGCGTAAAGAAAGCACAGGACAGGGATACACAAATTTCCTTAGGTGAGCAGGGAAAAGGCTTAAGACCTCAGATCACCACACATCGCCACGCGGCTAGCACAACATGACACCAACAAGATACTAGCAGCGGGAAGAACTGCAACACTGCTAAACAAGTCCAGACATGCCACGATGACGTCACAAATCAGGAGAAAAAAAGCACACGCATGCACGCACAGAGGACAACGCATTAAACACACGGAGCGCTCAGGAATAATCGTAGCGTTACCGCACATCGCTACGAAGCTCAACGTCTAACACAAGACGACAACAACAACAAGATATTAACGAAGGGTAAAAATTGCAACACTGATCAAGTCCAGACATGCGACATCGCATACAAAACACTGCTCATCGGGGAAAAGGCCTAAGCCCGCGGCGGATCATCATAGAGCATACACAACTTCATTTTTCTACTTCGCGTAAACTAAACGCGGTCTGCTTGGAAAACGACGTACAAATTTTCTTAAGGAGCAGAGAAATATAGAAATTTCTACTCCGTGCTCAGATACCAGCATTTCTGCTCAGAAACCTGCAAAATTAAGCACTGCTTACTTCGTCAAGATATCGAACACCCAACAAAATCAAACAAACAACCCCACTTCCACTGGTAGAACACTATTCAGCTTTTACGCAGGAGGCTTTCTTCTACATAAAAGTAGAGAAAATAAGAAAAAGAGCAGCGAAATATTACACGCACTTTTGCTTGACTTAAAAAACCTGAAGCATATGCCAATAAACCAATAAAAAGACACTCATGTCTGGTATATGATAGTGCCACATACACAGACGCATTACCCTTGCGTAAAGAAAGCACAGGACAGGGATACACAAATTTCCTTCAGTGAGCAGGGAAAAGGCTTAAGCCGTACCGCCTAGGAATAATCGGAGAATCACCGCTTATCGCTACGCGGCTAGCACAACATGACAGCAACAAGATATCAGCGAAGGGTAAAAATTGCAGCAAGAAAGACACTACTGAACAAGTCTAGACATGCGACATCGAATGCCAAAACACTGGTGATCGGGGAAAAGGGCTAAGCCTGCGGCGGATCATCATAGAGCATACATAAGTTCATTTCGCGTAAACTAAACGCGGTCTGCTTGGAAAACGACGTACAAAGTTTCTTAGGGAGCAGAGAAATATAGCAATTTCTACTCCGTGCTCAGATACCAGCATTTCTGCTCAAAACCCTGCAAAATTAAGCACTGCTTACTTCATCAAGATATCGAACACCCAACAAAATCAAACAAACAACCCCACTTCCACTGATAGAACATTATTCAGCTTTTACGCAGGAGGCTTTCTTCTACATAAAAGTAGAGAAAATAAGAAAAGAGCAGCGAAAATTACACGCACTTTTGCTCGAATAGCAATAAGAGAAAAAAATAAAATAAAATATCGACACACACGCTAATAAACTGTGACAAAGACACCCATTTCTGCTATCAGATAATTATTGCGTAATGCTAAATACTCATTTGCATTGTCCCTGCGTGAAGAAACCACAGGGCAGGGATACACAATTTATCTTAAGCGAGCAGGGAAAGTCACTTCTACTCGAACAGCTTAATACCATAAAGTCTGAATTTTTGCAAAGCAAATAAAGCTTGAACAGCGCTACGAACGTGAGAGACACAAACAAACAAACAAACAAACAAACAAACAAACAAACAAACAAACAAACAAACAAACAAACAAACAAACAAACAAACAAACAAACAAACAAACAAACAAACACTTCTATTCATTTCTATTGATAAAGGCGTAAACCACACTACAAGAACAAAGCACGCGGCTTCAGGAAAGCGTATCAAATGTATCGCAACAGGACCGGCTCTCATAAAATAGCCTGCCCAAAACGAAGACTTCACCAGGTTCGCGAGGTAATTCCATTAAAAACGCTCTCGGTCTATCCTACAGATAGCAATGCAAGCGCTGCTTCCCTTATTTTTTAAGCCACTATTCCACGCAATGGCACATAAATGTATCACTCGTGTCACATGAAAAAGCACACACAAAGAACTTACTTGTCAAGTGGGATCCCTGGTTCACACATACACAGACACACACTCCCATTTTCACAATCACAAACACAAAGTCCACCACAACCACATAAATCCATATTATTCCTCAGGTCAATAATTGTCCTACCATCACAGCAGCAGAGCTCACCATTGTAGTACCCTCGCGATAAATCTTTTATTCCAGCGCCAGCAGACCCAAGCAGGGTACCCAAGCTTGCAGCCAGCGATGCTGGAATGATTATTTTATTTGATTTCATTTCATTTTGAGTCATTATCGGCTCACCTATTTAGTGAAGACCTATGAACACATGTTAAGTGGTTTGGTTTAAAAATGGTGAGAGCTACAGTGTGTAGCGAATGATGTTCACATTTGTCCGTTCTGCTCTATAGTATTCTTGCAAAATATATGGGTGCAAGAAAATAAAAGGAAAACGAAGAAGACAATTCACTCCTGTATGATGAGCGCTGCGTAGAAGCACGGCACCGTTTTCTTTGTGGAGGTATAGCGAACGCGCATTCCTTTCTTTCTTTTTTGGTTCGCGTCGGCCGAGTGGCGATATCCTATTACATCCGGAACGAGGACCTATCGCTTTGCGATCGCATACAAGAGTGAGCCATCTTTTGACGATGGTAGGACAATTATTGACCTGAGGAATAATATGGATTTATGTGGTTGTGGTGGACTTTGTGTTTGTGATTGTGAAAATGGGAGTGTGTGTCTGTGTATGTGTGAACCAGGGATCCCACTTGACAAGTAAGTTCTTTGTGTGTGCTTTTTCATGTGACACGAGTGATACATTTATGTGCCATTGCGTGGAATAGTGGCTTAAAAAATAAGGGAAGCAGCGCTTGCATTGCTATCTGTAGGATAGACCGAGAGCGTTTTTAATGGAATTACCTCGCGAACCTGGTGAAGTCTTCGTTTTGGGCAGGCTATTTTATGAGAGCCGGTCCTGTTGCGATACATTTGATACGCTTTCCTGAAGCCGCGTGCTTTGTTCTTGTAGTGTGGTTTACGCCTTTATCAATAGAAATGAATAGAAGTGTTTGTTTGTTTGTTTGTTTGTTTGTTTGTTTGTTTGTTTGTTTGTTTGTTTGTTTGTTTGTTTGTTTGTTTGTTTGTTTGCTTGCTTGCTTGCTTGCTTGCTTGTTTGTTTGTTTGTTTGTTTGTTTGTTTGTTTGTTTGTTTGTTTGTTTGTTTGTTTGTTTGTTTGTTTGTTTGTGTCTCTCACGTTCGTAGCGCTGTTCAAGCTTTATTTGCTTTGCAAAAATTCAGACTTTATGGTATTAAGCTGTTCGAGTAGAAGTGACTTTCCCTGCTCGCTTAAGATAAATTGTGTATCCCTGCCCTGTGCTTTCTTCACGCAGGGACAATGCAAATGAGTATTTAGCATTACGCAATAATTATCTGATAGCAGAAATGGGTGTCTTTGTCACAGTTTATTAGCGTGTGTGTCGATATTTTATTTTAATTTTTTCTCTTATTGCTATTCGAGCAAAAGTGCGTGTAATTTTCGCTGCTCTTTTCTTATTTTCTCTACTTTTATGTAGAAGAAAGCCTCCTGCGTAAAAGCTGAATAATGTTCTATCAGTGGAAGTGGGGTTGTTTGTTTGATTTTGTTGGGTGTTCGATATCTTGATGAAGTAAGCAGTGCTTAATTTTGCAGGGTTTTGAGCAGAAATGCTGGTATCTGAGCACGGAGTAGAAATTGCTATATTTCTCTGCTCCCTAAGAAACTTTGTACGTCGTTTTCCAAGCAGACCGCGTTTAGTTTACGCGAAATGAACTTATGTATGCTCTATGATGATCCGCCGCAGGCTTAGCCCTTTTCCCCGATCACCAGTGTTTTGGCATTCGATGTCGCATGTCTAGACTTGTTCAGTAGTGTCTTTCTTGCTGCAATTTTTACCCTTCGCTGATATCTTGTTGCTGTCATGTTGTGCTAGCCGCGTAGCGATAAGCGGTGATTCTCCGATTATTCCTAGGCGGTACGGCTTAAGCCTTTTCCCTGCTCACTGAAGGAAATTTGTGTATCCCTGTCCTGTGCTTTCTTTACGCAAGGGTAATGCGTCTGTGTATGTGGCACTATCATATACCAGACATGAGTGTCTTTTTATTGGTTTATTGGCATATGCTTCAGGTTTTTTAAGTCAAGCAAAAGTGCGTGTAATATTTCGCTGCTCTTTTTCTTATTTTCTCTACTTTTATGTAGAAGAAAGCCTCCTGCGTAAAAGCTGAATAGTGTTCTACCAGTGGAAGTGGGGTTGTTTGTTTGATTTTGTTGGGTGTTCGATATCTTGACGAAGTAAGCAGTGCTTAATTTTGCAGGTTTCTGAGCAGAAATGCTGGTATCTGAGCACGGAGTAGAAATTTCTATATTTCTCTGCTCCTTAAGAAAATTTGTACGTCGTTTTCCAAGCAGACCGCGTTTAGTTTACGCGAAGTAGAAAAATGAAGTTGTGTATGCTCTATGATGATCCGCCGCGGGCTTAGGCCTTTTCCCCGATGAGCAGTGTTTTGTATGCGATGTCGCATGTCTGGACTTGATCAGTGTTGCAATTTTTACCCTTCGTTAATATCTTGTTGTTGTTGTCGTCTTGTGTTAGACGTTGAGCTTCGTAGCGATGTGCGGTAACGCTACGATTATTCCTGAGCGCTCCGTGTGTTTAATGCGTTGTCCTCTGTGCGTGCATGCGTGTGCTTTTTTTCTCCTGATTTGTGACGTCATCGTGGCATGTCTGGACTTGTTTAGCAGTGTTGCAGTTCTTCCCGCTGCTAGTGTCTTGTTGGTGTCATGTTGTGCTAGCCGCGTGGCGATGTGTGGTGATCTGAGGTCTTAAGCCTTTTCCCTGCTCACCTAAGGAAATTTGTGTATCCCTGTCCTGTGCTTTCTTTACGCAAGGGTAATGCGACTGTGAATGTGGCATTATGCAAGAATTATCTGGTGGCAGAAATAGGTGTCTTTTTCTCAGTGTATTGGCGTGCGCTACGGTTTCTTGCAGTTACAGCTATTGGAGCACACATGCGTGTAATTTTTCGCGGTTCTTTTCTCCTTTCACGGCTTTTACTTAGAATGTAGATGAGGGGAAACAGTCAGCATCCAGGTAGAGCAAGAGAAAGCCGCTCGGCAGAGGAGAGAGTTCATGAGAATGGAATTTGTTTGTTTTTTGTTATATGTTGAGTGTTAGTATTCGCTTTCCTCGATATGTTGAGGAAGTCAGCCGTTATAGGTATCTGAGCAGAAATGCTGGTATCTGAGCACGGAGTAGAAATATTTCTCTGCTCGTTAAGAAAATTTGTACGTCGTTTCCCAAGCAGACCGCGTTTAGTTTACGCAAAACAGAAAAAATGAAGTTGTGTACGCTCTATGATGATCCGCCGCAGGCTTAGGCCTTTTCCCCGATGAGCAGTGTTTTGTATGCGATGTCGCATGTCTGGACTTGTTCGGTAGTGTTGCAATTTTTACCCTTCGCTAATATCTTGTTGGTGTCGTCTTGTGTTAGACGTTTAGCTTCGTAGCGATGTGCGGTGACGCTACAATTATTCCTGAGCGCTCCGTGTGTTTAATGCGTTGTCCTCTGTGCGTGCGTGCGTGTGCTTTTTTTTCTTTTTTTTTTCTTCCTGATTTGTGACGCCATCGTGGCATGTCTGGACTTGTTTAGCAGTGTTGCAGTTCTTCCCGCTGCTAGTATCTTGTTGGTGTCATGTTGTGCTAGCCGCGTGGCGATGTGTCGTGACCTGTGGTCTTAAGCCTTTTCCCTGCTCACCTAAGGAAATTTGTGTATCCGTGTCCTGTGCTTTCTTTGCGACAATGCGTCTGTGTATGTGGCACTATCAGATACCAGACATGAGTGCCTTTTTCTTGGTTTATTGGCATATGCTTCAGGTCGAGCACAAGCGCGCGCAATTTTTCGCTGCTCTCTTCTTCAAATCACCGATTTTACGCAGAAGAAAGTCGCATGGTGCAGCTGAGAAGAGGGTTTCTCTGATTGTTTGTTTGATTTTGTTGGGTGTTCGATATGTTGAGGAAGTCAGCTGTTAAAGGTATCCGTGAAGAAATGCTTGCATCTGAGCGCAGGATAGGAATTCCTGAAGCACGGCACCCTCAGTGTAAATTAATTATTTTGGATATGAGTCTGCTTCCCTGCATGACAAGGCTGAAATGGGAAGAGAGAAAAATTTGGTGCGCTTCATTAGTAGCGATCCAAGTAATAGGGCAATTATAGTTTCCATAGAAAGTTGGGCTCCTAAAATTATAGTTTAGTTGTAGTTTTTCTAAACTGCAATGCAATAATCATTAATATAGTATAGGAATGCTATCGTGTTCCCGTAAAGGCGTTCTGTCTTGTGCTTTGGAATGCGCGAATAGAACTTTGCTCCCAGGCTTTCCCGCCATTATGCTCGCAATGCGCGAATGGAACTTTGCCCACCCGGCTTCCGCGCCTTTTTTTGCTCGCAGGTGTAGCCTCAGACAACGAATGTATGAGCATAGAAAGGGTCACGTATTACATAAGCCTGGAGGTGATGTTGAGTGGTCTCACTTATTATTTTAAAAGAGCAGTGGCAGTTTACTGTAATTGTAATGACCATGATGAGCCTTTGGGGTGAAAATCGTTAATATGCGGGGTGCTTCTTTGTTGAATTTTAATGAGAGAATCAATGTCATTAAGAGTAGGACAAAGGAAATAATCTTGCGATTCAATAAATAATAGGAGTCTTTGTCGGTGTCTTCTTCAGACAGGATGTGATGACGTCACGCAGTCTGTAGCAATGCATTGACCGTTACTGGAAAAAAGTGTGGCAATAGAAAAATAGTGTGTATTGTCCTGGGCAGATTTATGATGAGAACTGTTTTTGAATAAGAAGAAATAGTTTGATGCTGGTTTCCTTCTTTGTTTCTTTTCGCTTTTTCCCCCCTTGTCTGACAAACATGTGCTGACATGCCTGGGCTTGTTCTGACATGCTTTCCTTCTACATGTAGTTTTTTTCTTTTTGTACAAGGCATATTCTTGACGATAGTGCTGCCTTGAATGGGAGTAGAGCTATTCTTAATAATTTTGCGATTCATTTAGTTCAGAGAGTAACCGCGAGGGGGACAGGTGTGTGACTTTATGTCTTGCTGAACCATTTTTTTTCCTGTACAGTAAGACTTTGGGAATGAAATGCTACAATCTCCTCTTGTCTATGGTGCTCTTCTGCAATAGTTTCCTATGCAATCGTTATAGAAGAATAAAGGAAATAATCTTGGGATAGTGATTCAATAAATAATAGGTCCCCTGTCTACAGCGCACGCGGCCTTGAGCCACGCAGGTGCATGATGACGTCATACCGTGGCTTCACTGCAGATTGACCAAAGGAGCATTAGTGGAAAAAAACAGGGTAGCCCTGAGAAAATAGGATGACGTCACGACCAATGAGAACCGCCAGCAGGGGGCGCAAGGATTCACTTCTCTCTTGGACACTGACGGGTCTCGACACGCAAATTCTGCTCCTGGCGTTGGCCGTCAGTGGAAGAGCGTAGCTTCGGTGGGGTTCTGTCTGCCTCTGATGGGGTGCGGATGTGGTTCGTCACTGGTGAATGGTGTTCGACGATGCAGGTGGATTTTGTGACGAGCGGATTTACAATGAGGGAATGCTGTGAACAGGAAAAATGATGGTGAGTGCCTTTTTCACTCTGTTCAAGTGTTTGTTTTCCTCTGTTGCCCAGCAGTCGTACGATTTGTCCTGACATGCCCCGATATGCATGCTTTCCTTTGTTGACGCTTAGTATTTTTTTCTCTTTTGACAAGGAACATTGTTGTCTTGACAATAGTGCTGCCCTGAGTTCTGCGCTCCTGTTTACCCGTACTCTTTGTTGATTTGTTGAGTGCCTAGTCCTCTTATTTGTCGTTGATGGAGTTACGTGTTAGGATATTTTGTTCTTTTGCAAGTCTCATTTAGTAAGACTTTGGAATTCCTACGATCAGCTTTCATGCATGGTGCTCTTCTGCAATAGTTTCCTATTCAATCGTTATAGAACAATAGAGGAAATAATCTTGGGATAGCGATTCAATAAATAATAGGGTTCCCTGTCTAGAGCGCACGCAGGTGCATGATGACGTCATACCGTGGCTTCACTGCAGATTGACCAAAGGAGCGTTATTGAAAAAAAAAACAGGGTAGCCCTGAGACAATAGGATGATGTCTGGACCAATGAGAACGGCCAGCAGGGGGCGCAGGAATGCTCTTCTCACTTAGCCTCTCGCAGGTGGCGGTAGGAGCGCGTAGAGGGCGCTACGAGCGCGCGCATGCGTAGCACCCGTAGAGTGGCGCTTACGTCAGTCCACCTCTGGCTCTCGTTGGGAGAAGACGTGCGCTCCCCGCGCTCGCTCAGTTTCTGGCTGGTTGTCACGGAGAGCAGTCGCATCGGTCTGCGCTCCTGCTGTGGTGAGGTGATTTGTTGCGTAACTAATGCTTTCGTCAACTTTCTTCCCGCTTTGTTTGCGATTTTCGTGCCAGTGCTGGTTGCTGTTGTCCGGGCATCCCCGGCATTTTCTATCATCTTCTGCCTTGGGAACGGCAGTAGCGCTGGCGTGATTCTTAATAATTTTGTTGTGAGATTAGTTGAGAAAGTAACCGCTAGGGGGTGCAGCTGCGGGGCTTTATACAGGACAAAAAAGCATTACGAGTCAGTTTCTGCCTGCCTCTCGGATGGAGCAGTCGCATGGTTCTGCGCTCCTGTTCTGGTGGGCTCCTTTGTTGTGTAACTAATTGTTTTTTCTTGTTAGCTATTGATGGTTTGCATACTCTTGCTTTCCCATGCTCTTCCCATCTCTTGCTCATTATGAGTGTTTTTCTCCTTGCATGTCCAGAGCTGTCCTAACTTGCCCAGACATGCCATGATGACGTCACAGCTGACGTCACAGGATGTCCGGAACTGGTGCTGCGATGCTTTGCAACTTGCCTCCGTGCTCCGTCGCCCAGCGACAGTCAGCGGCCGTTCCGGACCGCTTTCTACAAGATGGCGTCGTTGATCTTCAACTAAACTCCTTCTCTCCACTCTATCTCTATCTTTTTATTTTATTTTCTACCTATTTTTTTATTTTTTATCAGCTCAAGTAGCCGGAAACTCACACAGTGGTCTGGACGTGTCTTAGATGATCCCCAATTAGTGTAATGACGCCCTGGTGGGTCCTGATTAATGTGGGGGGTCCCAATTAGCTCTAATTGCTAATTAATGGCGTCCAGACGAAGATGTGAGTTTCCGGATACTTGAGCTGATCCCATACTACTTTCAGCAACATTTATAATGGTGTCAGTGATAAGATTATTGGCATCTTCTATACTTAAACCTTGGAAAGATGGTGTTAGGAGATCGGGCTCTTCCTTGAAGAGATTCCAATCAGCTTGTGACAGTTTCCACCGAGGTGGACGTGTACCTAGGGTGATTGTGGCATTATGCAGCTTCAGGTCTACCGGAAAGTGGTCACTGCCCCGAGGATTCTGATCTACTGCCCAGTCAATGCTGCTTCTAAATATTGATGGGCTGCACAAGGAGAGGCCGATAGCAGAGAAAGATTGATTAGCAATGCTTACATAAGTATGACTTCCTTTGTTTAGAAGACAGATATATCTAGAGAGTAATGATTTTTCCAACATTTTCCCTCGCCTGTTGACTCTCGAGCTGCCCCATCAACAGTTACGGGCATCAAAATCTCCCAGTAAGAGGAAAGGCAGTGGTAGTTCATCAATTAAAATTTCCAGTGTGTTCTGATCTACTACAGCTGATGGCGGTAGGTATAAGGAACATACAGTTATGACCCCCTGAAGATATATTTGAACGGCAACTGCCTCGAGAGCTATTTTCAGTGGAAAATGCTTTGCAGGGAGGGTTTTTGGTGTGAGGATAGCAACACCCCCAGATGTACGTGCTGCATCAACTTGATCGTTTCGGAACAGGTTCCATCTCCGGAGTGTATGTGTCTGTTGTGGATTCAGATAAGTCTCTTGTAGTGAAAAACAGAGTGTGTCATAGCTGTCCGAAAGATCATTCACATCATCAACATTAGTGAGAAGCCGTCGACAATTCCACTGAAGGACCGCCATGGTACTGCCGTTACCTGATATTCAAAATAACTGAAGCTTCTTTTGGCTAAAAGAAATATTTATTTGACACAAAGCACTGATTCACAGATCTGATACATGGGTGCACTGTGAATACAAAGTCCACTGCGTTGTTGATGCACTGTAACTAGGTTCGAACTTCAAGCAAAACGAACACAGCCCTCCGGCCTGCAGCCCTCGAAAACCGACGGCGCCCGAGCGTGTTTTTCACTGTCCAACCGCTCCAACTCACGAAGCATTCCAGTCCCGGAGTTGATAGAGTGTTCGTGGGATAATAGTCGTGTCCAGGAACAGCACAACACACGTTGAATCACATCGACGCTAATCAGCGAACACTTCTACAAACCGTTCTGCCGATTGACATCACCGAAACACGGAACACAAGAGGACGCCGTGCCTGCCGATTTTATGATGAGCATCTTCTTTCGTTGCTTGCAGAGCGGAGGGCGCTTGTGTGGCACGTAACCGTAATCCTGTCTTTGTTGTCAGCCCACAAAACCCGACGGAGCCTGAACGCGTTCTTCACTGTCCAACCGCCCCAACCGACGAAGCATCCCAGTGCCGTAGTTGATAGACTGTTCATGGGATAATAGTCCTGTCCAGAAACAGCACAGCACGCGTAGAATCACAAACTATTCTACCGATTGACACCACCGAAAACCGAAACACGGAACACAAGAGGACGGACGCTGTGCCTAACGATGCGTGCTATTTCGAAACTATGCTGAAACTGCTGAAACGGCCTCCGGGACGCTGCATGCACATGCGGGCGTACAAAATGCGATTTCAAAACCTTGTCGACCAATCGGAGCGCGCATACAGTCTGGGCCAATGAGCTTGCAACGTTGTAGGTTGGCGCAGTGGTACATCTGGTGGTAGTGGTACTCTACAGCAGCATCCTCGGTTACCTGAGGAGGACTGCTTACGCTACATAGACAATTACGAATAAAACTAATTACGGGTGCCTAACAGTGCCCAAGCAAAGGACAGAAACAGCAATCGCTGTGTTTACAAACCGTTCGGCCGTGACGATGGGTGCAGCCATTTTCGTTGTCACGTGTACGTTGACGTTTGCTGTAACGTGCGACCAGGACCGGTTCAGAATGCATTGCGTTCGCCCAGCACGCTTTCGTCTATGGGGCAATGCATTGGATGCCACCCCTGTGCACGCCAAGATGACCTGTCTCGGACCCGACCGTGGTACCGTCAAGTTGCCCGCTTTGTCTGTGCGCGGTAGATCATCACGGCGTTGCGCCAGCTGCACACTCTTCGGCACTTCATTTAAATTCGCTCCCGAGAATACTCCTGGCATGAGGAGGGTAAACTTTTGGTTGTAGACGCGGTAAAATATTTTCTTTGTGATCGAAACTACAAAAATATCATTTCGTAGTATCTTTAATGAGGTCGGGACACGTACCCCTTTCCTCTTGATCCGAATCTTTATAGATAATTCTTATCCTGTTTTTCAGGTTCCTCTAGATCCTCAAATAAAACATATTATTAATAGTAAATAAAGCAGTTATACCTGTTAACATCATAACAAGCATTATGTGCAGTACGTTTGACTTTCATCGTCCGGTTCTTTTCCGTACGCCGTGTTGTCTTGTTAACATCAAAACTCCTCCGAGATATCGGCAATGTGTTTCATATGAATCATTGTCATCGCGTTGTCTTAGAAAAGGCATCTCTGTACCCGAAGAGAAGAACCAACTTGCTATTACGCGTCCAAGCTCAAACTGCCACTCTCGCCCTCCCGCGGCCCGCTGTTCCAATTTGCATTGGAAGCCTCCCGCCGCACCGTTGCGCCCTCATAATTATTGCGTCTGCTTTGGAACAGCCAGTGTTGTACGTATCGCCGTTACAAGTAATGCCGTTACAGTAATCGATACTTTTTCGGTATCGGAGTGCGTATCGCGATGCTTTCTTAAAGGGACTGTAAAGGGAAAAATAACCATCATATTTTTGCCCACTATCATGCACAACGTCATTGTTTGATAACACACAGAAAGCATTACTTCTCAATTCGGCATATTTTTTACGTATAAATATTTTGAAGATTGCCGGAACATGGACGGTGCTGCCAACGAACGGCGAAAAAGAGCAACTTGGGTTTCGGGTCCAGGGCTCCCAGGGATTGGTCAACCCTTACCACGTGAGAGTTAATTTTGTAGAGAACAAAGTTGACGCACAGTATCTAACAGCTAAACGCCATTTTAAAAATGACGCTCACTTCCATAGTTTCTACATTAATAAAGCATTCAGCTACTTCGCCGCTATGAGCTACGATCTGCTGCGCCATCTGCAAGGCCGTCTGTGTTATCGCGTTTCTTGTGGTTTACTGTCTACGTCGTGGGTGGTCATGCTGGTCGCGCGAAGCAGAAAATAGAAGTGAATGGCATATCTGTGGCTACTGTGTCATGTATTCGAGGGTCCTACATATGCCTGGCGTAGTTATCGTGTTCGGGGATGCAATAATCATCTTTGTTCATCTTCGACGACGGGCGTTTCCTACCACAACATTCCACAGGAGAGTGCGCGAAAACGAATGTAGTTCGAAGCACTCTGCTATTAGATACAGCAGTCTTGTCGTGTGTGCTGAGCTCATTTTGCTACCGATAACTACGAAGATCACGTAGAAGGCGAATTGCGAAGACGTCCGAGGCAAACTACCGTTCAGTAACCAGTGATTTTGCGTCACCGAGGTGACGAGTTGAACACAATCTCTTATTTATGTACAGGTGTCACACATGTATAAATGATAATATAGCGATTCCATTTAACTTATGTAATCCTACTTGTCCCGTACTGAACATTGTCAACATCAACAAACTTGATTTTAGGGTTCTTCCAGTGTTGAAGCGGCGCCAGACTGCTTCGTTTGTGTGTTATCCAGGCACTCAAGTTGACATGACAGAAATAGCTGAAAGCAGGTATGCAAAGTCCACAGATGTAAGCACTAGATCTGTTACGTGTTGCAGACTTTGTGACATTTTTGAAGTCTTTGACAGGTGCACAACATTAGTATTATGTCAACAGCAGGAGAATAAACCGATAAGAACTACTAGCTTCTTTGAAGGGTAGAGGACTACTTCCTGTTGAGGTACAGTTATGGGACTAAGGAACGCTAATTTTCTAGAGATGCATCCTCTACACTTTAATGCCTAGTGAAACAGCGAAAGTTCATTGTCTTTGAAGCCCCCCTACTGGAATTGTTCTAAGCGTGTCACAGCTGCAGTGAGCCATGCAAGGCAACATCATATTGGTCCTAAATTTGCAGAGTTCCCCTATCTCGGACGCAACGGTCATTTCACTTTATTCCTCACCCAATCCTACCTTCTCAGAGATTAATGTGGTTCTGCGTTGCATGGGCACTGCCTTTTTCTACTTATGCTTTCGGTTTCTTGTTGTGTTGAATAAATATTCAATTGAGAGTTTGCAGCCATCACACTGTCTACTGTGTTCACCCCTCATCTATATTGATGTGCTAGAACGGTATAGCACATCAACATGCCGACAACCTACCAACAACAACAAACAACCTTGCCTAGTCCTACTTTTGGATGGAAACTACACGATGTGGTAGCATCCACATATAGAAAATTTTAGTCGACGGAGATTTGCCGTTTTTTGTACAACCTTCATTGTACATTTCTTTTGTCTAACTTAGCACACATGAAGAAAAGTTCTCCTCTTCATCAAGATGACAGGTCACTGTTGGATCTATCTGCAGCATTATTGTTCCTGTAATATTTTCATCAACAGAGAATACAGAAGTGCACACATGGTAAAATATAACTTGCTTGTTACATTCAAAAGGGAGAGACAGAACTGTTGATACTTCTCTTGTTTATTTTGTTGCAGGTTTTCCAACTCTATCAAGTACGTCAAAACATCAGGGGGCAGGAAGTCCTACACTGTTTCCTAAATCTCTGGACAATAAAAAACAAAGATATAGTTTGAGTTGTGACAAAATGTTGCTTCTCCTCTTATATTATATTTCAATTAAATGTTATGATGCATTTGCCGTGTTCACTGAAGCCAGATTCAATTTGCAGGGCTGTCAAAATTACTTTACAAAAGTACATCTCAATTACAGTAACAGAGAACTTATGCAATAAATTATTTAGCCATTTTGGAGTACTGCACACCAATGCTTCATGGTTAACTTTGAACCCAGGTTAAGGGTTGCAATAATTGAAGTCAGCCCTGAAGTCCTTCTTTACGAATGTTAGTTGGTGATATGATAATGAATCAGTTACAAGTACTTCTTTTAGCAAAACAGAGTTAATTAAGTGTTAAATCCCAATCTTGGCTCAAATATTAATTAGCATTTGGAAACGTGGTCAATAAGAAGTATATTAAAAGGCTACGAACACAGCTCAGCTGAATGACACTGATGAAAATTATCTTATTTACTCATCATATATATACAAGACATGATTATAATCTACAAATACAGATATGCCCCCAGGTTACTTAACCCTCAGGAACAAACTAATAATATGCTGTGACAGCAAAGAAAAAGCAATGAGAAAAACTTACAGCAAGCAAAAAATGAAAATTTGCTGTCATCAACATTTCTACAAGTCTGCGCACTGATGGGAAAAGCATCCCTAATAGCATGCGCGACGCAGATCGAGATCCAGTGGAGTGCTTTCTATTGTATTTTCTCGGAGCACCCCATATCCTTCTTGTGAATGGCCGACAGATGACATAAAATAATTTCCTGCAGAAATAAGGGTTTTCCGGCCACTTTGCCGTTCAAGTAGCGCGTAAAGACCACACGGCGCAGCCGCGTATGTTGCCATAGCTCTTCGGTTTCTGGGATGTATGTAAAATACACTTGCAGTACTTCGGTGTCAAGGCACAATATTTCGAAATATTCGTTCGTTAATTGTGATGCAATTGTCTGTCTGCTTTTCACACGCATTCTCTACCTCTCGGCAGCAAACCGCAGTATCCATCCGTACTATCCGTCCGTAGTATCCGTCGGTTTGCATTTCACACATTTGCATTTCACCTGCACGACGAAAAAACAGCGCTTGTTTCGTCTTACACAAGTGCTTCTCCCTGATACATGGAAATTTCACAAAGCAGTCCATTGTTCACAGCACGGTGAGCTACTGCTGAGGACGAATGTGACTCAGGTTAATCTCTTGTTTGGCGCATTATAGCCCCAGTAGCTTTTCCGCCAAAAAACCCAAATCATGATCATCATCCGGTTAATCTCTGGACGAGGAATCTTCTGCTGCGAAGCACACACTTTCCAACACGCTATCGCACGAACAGAAGTTCTGTGCGAGCGACAGTTCTCCAATGCGGAATTCCAGCGCATTCATGTTCAGGAGGCTCGACATTCTCGACGTAGAAAGTGGTCACAAATGCCCACTGCTATTTTCGTTTTCGCCGGATTAGCGAGCGGGAGCGGAAGCGCGCGTATTACGGTATTACATATGTCCTCGACAGATGGCGCGGGGTCATGCAATTGTTGACAGACTGCTCGGTTTCCTTCTCAGTCCCTGGACATGCAATTATGGAAAATTCGATTACAGAAAAGCTACAGCGATTTCAGCGGAGTTCTTTGATATTTGAACTTTTGAAGGTTCAAGGTTTTCGCTGAACCTAAAGCTTCGATAGGTTTATATTCATTTTTCGGTCCCTTTAAGTCGGTATCGGAAATGTATTTCCGTTACAAATTTATGGTAACGCGATCTCTGTATCGTTACCGATACCGATACTTTTTAGTGCCCCACCCTTCCTTCGCCGACCATATTTCTCATTCTTATTCATTGCCAATGGTCCGCCTAGCCCTCGACAAGAAGCTTGTGGGCACGCCTACGTGCTCCGTAACCGGAATTATGGAATTATACCAAACACGTGTCCACCGTTTTTCTTTGAAACTGAAGGAAATAACCATGCTGTGTTCAACAAAAGAGTTGAGGGCAAAGAAGACAGGTCAAGACTTTGACAGTGCGCTTTGAACTCCACTGCTAAGCTGCCGTGCCGCACTGAGTCAGGCTCACACCTACTGTGGCATTGTTAACTTGAGGTAGGATTTGTGGCGGCCCGTGTGTGATGACGAAGACGTGCCTCTGCTGCCACGCGCTACGGCGCTGGCACGGCAGTTCTACCGGCACCGTCCTAGCGTGAGGCCACGCACATCTGCCCGCTGGGACATACCATCATCACCGGTCAGGACTCAGGGCCCGGTCAGGTCAGGTCAGATCAGGACCCGGTCGTGGAGACCGGGAGTAAACTCACTGTGGCCTCCGTGCGTGACCCCGGTGGAACGTTGGTCCTGGTGCCCCTTGACCGCAATTGGATGGACTGGACTGCCACTATGTTGCACAAAAGCCAGGTGGGAAGGCGAGGCGGGCAGGGTTCCTTGACCGCTGGCGTAGCAGATGCGGGTGGCGCGGTCGACAGCGGCGTACCGCGACCGGTACAGGAGCGTGATGCTCGGGAAGGTGCCGCTGGTGGAAGCCCGAGGAGTGCCATCGTGAAGCGTGTGGCGACGTGACGCAGAGTGCGAGACCATGGCGACGCGATCTGGGTAGATGGGTAAGGTGGGTAGGACCATGGTGTGGCGCGGTTGGGCGTTGCGATGAGTGGAGCCGCGGTGAATTGACGTCGTCGCCTAGCGGTTCCTCGGTAGAACGTTGCACCGTACCTTCGGAGGTGGGCTTGCAGTAATTTGGGATGGTGCTTGGCCGAATTACGCCGAACATGGTGTTCATAGTTCGGGTCACCAATTGTTGGAATTAGAGGAGACAGGAAGCAGTAGTCCGTTTGTCTCGGTTACCAGATTCCAACTGGCCCGAGGATGTTTATTTACTCGAGCCACGGGGCAGGTGCTGGATGTCAGGGACTGGCGATGCGGCTGCTACAGATTCCTTGGTCATGGGACTCCATGGTACGTGTGGGCCTCACACTAACGTAATTGTCACACTGGCCTCTGTCAGCTGCCGGAGAGACCACGGCTTGCAAGGATGGCGGAAGACGACTTGAAGAACCAGCTATTGATAAAAGTCAAACATAACGTTTCCGAGCTACATATGAAATATGCTGCCTTTTCACTGCAAAACTGTTCACGTAAGCGATATTTCTATGTTGCGTCCGTATTTTAAACAAAAGTATCGCCCAAAGTATCGCGTGACTTTTTTTTTTACTAACGGTAGCGGTACCCCGTTACTTTAAGTAACGAGTATCGGTATCGCGATACCATATATCGGTAAAGGGAACAACACTGGGAACAGACCGTTCAATTATATCCTTGGTTTTTCTTGCTCTAATTATTTAGCGTAGTTTCTGAATACTTTTGAGTGTCTCTTTTGACGGGATCACTCTGGTTTACACTTCGGAGAATAAACTTCGAGAATAAACTTCCCAAACGAAAAAATCCACGGTGTAAAGGTAGAGCCGTAAAAATGAACTGATGCATTATAAACGCTTCAGATTCAAACTTTCAAAATAAATCATCTCTGATTGGTCGACAGGCACGACAGCCTCAGAGCAGCGGATGCTTTCGGCTCCCGCGTCTGGAAATAGTTCCCCGTAGGTTGTGGCTCTTTGCGGTTGGCTGGGAACGAGAGTACAGAGTCTGAACGAATCGTTTGCTGTGTTTTTCGCTGCAGTTAGTGCTTTGTTCTGCTGCTCGCCTGTCAAATTTGAGTACGTCGAACTCTGAATTCGTGTCGTAAGTCACCAAATCAGTTCCCGGTTTTGGTTCCAGCTATGGTAGGCACCTGCCATATTGTGAACATTGTCGTGGACATCACCATTCTCCTTCAGGGCTGCCTTGGTTGTGAAATCGGAGAGTTGAAAAATGACAATCGACGAAAAAGCCCGATACCGGTACCTTGTGGATGTGTTGTGTTTGTCTGTCTGTGTGCGTTCCAGCCTCAGAACCGTAGAATCGTGAAATCGGAACCTGCCTGTGTACTTTCCTGCGTGTGGTTTGCCTTGGGAGCCTACGTTCTGAGAAATGCAGGAAACTGGCACTGGACAGATTTTCGAAATGCCTTTCTGCAAATAAGCCGCATACGAATGTGAAGAAACTGTTTGTTTGTTTGTTTGCAAGTAAAAACAGCAGAGGTGCCTTCATTTTATGTAACCAGCAGACGGTAATCTCAAAATGTAACGAAATAACATTCTAATTTCAGGAACATCCACATTGATTCGCGCACCTTCCTAGACAACGATTTGCCATGCAAAAGCTGCAAGAGATCTATCTAGACATAATACTCCAAGCGCTTTGTTTTCAGTGGTCTTTGAACACCCTGGAAACTAAGAATGTCATTTTCAAGGTCTTGAAAACCACGAAATTTTCTCACAGATATTTTTGCATCTTTTTTATTCTTGTGGATATACAGTGTAAATTCTGGTTATCTGATGTGGGAACTGTAGAAATCGAAGAGCAATAAGTAACTGAAATCAGAAGTGTGGGAAATTAACGGCACCATCTGTTGTATTTGTTTACCTTCCTTTCTCTCATGATCTTCACATTCAGAAGCACACAGGTACGTTTATTAACAGATCACTCTTTATGTTAAGCACCCACGCCAAGAGGAGATCTAAAATTTACGATACCAGCAACTTCATTGTGTGCAATAGTACCCTTGCACCTATTTTTATAGCTTTTAAATATTATGCTGAAATATGAAATCGCTATAAAACTTGCATGCTGCGCGACATTACGATAAATGTGGTGGTTGCAGTTCTGCTGCGTTAGTAGTAAAAGGGGCATGCCGAGAGAGACTAGTGGCCAGTACGTTCCATAGGTGTCTGGTTCGAACCTCACAGCGTGTGGGCCACCGTCGCGTATTTTTTTCCAGCGCGCGGCGGGCTGCGTATGGGCGGAGGGTTGTGCGCGCTGATAACATGTATAGACATGCAAAGAGGAGTCATACACAAAAAGTACAAGTTGAAATATATTTATTAAAGCCAAGACAGCTGAGAATCCCAAGCAGCACAATGTACTGAAAGTCGAGTGCAATAGGGGTGGACGGTATGTGTCTTATCAATGTTCTTTACTTTCACGAGTCTTTTCAAGGCCTTCCAGCTACCCGTCCACCCCTATTGCACTCGACTTTCAGTACATTTTGCTGCTTGGGATTGTGCCAATTGTAATGCCAATTGTGTTGCCAATCAGGTAAAGGAGAAAAACCAAGCTGAAAAACCTTCACGACCTGTAACAAAATAAATAAAAACGCAAGACAGTACATGTAAAGAATATACATATTTTATTCGTTATTAATATTCCAAGTCATCAGATTCTGAAAGAAAACATAATCTCAACATTCATCACATGGCTTACCAATTGTTCACTTAGGGAGCCCCGCACCAACGACCTGAAAGATAACTTATTATTATATGAAAGTACATTCGCATTGAGTAATACGTACAATACGGCGGCCACACTGGATAATTTGAAAAAGACACATTTCAATATAAACAATCATACTCCCATTATAGCTACAATAATCCGAAACAGAATCTAATTTAATATCATATTCTACTTTCAATAATACATACACTGTGACGACGGTGGACACCAATAATGTGAAAGAGAATCTCATTTATTATCATAATCTACTTTCATTAATACCTACAATACTGTGGCCACACTGGATAATCTAAAAAAAAACAGACATTTTAATATCAACATTCATACTTGAATTATCGCAACAATAATCTGAAAGCGAATCTCATAGGATTACAACTACGAGTGCCGATAGGTGTACGTAATTAATTGTGAACAGCAGAGACCCTGGAAGACCATGGGACAAGAACGACAGGAACACAAGAGGAAATAAAATCTATGACACCACATTTAATAAGTATATGACCTTATGACTAATGTAATCTGATAAAAATGATTGATGAGGAGCATAACGATTTTTTTCGAGTATTTTACGTGCTTTTAGGAAGTAGTTTTTGGCCTTACAAGAAGTATCGTCCTGGAGTCAATTCATTTTAACCTTTGATGATCGTTTACGCCGGCCCTTTCGGACACCACCATTCTTTGATGATGACACCCCTGGTGACAGCTGTGCTGGAGTACTGTTTGTCAGGGTCGAGCTGCTTTGTGGCGGAGCCGGAGTAGCAGCCTCTGCGTAACGTTCGGGTGTAGGTGGTCTTGTTGTAGACTGAACTGGAGAAGAAGGTTGACTGCCAAGGGAATGGGGATTCTGCGTTTCAGGCGGATGAATGTTGCCGGAAGCGTGTGAGCCAACACGTTGATGACTGGAAGAGGCTGTCAGAGTCAGAGATATTCTCAACCAAACAACAGAAGATAATAATCTATCATTTTAACTATCATAAAATCGTCCTCGTGACTTAATCTAATCGAACATCATACAATTTTCGTTCTAAGAGGCACTACTAACCTTACTTTGTTTTATGGAATCCAACACAGAAAATATTTAAAAAAAAAAACTTCACCCCATAGCACACTCCTAGCCAACAACCAGCTCTAATATTATCTGCACTGATTTGTTGAAGATGGGAGGCGTACGCCTGTTTTGTGACAGTTATGAACATTTCGAGGGCAAAGGGAAGATAAGTCGATTATTCCAACAATACGCAACTTTTAATTAATCAATTTCTTATTAAGTGAATAGCATAGACATAAGGAAATAATGAGAATCATCACAACCAACAGCTGGCATTAGTAGATAGCCAAACCTGCAAACCCTAGCCAACACGTAAACAACAGATACATACAATAGCCAAACAATATATCAAAACAAGAAACATGACGAATTTAATACTGTAAATAGCACAGAGTTAACGCTGAAGAACACAGGAACACTCTAAGCGGACCCACGTAAACATCAACAGAGGAAATAATCTATCATTCAACCATCATAAAATCATCTTCGTGACTTGATCTAATCGAACACCATACAATTTTCATTCTAACGAACGCTACAAACCTTACTTTGATGGGATGGATACATCCAACACCCAGGCACCATGAGAAGATCTCGGTTTTTCTTTAAAGCCCAGAGACATATTACCTCTCTGCCTATACTGCTAAAGCACTGCGCACGCTTTATCACTCAAAGGGTTGGGGGCTATATTCCTTTTTCTTCCTCAAGTAAACAGGGCGCTCTCGAGGACAGATAAGATAGTACAAAGGCGATATATTTTATTGTGCAGCGCAAATAGATGCCGATATTATTCGTGGGGATCACTATCTTTCCGCATCCTTTCCTTGAAACGGAAGTCTTTCATCAAAGTGGATGACATAATCGGCTAAGTTTGTACAGAGGTGATATTTTTATTGAACATGTAGAGAAAGTCCAACTTATTAAATGGCAGCAACAATACTCAATCAAAAACAATGAGAAACAAATTTAATTAAATAAATTTTGTAATATCTTGAAAGTTCTATACAGATGAACCTGGGGCTATATTCCTTCTTCCAGCAAACAGGGCGCTCTAGAGTTCAGATAAGATAGTGCAAAGGCGATATATTTTAATGTGCAGCGCAAATAGATGCCGATATTATTCGCGGGGATCACTATGTTTTCGTATCCTTTCCTTGAAAGTGGATGACATAGTCGGCTAAGTTTGTACAGAGGTGATATTTTTATTGAACATGTAGAGAAAGTATCCGTTTCTAGGTAGAAAACTGTAGGTTCCTTGTGCTGGCGCACTTGCCCAAATATTTGCTTGTTGTGGGCAACGCCAGCAACTTTCATGCCTCTTGGCTCGAAAACGTTTCCGTTTATCAAAAACGCTCTTCGGGATACACATACTAGAGGTATACAGTAGTTGCATCATTCTACCAAAGTATTACTTTATATGCAGAAAACTGTTGTTTCCTTGTGCTTGCGCGGTGCTGGGTGAGTACACCATATCCATGCCTCTTAACCATTCAATGGTTCCGCTTATCAAAAATGCTCTCCAGGATTTATATAATAGATGTATATTTGCATCAGTCTTGCAAAGTTTTCGTTTCTAGGTAGAAAACAGTCGGTTCCTAGTGCTGGCGCACTTCACCAAATTTTTGCTTGGTGTGGGAAACGCCAGCAACTTTCATGCCTCTTGGCTCGAAAACGTTTCCGTTTATCAAAAATGCTCTTCGGGATACACATACTAGAGGTATACAGTAGTTGCATCATTCTACCAAAGTATTACTTTATATGTAGAAAACTGTTCTTTCCTTGTGCTTGCGCGGTGCTGGGTGAGTACACGATATCCAAGCCTCTTAACCATTCAATGGTTCCGCTTATCAGAAATGCTCTCCATGATTTATATAATAGATGTATAGTTGCATCAGTCTTGCAAAGTTTTCGTTTCTAGGTAGAAAACAGTCGGTTCCTAGTGCTGGCGCACTTGACCAAATTTTTGCGTATTGTGGGCTACGCCAGCAACTTTCATGCCTCTTGGCTCGGAAACGTTTCCGTTTATCAAAAATGGTCTCCGCGATACACATACTAGAGGTATAGTTGCATCATTCTACCAAAGTATTATTTTATATGTAGAAAACTGTTGTTTCCTTGTGCTTGCGCGGTGCTGGGTGAGTACATCAATATCCATGCCTCTTAACCATTCAATGCTTAGCTTATCAAAAACGCTCTCCAGGATTTAAATAATGGAGGCACAGTGGCATCAGTCTTCCAAAGTATCCGTTTCTAGGTAGAAAACTGTAGGTTCCTTGTGCTGGCCCTCTTGCCCAAATTTTTGCGTGTTGTGGGCAACTCCGGCGTCGGGAACTTGGCGCCCCCATCGCCCGGCAGCAGCCGCAGTAGCCTCCTCCTGCACTCACGGTTGGGTCGCCGCAGGAGGGAGACCCCCACGTATACCTGTGCGTGGCTGTCTCGTGTCTGGGGAAAGGTGATGCTGGTGGTTGAGTGGACCCGGAGGTTGCTTAGGACCCTTCGGTGCCCCTCCGGGAAAGCAACACGCTGCTTTGGCCCCTGCTTCCCATAGTCGGGTGATCCTGGAAGGCCCGGCCAGGACTATTCAGCTAGTCGCCATCTCTCTTTTTATTGCTTTCTCTTTCTCTAGTTCTTCGGCCTCTCCATTTTCTTTTTCACCTTCTTTGGCGGCAAGGGTCAACCTTGGGCAGTCTTTCACCCTCCAGAAGCTGCACTTGGGTATAGTGCACAGACAAGTGTTAACGTGTGAGACACGTTCCCATGGTTGGGGTCGGTGGTGGCCGACACACCCTTTGCACTGAATTCAACATTCACTCTTTATGAATAAATCAAATTCCAAAAAACTGATCGGCGCCCAAAGCGGCATCGCACCGAAGACATTGCAATGAGCGTCTTTGAAAGCGTTCAAGAGCCGTGATTTCCTAAATTCCTAGTAATCCATGCAGAGAATGAAACAAAGTCGTTTGCAGGGCTGTCCCCATTTCTTGTGGCGAAGACACTCGAACGAGTAGTCGGGAAGTCTTACAACGCCAGGAAACTAGGCAACAAAGTACAGCACTCTCCTCACAAGACCATTGGAGAAACCCCAATTTCTGTCACAGTACATCGTAGCTTGAAGACAGTGAAAGGGGTCATATCTGCCAGTGAGTTGCTATTATGCTCTGACTCAGAGATGACGGAGGGCTTAAAGGACCATGGGGTAATCAATGCTAAGAGGATCATCATCCGCAGAGAAGGAACAGAAATACCCACACCACATGTCGTTCTCACCTTTAAACTCCATAAGTTGCCTTCAAGCATCAAAGCAGGTTGTCAGCTGCCCAGTGCGACCATACGTCCCCAACCCGAGACGCTGCTTTAAGTGTCAACGGTTTGGGCACGGTTCGCAGGTCTGTCGAGGTCAGGCTGTTTGCCCAAAATGTGCAGGGACAAACCATTCTTCTGACTCGTGCCAAAATGCCTTAAAGTGCGCAAACTGTCAGAGTGGGCATGCAGTGTACTCCAGGTCGTGCCCACGTTGGCAAGAGGAGAAAAAATCTTGAGAAGTAAGGCAGAGCAAAACATAGCATACAGGGCGGCGAAGGCACAGGTTGAATTTCAAAGAAAAGGTACTTTCTCTGAGGTGGTGCGCAGGGGGGTGGCGCCACTCAGAGTTTCAGTGGAGACTCAAACGTCTGAGCCTCCACCCCACACCCCCCAACACGAAAATCAGGACACGGAAGTGTCCCTTACAAGTTCCCTGGCTTGCCAGACGAGCAGCCAGGACACTGCCTCAGCTTCCTGTGAAGCTGACGGCACGCAGTCTATTTGGGACGGGGCCACACAGGCCTCGTCTCAAGATACACAACAAAACATGGAGGTGGAGGACGACGACTCTCTGTCACAGAAGTCGTCCTCCAGTATGTCAGGTGTTTCCTCTCTTGGAAAAGAGCAAAGAGAGAAAACGGCTAGCAGAGGTAGGGGCAAGAAAGTAAAAGAGACACCCAAATGCCTCCACCGAGAATTACTCCTCCCTAAACTAAACTTTCATGCCCACACACTCCAAGTTACACATCCAAGTTATGACAAAGTCGTTGCTACTTTTTTCCTCCCTTACCTTCCTAATGGGTGCTGGCACCATACTTCAGTGGAATTGCCGATGTCTTTTTGCTAACTAAGATGACGTTAACGACATGTTTGAGGAACACAATGCAACTTGTTTCTGTCTGCAGGAAACCTACTTCAATCCAGAAAATTTCAACCTCTTTCGTAGGTGCAATATATTTCGAAAAAATCGTGTAGGCAGAGCACGTTCGTCGGGTGGTGTAGCCATTGCCCTTCCTCGCTCTGTACCTGCAATGAATATTCCGCTTACAACAGACCTAGAAGCTGTTGCTGTCCGTGTGTGTCTTGAACAGACTATAACTGTCTGTTCATTATATCTTCCTCCATCGACTTCCGTCGGTCACAGAGAGTTTGAAAAGTTAGTTTACCAGTTCCCTCAGCCCTTGATGATTTTAGGCGACCTCAATGCGCATAATCCCTTGTGGGGCAGCGCAAAGGTTGATAGCCGTGGAAAAATGGTGGAGAGAGTTCTCTTTTCAAGGTCACTTTGCCTCCTAAACACAGGGTCAAAAACCTACCTAAACTCTGCAACACAATCCTTCTCTGCTATTGACATCTCTCTTTGCAGCCCTTCCCTTTTTTCCTCTTTAGATTGGAGAGTGGATCACGACCCGCGTGGTAGCGACCACTTCCCAATTGTTGTCACATTTCGTGGCCCCCCCAACAACATTGCAACACGCCCGCCTCGGTGGAAACGACAAGAGGCAGACTGGAACCTCTTCAGCAAAGAGGCCAATATCTTGACCCAATCTTTTCAACATCTTCATGTTGACGAGGCAAACAGCCTAATTACAAATGCTATTACAAATGCTGCTCAGCAGTCGATACTACAAACAAAGGGTAACCTTCCAAGACGTCCAAAGCCATGGTGGACGAGTGAGTGCGAGAAGACTCGCAAGCAACAAAACCGGCCGTGGGGTATTTTCAGGAGATACCCCACAAGCACAAACTTACTTCTTTTCAAGAAAGCTCGTGCAAAGGCACGTTGGACAAGACGTAAGCCAAGAAATATTCTTGGAATAATTTTGTGTCATCCCTGAACTCAAGCACCCCTTCTAAAATAATATGGGACCGGTTGAGAAAAATTAAGGGTGACTATATCAGTTTTGCTATTCCTTTACTGCAGGTAAACGGTACTGTTTGTCAGAAATTGGAGGAGCAAGCCAATGTTCTCGGTGAACACTTTGCAAATGTGTTAAGCTCTTCACATTACGCTGATAACTTCTTAAGAGTTAAACATCATGCCGAAAAACAGAACATTTTAAGTGGCACAGGTGATAGGTGTGCCTATAACCAGCCCTTTACAGTGCAAGAATTGCTCAGAGCCTTGTGCTGCCGTAAAGTCGCAGCACCTGGCCCTGATCGTATCACTTATTCTATGCTCAGTCATTTATCAACTACCTCTTTAGAAAGCCTTCTTGATTATTTCAATCTTGTCTGGCGAGAAGGATCCTTGCCTACCAGCTGGAAAATGGTGACCGTCATTCCTCTTCTGAAACCTGGCAAAGAAGCTTCGGATCCAGCGAGTTATAGGCCTATTGCCCTGACCAGCTGCCTTGGAAAAACCTTCGAGCGCATGGTCAATGCCCGGCTTCTTTACTACCTGGAGCAAAATCAATGCCTTGACCAGTGCCAGTGTGGGTTCAGATCCTCCCGTTCTACCTCAGATCACCTCCTGCGCTTAGAGACTACCATAAGACAAGCATTTATTAGGAGGCAACACTGTGTTTCCATATTTTTCGATCTCGAAAAAGCCTACGATACAACCTGGCGATACGGCATTCTAAGAGACCTGCACTCCTTGGGAATACGAGGCCGGTTGTTCCGTTGTATCTCAAACTTCCTTCAAGGACGTATGTTCATGGTCCAACTGGGAGCTACACTGTCTCGCCCATTCGTGCAGAAGAACGGGGTCCCACAAGGCTCCGTTCTCAGCGCTACACTGTTTATAGTGAAAGTGAATTCCGTTGCAAGCGTTATACCACCATCAGTCAAGTATTCCTTGTACGTTGATGATTTGCAAATGTCCTGCTCAGCTTCAAGTCTGGCTGTTTGTGAGCGACAGCTTCAACTGACTCTTAACAAGTTCGTCAAGTGGTCGTGTGAAAACGGTTTTAAGTTTTCACCGAGCAAGACGGTTTGTATTCATTTTACAAGAATTAGGGGTCTATTCCCAGAACCCACACTCAAAATGAGCGGCCAGGATATTGCCGTTCGGGATGAACACAAGTTCCTGGGAGTAACTTTTGATAGAAAGCTCACCTTCTCAGCGCATATTGAAAACTTAAAAGCAAAGGGCCTCAAGTCTTTAAACATCTCGAAAATCCTGTCACACAGGTCTTGGGGTGCCGATCGTGAGACCCTTCATCGCGTATGTACGAGCACTGTGGGCTCCAAGTTAGACTATGCATGTTTTGTTTATGGGTCAGCACGGCCCTCTGCCTTAAAATGCCTGGATACAGTGCACCACCTCGGCTTAAGGTTGGTACTTGGAGCTTTCAGGACTTCCCCAGTTCAAAGTCTCTATGTTGAAGCAAATGAGTGGTCTCTAGAAAGGCGACGCTTCTATCTTGCAGTGTCGTACGGACTGAGGGTAAGAGGGTATCCTCAACACCCCGCTTTACCCTGTGTGGAGGGCACCCGTTTTGAACGGTTGTTTCTCAACAAGCCCAGTGCTGTTGTGCCTTTCAGTCTGCGGTTACAACGCGACACCGAACACTACGCTTTTCTGAGCTACCACCTGCCTTCCTTGCAATGTAGCAAAATGCTCCCTCCCTGGCAACCTGCTATAATGTGTGATATTTCACTGTTGAAGTTCAACAAACGGGAAGGACCTGCTGTTGAGATACAGCACGAATTTGAACTTCTCAAGGAGAGCTTCGGTGACCACACTGAAATTTACACCGATGCATCCAAGACCAGTTCAGCGGTATCATGTGCCATGGTGTCTGGTGACTGCACAAAATCCCATTGTCTTAGCAGTGTCCTGTCCATTTTCAGTGCAGAGATGTACGCTATTGTGGTGGCACCCAACCATGTCTTACAAATGCGCATAACATCTTCTGTTATATATACGGACTTACTTAGTGCCGCGCATGCAATTAATACTATAAAAACTCACAAAACTCTTCTTGTGAGGCGTGCACAATACTTAGCGAGTGTCGTACAGGGTAGAGGTTACACCTTAACATTTTGCTGGGTACCTAGCCATGTCGGCATAAGTGGAAATGAGAAAGCTGACCGCGCGGCAGCCTTTGCCCAGAGAAGCGATGCCACACCTTTTGAAGTTCCCTTATGTGATGTAGTCCGTCATTTAAAGAGAGACATTAATAAAAAATGGCAGGACTTCTGGGAAACACAAATAGTCAACAAGTTGCACACCGTAAAACCGCACATTGGAAAGTGCGTGCAACACTTTCATAGCCGACTGCACGAAGTTTTGTTTAGTCGGTTCAGATTGGGTCATAATTTCTTGACCCATGGGCATTTGTTACGAGGAGAGGGCCCACCAGCGTGCACAGAGTGTGGAGCTGCATTTTGCATCTACTTATTAGCTGTCCTTTTCTCGAGGTACATCGTCAACGCCATTTTTCTTTTCTCTATGAACACTGTGTACCTCTCCATCTGGGTGATGAGGCTCACGTTCCGTTTGAGAATGTTTTTAAGTTTTTTTAGAGATGTCGGGATCATTATTGAGTTGTAGTGTCACAATTCCCCTTTTATGCAGAGATTTACACACCCTCTGAAACCTTGAATATTTTTTATCCTTTTAAAATAATCAGTATATTTTTAAATTAAATTTATTTTACACATCAGAGTTTTGGCGCGTTATGATCTTTGTTGTCGTTGCGCCACTAAACTTCCAATCATCATCATCATCATCAGTTGTGGGCTACGCCAGCAACTTTCATGCCTCTTGGCTCGTAAACGTTTCCGTTTATCAAAAATGCTCTCCGGGATACACATCCTAGACGTATAGTTGCATCATTCTACCAAAGTATTATTTTATATGTAGAAAACTGTTGGTTCCTCGTGCTTGCGCGGTGCTGGGTGAGCACACCAATATTCATGCCTCTTGACTGTTCAATGCTTCAGCTTATCAAAAATGCTCTCCAGGATTTAAATAATGGAGGCATGGTGGCATCAGTCTTCTAAAGAATCCGTTTCTAGGTAGAAAACAGTCGGTTCCGTGTGCTGGCGTACTTGCCCAATTTTTTGCTTGTTGTGGGCAACGCCAGCAAGTTTCAAGCCTCTTGGCTCGTAAACGTTTCCGTTTATCAAAAATGCTCTCCGGGATATACACACTAGTGGTATAGTTGCATCATTCTTCCAAGGTGTTATTTCGTATGTAGAAAACTGTTGGTTCCTTGTGCTTGCGCGGTCCTGGGTGAGGACACCAATATTCATGCCTGTTGACTATTCAATGCTTCCGCTTATCAAAATGCTCTCCATGATTTAACTAATGGAGGCATAGTTGCATCAGTCTTCCAAAGTTTCCGTTTCTAGTTAGAAAACTGTAGGTTCCTTGTGCTGGCGTATTTGCCCAAATTTTTGCTTGTTGTGGGCAAGGCCAACAAATTTCATGCCTGTTAACTCGTTAACGTTTCCGTTTATCAAAATGCTCTCCGGGATGTACATACTAGAGGTGTAGTTGCTTCATTAAGCGAAACTATTCTTTTCTATGCAGAAAGCTCTTGGTTCGTTGTGTCTGCGCGGTGCTGGGTGAGGACACCAACTTTCACGCGTCTTAACCATTGAATGCTTCCCTTTATCAAAAATTCTCTCCAGGATTTAAATAATAGATGCGTAGTTGTCTTCCAAGGAAGTCGTTTCTAGGTAGAAAACAGTCGGTTCCTTGTGCTGGCGTACTTGCCCAAATTTTTACTTCTTGTGGGCAAGGCCAGCAAATTTCATGCCTCTTAACTCGTAAACGTTTCCGTTTATCAAAATGATCTCAGGGATATACATACTAGAGGTATAGTTCCATCATTATGCGAAAATATTCTTTTCTATGTAGAAAACTGTAGGTTCCCTGCGCTCGCGCGTTCCCTCCCATTGAGCCTTTGCATTTTATGTATACGTCAGTGGAACCAGGGCTATTATTTGTTGCCGTTCTCGCCAGCTGATGTCCGACAACACAGGGCTGACTTCGACTTCTTCTCTAGTGACTAATAAAAACAGCTGATTGTCACGGGGCACGCGATGACACACGGTCATTCTGCCCGCAGCCTCAAAACGGTAATGCTGCCTCTTGTCTGACTCTGGTCCTGTCTCATCATTATTCGTAGTCTGTGCAAACTGCGTGGATATATTCGTTTTCTAACGGATTCGAAACTCCCCAGAGAGCATTGCAATTTTTGTAAGTGAAACTAAGTCAAGGAAAAGTGTTCAAAATCCATGGCGCCTACGGGCTGTGTAGGGGTAGGTTTCACCAAAGACAAGGGTGTATTAGGTGAAGCAGAGTTTACGTTTTCTCCCTAATTCTTGGGAATAGGTGAGAGCGCTTATTGTTATTGCGCCGCTTTAGAAAATTGGTTGTTCCCTTCCTTCAACACACAGTTCACAACAACGTCGAGCGCGGGGAACACTGACATTAACTTTCTACACTACCTTTATCGCGGGTTTCAGGCGGATCTGCTGTAACTGGCCAATTATCTATATTGATAATATTTACACCAGGTGTCGGCTGCATTTCCAACAGATACCCATCATAGAAAAATCTGATGCGTGTCTGTTGGAAATGCAGCCTGTAAATCTATCAAATTCGTACTGTACCAATTTCTGTGAAACATCTCGAAACAGTAACAGCTGAAAAAAACAAAGCGCAGAAGTACAGTTTTTCAGAGCAGCAAAAGTAAAGCGAACATGAGGTTGTAACGTCTGATGTATGCCATTTTTTGGTTGTTCCGCTAAATAAAGCTGTGAGATACGGAGCATCGTTCCCTTCTTTTTCACGGTGGCCTGCAAGTATTGCTACTTCCAGGGGTAACATCGCAGGAAATAGAGCTTAAAAAACTTTTTACTTTCGAAAAGTATCCTGAAGATAAAAGCTTGGTCGTTCAGAAGCAACGTGCGTAACTGCTTAAAATGTGAATGCGTTTCTACCCCTATTGATAAGTAACAGCATGCATAAGTTACGTTCATCAGAAGATACCCTGTAATTTCCAACTTTCGCCAGGTATACGTCAAATAAAACGTTAGACATTTCAAAGGCAGAAAGCCAAACATAAACGATCATACACAAGACCCAAAAGTGCGTTCAAGCAGGGAATGATTAATGGATTAATCCATTTGATATCACGAAAACTTGAAAACTGGCCGTAAAAACATAAATGAAGAATCAAAATCAAACAAAAAACCAGTGCCAGACGTGGGTTTATAACATGCATGTCGCCTTCTTCTGCACTTTGAGTAATCCTAAGATCTCCACAGAGATATATTTTTAACGTTATATTGTATGCTTTTATAGATGGTTCTCTTTGACTTCAATCAGGTCCAGAGAGATATATTTATTTGCTCTTTTAATTATGGACTATAGTTATTGTAGTCAGAGTTGTAAAAACCACAGGGACAGAGCTCACTTTTCAATCTTCCAACAGGGGAGCGCTGTCCCAGAATGTCCTCTAACAGTTTCGTGACTTTTGTTCACGCTAACAATTACATTGGGCTGGACGTTTGAAGTTTTCATACTAAACCTGATGCCCGTTTTGTACCTCTTGTGTACCTCTCTAAAGGAATGGGGATCCGTGGGATGAGGTGCAGAAGCGAACACCGTTAGATAATGGGTACACAACCGCTCCGGAACGAGGAAGCTGCGGATTTGTGAGGCACACAGCGGGTAAGAACAACAACAACTTTATTTCGAGATGATGGATGGGGAGTTTATCGCCAGGTGCGATACTCTACCCCATTGCTGGTGGGGAATGAAATAATGAGCCCCAGCACCTGCAGAGCACAGCAGGTATAGCACGCTGTACCGAATACCTTGTACCTGATACCTTCAAGCCAGTACCCTAACCACACTAAGACATACACACTGATCTTGCAATACTCCTCCTAATTTTCTGCCAGAAAAGCTGCAAATATCTCTCCCGACTGAACCCCACACCCCCAACCGTGCGCCGTGAGCACGCGCACTGTGTGCAGTGTAAAAATTAATTCCTCCTGTTTAAAATTTATAACCCTCAGGATTCTTGCATATGTTTGAGAACAACTGTTATATTAACCAGCTGCACTGTCGGAAATTTTGTACCTCGGCCTCCACAGCACGAATTCATGACGTGAATGTAGGCATCTTTGGCAAAATTGACGTCTTCACTTTTCTACTGTGAAACCGTTACAGGTGAGATGTTCATTTTTCCAATGTTGTTTGGCACATGTATTGACTACCAGGTGTTTTTTTTTCGTTACGATCAGGCTAAAGACAGCTCAGCACTCCAAAGTAACATCACGTCTTTCTCCATATTCGCGTCGCAAAAAAAAAGACTATTTTAATTATAAGCACTGTGAATTTCCATGCCTAGGTTGAGCGAACCTGTTCTTTGCGCAGAGTTCACAGCTTACAGAATGCTTCTTAGATTTGTGGAAGGTTGAGATGTAAATTAATAGGGTATGCGCCGTTTATCGGAATTTGAGAGGCCCGTAAACTCGAGACGGTTAATAGTCGGACTTTAGAATTTCTGAACGATGTTATGTACGTAATAAAGAGTCCCCACAATTGTTTTCATGAAAATCATGGGGTCGAGTGGCGCCCTCGGAACGTTTGGCGTGGAATGACCCGCGGGCGACTGAGACCTGACAATGTTTGACGTTCGTCTGGTCTCTCACTTCCATGCATACGTTCAGTGGCAAAGGGTCATGTTATCGTATGTGTACCTTATGCATGAAACCGTGCCGTACCTTAGATTTAGGGTTTGTGGTTTACGGCATTAGCCGAAAAATGCCGAAAATCACCCCCGAATGATTTTTTTTTCAAAATTCGGAATGTTCCGAAAAAATCTGACTACGCAGTACCATGTCAGCTGCGGTCCTCTGAATGGGAAAGGGAAATTCCCGTTGGAATGCCTACTTGTGGACCGTAGGTCGAGCCTGGCATTAGATAGTTTTAGCGCATCGTACACTATCTCATTTAGATACGTAAAGGGTAACGCTGGGGGCTCAGCGCAAAACATAAAGGGAACTTCCCACCGCGCTATTCCATACGCACGCTCAGACGATTGACGCTCAGATGCACCCATACTGATCTTGGGGATGTTGCGTTTTCCACGAATAGGAGGATGCCCTGGTTGTGAGGTCTGCTATCGCCAGGGAATGTTCCCAAATAGATCCACAAGCCGACCACTGACTCCCTAGCATTCTAGCTTGCCTTTGTTCTGTTTCAACTTTTCTGGCTACTAATGATAACTCACCCTTGTTTTCGTTTCTGAGGCACGTTAAAACATGGTTAAGCCAGCAAGACCTGCGTGGGGAATTGAATATATGCCCGCATTCGGGAATTTATTTTCGGGCCGGAGTCTAACGGCTGAAAGAATCAGATTTTTACTGAGCCGTATAAATGCCGATAAACAACCCCGAATTTGCCGAAAATGCCGAAACCCACAAACCCTACTTATATTTCATCAGGTTCGCTGTATATATTTATTGAATCATGAGGTACAACCAAAAAGAAAAAGCACCTCGTGTTTATGCGGTTAAAAAGTGAAGTAAGACAGCTATTGGCGCTATCAAGCGTTGCATCAATTGCATCAGAAAGACACACTTTCATGCGGAATCCATGGCCCAGGAAGTTCTGAAGATTCATCTGACCAACTCGTGGTTCTTACTTGTAACTTCTTTAGTATCTTTTTAAAGCTTAGAATATATTCACCGAATATAATTTTATGTATAACATTACAAACGTTGTCTACAGAATGGAATGCTGTTTTCCGTGATGCCTTGTCACTCATTTCATCAGAATTATAACGGCTATCAGACCTATATGTACGAAACGTTGTGCACTACCTTCTCATCTACAAGCGCTTCTCACTCATTTGTATGTATGGGCTTTTATTTTCTGACCGCAGACATTGTATAGAAAAATGTCTAATAGGTTCATGTGTACTGCGTCTTTCCCGTGTGTGACAGAAACCACCTTTGTCAGTAGGGTGTATACGTATCAATATGTGTACACTTACACGGAGACAGGAGTAAGTTATGGTACCTTGAGTGTAAACAAAAAAATTATAATTACACAATTTTTGAGAGGGTGTAGGTCGGGAAAGGGGTGGCATGTGAGAATTACACATAAAAGGGTGCTTTAAAATTAACAGTGTACCATAATTCTGGCAAGAAGCAACATATTTAGGCACCGCAGATGTATTCAAGGAATTCGATACCGCGTTAGCTTTTCCAGAAAGGTGAAGAAATCGCATGCAGGTCTACGCATACATCCCGGGAGCTTCCCTATGAGAAATAATAGACACGAACACATCTTAAGTCTTCTGCAACATCTGAATTTCGATCATTGCCTTTTTTTCGTAAATTCTTCGACTGCGACAGCACACGTCTGGCCAGATAATTTCATTTGATTTCATTCTCTTGATTTTTTTTTTCGTTTCACATTACTGGAAGTGGATAAAACCGCAGCAAAAGACATACGTCTAATGCGTAGCACAATAAGATACTGGAATTTAATTTGCTTCTTCTCAATTCCAGGGATTTTTGCCGTCTCACGCGAAGTGAACATTTTCCGCAAAGCCATGAACAACCCGACCCAAGCAGCACATAATATGGGCCCAATATTGGCTCTACTGTACCGGGTATTTCAGTTAAATCATCGGGCTAAATAATTTGCGAACGGGTGCACCAATCGACGAACTTTCTCTTTTACAAGTGTTTCTCTGGTATCACCTACAAGCTGCGCACCGTGTGAATGAGTGGGAGGCGCTCATTATTTAAATACAAACTCGAATGAGTTTCGTAGAAAAAAAAACATGATTTCTAAAGCAGGGCGCTGTCGGCATTAAAATGGGTGCTACCCCTTTTGGGACCTTCAGCGGACACCCTTTAAAGAAAAATCTGCCACCGAAGCGGGTCATTTCTGCCTGCAATTACTTGGTTTCGGTTTACCTATTTTGTCGCGGCTGTTCTCAGTGAAGCGCAAAAGGACGTAATTTATTGGTGTTATTCATTGGTGCAAGGACATAATTCATTGGTGGGTAAGGGAGTGAAAGCGCGTCCTTTTGCGCTTCACTGCGACCAGCTGCGACACAAATATGTAAACCGAAAGCAATCAATCACTGCAACAAATGGCCGCTTCAGTGGCAGTTTTTCCTCTAAAAGGTGTCCACTGATGGTCCCAAAAGGGGTAATGCCCATTTTATTGCCGACAGCGCCCTGCTTTAAAAGTTATGTTTTTTACGAAACTCGTTTGAATTTGTATTTAAATAATGAGCGCCTGCCACTCAGTCACACGGTGCACAGCTTGTAGATGGTATCGGACAGATACTTGTATAAAAGAAAGTTCGTCGATTGCTGCACCCCTTCGCGAATTATTCAACCCGGGGGTTTTCACTGAAACGCCCGGTATACAATAGTAATAATAATAATGCGTTGGCTAGACGTTGGCAAAACTGGTCCAGTATTCCCTAGATTCTATACCCAGTATTGGCTATGTTCTAGGCCATTGCTGAATAACTGGTAACGTGAGAAATTAAAAGAAAAGTTTCGGTTGGTCCACTGAATGTCTCAAACCAAAAGTAAGGAGAAACAACAACAACAACTTTATTTCGGGATGATGGGTGGGAGTTTCATCGCCGGGGCGATACCTTACCCCATTGCTGGACGTGATCCGGGTAACCAGATAATGAGCCCCGTCACAATAAGAATCCAAGTCCTGTGATGTCCAGAAAGGTTAAGAGATCCTTGAGGCCAGAGCGTTGGTGTGTTGGATGTGTCCAGGGACCAAGTAATTTTGTGAGTGAGAGGGGGTGCGGGAGTCTAGCAGGTTGAGGTATGCGGATAGCACGGCTCGGGAAGGTTGGTAGTGGGGACATTGCAGAAGAATGTGCTCGAGATCTTCAAGAGCACCGCAGTGGCTGCAGTGAGGAGAGGCAACTTGTCTCAAGCGGTAAGCGTCACTGTGCTGTGAAGGCAGCGTCGAGGCGCATTCGATGAACTAATGCGGCATCTGGACGAGAGATATGTGCCGGCATGTGGAAAGCGAGCCCTGCGAGCTCTGCTCACCATGCGAGGGTAGAATGTCAGTGGTCCGTTGGCGGGTAGCCAGCGGAGTCACTAGGCGTCGAAGTATGGACCGACGATCTCCTCTCAGCAGTGCAATACGCGTCCGTCTCCGAGACGAGTGAGCTGCTTCGGCGGTGCTGTCAGCCAGATCATTGCCTTCGACAACGCAGTTGGCTGGAACCCATTGGAGAACGAGTCTGTGGCCTGCTTCGTAGGCTAGTTTGTAAGCCATTCGCACATTCATAACCAACGTTGCGGAGGAGCCTCGTATGCCAGAATTTTCAATTGCTTGCAGCGCAGATGTTGAGTCAGTGAAGACCACCCAATTCCTTGGGGTAAAGTGGATGAAGTGCTGCAGAACGAAAAGTATGGCCCACAATTTCGAAGCGGTGGATGAGGTAGATGCCAAAGGCGACGTCCTTCAACTACGCCTTCGGAGGGGATGACAAATGCTGACGCGGACATGCCATTTCGAGATGCGCCATCGGTGTATGCGGCGGCAAAAGTAGAGAACTTCGCGTTCACGAGAGCATAAAAATGGGCTCGAAGTGCTTGCGAGGGAACCTGAAACTGCGGTCCAGGAGGTCAGGAAGACATGCGAAGGTGGGTGGATAGGCAGAGACCAGGGGGCGTTCGGCGGTCTGACGGAGTTAGGTGTGAAGCCAGAGGGAGCCTGGCGTGTCCTCTGCGCTACGCGATGGAAATCACTTTCAGGACGGCATCGAATTTTCCTGAGGAGTGGGTGCTGGGGAACGCGCGCACGCAAACTTAGGAATTGTCAAGCCGTTTTCCGCTCACGGACGACCTCCGCCGGGAGTTCATCAGCTTCAGGTAGGACTTGCCGTGCTTGAACTCCAAAGCAGCGACGAAAGCTTCGTGCAGACAGGGCCCGAAGGGTATTTAACGATGTTGTAGAAACCCTGTGCAAGACTGGAAGGCTGTAAAGCACAGTCGCCATCACCAAAGCCGCGTGAACGGGTAGAAGGGAGCGTTGGCCACAGCTCCAGCCTCAGCCAGCAAGATGTTGAATTGCAAGAAGCCATCGCTGCACTTTGGTTTCAAGGTGCTTAATGTGGCGAGCCCAGCGCAGGTTCGAGTTCAGGACCACACCGAGGAAGCGATTGGAACGCACAGGCTCGAGCTTCTTTGCACCCACCGAAAGAGGGAAATTACTCATAGCCTTGTGAGTAAAATGGAGCTTCACGCACTTTTCGGACGAAAGGTCCATTCCAAGTCGCGTAAGGTATAGATGAACATTGTTTAATGCTTGTTGCAAACGGCGCTGAATGGCAGGTCGTGACTTCCACACTGTCCAGAGGGCAACGTCGTCGGCATACACGGAGAATGCTACCTTGCCAGGAACTATCGATTTTAGTCCTGCCATTACCACATTAAAAAGTGCCCACGCAGCACAGCGCGACGACCCAACGTCGGTGCGCCGGCGGCGACCGATCCGACCGGGTCGGCTCCTGACCATGGTCTGGCATAGGGTTTGTTAATGGTCCGTTATCGGCAGCCTGTATCGTACCCCAACGATTTCCCGAGGTGCAGCCAGTGCACACTTACGGGTACCTCCTACCCCCAAACAAGAGTTAATTAGCGCGACTTTTAAAAACAAAATCAATATGTTCTTGTATAAAACTCTTTATTGCATCATAGTCACAAGATACATGGGTTCTTTAATGCATCATTTCACCAGCAATGAAAAAAAAAGAGTGTTACATTGAAAGTATATAACCACCAGTCCCGTATATGTACTATTTACTTCACAAATATTCACTTAACACAGGTTATATAAAATAGAGATAGAACCCTATCAGAAAAAGCCGCATAGCTTTAAGCTGCACGGAGCTGTACGGATTTATGAAACACTGGGGAGTCCATAGGTTGTACGGTGATCCTATGCTGAGTCCGCAAGACCTGCTGAGTCCGTAGCAAGTGCGGAGTCCGCAACATTAACGGAGTCCGTCGTATGCGAAGTCCGCAAAGGGCAGCGGAATCCGCAGCCTGTGCCTAGCCTGCTAAATAAAAAAATGTGTTTGCAGAAACTAGAAAGTGTGCAGGGCAGTACCAATGAAATGTCAACATACTTTAATATAGGAAACTACATAGTCTTCAGGTAATCTGCTAACAACCTATTCTTCTTCCGTAGCCGTTCACTGGCTGCAGTTCCTTTCGGGCAGGTGTTGTTTTCGACGTATACCTCAAAGGCATCTGTAGGGAAAAGGAAATGCTGTTAATAGAGTTGCATGAAGGTTGGCACATCGCACATAGGTGACATTTTTGAAGTTTTGCCAGACTCTGCCCAAAAGTCTACTGCCTGAAGGAACGCCAAGGAACTCATGAGAAACCAGATTATTCTCTGAAACCATGCAGGACTTTTATGTAATTTATTCGAAACCGAGTAGTGTATATGTGAAATGCCACCCACACAGAGCATGGTTGCTCTGGTGCTCATCGTGTAACTGGTACGGCACCGTGCAGTGGTTGTATAGATAACACTGCATGCAGCTGGAATGAACCGATCTTTTTGTTTGTTTTGTGACTGCTTGGCATCGATTCCGCTAGACGTACTTCTCGCGCAGCAGAACCAAGTCTAAACGTACTTTTAGAATTTCACGCGCATTTCTTCAGACCGCAAAAAAAGTCCTAAACAGCAGGCAGCTGCGACCAATGGCATTCGTTGTCTCGTGTCACCCTCTACAATTGCATTATTGACAATCTCGTTGTAATCACTTTGATAACTCACTTGTCAGAGCTGCAAGCTTTCGTGGAGTGAGCGCACGCTTGCCATTGCACCCATCCTTCAGCGACCGCTGGCAGGGTTTCCCGGTGACGCTTCGCCCTTTCAGCTCCTCAGGTGACCATAATGCCCTTGTAATCCCCCTGAGGAACCGTGAGTCAGTGGCAGCTTTCATCATCCACTCCAGTTTCTCATGAGGAATAAAAATTCCATGTCCGAGATGAACCTGAAATGTAGTGCTCATGTTAGTTACTGCTGGAACAACCTGCAGGCCGAAACACTTGCAACCATGTGCTCAGCAGGAGTTTTGGCATTTATTACAGACGTATTTTTATGGCAGGGATCATTCACTAAACTGTTATACAAAGCAAGCTTGCATCCGCTTACCTCACTGCCAACGGTAGCCATCACTGGTGGGAAAGCACCTGTGGCTCCCTGCCGACTAGAAAATAAACTCTGCCCCTGTAAATGACAGCCACGTATTACGATGGAACGTTGTAACTGTTTCAGCTCCACCTCAGGGAGATATTAAAGTGACAGTCCGGTCGAAAACATAGGTCTGGGAAACACCGCCTTATGATTTCTAATACTCCTCACAACGACTGTGCAAAATATTTCAGAAGAAATCGTATCGCACGATTTATAATCGACTTTTTTCTATGCCGCAGTTGGTCCTGAGTAAAGGCCGCAGCGAGCTCTCGCGTGACGTGCATAAGAGCAAAGCCGCACGTGACTTGCGCATGCCTGTTTGCGCGATAGTTGATTGATGCGTGCTAGCATTTGTCCATTATGATGTTTTTGAGTAGTAATCACGCGTTATGTAGACTAAAATGCAGAGTAGCGTCAATGTAAACACAGGTATCACGACGTAGCCTTCTGTTCAGTACACTCATAGACAAGAACACCTCTCTGCATTCCCAGCAACGGCGCAGTCCTCCGCTCCACTTTGTCCATTGGGGACGTCATGCTCACGTGACGGCTGACGTACATAGAGGCTCCTTGGGGCAAGGAGTATGCGAGGGAGAAAAGCGAAACCGGATGTCTTCAGAGGAGTATTTTTTATTCGATATCTCGAAAACCACGCCATTTTGTGAGCTGAAACTTTCCACCCAGCATGTAAGCCTCAGTGGCAGTTGGAAAAAATCAACTTCCGGTTTTTCCGGACTGTCCCTTTAAGCTAACCTGTATTGTGCACCCAGGATCCGTGTTATACACTGCATGACTGGTGTTGGTCCCATCACAGACAGGGACACTCTGTGTGCACATCCCACTCTGAAAATACGAATCATTCAATATGCCATTCGTTCTTGTGCACAGTATAAAGCATGGCAGTAAAGCAAACATACACAAAACACAGGTACCAGCAGGTTCGCATGTAATCAAGACAAGATGTTTTCAGGCTGAGCCACAGTGGACCCCATTTCGGCTCCAAAAAGAGCAATAGAGCCTTCACGCAAAAGACGTCGAGGACGAAAGGGCCAAGTCAGATCACGCAGGAAATTACCTTTACTTCTGGAATCTACGGCAGAACTAAAATTGTGCTGCGCTTGAGTAAGATGCTCTAATGCAGCCCTTGCCCAGGACTGTCACATAGGACACACACAGGACAGCACACACACCATAACTACAGCTTTGCACCAAATCGCACCCCGCCTACAAATTAAAAGGTGCTTTGCACCTAATTAAATTTCAAAAATTGTGCCAGGAAAACTGTTTCCTGAAAACTTTTAGCCCACGGCATGCAGTGCTTGTATCAAAAAGTCAAAAACTCTGGAAAATTACATTTCCTGCCTGTCGCACATCTTCTCTGAAACAACCTTCATTGGAGGCAGGAGGTGTGTGTGCCATTTCTGGTTATTCCATGCTGGGTACGGCTCCATTGGCCAGCCCCTGTACCTGAAAGAATGGTGGTGCTTTGTTTATTATTCTAACACAGCATACACAAGCAAAACAGCCTCAAGCTTGGAGGGGTGGATTTTAAGTGGTGTTCTCAAAATTATTGGACACTGTAAGCATAATGCTCTTGTCCCACACATAATCTGGTTAAAGTAAACTTTAAATTTGAAATTTATGAGAAAACAAACTGCAAGTTTTTGGACCAGGAGCTGATAGTATTTCAAGTGAATTATGATGACGAGGTGTCTATCAAACTGTACTTTTTAAATTCCCTACATTTTCCTTGTTTTCACAGACAATTTCAATAAATTTCACTGGGCACCACAGCGCGACCTTATTCAACACCCCAGACATCTCAGAACACAATGTGCTCACTCCACGTGAAGCACAATTTGGGTAATGGATACTGTATGAGCTATTGTTTCCTGTCCCATTAAGATCTAACTTAAAGTTGATATTCGAAGCATTCGGTTGTTCCTGCCCGTCCAGAGCATCAGTGGGAAAAGTGTGTCTGCAACTGTGGCGCCCAGTCCTAGGTGTGACAGCCAGTTGCGATTCGCAATTTTCCCTGTCTTTGGTGGCATTTGGCAGACGCCCCGTACAACACGGCTGACAAGCAGCTAGCCCTTCTACTGCTCTAGTTAGCCTGTAAATGTTAATTACACATTTTTTTAAAGTGTGAATGTTCCTGAAACACTTGCACTAACTGAACTGCGTATGACCCACTGCCACGGTGATACCAAGCCGTAGATAAGGCAGGCATCCAACTGTCCGGGCGTCCATGTTGACTGACACTAGGCTCGCCAAAGTTATGCAGACATGATCAACAGTTCCGAATGAGCAGCATCAGCTGAGAATCTCCACTTAGCTGAATGCAAACAGAACAGTTACTAGAGGATATCAAGTTCACACAGAAAGAAACATTCACAAAAGTAAGAATGCTGGACAGCTCGCCCCATTGGAGTCCGATGCATGGTCATTTGCTATGGCGCAGTTTGATTAAAATTAGAGGTGCACGAATAGTGAAATTCTCTAATACACATGGTAAACGAATACTTGAAAAACCTTCCTTCGAATATCGAATCAAATATTTTGGCCCCGCAAAAATGGTTGCTGCAGCCTTAACACTGAATTGTCAGGTCCATGAACCATGCATAAACAGTACAAAGATGGTATTGTTGCTCGTCAAAGGGGTAGGCAGATAAGAATGATAAATAAAGAGGGCCCTCAGTTTCCTGGGAATATTTTTATGTGAAGCCAACTTGCGGTATTGTGGGATGTACACGCAGTCCAATTTCGATCAGAGAGGACGCTAAGGACGTGCCAAACAAGGAATTTCTGCAAAAGTAATCACGAAACCTGGAATTCTGCTCATTTTAGCGGGAATGCTGGCACTCGTGCTCCAGTGTTCAAAAATTTCGAATAATCTAATTTCTCGAATACGAATAGGGTTCCAATATCAAAAATAGTCGAAATTTTGAGTACTCGTACACCTCTAATTAAAATTAAACACTGTGCATGCCGTGCCCACGAATAACGGCACCACCAGCATATTTTTTTTAAATATAGAAAAAAGCAAAGACAGGAACACACAAGTATTATGCAGCATTCACACACAACGCTCAGAGCCACGTACACTGACTGTTGGATTTATAACGGCTACTGTATTCCAGTAATGCATTTTACCTGTTCAGCGAGTAGCCTGCTGCACACACGTGAATCAAAATTCACATGATGCCCTGCATGGCCATCAGCGTTTGCTGCCTCAGCACGAATCGTGTAGTCACCTGTGCAAACAAAGACCACTGCTGTATAATGTAAAAAAGCAACCCAAAAATTATCAAGATGATGATCATATTATCAAAATAAGTATCAAAATTTAAGTGGTGGTTACACAAATACAGTTGACCGCCCTTAACCAGACCTTGCTGTTCCGGCCGAAAAAAGTCGTACAGGGAGACACTCAAATAAGAAAAAATATCAACCGCACAGTTTGTAGGCACACTCAGAGCACGTGTACATTTTTTTTCACAACTTCATGCGATTCGCAAATACAGATGCTCAGGGGTGCAGATCATTTTCAGCCCAGGAGAGGACAGGATGGCAATCCGTGCACCCACCCCCTCAGCTAGTGTACTCGTGTGGTTCCACATTATTGGTAGAGGCTTTGGGGTGCTCTGCGGCATTTATGTCTCTGTCCATTTCTGACATTTTCAGCATTTCACACTGTTTGTCCTAAAGGTAGATGCTGAATAGTTGGTGGCAAAATTGATTAGGTTGGTGATCGCCACGAAACCGTTGCCACCTTACGGGATATGAGATCGGGGATGTGACGCGCGCACCTGAAAATGTGTTTTGGGAGAATTTCAACATGCAGAATGTCCACGTACATTGAGGAACACGACGATGCTCCCCGATTTGACAATTCCTGGTTTACGCGGATTTGATTTCGTGCGAAAACTCAGATCCAGATAGAAAAATTACTTGATTTGAAGCTTAAAAATTAAATCTGTACTTGAGTTGTGTCCTGCACCAGGTCCTGGACTTGATTTAAATCGAATTTGGATCCGCAAATCCGCAAATGTGGTAATAACAGGGCCATGCCATGGAGTAACAATTAAGAAGCAAAATCACAGGATGAACTGTGAAACAAGCGATCAGCACAAATAGGAACACAGTGGGGGAAGTAAGACAAGCCTTGTTCCACAAAACCACAGTACGCAACACTGCCATAGGCCCCGAGAAATGAGACTACCTTTGCCATACATGTAGGTTGCAGGAAAACCAATTATAAACTTGAAAAGCTCAAGGGTCACACACAAAGTGATAAAACATACCTCTGTCATGGTTGTCTGGAACGTCAGCTTGTCCATCGTTGTCAACTACTTGAAATGCAGCTCTCAGGTTCCGAAACTCTGAAGCCCTTGGAGCAGCATCGGCCGGAGCACACCTTACGCATTCAGTCATGGCTGGCACAGTATGTGAAATACATGGCTTTGTTACGTTTCTTGCTCAGTACATACAACAGTTACATTTTGGTTGTGTCAGATGCTTGTGGCAAGTGTACCAGAGTAGCACATAACACTTTAATTAATGTACCTACCAAGCTTTTTTAGCAATGCCATGTTGATTTGATGGCAAAGCTCGCGTTCCCTCTCCAGCAGGCTCCTAGTCTCTGCGAGCTGCTTCTGAAGGACTTCGTTTTCCTTCCTTAAAGCTGCCAATTCAGAGCTGCCATCACAGCTCTTATTCTCCTTGTGCGTCTCAAGGATCCTTTTGAGACCCCTGTTCCTTGCAGTTCTTATGTTGGCAGCCTTGTGCTCTTGCGAAAGGCCCTGCTGCGACTGCAAGTGTTCCAAACAAGGAACGAATTACAATTGTACGTATGTACAGCACACATTCAAAGACAGTAAAAAAACGACCTCAGCCGTGTTCTTTACCGGAGGTTTTGGATCTCCTTCCTCATCCTTAAATATTTCGGGCACCGCCTTGTGCATTGCAGTCAGAGTTTTTGCCAGTTCTTGGACTGATTCTGCAATAGATTGTGAATTTACATCAGCTCTCTGAGCGTTACGTGTCGTAGGACAATCTGAAGACACGTGAACACATTCCTATTTGTAAGAGTAAAATAATTACCCTTCAGCATGGCGATTTTAGCAGGATAATAGTCTTCAACGTCGCCACTCGCGTTTCTCCAGTAGGCATACACGATCTGGGACGGGTTGAAATCGTTCAAAGAAGTGGGGTGGAAATTCCGAATTTTGGAAACCGGCAGGATAGCTTCCACTTCATCTTCATACTTGACGTGGACATACATTACAAGTGCGACGAAATCTTTCGATGATTACCAGCCAAATGGGAACAACGTGGCCGCTGACAACAAAACAGACTGCGACAAGTACCCCCCTAGTGTCAGATGGCGCACGTTATTTCAATGGTGAAACCAGTGGTTGAAACTGACAGCAGAAGTACTTCATTCTAAAATACTTAGTCACTTCCAAAGTTACACATAATCAAGTGAATATAGAAATTAACACTGGTAACTGTATGCCTAAAGCAGCTGTTCAGTAGCACAAGCACAAGTGTGCATGCCATTTCACATGCATAACCGTCCGTAACTGGGGTAACCGCGCGGTGACTACCTGGAGTGCGGAAAACGTAATTTGAGAACTTCGCCATTCGAAAATGGTCAATACAAAAAGGAAAACATCGCTTTGCGAATAATGCATAAATGTTTCAAAGGCGACACGGTTTTTGAGAAGTCTGTTTCGGGGAACATTGGTTTCGGTTTCTGAATATGTGTTTCCTAGTAAGTTTGTGAACGGCAGTAATTTTACGCGTAAAAGCCTCATCGCAGGTAAGCCGCAGCACCAATTTTTAGGACCAGTTCGAAAATTTTCCGTTTGATAAGCCGCACTCCTTGATAGGCCGCGCGACGCGACTGAGTTGTCTCGTAGGCCAGATACGAAGTGAATAGAGAGTTTAATACAGTGGAAATGAATATCACGTGTTTGATAGGGAACGGGCTGCCATCAGAAGTTTTAGCGAGTGACTCACTGAGGCATTTTCTGAAAGTTGTGCCAATAACCTCCATAGGTACCCCACTGGACAACTTCGGCGTACTTAGCACGGCGGCTCCGACCACTTGTCATTTATATGCTGTCTCGCAACACTGCATCTACGTTTCCCATTCCTTGGGGATGTGGTAGTTGAAGATTTTTAGCTCCATCATCGAGTTGTTAGTATGGAGTGGTGGTCGATTGTTAACTCCACCGAGGCGTCCATGCTACATATATTGTTCGTGCATTGGCGGCGCGGTGCAGATCCTGAATACCTGAAACATTGTCGACCCTTTCGTTTAAACTGGTATGTGGAAAATAATAGAGGAAAAAATTGTCATCAGATAAGCCGCACCGGCTGATAAGCCGCTGAGCGCCCGTGAAAAAGAAAAAAATCGCGCATAAGCCGCGCTAATACGTGTGAAATTACGGTAAATAATGAGCGGCGTGTACACCTGCCTGTCCCGAAATATAGACAAAAGAGATAGCATTATGTTGATAGATCCGACGCTGTAACAAGCGTTAGCCCTTCGAAGGGCGAATTCCCGGCTGCTTGCGGCAAGCAATGTCGGCTGCCCCTGACATCACCGATTCACTCTTTTTCTGTACGACATTGCTTGCAGACGCAAGCTTATTTTCCTTAAAATCAGAATTGTGGGGTTGCATGATTTTTAATACCTGTGTGTTTTCCCGCGGGCTTATGAGAGTTCGGAGTCATTTGGAGAATGCGAAACCAGAAATTTTTCTACAACATCAGCCATTTTAAGATATTCACTAAACTGTCACCAATTGTCATATGGCTTGAAATGTCACTTTCTACAAGTAACAAATAAGTTGGGTGAAAAGAAACCTCCAAAACGAGTTTGGGTCGTGCATAAAGATGCTTCGCACTAGCTTAATGGTCGTGGCACTGTGAATCATCAGAGAGGCATGCGTTGTCCCCGTTGACTCGTGTAATCCATTGAATCTGGTCACGGCTTCGTCCACTATTTGTTACATTAACATTCATGTTGCTAAATAGTTTCCAGTGGATCACGTAAGGTTGTGCTCGAACTTGAACGCGCACTTCCCGTCAGGGCCGTCAGCGATGGAATCGGACATCGGGTCGAGCGATCAGCAGCACTCTGCAACTCCCGCAACACAGCCGCAACCCGTGAAACGAAGGAAGCTATACCAGAACAAAGGAGCACCCTTCATAGTACCACGGACTACACGGTATCGCAGACAGTTACGCTTACGTGCACAACAGAGCGCCGCGCAGAGTGCCAGCCCCAGCAGCAGCCCGTCTATTTTGCATGCTTCACAGATAAGCAACGTAAGTGCAACGACGAATGATGAGGAAGTTGGAGCCGATTCTCTCGGGTCAGTCGCGGAACATGTGAGCAACGACGTTAGGCCAGTAAGAGAAGGTGAAGCAGGTGAACGCGGGTCAGTTGTGGAACATGTGGTGAACGACACCAGGCGAGTAACAGAAGGCGAAGCAGATGAACACAACTCGGTCGCTGACCATGTGGTCAGTGACAGCAGGCCAGAGGTAGAAAGTGAACCAGGTGAACACGACTCAGCCTTTGAACCTGTGGCATACAACATCAGGCCGGAGGGAGAAAGTGAAGCAGATGAGCACGACTCTGTCACGGAACATGTGGTCAACGACACAGAGCCAGCAGGAGCTGGACTTGAAGACAATGATACCGATGACATCATACCACCTTTGGACCATGCCGAACTTATGACAAACTTCCTCAATGAATTCGGCGACGAGACAATCCCACACTCAACGATAAAAAAGGCAGAAGCTGTAGCCTTAGTAACTGCATTTGCAGCTGGCCATTCGTTGACGTGGACAGCGCTAGACCACTTATTAAGACTCGTCAATACACTGTTTGGCCATGAGGTCGTCCCACGGAGTATATACATGCTTCGCAAGCTTTCGACGCCCAAGGAAGGAAGAGATCTCAGACACCACTATTATTGTGAAGACTGTAGCATGATCCTTGATGATTATGGAGAGGCCATGCTAACATGTAGTGTGTGTCTACAGAGCTATGATCAGAAAAAGCTAAGGGATGCTGGCAACTTCTTCACAATTTTGGACTTTACACGGCAAATGCAACACGTTGTCAAGAAAAACTGCGACGTACTCTATGACAGCCTGAACAACATAGTCTCTTCTCAAAATGTTGTATCTCAACCAGAGATCGTGAGAGACATTACTGATGGCACCCTCCACAAGAAATTACGGGATGATGGGGAACTATCTGCCATGGACCTCACGATTACTTTTAACACTGACAGGAGCCCTGTATGGTCCTCATCGAAAATATCAGTCTGGCCTATCCAGTATATTATCAATGAGCTTCCGCCACAAGTGAGGTTCAAAAATTGTATGTTGGCCGGCCTTTGGTTCTGGAGGAAGCATCCCAACATGACGATGTTCATGGAAGAATTTGTAAAAGAAGTGAATGAGGCAAAGGCTATCAAGTGGAAACACGATGCAGAACTGGTGACGTCCAAGGTGCTCCCCCTGTGCTGTTGTGTCGATACGCCTGCACGCGCCATGGTTCAAAACCACATCTCTTTCAATGGGTACTTTCCGTGCACGTGGTGCTTTACCCCTGGAACATATATTGATGGTAAGAACCTGTCATCTTGCTGTTTTCGTCTCACTATGCAATTTGTTTAATTTTCTAATGCGTTCATTACTGTCATTTAGGGACCATGAGGTTCCTAGCCACAGAACCAGAAGGTGAGCGCACCCAGGAAATGGTTTTGAGGGATATGGAGATGGCTGTGGAGCTACAGTGCCCAATCAATGGAGTAAAAGGACCATCTCCCTTGATCAACTTCAGAAGCTTCAACCTGGTGTGGGGTCAGACGGTTGACTATATTCATTGCGTCTTGTTGGGAGTCATAAAGCAAGTGACGGAGCAGATATTGACCATCCTCAGTTCAGGTATGCATCAGGAGCAGGGCACATAGCTCGGGTGCCAGCATGATATGGGTATTGTGTAGCTTTGACCATGACAGCATGTCATGTGTTGAAGGAGCATTCATTATAATGGTGAATCAAGCATTAGCTATAGGCAACTTGCTGAAATGAAACTGACACACCACGAATAGCTTTTGTGCTTGTTCCCATAGCTAAGTCTTCATTCGCCATGAGTCATGCCTACCGTCTCATCCCGTCATCTTGCCTTCCATTTAGTATCACTTTGGTCAGACCTCGCCAGTTCCCTGTTTTGGAATGCGAAAAGGGCTTGAGTTCACGTTTTTGCATGTGTGTGTGTGCATGCTTCGCTTTATGGGCAGGACGTTAGATGATACCAGTGGATAAGGCAGCTAGTGATGTGTCATGCAAAATTTATTCGTCGAAGTGTGCAATAGCAGGGAGCAAGTCAGCAGTCTGCTAAAAGTTGCGGATGACGATAACTGTTCTGCATCTCTTTTACACAAGAACACAGTTTCAGTGCAGTTTTGAAATGATCCGGAGACCGACCACTGTGGCATCCCTAATGATATTTGTTGCCATGCGATGTAAGGCGACAAATCATTATGCAGCTTCGAAATCAGTTTTGTTGCAACAAAATGTTCCCCTTGAGTCAGGCCATAACAGCCCCATAGTTTGGCTTCTGGCTTAACCCTTACTTTATTAATAAAATAAAGTAATGCATCGACTATGAGCTACATATTGATCTGTTTATGGCTGAAATCACACGGTGGTTGGTGCGAACCATACAACTGCGCACACCATCCAGCTTTTGCTGTGTTTGGCAACATTTGGCAACGACACTTTTTAGCATCACCAGATAGCCTCACCTATTACGTCGGGTGCACAAAAACACTGAACAGAGCGCAATAGCACCGAAGATCGATAAGCTCCGTTTCTCTGTTTTATTTTGTCCCGTAAACACGATTGATGAGGATAGGGCGTCAGGTCAGGAGCAGGCTTCTCAGCTGGACGGTGTCACAAGGGATGGATAGCTATGATGTTGCTACCAATTTGGAGTGATTTGCGTAACAACTGTAGAGTCTCGACCGGGCGCTTTCACAAAATATTGTGTTTCCAGACACGAATAGTTGAATAGTATTGTGTTTGTTGGCGCAGTGGTGCATGAGACTGTCTGCTCTAACATTGCATACCAAGAATTGTAGAAATATTCCTGAAGCTTGCTCGAATCTCTTCCAGGCAATATTGCTTTTGTCAATAGACGGCTTCTGGCCATTCGCCCACCACACTGCTTCACACGACTTCCTCGATCATTGGCAGACCGGGCCTATTGGAAGGCCAGCGAATGGCGCCATTGGTTGCTTTTTTATTGCTTACCATGCACTGCGGGAATTATCCCCTCACAGCACTGGAAGCATCTGAGCCTACTTGTGGAAGCCATCCACCACCTACTTGGGACGGAAGTCACACCTGCCTTGCTCCATCATGCTGGTAAGTAAACTTGCTTGTCCTATTCTGTTGTCTTGCTTAGAGATGCAAAATTTACGGAAATTTTGAATCGCTTGACAGAAAACTTTTCTCTTTTTTGGGTTTCTTTCCGAAAAATTGAAAAAATGGAAACAAACGCGGTTACTGCTGAGTCGAAGCATTGCCGGCCAAGCCACAGCATACAATGAGCTAGAAACTTTAGTACTGTTCACCCTCTAGGCATAAATGCAGAGCAGAGCATCCCATGAGACTGCTGTCTACTCAGCGATAGGTAATTGGAACAACCCGTCCACTCCGACCAGAACTCAGACATTATGTGAATGCGACAGCGATCGCTTGGAGCAGCCAGACGGAGCTCTAGGTTGGTGGTTGTTGGCAAATTAGAGGCACCCAAGGCACTGTTGGCGGGTTGGAACGCATCGAAGGCACGAAAATTTACATTTTTGAATTTTGTCGCCTGGAAATTTTGGGCAATTTTTCCGGACACGAGGAAAGAAAACAAAAAATAACGTTTTTTTTTCAAAAAATTTCGGGTTTTTTTCTGGGGCTTCGCATCTTTAGTCTTGCTGGGTGTCACCACGCAGGCGTTTAGTTATGGAAAGAACATATAGAACATAAACATCAGAAAGAACATCAACACATCTTGAGGAGGTGCCCATCAATATGCAACGCTGAGCACACTTTCTGCTCTTTCATAATAATGTGCTAAACTGTCAGTATATCTTAATTAGTGTTTATAGTTTTCGGCATTTATATGTAGGCAAATCCGAGTGGTGTATATCGGCATTTATGATGCACCCCCCCAAAATGCGGTGCACAGGGCAGTTGCCCCTCCGGCTCCCTCTTAGAATGGCTCTGTGTGCGCACACACCTACTGCAGCAACACCACAGGAATTTAGAGGCCCTCTTTCTATTGCAATGCAATGTGAGCTGACTTCAATCAGAGTATCACTGTTCCAGAAGTGTGCGTGAGGATTTGGATGGCTTCTGCATTGTGTCTTGATTCTCCAGCTTCTAAAACCATGCATGTCGTCATGTCACTGTTTCAGATATGTAGAAATAATTCTCATTTTATTTGGGCTCTTTTCAGACAGCCTTCTAAAACTTCGTTGCACGCACACACAGGCTATATGGCGACAGCAGCATGACGTACAACATTCACCAGTTGCTGCACCTAACAAAAGGAGTTAAGCTACTGGGCCCACTGTGGGCTCACTCAGCTTTTGTGTTCGAGGGTGGCAATGGTTCATTGGTGAAGAACATCACTGCTGCAAAGGGCATGCCCCATCAAATTATAGAGCGTGCCCTTATGTCTCAGCAGCTCAGCATGCTTGTAACACTGTCACCAAATATTAGAAAAATGTGCAACAGCATTCTTGGCAACGAGCCACTAAAAAATTTCGAATATGTGAATGAGGCATGTCTGCTTGGAGTACCCAAGCATATGACGCATTTTAGTATTGAAGAGCAGGATGCCTTGGCAAGGTCGACAAACATGTGTGTCACAGCTGTTCTGGAATACTACCGTTTTGTTGTTGGAAACAATTTATACCACAGCAGCTCCTACTCAAAGGCCAACAAAAGTGACAGCAGTGTCATCATATCCAGTGATGGTGACTTTCTGAAAATCGAGAGGATCTTTCGGGTGGTGGTGAGAGGAGACCACAAATGTTACCTTCTCTGTAAAAAGCTGGTTGAAAGTGAAGCTACCTCACTACCATTCCCAGGTCACCTAAAAAGCTGTTTTTGTCGCAGCTCCGAACATTTTCTGTAATTCAACCAGAAGACATTGCGAACCCTTGTCTCTTCATTGATCTTTGTGCAGACGATTTGTCATATGTATGCATACTGCCAAACACAGTGGAACGTGACTAGTATGACCCTTCAGTTACCACTGTTCCAAGCATAGTACATGTAGGTTTCCGTGCAGCTTCCAACTGTGAATTGTGACATCTTAGTAACCCAACCAACTATTTTAATTTGGATACAGTGAAACCTGGTTAAAGTGTACCCTCTTAAGCAGCTGTTCTGTAAACGTAGTACGATGTTGATCCCCCCGCAAACTTCCCATGTATATAAATTGACCCTGTTAAGCTGCACTGCCGCTTAGTGCGTGTCTTCTCTGCGGCCTCATCAGGTAAGCTTTAACGACGTTTTACTGTGATTTGAAAATTCCTGAAGTGGCACACTAAGCTATTACTGGCACACATGCTCATTATCAGAAGGGTAAGAGTGCTCGGGGGGTACAACGAAATAGGATCGATATCTGGTTATGGGTGCTTGGTGTGGGGTGTGACTGAAGTCACAAACAAGTCTGATAAATAATTGAGTAAAAGAAAACTGGTTTCTTTCCTTAAAGTTGGGAAAATTGCAAAGCTCCGTTGGACAAAATTACAGGGACATTCATGATTTTGCGTTGCACGACAATAATGATCAGCAGCACCACAGTGGTTGGTCAGTGGATTATCTTCGCCCAGCTCAGGGCTTGCTAACGTGTTTTGAAATCTCAACACACGGCACATTGTATTTAGCATCCGCCGTGGAAGACTGCACACTTTAGCTATTCGTACAGGCCACCAAATTGCTGATGCCTCAGCCAGGATTGCACTTGCGTTTTAGGATTTGGAAGGTGCAACATGCTACGAGCCAAGCCACCCAGACTGGTGGACATTATGATTATTCATGTTTACATATGGAAATGGACTTGCTCATAATTACAGTTAGCCAACCTGCAGGCATTATTCCAATTCCTGATGTTCCCTGCATATTTAGCATTCATGTTGGAATTGAGAATGTGTACAGGGTGGTCCACCAACCATGATAAGATTTCTTTCAGAGAGCAATCAAAGAAAAATGAGCAGTGCTCTTCTGCAACAGAGTAAGAAATAGGTGCTACTTTCGTTTCTTTTCGTTTCGGTTTCTTACTCGATCAGGTATCAGGAAGGTGCCGCTTGTTTTTGTTTTGTCACTCTCTTGAGAAACGGTTGGTGGGACACACTATGTACGAGACCTCAGTGAATCATTTGACATTGCCAGCATGAATCTTAACCCGTGGTAACACTCAGTCTTAGCACAAGCGCACGAGACTCATGCACAATATGCAACTAATACTAACAGCGAAACTTTGTCATGCACTTTTTAAGTGGGGCACAGTTATGGTTTTCCATGCCATGATCAGCTTTATGTCGTTATACGTAGATGACGCGCCAGGTACCTTCCCGCTTTTTGCAGTTGAGCTACATGAAAATCTCCATGTCATCACATTGTTTGTCATATCTGTTTCAAGTGCTAGCTACAGGGGAACCCAATGGTTATCCATGTTTCACCAGCTAAGTTGCTGTATCATGAGCAACATCCCAAGTGTTTTGTTATTTTCATTTCAACCTGTGTTATACCCTGGCACGCGTTATCGGTATTGATGTGTAATTTTCACGTGATAATTTCATCACATTGTATATCATAGCAGCATATAAGAAAATGTTAAATACTTTTCAGTGTACAAAGATGCTACATGAATCATTTAAGTGCACTAAGTTTTCATGCATGCAAGGAAATATTGTGGCCATGAATGATCTGCCATGAATGATGGTCATGAATGGTGGCCATGAATGATGATCTGCCTTCATCGTGTCATCTGTAAATAAACTGTTTGCCACCAGTAGATGAACTGAGATGTGCCGTAGTTCTTGTGCATTATGACTCCATTTGCTCTCGAGCGGTGAGAATAATCAACAAATAACCAGAACCGAAATTTTGCCCCATAGAGGCTGCTGCAAGGGCAAGGCAAAAGGGGCTGGTTTGTGGCATCCACATATCTGCCTCCGCCCCCCCTCCCCCCTCATCATGAACGGAAATGGTCTCCTCTTTGACTGTCAGGATAATGGACCTTTTTCCGAAACGCTGTTTGTTATCCAACCGCGTCGAAGTAGGAGAGGAGGAACCCCGCTCCTTCCGTGCGCTCGTTGTTTTACAACCAAATAAGGAAAAGGACAGCTTGCACGTGTGCCTTCGTCTTTTTTACGAAAGGCGGATTGGGAACGCCGCAGCAGAGAGGTGTCAATTTTTAACTATGTGGCAAATCACGTGGTACCAAGATATAGTGACAGTAGCGATAGTGACTTTTTTCTTTTTTCTTTTTTTGCGCACGGAGATGTATTATGCATATCGTTAGACTATGCTTAACCGACGTCGCTGCAGGCACACACACACACACACAGCTGCAGCATGCTGTGGCGCCGCTGAAACGTTAACGTGAGCGCTGAAAAAATGGCTAGGAAGCAAGCGAGCTGGTGAAGATGATGCATAATGTAAAAACCCGAGAGTAGGGAACACGAAGGGACAGACACACGCTGACCTGCGATAAACATTCCACGCTCCGCTCGATTCGGCAGAGGCCCACACGCACGGCGTGTGGACTCCACACACCTCCGTTGGGGTCCCCCACGTGCGGTGCGGAGACTCCGCACGTCTGTATATCACGTGTATGGACTCTGTGCACGCGTCCTAGTAGGGGTCCGTACACATGATGTGCGGACTCCGCACGACTGCGTAGGGGTCCGTACACATGATGTACGGACTCCACACGTCCACGAGGGTCCGCACACTTGATGTGTGGACTCCGCACGCCGTACGTAGGAGTCCGTACGTACAAAGGTCTGACCCCGTACATGTTCGGTTGGAAATCCATTCATCACCATATGACTCCGTTAAACTCCACACATATTCCGTTCATATCCATACTTTTCTGCAGCGTTCCGTACGAAATTTCGTATGGAGCTTTGTGGTTATTTCCAATCGGGAAGTTGGAACTCGTTGACAGTTAAGTTAGACTGTTGAAAGATGGAAATCACTGAAAAGATTAGCCAGAACATGATTGTAGGCCGGTTCCACGTCAGCTCAGACAGGGAGGTCCCATGGACCTCCTGAATTTTCATGATTTTTTATATATATTTAGACGCTCATTGCAGATGATGATCAACATTGGTAAAATTAATCATTTGAATACTTTCCGGGCAAAAAATCGACAAATCCAGCCATGAATTCGATTGTTGCAATTTTGCCGTGTTTGCAGGTGTATGCATCCTGCGTTTTAAAAGATATCGTAGTGCAATTTTTTTGTGATTTAGTATACCTACCTGCCAGCACTCCGAGCGCAAATTTAGGTGCACAGGTGCAACACTGTATCGTATAAAAAGCGGCGAACATGCTCTGTCGCGCAGTTTTGTTCAAACTTCGACGCTTCTTGCTCTGGCTGTAGATATCTCTGACACGTTCGTACCCAGTGGGGCCGCGTTTTAACGCGCTAATCAGCAGTATACGCCTTTGGAGAAGAAGTTTTTGCGTTAGATGTGTGGCAGCCGACGAAGACTAAGTTGCCACCGCTACGCGCCGCGCGACATGCGCTTCCCTGGCATTCTCTGCCAGTCAGTTCAGTCCTCTGGCAGCCACTGATCGCGCTGCCCAATAAACTGTGGCTTCCTACTTTGCTGCCTGCCTTTCTTCACCACACGCCCACAGTTTTTGGTGACCCGGTACTTGCAGCGTTCCATGGCGCACGTTCCCTCCACCGATGCATCAGCAGGCCCACCGCCTCCCACTGAGCCTCCCAACGCAGGTGCCACAGCGTCGTCGATCCATCACTACGCCATTCGCTTACCACCTTTCTGGAGCCACAACGCCACCGTGTGGTTTTTACAAGTCGAATGCCAGTTTGCGTTAAGCGGCATCACCTCCCAGCTGGCCAAGTTTCGGCATGTGGTGAGCGTCCTGCCCCAGGAAGTTGCCGCCCAGCTCATCGATGTTCTCACCGCGCCCCCCGCCGCAAACCCGTACGACGCTCTCAAGGCTGCCTTGCTCGAACGGACCACCACCTCCGAGCGAAAGCGCTTCCAGGAGCTTTTGTCAGCCGAAGATCTGGGCGACCGCCGACCGACAGAACTCCTGCGTCACATGCAGAACCTTCTCGGGGAGCGAGCAGTGACGTTCGATGCAAGCTTCCTGAAGCAGCTGTTCCTACAACGATCCAGATGATCCTTACGTCCGCTTCAACACTCTCGCTTCCGGAATTGGCACTCCTGGCCGACAAAGTAATGGAGGTTGCCCCCCCATTCCATCTCTGCAATTCCACCTGCGGCAATCACAAATCCTCCCATCCGTCCACACCCTCAGGCCTGTCCACCCACTGCTATGCCGCCCGCGGACCCCATTGTCCAGCTCCGCGAGGATTTCGAGCGGATTTCGAGCGTTACTGTAATGCCAGGTACTGGAATTATGTTGGGGCCATTGAAGCAGAGTAGCCACTGTGCCATCATGTGGACTTCTGATAACTCACGCAGGAATACATGCAGTGCCATCCAATGGAGTTTGAATGACCCCACAGGAAGGAGTAACAGAAGATGCTTTTATAGAGTCAGCTGCACTCCCGCACTGGGGAATGACGGGTCATCCCACGCGCCATATCGATCTAAGACCCGTTAGGTTAAGCAGCTTCCGTGCCCCTAATGATTTTCATATATCAACTGCTACATGTGCTGTGAAGCCGTGTGCATTTAGCGAATTATGCAAGGAATGTGTTCATGGAGCCATGTATGGGCCCTTAAAGAAGGCAACTATGAGCAAGTGGCATGTATGCTATACACACAATTTATTTACTACGTACAAAGCCGATTTCATTCTGTAGTCTTGTAACTAGAATTGACGTTCCTGCTGCCTGCGGAAGTCCAACGATTGCTTCCAGGATCACGAACACCTTCTTCAATCTTGCGGAATAGTGGATGTTATAGATCCAATACAGTGATAGCACAAGTGCCATCGCTGCATTGAGGTCTACAGCATCCACTGAAAATCCTTCCAGTCTCACCCTGATTGAGGAAGGTGCCCAGAGTTCTCCAGAGACTTCCACACATGGATGAATGGGGTCACTGGGCAAGGTACCCTGAAGAAAAAAAAATGGGAGAAAGATATAGTAGGAACACAAAGATCGTCGGCAATAAACCTAGAGTAACAGGAGATCAGCAGCACAACAAAATAGCGGACTTATTATTTACACCCATCATTTTGTATATTTACTTAGAGTAACATACCGCTTATGCGAAACATCTTTTACCTTCTTTTACTTATGACAGAGCCTTTCTAACAAAATCCACACTTGTTATTATCAGACACTGCACTGCCCTGTGAACTATTTCATCCTGGCCCCTAACTGCGGCTATACTCCCTGCCAGTTTTAAATGTTGCAGACACTCTATACACATTACTTGAAAGTGCAAAAACAACCAAGTGAAGTACATCGCATGGTTGAACAGGACAGCTGTTTTGCAATGGAGATATGAGAGCTTACTCTCTGAATGATGTCTCCAGGCGCATCCTTTAGCAGTGCTGGTAGGACTACCCATACAGCAGCAGACATGCAAGCTGAAAGTGAGTGGAACATAAGATCTGTTGTTCCACAAAATGCCAGTGTAAACACAGTTACAACTACCCACCGTCATCCACAGCACTCGATGTGTGACCGGGAAAGCCTGAAAGATGCTTCAGAGCCCACTTGCGTCGTGCTGCTGCATCGATTGTTGCCTTCCCATAGCTGTTGATAAAACTAGCCAATGGAACATCGGCGTGGCACTGTGTCATGCAGTGAAATTCGTTGAGAATCTGAAATAAACTATTGGTAAGCACAGTGCAGCAAAAACTCTGCAAATTCTTGCACAAATACGCAGTGTGCTTTTTTAACCTTAACAAAAGCAACAGGGAGATGTACCTCATTTGCCAGGGCCAAGGCAGGGTACTCCTCAAGCACCTGAGCAACCGAGAGTTGCTCCTTTTCAATCATGCGTCGTCTTGTAGCATGTGTCCGGCCCATGGCATCTGTGATGCGAGAGTAATGCCTGTCCCCCGTGGCCTTTCTCATTTCTCGCACCATGAACAGCCTGTGCGCAGCCAACGTCTCTGTGTCATCGGGCACACTGTCCTTATCAGGTAGCTGCAATGGCAAGGCATACTCAGAACCAAAGCATGTGCAGAGCCACAGAGACAAATGGACGTGTATGCAGAACAGGAACTACCTTCTGTCGGATACAGTTCCTCGTAGGAGGACTGCTCTCATCGCGCCTTTTTCGCTTTCCATATTTTTCACGGGTAGCTTGCACCACCTGTATTTCTGCGAGTGACTTGCGTTGGTTTTTCGTCCGGTACTTGAGCTGCCTCCACCATGAGTGCTATGAAAAGAAAAGACATGGATGAGGTGCAAGTATGATTCGTATAGTCGCACATGCACCAACAACATATGTGACGCCATTCTCCGAAAGACATGACAGAGTGATGACACATTGGAAATAATAGCTCACTGGCAACTCTGCTTTTACAGACTTCAGAAAACAATCCAATTCGAATAGAACAGCGAAGGAAAATCCAGCATACTGGTAGGACACAGATTGAAAAGGTCACCTCAGGTTGGGAGCTGCCAATATTTTGTGCAGAGCCCAGAAGAAGCGCAGACTCTGTGCAAAATATTGGCTGCTCCCAACCGGATTCAAATGTAACTTGAATTCTACTCACAGAAACCACAGTAACAAACAGGCCACCAAAAATTCTGGGTGAACACAGACGGTATATGCCACTTACAAAGCCTGGACCATAAATGTCACGCAGAGCAGGGTAGAAGTATACCAGCAGACGTGCAGCCTCATGGTACAGGTTCCTCTGCCCCGGATAGCTGCAATGAGTGAAGGATACGTGATACTGTGAGATAACCCAGCATATAGCCACAAGAGCTTCCATACATGTATAACGACACTTGTGTATTGAACGTTAGAAAGACAGTTATCATTTCTGAGCAAACATGACCACTTACAGTGTGTAACGACAGATATCCATATGTAGCCAGCGCACAATTTTGGCTCTCAGCTGGTCAGGTATTTCGCCGGTCTTCAACCCTTTGAGCTGGGCTTCCAAATCCAGCGGTGGTGTCGGGAAGGTATATTCCCCTTCAGTTGTCGAGCACGCTGCATCAAGGAATTACTGTAAAGTGCTGCAGTGCTAGCTGTAGAAGCCGAATGACACGAACGTAATCTCACATAGCAAGATATATTATACCCGAATACGTAAATAAGGAACCACACCAAATATTGAGTACCGGTAAAAGGAGGCCGGTAAAGCTGTGCCCCCCCTTTCCCAGTGCAATAATTGCAGGAACACATGACAAATGCTTGCAGATGATTGCCATGTGTGCTGCTGTGGCTAATATTACAAATGTATTAAACTACAGCAGTTAACTACAGGAGGAATAGTTGAACTGCGAACTTTTGAGAAGTAGTTGCAACTATCTTATATAACTACATAGGAAGTAGCTAAATTTGCGATTAAAGTACTGATCATCTCACTGATTTCAACAAAGCTGTGAACGCGAGACCCCTCAAAACGAGCCTAACGATGGACTCAACAATTACCACCTCGCTTGGATAAAGCATGGCATTTCAGAGCACGTGGAGATGAACGAAATCACGAAATGGGGAAAATCCACCGCTGGGCAGGCCACTTCACTGTCCGAAGCGAAAGAGGAAGGAGCCGAGGCAAGCGAGTGGGAAAGCTTTGTGTGCTAGTCAAACTAGAGCAACTCAAGCATAGGTCGTGTCGCTGGCAATGTCATTGAGATATAGATAGTGTGTGTCTGCAGATAAGCCTAACGGACATTTCCGCTTACCGTTCGCTTTCTACTCGAACACGTATGATGCGGTCATTCTTTGGAAGTTACAATATTGCGTAATGAAATTTCTCAAATTTCGGCTTCCACCATTAGCACCGACGCCACCGTTGTTGCCTGCTGCGAATTTGGCTTGCTAGCTACTGTTAGCAAACATTTGCAAAAAGGAAACTTCTCCGCACATCGCATTCCCTCTCGCAAAAGCAAAAGGGGTGCTTTGAGACTTATTTTGTATTTGTGAACACATCTGTGTTCATGACAATCTAGGTTACGTTTCTCGTTGACATTACCAGCGACACGATCACGTGCACGGTACTGTAACACTTCTGTAAAGGTACTGCACGTGTACGACCACGTGCCATCACCACGTGCCATTACACAGTACCGTTACCACGTGCACGTATTCTTCTGTAGGCCGTTGTTATAAACAAACAGAAACGTTAACAACTTACGGAACGACGGCGATGGATATCGCTTCCCCGGCATTTTGCCGGGCCTGTGGTGACGCTGTTCGTTTCGGACAGGAAAGAAGAATCTTGTCGTTGTCGGTCACAGTAGTTTTGTCATCGAAGTCGAGGAATTCTTCAAATCTTTTGTCGTAAAGCTGAAATGATAAAGACATGTAATTAATCAAGTACCTAACAGAGGAAAAAGTAAACATTGAATGTATAAATTAGACAAAGCTTACCTGAAGCTTTACGTGCTCGCTGACAGTGGCAGCTATATCCGAAGCCAGCAATGCCGTTAAAATATCTAGTCTTCCTCTTGCCCCACCAACGTTGATAAGTACCTTCTTGTCGCCAAAAATCGCAAGGCAAAGCGCAGCCATCGTCAGCTCGTGGAGAGTGTCACACGCAGAATGAAACTGACAGACGGGAGAATGTGGTGCCGGGCTTGGATGGAAATTTCCGAACGAACAATGTCCAGCATGAGTCAGCCCACTCTCCGATTCCTGGAACCCGTGAACCCAACTGTCAAAAAGGGGTCAAGTAGGCGAAGAAGGGCAACTCGGACAGCATATGTGGAGGAAGCCGGGTATGGCTGCAGTTTGTAAAAGTGCCGTTTGTAAAAGTGTAAAAGGCTGTTGCTCCAGGGCAGGAAATGCTGCAACCACTGCCCGTGATTGTAAAAGTCCGCGATAAAAAGGCTTGGGCTTGAGCGAAAGAGCAGGACGAACGTACAGGGCACCGTGTGCTTTTTTCGTTGCTTCGCTCAGAGTGGGGCTCTTCTTCACTTTTATTTATCCTGTATGATGGCGTCTTTTTCTCTCTTTTTTTGCCATAATTTGTGCGGGCCCTCTGCATTGTTCTTGTTATATTCGTAAATCGGATCCAGCGATCATAATATTTATAAAGTCGTCTAAAATTAGCTTAATCGTCGCTTCGTGGAAATATCCAGTGACACACATATCTGATGTCACTAGAAACAAAAAGCTGAAAGCGCTTGATACGAGAGTACTATAAAATAATCGGACATGTGTATAAAATAGTCGCGGTCACCTCACTCAAGATTGGAAATAAATAAATAAATAGACAAATCAATCACATACACACACTGAGTCTGCCTCCTGTATTATCTCGTGTTCGGGACTCCTATGGTACCCATCATCTCATTAGTTATAGTGACAAGAGTAATGGATTTTAACAATTTTATGAAATCTCTAAGGGGTTTGACAGCGATGTGCCAGGTTGGGCCATTTAGATCACAGTAGTGGAAACACCCTCTAAGTTTCATCAAAATGAGAAACCCAAGTGTCTAAACCCTCAATGATCTCTGTGAGCCCGCAAAAGAACAAGGGTACAGGACGTACAGCAATTTACAGAAAGCAGTCTGTGTGACCGTGGGCCTTTTTGTTGAGAGCTGCGCGATAATTCACGTGACCCCCTTCATTATTCATTCACGATAGCGGTCAGTATAATTGAGTCGGGTATGTCAACGTTTGGAACTCCCTCACGGGGAAGCCGGCAAAGCGTTGAGGCTTTGCCGCTGAACTGCAAATGAATCATTATTTCCCGCCTGACAACTGCCCCTGTCTTCTCTTCGCATTCTGTATCATTGTACGTGGGGACATTTGCTCACCACAGAACTGTAATTAATTGTTAATTAATAATGTATGGCATTGTTAGGCTAGGTTAGGCGAAGTCAATTTGGTTCTCCCTTGCTTATGACAGGCTGCTCGGTGAGCAACTGTTCGCCTTCGGTGGTTACTAAATGTGAGGGACGCAGTTATGAGTATAAAGCCACAATAAGGACGAAACAGCTGTCCCGTTCTGGTAGTGTGGCATTTTGGGATTTTATACCCATATTCAATAAGTACATCCATGAAGCTTCGGCTTTCAACTGAGGAGAATTCGAGAAAGCCACCCCTTTTGGGACCAAGCTATGGATTTGCCTCCATATGCTTACCTTCTTATGTACTTCACGAACACATTGCAACTATTCTCTCTCCCCTACCCGATAAATAAGAAAGAGTACCAATTCACTCTAAATCCTTCAAAGTTCTGGTGTGTCGAATGTCGGATAGCGGACGGATGCGGACGGTGCCGTGCGTTATAGCGAAATATATATAGAAATATAATATATATATATATTTTTCTCTCTCTCTATATATATATATATATATATATATATAGATAGATAGAAAATATTACACCTACTGTGTTTTATGTTGCTTAACTTAACCTTAATTTGTTATTGAACTTTTACGTGCAGGGTCTTCAACTTCACTGAAAAGTTACCCTGAACTGTTGAGGTATGAACGTGTTGTTGTTGCTATAGCTGGGGCTTAGAATTATTATTCAGATTAATCTTTCAATCAAAGAACGTGTTATCCTGGATTACTGTGGATTAGTTCAGAACTTGGGGAAAAGTGGTAGTACCGGCGGCGACTGGCGGCGACGATATCGCGGTGGCGTCTCCGACGGTGCGGCGGCGGCGGTGGTGGTAGTGCGATACCATGTGCGATACACGCTTGTTGTTGGCGTTTCCGACTGATACGTTGCACATTTCGGTATGGTGTTCGCGTAGTCCGCTGCAGTGGCCTCTCTAACTCATTTAGCCTCTTGAATCTGAATAGTAAGTACACAGACCAAATGTAGCAGCAAAGATGTACACGTGTTCAAGGTGCGCATACTTCTCCCCCGTGTTTCAGTTAGTCATGAATCACATTGCACTGGAGCATTCGCATGGAAGAGGCTTCAGCATTACATGCGGGCTCAACGGCTGCAGTAATACTTTCAAGAAGTATGATGCGTACAAGAAGCACGTACAGCAGAAGCACAGGGATGTACCACCATTGAGAAGTAGTGGACAGTCAAGGGCAGAAGACGGTACATCCGCAGATGCAGCGGAGCCTACCTCTGCCCAGCCAGATGCTGAATCAAGGTCAACGAGCACAAACCGCAATGAAACGTGCAGCCCTACGGAGTACATGAGCAACATGTTCAACAAACTGAAGAGACACCTTGTTCTGTTCAGCTTGAAAGTGACTGAAAAACATATGCTTCCAACATCTGTGTGTGAAGGTATATTCAAGCACATGAAAATTCTCCTGGAACTACTTTTAGAAGCATTTAGAACATATCTTGAAATGCTCATGTCAAGTGACAGGGTAACAGTGGATCCGGGTCATGATGTGTTATCAGCGTTGTCGAATGACGCGATTGACATGACATGGGACGTGATTAGCTCTGAGCATGTACGACTGAAGTACGTGAAAGACAACTTTCCTTTCGTCCAGCCAAAAGAAATCAACTTGAATGAGAACATCACTGGTCGGTCAGGCAGGCATGTGGTCTATTATGTCCCAATTCAGGACTTACTGACAAACTTAATGTCAACAGACTTGGGTGAACACATTCTCTCAGCACTGCCCAAATACAGTAAAGAACGCTCAGATGACCACGTCTTCAGTGACGTCTGTGATGGAGACTTTGTGCGAACCCGTACACTGATTCAGGAAGGTGTTGCTCGAACTCTCCTCTTGTTGCTCCACACTGATGAATTAGAAGTGGTGAATCCTATTGGCGCAGCACGTGGTGCACACAAACTTCTTTTTGTGTATGTAAGCCTGCTTGATTTGCACCCAAGATACAGGTCCAGACTAAGCTCAATATATCTTGTTCTTATCGTCAAGTATGCACTTCTGAAAGAGTACAGCCTCCACAGAATAATGGAGCCACTAATTGCTGACCTTAATTCCATCCAGTCAAATGGATTTGATGTTATGTTGGATGGCTCACCTGTTCACTTCAAAGCAACTGTCATCGGATTTTGCGGCGACAACCTGTCTCTGAACAGGCTCGGAGGCTTCACTTGTTGCTTCACTGCAGGTCGCGTGTGCCGTCACTGCCTTGCGAGAAGCACTAACCTACCATTGCTAACAGATGAATCTCGCTGTACATTGAGGACTGCAGAGGCACACAACAGTCACATATCTGCTGTAGAACTGAGCCCAGAAAATGTAAAGCTCTATGGAGTGAAGGAACGGTCCTTCCTGCTTGCACTTAGTGGATTTGATGTCACAAGCCAGCTTCTCCCAGACATAATGCACGATGTGCTAGAAGGAGGCATAAATGTTGTCCTCAAGGCTGTGCTAAATTCTTCGCTGTCTTTGAAGGTGCTGCTGAAAGAGCACTTCAGTGTGATAGACAACTTTCAGTATAAGCATCATGACATGCACAACAAGCCTGTGGCCATTTCACTCATGAACACTGGAAAAGTACAGAGTATAAAAGGAACAGCAAGCCAAAAACTATGCCTTTTCCGTCTTCTACCACAACTGCTTGGTGATCACGTCCCTGAAGGAAACACGGACTGGGATATTTATCTGCAGTATCGTGAAATTGTAAACATTCTTTTATCCGACAGGATACCTGTTGACTGCGTCAGCTATCTTGAAGTGCAGATAGCCTCATTTCTGAGAGCGTTTGTTCAACGGTACCCAGAGGTGAATATTACACAAAAGTTGCACTACCTGATTCACTATCCTAGGTACATTTCACTCTTTGGGCCTCCTCGCAACTTTTGGTCAATGCGATTCGAGGCCAAGCACTCTGCGCTGAAGACAATTGCAGTTCGTTCAAGAAGCTTCCTCAATGTTGCAAAGACTCTGGCCACAAGGGTACAGCTTGGACAGTGCTATGATGCCATGTCTCCATGCACAAATGACGGCCTTGAAGTTCCAGTGATGAATGATGTACGGTGGGAAGAATTGCCTGATTTAGTGAGGGAGAGTTTTGTCTTGCTGCCAGAACCGGACGAGAGAATTTTTGAAACGAGATGTGCCACTGTACATGCAAGCACATACAGAGAATGGGACATTTTGTGTGCTGGTTGGGAAGCCGAAGCACCAATGTTTGGTAAAATTATCAAGCTAATAATTTTCAGGGGATCTCTGCTTCTTTTTCTTCATATTCTCCACACATGTGGATTCTCCCGCCACAGGCAAGCCTATCAAGTCGTTTTCACAGATTCTTCTATGCAGATATCCCCAGGAGGTGAGCACAGCCATCAACCAAATAGATCTCTACAAGTACAAGAACCTTCATGAAATAGTGCCACAGTTTGAGTTGTTTGAAGCATAGTAACACTCACCTCACTGCAGTGAAAAGTGCCTTCTGTGTCAGACAATATGCTCTACTTTGTATTCTGTACTTTCATAGTGTTTTATGCAATACCACACTGATGCGTACACGAAGAGGGGAGTCAAGTCCTGTAGATCACATAAACAATTATTCATTATACACCTCCCTTATTCATTGTACACAGACATGTGGCACCATATCTCCTTTCCTCTTCCCTTTCTTTGTACAGCAGTGTATATGTCTATACTATATATACTTATGTGTGTCACCACTTCACTTTGTGCCTGAGGAAGCGTGGACCTCCACGCGAAAGCTTGTACAAATTAAACTTAAACAAAAATCTTCAGTGTCGGCTTCAATACCACACTGCCATAATCAATATTAATGCCATAATCTCAACTCTTTTGTCTTTGTGCCATCATTTTCCTGTGGAGTTTTCTCCATTGCTGGATGCTGTTTTATGCAATAACAGATTGCTGAAATGTTAAAGGGACAGTCTCGAACACCCTGTCACGTCACAACATCTATATGGGCGCATGAACATGGGTGTGAAATGAGCAAAAATAAGGTGCACTACTACACACGACCAAATTTGAAACCACCTGTAAGACTAATACACACTGCTGTTCTATCTTACACGTTTCTTATGCACATCTCGGTATTTTTGAAATTTTGAAGTCATTTCCACGTCTTTATTCAACGTGATGGATGTGTTAGCCCGCAACCCGTTACACTGAATCAAACCATGGGTCAGTATATGAGCTCATGCGCACACCGATGTGAAATGAGCAAAAATAGGGTGCACTACTACACACGACCAAATTTGAAACCACCTGTAAGACTAATACACACTGCTGTTCTATTTTGCACGTTTCTTATGCACATCTCGGTATTTTTGAAATTTTTAAGTCATTTCCACGTCATCTTTATTCAACGTGATGGATGTGTTAGCCCGCAACCCTTTACACTGAATCAAAGCATGGGTCAGTATATGAGCTCATGCGCACACCGATGTGAAATGAGCAAAAATAGGGTGCACTACTACACACGACCAAATTTGAAACCACCTGTAAGACTAATACACACTGCTGTTCTATTTTGCACGTTTCTTATGCACATCTCGGTATTTTTGAAATTTTTAAGTCATTTCCACGTCATCTTTATTCAACGTGATGGATGTGTTAGCCCGCAACCCTTTACACTGAATCAAAGCATGGGTCAGTATATGAGCTCATGCGCACACCGATGTGAAATGAGCAAAAATAGGGTGCACTACTACACACGACCAAATTTGAAACCACCTGTAAGACTAATACACACTGCTGTTCTATTTTGCACGTTTCTTATGCACATCTCGGTATTTTTGAAATTTTTAAGTCATTTCCACGTCATCTTTATTCAACGTGATGGATGTGTTAGCCCGCAACCCTTTACACTGAATCAAAGCATGGGTCAGTATATGAGCTCATGCGCACACCGATGTGAAATGAGCAAAAATAGGGTGCACTACTACACACGACCAAATTTGAAACCACCTGTAAGACTAATACACACTGCTGTTCTATTTTGCACGTTTCTTATGCACATCTCGGTATTTTTGAAATTTTTAAGTCATTTCCACGTCATCTTTATTCAACGTGATGGATGTGTTAGCCCGCAACCCTTTACACTGAATCAAAGCATGGGTCAGTATATGAGCTCATGCGCACACCGATGTGAAATGAGCAAAAATCGGGTGCACTACTACACACGACCAAATTTGAAATAACCTGTAAGACTAATACACACTGCTGTTCTATTTTGCACGTTTCTTATGCACATCTCGGTATTTTTGAAAATTTTAAGTCATTTCCACGTCTTCTTTATTCAACGTGATGGATGTGTTAGCCCGCAACCCTTTACACTGAATCAAAGCATGGGTCAGTATATGAGCTCATGCGCACACCGATGTGAAATGAGCAAAAATCGGGTGCACTACTACACACGACCAAATTTGAAATAACCTGTAAGACTAATACACACTGCTGTTCTATTTTGCACGTTTCTTATGCACATCTCGGTATTTTTGAAATTTTAAGTCATTTCCACGTCTTCTTTATTCAACGTGATGGATGTGTTAGCCCGCAACCCTTTACACTGAATCAAACCATGGGTCAGTATATGAGCTCATGCGCACACCGATGTGAAATGAGCAAAAATCGGGTGCACTACTACACACGACCAAATTTGAAATAACCTGTAAGACTAATACACACTGCTGTTCTATTTTGCACGTTTCTTATGCACATCTCGGTATTTTTGAAATTTTAAGTCATTTCCACGTCTTCTTTATTCAACGTGATGGATGTGTTAGCCCGCAACCCTTTACACTGAATCAAACCATGGGTCAGTATATGAGCTCATGCGCACACCGATGTGAAATGAGCAAAAATAGGGTGCACTACTACACACGACCAAATTTGAAACCACCTGTAAGACTAATACACACTGCTGTTCTATTTTGCACGTTTCTTATGCACATCTCGGTATTTTTGAAATTTTTAAGTCATTTCCACGTCATCTTTATTCAACGTGATGGATGTGTTAGCCCGCAACCCTTTACACTGAATCAAAGCATGGGTCAGTATATGAGCTCATGCGCACACCGATGTGAAATGAGCAAAAATAGGGTGCACTACTACACACGACCAAATTTGAAACCACCTGTAAGACTAATACACACTGCTGTTCTATTTTGCACGTTTCTTATGCACATCTCGGTATTTTTGAAATTTTTAAGTCATTTCCACGTCTTCTTTATTCAACGTGATGGATGTGTTAGCCCGCAACCCTTTACACTGAATCAAAGCATGGGTCAGTATATGAGCTCATGCGCACACCGATGTGAAATGAGCAAAAATAGGGTGCACTACTACACACGACCAAATTTGAAACCACCTGTAAGACTAATACACACTGCTGTTCTATTTTGCACGTTTCTTATGCACATCTCGGTATTTTTGAAATTTTAAGTCATTTCCACGTCATCTTTATTCAACGTGATGGATGTGTTAGCCCGCAACCCTTTACACTGAATCAAAGCATGGGTCAGTATATGAGCTCATGCGCACACCGATGTGAAATGAGCAAAAATAGGGTGCACTACTACACACGACCAAATTTGAAATAACCTGTAAGACTAATACACACTGCTGTTCTATTTTGCACGTTTCTTATGCACATCTCGGTATTTTTGAAATTTTTAAGTCATTTCCACGTCTTCTTTATTCAACGTGATGGATGTGTTAGCCCGCAACCCTTTACACTGAATCAAAGCATGGGTCAGTATATGAGCTCATGCGCACACCGATGTGAAATGAGCAAAAATCGGGTGCACTACTACACACGACCAAATTTGAAATAACCTGTAAGACTAATACACACTGCTGTTCTATTTTGCACGTTTCTTATGCACATCTCGGTATTTTTGAAATTTTAAGTCATTTCCACGTCTTCTTTATTCAACGTGATGGATGTGTTAGCCCGCAACCCTTTACACTGAATCAAACCATGGGTCAGTATATGAGCTCATGCGCACACCGATGTGAAATGAGCAAAAATCGGGTGCACTACTACACACGACCAAATTTGAAATAACCTGTAAGACTAATACACACTGCTGTTCTATTTTGCACGTTTCTTATGCACATCTCGGTATTTTTGAAAATTTTAAGTCATTTCCACGTCTTCTTTATTCAACGTGATGGATGTGTTAGCCCGCAACCCTTTACACTGAATCAAACCATGGGTCAGTATATGAGCTCATGCGCACACCGATGTGAAATGAGCAAAAATCGGGTGCACTACTACACACGACCAAATTTGAAATAACCTGTAAGACTAATACACACTGCTGTTCTATTTTGCACGTTTCTTATGCACATCTCGGTATTTTTGAAATTTTAAGTCATTTCCACGTCTTCTTTATTCAACGTGATGGATGTGTTAGCCCGCAACCCTTTACACTGAATCAAAACCATGGGTCAGTATATGAGCTCATGCGCACACCGATGTGAAATGAGCAAAAATCGGGTGCACTACTACACACGACCAAATTTGAAATAACCTGTAAGACTAATACACACTGCTGTTCTATTTTGCACGTTTCTTATGCACATCTCGGTATTTTTGAAAATTTTAAGTCATTTCCACGTCTTCTTTATTCAACGTGATGGATGTGTTAGCCCGCAACCCTTTACACTGAATCAAACCATGGGTCAGTATATGAGCTCATGCGCACACCGATGTGAAATGAGCAAAAATAGGGTGCACTACTACACACGACCAAATTTGAAACCACCTGTAAGACTAATTCACACTGCTGTTCTATTTTGCACGTTTCTTATGTACATCTCGGTATTTTTGAAATTTTTAAGTCATTTCCATGTCTTCTTTATTCAACGTGATGGATGTGTTAGCCCGCAACCCTTTACACTGAATCAAACCATGGGTCAGTATATGAGCCATGCGCACACCGATGTGAAATGAGCAAAAATAGGGTGCACTACTACACGCGACCAAATTTGAAACCACCTGTAAGACTAATACACACTGTTGTTCTATTTTGCACGTTTCTTATGCACATCTCGATATTTTTGAAATTTTTAAGTCATTTCCACGTCTTCTTTATTCAACGTGATGGATGTGTTAGCCCGCAACCCTTTACACTGAATCAAACCATGGGTCAGTATATGAGCCATGCGCACACCGATGTGAAAAGAGCAAAAATAGGGTGCACTACTACACACGACCAAATTTGAAACCACCTGTAAGACTAATACACACTGCTGTTCTATTTTGCACGTTTCTTATGCACATCTCGGTATTTTTGAAATTTTTAAGTCATTTCCACGTCTTCTTTATTCAACGTGATGGATGTGTTAGCCCGCAACCCTTTACACTGAATCAAACCATGGGTCAGTATATGAGCCCATGCGCAAACCGATGTGAAATGAGTAAAAATAGGGTGCACTACTACACACGACCAATTTGAAACCACCTGTAAGACTAATACACACTGCTGTTCTATTTTGCACGTTTCTTATGCACATCTCGGTATTTTTGAAATTTTAAGTCATTTCCACGTCTTCTTTATTCAACGTGATGGATGTGTTAGCCCGCAAACCCTTTACACTGAATCAAACCATGGGTCAGTATATGAGCCCATGCGCACACCGATGTGAAATGAGTAAAAATAGGGTGCACTACTACACACGACCAAATTTGAAACCACCTGTAAGACTAATACACACTGCTGTTCTATTTTGCACGTTTCTTATGCACATCTCGGTATTTTTGAAATTTTTAAGTCATTTCCACGTCTTCTTTATTCAACGTGATGGATGTGTTAGCCCGCAACCCTTTACACTGAATCAAACCATGGGTCAGTATATGAGCTCATGCGCACACCGATGTGAAATGAGCAAAAATAGGGTGCACTACTACACACGACCAAATTTGAAACCACCTGTAAGACTAATACACACTGCTGTTCTATTTTGCACGTTTCTTATGCACATCTCGGTATTTTTGAAATTTTTAGGTCATTTCCACGTCTCTTATTCAACGTGATGGATGTGTTAGCCCGCAACCCTTTACACTGAATCAAACCATGGGTCAGTATATGAGCTCATGCGCACACCGATGTGAAATGAGCAAAAATAGGGTGCACTACTACACACGACCAAATTTGAAACCACCTGTAAGACTAATACACACTGCTGTTCTATTTTGCACGTTTCTTATGCACATCTCGGTATTTTTGAAATTTTTAAGGTCATTTCCACGTCTTCTTATTCAACGTGATGGATGTGTTAGCCCGCAACCCTTTACACTGAATCAAACCATGGGTCAGTATATGAGCTCATGCGCACACCGATGTGAAATGAGCAAAAATAGGGTGCACTACTACACACGACCAAATTTGAAACCACCTGTAAGACTAATACACACTGCTGTTCTATTTTGCACGTTTCTTATGCACATCTCGGTATTTTTGAAATTTTTAGGTCATTTCCACGTCTTTATTCAACGTGATGGATGTGTTAGCCCGCAACCCTTTACACTGAATCAAACCATGGGTCAGTATATGAGCTCATGCGCACACCGATGTGAAATGAGCAAAAATAGGGTGCACTACTACACACGACCAAATTTGAAACCACCTGTAAGACTAATACACACTGCTGTTCTATTTTGCACGTTTCTTATGCACATCTCGGTATTTTTGAAATTTTTAGGTCATTTCCACGTCTTTATTCAACGTGATGGATGTGTTAGCCCGCAACCCTTTACACTGAATCAAACCATGGGTCAGTATATGAGCTCATGCGCACACCGATGTGAAATGAGCAAAAATAGGGTGCACTACTACACACGACCAAATTTGAAACAACCTGTAAGACTAATACACACTGCTGTTCTATTTTGCACGTTTCTTATGCACATCTCGGTATTTTTGAAATTTTTAGGTCATTTCCACGTCTTTATTCAACGTGATGGATGTGTTAGCCCGCAACCCTTTACACTGAATCAAACCATGGGTCAGTATATGAGCTCATGCGCACACCGATGTGAAATGAGCAAAAATAGGGTGCACTACTACACACGACCAAATTTGAAACCACCTGTAAGACTAATACACACTGCTGTTCTATTTTGCACGTTTCTTATGCACATCTCGGTATTTTTGAAATTTTTAGGTCATTTCCACGTCTTTATTCAACGTGATGGATGTGTTAGCCCGCAACCCTTTACACTGAATCAAACCATGGGTCAGTATATGAGCTCATGCGCACACCGATGTGAAATGAGCAAAAATAGGGTGCACTACTACACACGACCAAATTTGAAACCACCTGTAAGACTAATACACACTGCTGTTCTATTTTGCACGTTTCTTATGCACATCTCGGTATTTTTGAAATTTTTAGGTCATTTCCACGTCTTTATTCAACGTGATGGATGTGTTAGCCCGCAACCCTTTACACTGAATCAAACCATGGGTCAGTATATGAGCTCATGCGCACACCGATGTGAAATGAGCAAAAATAGGGTGCACTACTACACACGACCAAATTTGAAACCACCTGTAAGACTAATACACACTGCTGTTCTATTTTGCACGTTTCTTATGCACATCTCGGTATTTTTGAAATTTTTAAGTCATTTCCACGTCTTTATTCAACGTGATGGATGTGTTAGCCCGCAACCCTTTACACTGAATCAAACCATGGGTCAGTATATGAGCTCATGCGCACACCGATGTGAAATGAGCAAAAATAGGGTGCACTACTACACACGACCAAATTTGAAACCACCTGTAAGACTAATACACACTGCTGTTCTATTTGCACGTTTCTTATGCACATCTCGGTATTTTTGAAATTTTTAGGTCATTTCCACGTCTTTATTCAACGTGATGGATGTGTTAGCCCGCAACCCTTTACACTGAATCAAACCATGGGTCAGTATATGAGCTCATGCGCACACCGATGTGAAATGAGCAAAAATAGGGTGCACTACTACACACGACCAAATTGAAACCACCTGTAAGACTAATACACACTGCTGTTCTATTTTGCACGTTTCTTATGCACATCTCGGTATTTTTGAAATTTTTAAGTCATTTCCACGTCTTTATTCAACGTGATGGATGTGTTAGCCCGCAACCCTTTACACTGAATCAAACCATGGGTCAGTATATGAGCTCATGCGCACACCGATGTGAAATGAGCAAAAATAGGGTGCACTACTACACACGACCAAATTTGAAACCACCTGTAAGACTAATACACACTGCTGTTCTATTTTGCACGTTTCTTATGCACATCTCGGTATTTTTGAAATTTTTAAGGTCATTTCCACGTCTTTATTCAACGTGATGGATGTGTTAGCCCGCAACCCTTTACACTGAATCAAACCATGGGTCAGTATATGAGCTCATGCGCACACCGATGTGAAATGAGCAAAAATAGGGTGCACTACTACACACGACCAAATTTGAAACCACCTGTAAGACTAATACACACTGCTGTTCTATTTTGCACGTTTCTTATGCACATCTCGGTATTTTTGAAATTTTTAAGTCATTTCCACGTCTCTTTATTCAACGTGATGGATGTGTTAGCCCGCAACCCTTTACACTGAATCAAACCATGGGTCAGTATATGAGCTCATGCGCACACCGATGTGAAATGAGCAAAAATAGGGTGCACTACTACACACGACCAAATTTGAAACCACCTGTAAGACTAATACACACTGCTGTTCTATTTTGCACGTTTCTTATGCACATCTCGGTATTTTTGAAATTTTTAAGGTCATTTCCACGTCTTTTATTCAACGTGATGGATGTGTTAGCCCGCAACCCTTTACACTGAATCAAACCATGGGTCAGTATATGAGCTCATGCGCACACCGATGTGAAATGAGCAAAAATAGGGTGCACTACTACACACGACCAAATTTGAAACCACCTGTAAGACTAATACACACTGCTGTTCTATTTTGCACGTTTCTTATGCACATCTCGGTATTTTTGAAATTTTTAAGTCATTTCCACGTCTTTATTCAACGTGATGGATGTGTTAGCCCGCAACCCTTTACACTGAATCAAACCATGGGTCAGTATATGAGCTCATGCGCACACCGATGTGAAATGAGCAAAAATAGGGTGCACTACTACACACGACCAAATTTGAAACCATCTGTAAGACTAATTCACACTGCTGTTCTATTTTGCACGTTTCTTATGTACATCTCGGTATTTTTGAAATTTTAAGGTCATTTCCACGTCTTTATTCAACGTGATGGATGTGTTAGCCCGCAACCCTTTACACTGAATCAAACCATGGGTCAGTATATGAGCTCATGCGCACACCGATGTGAAAAGAGCAAAAATAGGGTGCACTACTACACACGACCAAATTTGAAACCACCTGTAAGACTAATACACACTGCTGTTCTATTTTGCACGTTTCTTATGCACATCTCGGTATTTTTGAAATTTTTAAGTCATTTCCACGTCTTCTTTATTCAACGTGATGGATGTGTTAGCCCGCAACCCTTTACACTGAATCAAACCATGGGTCAGTATATGAAGCTCATGCGCACACCGATGTGAAATGAGCAAAAATGGGGTGCACTACTACACACGACCAAATTTGAAACCACCTGTAAGACTAATACACACTGCTGTTCTATTTTGCACGTTTCTTATGCACATCTCGGTATTTTTGAAATTTTTAAGTCATTTCCACGTCTTCTTTATTCAACGTGATGGATGTGTTAGCCCGCAACCCTTTACACTGAATCAAACCATGGGTCAGTATATGAGCCCATGCGCAAACCGATGTGAAATGAGTAAAAATAGGGTGCACTACTACACACGACCAAATTTGAAACCACCTGTAAGACTAATACACACTGCTGTTCTATTTTGCACGTTTCTTATGCACATCTCGGTATTTTTGAAATTTTTAAGTCATTTCCACGTCTTCTTTATTCAACGTGATGGATGTGTTAGCCCGCAACCCTTTACACTGAATCAAACCATGGGTCAGTATATGAGCTCATGCGCACATCGATACATCTCGGTATTTTTGAAATTTTTAAGTCATTTCCACGTCTTCTTTATTCAACGTGATGGATGTGTTAGCCCGCAACCCTTTACACTGAATCAAACCATGGGTCAGTATATGAGCCCATGCGCACACCGATGTGAAATGAGCAAAAATGGGGTGCACTACTACACACGACCAAATTTGAAACCACCTGTAAGACTAATACACACTGCTGTTCTATTTTGCACGTTTCTTATGCACATCTCGGTATTTTTGAAAATTTTAAGTCATTTCCACGTCTTCTTTATTCAACGTGATGGATGTGTTAGCCCGCAACCCTTTACACTGAATCAAACCATGGGTCAGTATATGAGCCCATGCGCAAACCGATGTGAAATGAGTAAAAATAGGGTGCACTACTACACACGACCAAGTTTGAAACCACCTGTAAGACTAATACACACTGCTGTTCTATTTTGCACGTTTCTTATGCACATCTCGGTATTTTTGAAATTTTTAAGTCATTTCCACGTCTTCTTTATTCAACGTGATGGATGTGTTAGCCCGCAACCCTTTACACTGAATCAAACCATGGGTCAGTATATGAGCCCATGCGCACACCGATGTGAAATGAGCAAAAATGGGGTGCACTACTACACACGACCAAATTTGAAACCACCTGTAAGACTAATACACACTGCTGTTCTATTTTGCACGTTTCTTATGCACATCTCGGTATTTTTGAAATTTTTAAGTCATTTCCACGTCTTCTTTATTCAACGTGATGGATGTGTTAGCCCGCAACCCTTTACACTGAATCAAACCATGGGTCAGTATATGAGCCCATGCGCACACCGATGTGAAATGAGCAAAAATGGGGTGCACTACTACACACGACCAAATTTGAAACCACCTGTAAGACTAATACACACTGCTGTTCTATTTTGCACGTTTCTTATGTACATCTCGGTATTTTTGAAATTTTTAAGTCATTTCCACGTCTTCTTTATTCAACGTGATGGATGTGTTAGCCCGCAACCCTTTACACTGAATCAAACCATGGGTCAGTATATGAGCCCATGCGCACACCGATGTGAAATGAGCAAAAATAGGGTGCACTACTACACACGACCAAATTTGAAACCATCTGTAAGACTAATTCACACTGCTGTTCTATTTTGCACGTTTCTTATGTACATCTCGGTATTTTTGAAATTTTTAAGTCATTTCCATGTCTTCTTTATCCAACGTGATGGATGTGTTAGCCCGCAACCCTTTACACTGAATCAAACCATGGGTCAGTATATGAGCCCATGCGCACACCGATGTGAAAAGAGCAAAAATAGGGTGCACTACTACACACGACCAAATTTGAAACCACCTGTAAGACTAATACACACTGCTGTTCTATTTTGCACGTTTCTTATGCACATCTCGGTATTTTTGAAATTTTTAAATCATTTCCACGTCTTCTTTATTCAACGTGATGGATGTGTTAGCCCGCAACCCTTTACACTGAATCAAACCATGGGTCAGTATATGAGCTCATGCGCAAACCGATGTGAAATGAGTAAAAATAGGGTGCACTACTACACACGACCAAATTTGAAACCACCTGTAAGACTAATTCACACTGCTGTTCTATTTTGCACGTTTCTTATGCACATCTCGGTATTTTTGAAATTTTTAAGTCATTTCCACGTCTTCTTTATTCAACGTGATGGATGTGTTAGCCCGCAACCCTTTACACTGAATCAAACCATGGGTCAGTATATGAGCCCATGCGCACACCGATGTGAAATGAGCAAAAATAGGGTGCACTACTACACACGACCAAATTTGAAACCACCTGTAAGACTAATTCACACTGCTGTTCTATTTTGCACGTTTCTTATGTACATCTCGGTATTTTGAAATTTTTAAGTCATTTCCACGTCTTCTTTATTCAACGTGATGGATGTGTTAGCCCGCAACCCTTTACACTGAATCAAACCATGGGTCAGTATATGAGCTCATGCGCAAACCGATGTGAAATGAGTAAAAATAGGGTGCACTACTACACACGACCAAATTTGAAACCACCTGTAAGACTAATACACACTGCTGTTCTATTTTGCACGTTTCTTATGCACATCTCGGTATTTTTGAAATTTTTAAGTCATTTCCACGTCTTCTTTATTCAACGTGATGGATGTGTTAGCCCGCAACCCTTTACACTGAATCAAACCATGGGTCAGTATATGAGCTCATGCGCAAACCGATGTGAAATGAGTAAAAATAGGGTGCACTACTACACACGACCAAATTTGAAACCACCTGTAAGACTAATACACACTGCTGTTCTATTTTGCACGTTTCTTATGCACATCTCGGTATTTTTGAAATTTTTAAGTCATTTCCACGTCTTCTTTATTCAACGTGATGGATGTGTTAGCCCGCAACCCTTTACACTGAATCAAACCATGGGTCAGTATATGAGCTCATGCGCAAACCGATGTGAAATGAGTAAAAATAGGGTGCACTACTACACACGACCAAATTTGAAACCACCTGTAAGACTAATACACACTGCTGTTCTATTTTGCACGTTTCTTATGCACATCTCGGTATTTTTGAAATTTTTAAGTCATTTCCACGTCTTCTTTATTCAACGTGATGGATGTGTTAGCCCGCAACCCTTTACACTGAATCAAACCATGGGTCAGTATATGAGCTCATGCGCAAACCGATGTGAAATGAGTAAAAATAGGGTGCACTACTACACACGACCAAATTTGAAACCACCTGTAAGACTAATACACACTGCTGTTCTATTTTGCACGTTTCTTATGCACATCTCGGTATTTTTGAAATTTTTAAGTCATTTCCACGTCTTCTTTATTCAACGTGATGGATGTGTTAGCCCGCAACCCTTTACACTGAATCAAACCATGGGTCAGTATATGAGCTCATGCGCAAACCGATGTGAAATGAGTAAAAATAGGGTGCACTACTACACACGACCAAATTTGAAACCACCTGTAAGACTAATACACACTGCTGTTCTATTTTGCACGTTTCTTATGCACATCTCGGTATTTTTGAAATTTTTAAGTCATTTCCACGTCTTCTTTATTCAACGTGATGGATGTGTTAGCCCGCAACCCTTTACACTGAATCAAACCATGGGTCAGTATATGAGCTCATGCGCAAACCGATGTGAAATGAGTAAAAATAGGGTGCACTACTACACACGACCAAATTTGAAACCACCTGTAAGACTAATACACACTGCTGTTCTATTTTGCACGTTTCTTATGCACATCTCGGTATTTTTGAAATTTTTAAGTCATTTCCACGTCTTCTTTATTCAACGTGATGGATGTGTTATCCCGCAACCCTTTACACTGAATCAAACCATAGGTCAGTATATGAGCTCATGCGCAAACCGATGTGAAATGAGTAAAAATAGGGTGCACTACTACACACGACCAAATTTGAAACCACCTGTAAGACTAATACACACTGCTGTTCTATTTTGCACGTTTCTTATGCACATCTCGGTATTTTTGAAATTTTTAAGTCATTTCCACGTCTTCTTTATTCAACGTGATGGATGTGTTAGCCCGCAACCCTTTACACTGAATCAAACCATGGGTCAGTATATGAGCTCATGCGCAAACCGATGTGAAATGAGTAAAAATAGGGTGCACTACTACACACGACCAAATTTGAAACCACCTGTAAGACTAATACACACTGCTGTTCTATTTTGCACGTTTCTTATGCACATCTCGGTATTTTTGAAATTTTTAAGTCATTTCCACGTCTTCTTTATTCAACGTGATGGATGTGTTAGCCCGCAACCCTTTACACTGAATCAAACCATGGGTCAGTATATGAGCCCATGCGCACACCGATGTGAAATGAGCAAAAATAGGGTGCACTACTACACACGACCAAATTTGAAACCACCTGTAAGACTAATACACACTGCTGTTCTATTTTGCACGTTTCTTATGTACATCTCGGTATTTTTGAAATTTTTAAGTCATTTCCACGTCTTCTTTATTCAACGTGATGGATGTGTTAGCCCGCAACCCTTTACACTGAATCAAACCATGGGTCAGTATATGAGCTCATGCGCAAACCGATGTGAAATGAGTAAAAATAGGGTGCACTACTACACACGACCAAATTTGAAACCACCTGTAAGACTAATACACACTGCTGTTCTATTTTGCACGTTTCTTATGCACATCTCGGTATTTTTGAAATTTTTAAGTCATTTCCACGTCTTCTTTATTCAACGTGATGGATGTGTTATCCCGCAACCCTTTACACTGAATCAAACCATAGGTCAGTATATGAGCTCATGCGCAAACCGATGTGAAATGAGTAAAAATAGGGTGCACTACTACACACGACCAAATTTGAAACCACCTGTAAGACTAATACACACTGCTGTTCTATTTTGCACGTTTCTTATGCACATCTCGGTATTTTTGAAATTTTTAAGTCATTTCCACGTCTTCTTTATTCAACGTGATGGATGTGTTAGCCCGCAACCCTTTACACTGAATCAAACCATGGGTCAGTATATGAGCTCATGCGCAAACCGATGTGAAATGAGTAAAAATAGGGTGCACTACTACACACGACCAAATTTGAAACCACCTGTAAGACTAATACACACTGCTGTTCTATTTTGCACGTTTCTTATGCACATCTCGGTATTTTTGAAATTTTTAAGTCATTTCCACGTCTTCTTTATTCAACGTGATGGATGTGTTAGCCCGCAACCCTTTACACTGAATCAAACCATGGGTCAGTATATGAGCCCATGCGCACACCGATGTGAAATGAGCAAAAATAGGGTGCACTACTACACACGACCAAATTTGAAACCACCTGTAAGACTAATACACACTGCTGTTCTATTTTGCACGTTTCTTATGTACATCTCGGTATTTTTGAAATTTTTAAGTCATTTCCACGTCTTCTTTATTCAACGTGATGGATGTGTTAGCCCGCAACCCTTTACACTGAATCAAACCATGGGTCAGTATATGAGCTCATGCGCAAACCGATGTGAAATGAGTAAAAATAGGGTGCACTACTACACACGACCAAATTTGAAACCACCTGTAAGACTAATACACACTGTTGTTCTATTTTGCACGTTTCTTATGCACATCTCGATATTTTTGAAATTTTTAAGTCATTTCCACGTCTTCTTTATTCAACGTGATGGATGTGTTAGCCCGCAACCCTTTACACTGAATCAAACCATGGGTCAGTATATGAGCCCATGCGCACACCGATGTGAAATGAGCAAAAATGGGGTGCACTACTACACACGACCAAATTTGAAACCACCTGTAAGACTAATACACACTGCTGTTCTATTTTGCACGTTTCTTATGCACATCTCGGTATTTTTGAAATTTTTAAGTCATTTCCACGTCTTCTTTATTCAACGTGATGGATGTGTTAGCCCGCAACCCTTTACACTGAATCAAACCATGGGTCAGTATATGAGCTCATGCGCAAACCGATGTGAAATGAGTAAAAATAGGGTGCACTACTACACACGACCAAATTTGAAACCACCTGTAAGACTAATACACACTGCTGTTCTATTTTGCACGTTTCTTATGCACATCTCGGTATTTTTGAAATTTTTAAGTCATTTCCACGTCTTCTTTATTCAACGTGATGGATGTGTTAGCCCGCAACCCTTTACACTGAATCAAACCATGGGTCAGTATATGAGCTCATGCGCAAACCGATGTGAAATGAGTAAAAATGGGGTGCACTACTACACACGACCAAATTTGAAACCACCTGTAAGACTAATACACACTGCTGTTCTATTTTGCACGTTTCTTATGCACATCTCGGTATTTTTGAAATTTTTAAGTCATTTCCACGTCTTCTTTATTCAACGTGATGGATGTGTTAGCCCGCAACCCTTTACACTGAATCAAACCATGGGTCAGTATATGAGCCCATGCGCACACCGATGTGAAATGAGCAAAAATGGGGTGCACTACTACACACGACCAAATTTGAAACCACCTGTAAGACTAATACACACTGCTGTTCTATTTTGCACGTTTCTTATGCACATCTCGATATTTTTGAAATTTTTAAGTCATTTCCACGTCTTCTTTATTCAACGTGATGGATGTGTTAGCCCGCAACCCTTTACACTGAATCAAACCATGGGTCAGTATATGAGCTCATGCGCAAACCGATGTGAAATGAGTAAAAATAGGGTGCACTACTACACACGACCAAATTTGAAACCACCTGTAAGACTAATACACACTGCTGTTCTATTTTGCACGTTTCTTATGCACCTCTCGATATTTTTGAAATTTTTAAGTCATTTCCACGTCTTCTTTATTCAACGTGATGGATGTGTTAGCCCGCAACACTTTACACTGAATCAAACCATGGGTCAGTATATGAGCCCATGCGCACACCGATGTGAAATGAGCAAAAATGGGGTGCACTACTACACACGACCAAATTTGAAACCACCTGTAAGACTAATACACACTGCTGTTCTATTTTGCACGTTTCTTATGCACATCTCGGTATTTTTGAAATTTTTAAGTCATTTCCACGTCTTCTTTATTCAACGTGATGGATGTGTTAGCCCGCAACCCTTTACACTGAATCAAACCATGGGTCAGTATATGAGCTCATGCGCAAACCGATGTGAAATGAGTAAAAATAGGGTGCACTACTACACACGACCAAATTTGAAACCACCTGTAAGACTAATACACACTGCTGTTCTATTTTGCACGTTTCTTATGCACATCTCGGTATTTTTGAAATTTTTAAGTCATTTCCACGTCTTCTTTATTCAACGTGATGGATGTGTTAGCCCGCAACCCTTTACACTGAATCAAACCATGGGTCAGTATATGAGCTCATGCGCAAACCGATGTGAAATGAGTAAAAATAGGGTGCACTACTACACACGACCAAATTTGAAACCACCTGTAAGACTAATACACACTGCTGTTCTATTTTGCACGTTTCTTATGCACATCTCGGTATTTTTGAAATTTTTAAGTCATTTCCACGTCTTCTTTATTCAACGTGATGGATGTGTTAGCCCGCAACCCTTTACACTGAATCAAACCATGGGTCAGTATATGAGCTCATGCGCAAACCGATGTGAAATGAGTAAAAATAGGGTGCACTACTACACACGACCAAATTTGAAACCACCTGTAAGACTAATACACACTGCTGTTCTATTTTGCACGTTTCTTATGCACATCTCGGTATTTTTGAAATTTTTAAGTCATTTCCACGTCTTCTTTATTCAACGTGATGGATGTGTTAGCCCGCAACCCTTTACACTGAATCAAACCATGGGTCAGTATATGAGCTCATGCGCAAACCGATGTGAAATGAGTAAAAATGGGGTGCACTACTACACACGACCAAATTTGAAACCACCTGTAAGACTAATACACACTGCTGTTCTATTTTGCACGTTTCTTATGCACATCTCGGTATTTTTGAAATTTTTAAGTCATTTCCACGTCTTCTTTATTCAACGTGATGGATGTGTTAGCCCGCAACCCTTTACACTGAATCAAACCATGGGTCAGTATATGAGCTCATGCGCAAACCGATGTGAAATGAGTAAAAATAGGGTGCACTACTACACACGACCAAATTTGAAACCACCTGTAAGACTAATACACACTGCTGTTCTATTTTGCACGTTTCTTATGCACATCTCGGTATTTTTGAAATTTTTAAGTCATTTCCACGTCTTCTTTATTCAACGTGATGGATGTGTTAGCCCGCAACCCTTTACACTGAATCAAACCATGGGTCAGTATATGAGCTCATGCGCAAACCGATGTGAAATGAGTAAAAATAGGGTGCACTACTACACACGACCAAATTTGAAACCACCTGTAAGACTAATACACACTGCTGTTCTATTTTGCACGTTTCTTATGCACATCTCGGTATTTTTGAAATTTTTAAGTCATTTCCACGTCTTCTTTATTCAACGTGATGGATGTGTTAGCCCGCAACCCTTTACACTGAATCAAACCATGGGTCAGTATATGAGCTCATGCGCAAACCGATGTGAAATGAGTAAAAATGGGGTGCACTACTACACACGACCAAATTTGAAACCACCTGTAAGACTAATACACACTGCTGTTCTATTTTGCACGTTTCTTATGCACATCTCGGTATTTTTGAAATTTTTAAGTCATTTCCACGTCTTCTTTATTCAGCGTGATGGATGTGTTAGCCCGCAACCCTTTACACTGAATCAAACCATGGGTCAGTATATGAGCTCATGCGCAAACCGATGTGAAATGAGTAAAAATAGGGTGCACTACTACACACGACCAAATTTGAAACCACCTGTAAGACTAATACACACTGCTGTTCTATTTTGCACGTTTCTTATGCACATCTCGGTATTTTTGAAATTTTTAAGTCATTTCCACGTCTTCTTTATTCAACGTGATGGATGTGTTAGCCCGCAACCCTTTACACTGAATCAAACCATGGGTCAGTATATGAGCTCATGCGCAAACCGATGTGAAATGAGTAAAAATAGGGTGCACTACTACACACGACCAAATTTGAAACCACCTGTAAGACTAATACACACTGCTGTTCTATTTTGCACGTTTCTTATGCACATCTCGGTATTTTTGAAATTTTTAAGTCATTTCCACGTCTTCTTTATTCAACGTGATGGATGTGTTAGCCCGCAACCCTTTACACTGAATCAAACCATGGGTCAGTATATGAGCTCATGCGCAAACCGATGTGAAATGAGTAAAAATGGGGTGCACTACTACACACGACCAAATTTGAAACCACCTGTAAGACTAATACACACTGCTGTTCTATTTTGCACGTCTCTTATGCACATCTCGGTATTTTTGAAATTTTTAAGTCATTTCCACGTCTTCTTTATTCAACGTGATGGATGTGTTAGCCCGCAACCCTTTACACTGAATCAAACCATGGGTCAGTATATGAGCTCATGCGCAAACCGATGTGAAATGAGTAAAAATAGGGTGCACTACTACACACGACCAAATTTGAAACCACCTGTAAGACTAATACACACTGCTGTTCTATTTTGCACGTTTCTTATGCACATCTCGGTATTTTTGAAATTTTTAAGTCATTTCCACGTCTTCTTTATTCAACGTGATGGATGTGTTAGCCCGCAACCCTTTACACTGAATCAAACCATGGGTCAGTATATGAGCTCATGCGCAAACCGATGTGAAATGAGTAAAAATGGGGTGCACTACTACACACGACCAAATTTGAAACCACCTGTAAGACTAATACACACTGCTGTTCTATTTTGCACGTTTCTTATGCACATCTCGGTATTTTTGAAATTTTTAAGTCATTTCCACGTCTTCTTTATTCAACGTGATGGATGTGTTAGCCCGCAACCCTTTACACTGAATCAAACCATGGGTCAGTATATGAGCTCATGCGCAAACCGATGTGAAATGAGTAAAAATAGGGTGCACTACTACACACGACCAAATTTGAAACCACCTGTAAGACTAATACACACTGCTGTTCTATTTTGCACGTTTCTTATGCACATCTCGGTATTTTTGAAATTTTTAAGTCATTTCCACGTCTTCTTTATTCAACGTGATGGATGTGTTAGCCCGCAACCCTTTACACTGAATCAAACCATGGGTCAGTATATGAGCTCATGCGCAAACCGATGTGAAATGAGTAAAAATAGGGTGCACTACTACACACGACCAAATTTGAAACCACCTGTAAGACTAATGCACACTGCTGTTCTATTTTGCACGTTTCTTATGCACATCTCGGTATTTTTGAAATTTTTAAGTCATTTCCACGTCTTCTTTATTCAACGTGATGGATGTGTTAGCCCGCAACCCTTTACACTGAATCAAACCATGGGTCAGTATATGAGCTCATGCGCAAACCGATGTGAAATGAGTAAAAATGGGGTGCACTACTACACACGACCAAATTTGAAACCACCTGTAAGACTAATACACACTGCTGTTCTATTTTGCACGTTTCTTATGCACATCTCGGTATTTTTGAAATTTTTATGTCATTTCCACGTCTTCTTTATTCAACGTGATGGATGTGTTAGCCCGCAACCCTTTACACTGAATCAAACCATGGGTCAGTATATGAGCTCATGCGCAAACCGATGTGAAATGAGTAAAAATGGGGTGCACTACTACACACGACCAAATTTGAAACCACCTGTAAGACTAATACACACTGCTGTTCTATTTTGCACGTTTCTTATGCACATCTCGGTATTTTTGAAATTTTTAAGTCATTTCCACGTCTTCTTTATTCAACGTGATGGATGTGTTAGCCCGCAACCCTTTACACTGAATCAAACCATGGGTCAGTATATGAGCTCATGCGCAAACCGATGTGAAATGAGTAAAAATAGGGTGCACTACTACACACGACCAAATTTGAAACCACCTGTAAGACTAATACACACTGCTGTTCTATTTTGCACGTTTCTTATGCACATCTCGGTATTTTTGAAATTTTTAAGGCATTTCCACGTCTTCTTTATTCAACGTGATGGATGTGTTAGCCCGCAACCCTTTACACTGAATCAAACCATGGGTCAGTACACCCTAAGAAAAAAGAGAGTATACATAACTCTTTTATCGGTGTAAAAATTCTGTCACTGACATCACTCTTTTAGGGAGTAATTATAACGCTCTGAAGCCTAAGAGGAAAGGTATGCTGTTGGCAGGTCGGAAGGTTACCCTCAAATAGGGTGAGTCAAGTTGCCCTGTGATCAGCCTAAAGTTTGTACCCACCAGGGTGAGCATATCGTGCTCTTTGTGCGCGTTGTGTATTTACACTCCTCAATTTTAACTCTATAGAGCGCTATTCTTTAGCACTTTACAGGGTTATAATTTCACTCTCTGATGGGGGTATCGTTACACGCAAAGGGGGTAAGAGTTTATGCTGGCCGTAGCATAGCATGATCACGCCTCAGCTGTGCAACATTTTTACTCTGTAAGTGAGTTGCGTTTCTCAGCGCTTCAGAAGTGCGTGTACTTAACCCGCATAAGTGTTATTGCCTTCACGCGGCAAGCGGAGTTATACATCTACTCTTCTACGAAGTAGTCCTTCAACGCTGCCACCGCCTTTCGTGGTTGTGCTCACGTGGGTGACATAGTTACTGCTTACAAGAGTCAATTTCGCTCTCTCAGAACTAGGCTACCTACAAAGTCTTGAAGAAAGCACTCCTGCAGTCTTGCTGGGAGTGATATGGACGAGCTTTATAGGATTGTTTCCACGTGAATAGTGTGTAAAACGCGCTCCAGATGCAGATATCTTCATCCTGTCCGTAGCCTTTCAACTTCACCGGGAAAGCTGTATCCCGCAAATGCTCAGACCGTGGTGTCACGCATTAGAAAGCCCCGTAGGTAAGCGGCATAATAGCCCCATCATGACAAAGATGCAAATATATGCTGAACAGAAAGAAACAAGCGTCTTTATTGCCTTCATTCCAAGATGTAGCTCCTGATTGACTCCACACATTTGGTTTCCAACAGGCTTTTTGACTCCGATCTTGGGAGTCCGAGAAAACGATCAAGAACAGAGAACGTTCGCCTCAGCTTAGGGTCATACACAATGTCATACACCCAGTAAATCATAATGACCGTGGCAATCCCTGATACAAAGTCCGCAGTCCTGATCATGAGTCCTTCAATTGTTACGGTCACCTCCATTGATGCGTTGTATATATCTCCGGACACCTTCATCACCGGGTAGGGGAATGCCTGGTTGTCCTGAAAATGCAAATGTGTAATAGTCAGCAAATGAAGCAGCAAAATAGATTGTACCAACAACAATAGTAAATGATGATTGCGAACAGTGGCTTTCGAACAGCTGTAATTTCTTGTATGCAATCCCTGGCGAAGCGTCTACATGCTGCTAGCGACCACTGTATAATGAAGTATAATGAAGGATTAATGCAAAGGAATAATGGATGTAGTTCCGTATCGGGACCACTGGCTTTTTTTAAAGAAAAACGAATAAAAACAAAAATAAAACGCTTTTACGTGAAAGTGGAAGTAATTAGTAACGATATTGACCAGGAATGACCCTCGTATATTGCGTAAAACGTATAAAAATTGAATTTTATCGCCGGTTTCTTGATGGCGATCCACCACATTGGCTGAGGACCTTACTGACCTAACCCGAGGCACAGTCTCGACGCCCGCACCGCCTAGTGCGTGCCGGGGGGGGGGGCGCCCCCCAGACCCCCCCCCCCAAATCTGTAGAACCTAACTTAACTTAACCTCACTAAAGTGAGGTGATTTATCCCATTTCAACGACCCTACCTTTCGCAAGACGGAAAGTTTCGAATCCGTTAGGCTTAGCATTCCCGTCTTTCTCCTGCGCTAAAAGTGAATCAGTCGGGGTTGTTGAAATGCATATAAAGAACTTCTAGTCCACAGCATTTTATAATTCTTACATTTTTAGATTCAGTATATGATCTTCCACTTCTATGCAATATTTACTTTCCTAACCGTTTCACTAATTTTTAAAAACGAGTGGTCCCGATACGGAACCACGCCCGGATTAATGCATGAATGTCGCTCCTGGTATCGCTTAGGAGTCAAAAAAGCAACATGCGCACTGTTACGAAATAGAAAGCAGGAGAGCAACGTACTCGCCTCGATACCAAGGTGAAAGTAACTTTAATGAACAATACTTGTCCGTGTTCGCGCACATTTTGTGCGTCTTCGTCTTCCTCATGTACAAAACTCGCTTAGTAATCCTCCAAGAACAGTGAATTGTGCTGGAGGTGATTGAAACTTAGTACAAAATGTGTACAATACTCACATTTCCGAAAAAGTACTTCGACGACTCCTTTACAAGATGCGGAAGTGCACAGAGGGTCGTCACCGCCATGAAGCCTGTTGGCGACAAAATATCAACACAAAGGGATTAGTGTTAAGCCGCCCTTATGTTGAGACAAAGCGACTAGCCAGTGTAATTGCAATCCGACGTAGACGACAGGAAGAAAAGCAGCCTATAAGACAGAATAAAAGCACACAAGTTTCGTATTGCTGTTCAGGAAGTTTAAGAAAGCGCCCCGACCATCTTTTTCTTCTTCACTTTTCGCTTCCTTCATTTTCTACTCGTGCCTTTCCACGACGTGTGTAGCCGAGTGTCTCTGCGCCGCACAGCTCAGAACTGCAGCACGGTGATTGCTGATGAAGACCTGCATCGAGCATTCAAGGTCGACGCCAGTTATTCGCTTGAACTCGCTGCATATCTGCGAAGGAACAAACGTGCAGTATCTTGAAGCCGAATTGAATATGTTATTGTAGAACTGCCTACTTACAAAGGCATTCTTCCGGTATGTCCTATGTTACTTATGCGCCTATTTATTTTAAGTGTGACGTATTTTGATACCATAGTCACTTGTAATATCTCATATAAGAGGGCTTCTGTGACAAGTCAACAAACCGAAGTCAACCACAGGTTAACACAAGTCCAGGCCGGCAATAACAGTGTGCGTTTACCACGTTTACGGAACGCAAACAGTGAGGCACGCTGTACAATCTAAGAAAGGTGTACTGTACTCATGTATATAGTAGGAATCAATGAAATGTAGCGGGCGACTCACATCATCCAGGACGAGGGCTCGGGGTCTGACAAGTTTTTTTTCTTTTTTGATTATCGTTTAAAACGTTAGCGTTTAAATGTCTGAAACGTCATTTAAGTAAACATTTAGTTTGGGAAATGTTTCACGCGAAAACATCGTGGAACGAAACATTCAAACGAAAACGTTTGGACGATTATGCATTTGATAAAGTGCTCCATCTAGGGCATAACTTCCCGACGCCAAGATTTACTGGATGGACTAGGCTATGTGTGTTATGTTTAAGCGTGTTTCCCGTTCCGTTTATGGCCCAGTCATAACACAGCAATTTTGTCTGTAGTGGTGCAGTGAAAAGGGCTCACCTCCTCTCTCAGATTTAAAGCCGGCCACTGCGCAAGGATATCTTGAGCAGAACGCGGACATTCGATGATCCATGTTCTGCGGGCTGACGCAGTTCGCTCCATCGAATCGTGAATCAAAGCACTTGAAACCTGTGCGTTCTTCCTCATCTCTCGAATCATCAACTGTTTGTGTCCCTCGATTGAAATGTCATCCTCGCCCGCACAGCTTGGCATCTAAATAAGGAGACGATCATTATGACAAACACGCAGAGCAGAATGACATGAGGACGAACACGAACGAACAACGTGTTTTCAACATACAAACGACGGACGGCCTGTCTTTGTGTACACCTCAGTGGGCTGGTCTGAACTGGGCATCTTCCTGGAGGATTTCTGCCGACGCTCCTTAGCAGCCGCTACCTCAGGAACCTCTGTCATCTTTTTCCGCTCATTTCTTGTCCGGAAGTTTATGGAGCGTTGCCAAGATCCCTGTTTTAGGGCAACGTGCTATCAATGTAGTACTATGGTTGGCCTTCATCTCACACTGGCTGATATTTAGATGTAACGAGTCCACACCAAAAGAAAAGACATAAAGGTCAAAGCTCTTACGAAACCGCTGCCGGTGCTGTCCTTCAGTGCTGGATATTTCAGAACTAACTGCCGCGCAGATTCGTAGTAAAGGTTCAGCTTAGCTGGGTACCTATAACGCATTAATATGTCAGCCAGGCCATCTCCTATGCTCCCTTTGGCCTTGTGCCAACATTAGCATGCTACTAACAATGTGTAGCGCAGAATATCAGAGTATAGCCAGCGCACGATTTTCGTCCGAAGAGGGTCCGGTACTTTGTTGCCCGTTAAGATCTTCACCTCCTGGTCGATGTCACGTGGAGGCTCTGAAATAATGTAGGGGAGTTGTGCCACCGGTCTAGGCTGTTCCAATCTGCGAGAGTACAACAGCAGCATATATTATATGCTAGGAAATGAAACTTTACGATGGGAGATAGCCATGAATGACGCCACAGTATTGCACCCCAAACGACAAATGTATTGCGCCCGGAAAGGGCAGTAGTAGGAATATGGCCCAAGAAAAAGCAGAAGAGCATTTTAAAGCGCAGGATGTCCGCTCATACCTCACTGCATACCTCACTACATTTAGTGGTTGGTTCTCCGGTACTGATGGTCCGGCTTGGCTATGGCCAGGTGGTGCGTCGTCCTTTTCACTTGACAGAATATGAATTAGGTCATCGCCTTGCAACGTTGTATCGTCATCGACGTCCACGTATTCCTTGAAGCGTTTATTGAAGACCTGGAACTAGTTCGCAAAAATAAAAACATAAATATAGGGAAACATGTTAGTTGCTAAGAAGTGTATCACGGCATTGTTACAGCTTTCCTTTCGTGCGTACGTTATCTCAAAAGTCGATGCCAGTCCTACGGCCAAATTCCTAGACGAGCCTCGACTCAGCGCTCAAACAAATCAGTGCTCCACCGCTTAAGGAGCGGTGTATATACAGGGTGTCCCAGAACACGTGCCATTGAATTATAATAAAAAACTACGCCACCTAGAATCATGCGGTCAACAGCATTTGTTCTTATTAGGTTTTTGCCACCTCCTAATGTGAATGTCATGTACTCCAAGTTTTATTATGTAAATATTTGCGAACTGAACTCGGAAATTTGCCAAGTAAAGGTCACTTTTTTACCCCACCAATATGAAGACCATGCCGAATTCACTCAAATGCATGATAATTCACAGTGATACTCACGAGGTATCCCATCGGAAAAAATAGCCGAATATCATGCTTTTCGGAGCACCGGACCATAGCGCGCGATGACTTTTTGAGCGCAATCGCTCCCAGTGCGACGAAAGGAGGTTCCAAAGCCAGCCCACAGAGTGTGAGTAGAAAAAGTAACAGTTCCTAAAATTGGGAGAGGGAAAGCATTATCCCAGCGAAAGTCGGACGTGATAAGCCGCGCCTGTTTTATCTCTTTCTGCGATGTCGGGGAGGGCTGGGTTTCCAACCTCCTTTCGTCGGACTGAAAAATTCATCGTGCGCTATTCTGTGCGACCTCCGTAGAGTATGATGTTCGGCTATTTTTTCCGATGGATAGCTTCTGAATATCCCTGTCAATTATCATTAATTTGACTAAATTAGACACGCTCTTCACATTGGTGGGGTAAAAAAGTGTGGTGGGGTAATTGGTGGGGTCTTAAGCCCGCAAAAATTTACATAATTAAATTTACGTTACACGACATTCACACGAGGAGGTGGCAAAAACCCAGTAAGAACAAATGCCATCGACCGCATGACTCTAGGTGGTGTAGTTTTTTTATTATAATTCAATGACACGTTTTCTGGGACACCCTGTATAGTACATCTAATAGCAGTATCTTGTGCGATTTCCACAAAATTTTGTTTGTGACGTTTTTGTTTGTTTGTTTTGTTTTTGTTTGTGACGCAGGGGGAAGCAGATAAAGCCATGCAAGATTGCCTTCGAAAGCTCCCAACATAGTCTAACCACGGCCCGCTTGCACGAAACTTCTACTAAGATCCTAACCTTGAGGAATGTCCTTTAGCGCAGCCTTGCTAGTGCTTGTGTCACGTGCTACTGACGTACACTTTATCAGCGAAATGCACTGCCAGAGCTGCGCCAAAGGAAATGCCTCAAGATTAGGATCCTAGCCGAAGTTCCGTGCAAGCGGGCCGCATTGCAAAAGGTTGTGGAAAATTGTAACGTTACCGAGGAACTCCAGTGCCACTTTCATTGCCTCACACGCACCTCCTGCCCTCATTTTTCAACCATACTACCTGAGGTAACTTTGTGATTACATCACCCCTTTTGAGCAATTCAAGCCTCGCCGTTCTGGTCATCTTCAACAATCAAGCAATCCTTGGCGCTTCGGGGCACCCTCTTTGGTGACCCACATGCCCAGTAAAATACACTAAACAACTACGGTATGCTAAAATGAGTCACTCAACCCGGGTTATAGACCACGACCTCCTTTGAACTCGTACTAAGAACTCGACAGTTCCTTTGAGCTAGATTACAGCCGACACGCTGTATGCGAGTAAATGGAAATGCGTCAACCCACCTGCGTCTTTGACGCCAGATTCTTCAGCGAAGTGCGCTGAATAGCTGCTTCCAGGTCGCACAACTTGTGTTCACCGCCGATAGCAATAACCTTCTTCCGTTTGCCGTGCACAACTAGGCATGTTATTTCAGACATAGCGGAAGCAAAACACAGTAGAATGCCGCAAGAGAGGCACTGCGTAACTCCTGAGACCACACAACCCACTAAGGAGGTAAAGAATACGATTGCTTTGGGTTGGAACCGATGGCGACAGTGCAGCACATTCAGCGCAGTCTTGAACAAGCGAATTTTATCAGATCCTCCCAACCATCTCTATCTCTCTCTCCCTTTTCCGTGATTAGCTAGGCGGAAATGCACACCTGTGTTGTCATCCAAGTCTTCTTGCCATGCGGGAGGTGGGAGCGCCTGTCCTGTTAAACAGATATGCCAGTGTATCAGTGCAGCCGTTGCTCGTATTTTTCGCAAGTCTTCATACAAGTTGCAAGCCATATTGGCACAGTCCACGCAGGGGAACCTCATTTCAAAATCCTTTGCGATTTAGATAGCGACTCGGGCCCCTGCAATCGCCAGTTCCCGTCGTACGAACCGTACAGAAGGCACCTGTACCGATGCCACAGGGATTTCTTGGTTACTGGATACATGGGGAACAGCGATAGTGGTCGAGATGAATCGGTATGCATGAAAATTTTCCCTGAGCCTTAGAGTAGCCCTACTCGAGTTTAGCACACGTTCAGGGCACTTTGTATAAAGAGTAGTGACCGGGCGAAGGAAGTTCGACGATAAGAGAACAAATCGAGCGAGTATGAATGGGGGTAAATGCCAACTGTGACTCCCCTTGTTGAGTTCTACTATCACCTGCTATCACTACTCTGCGCACCAAGCCCGACGCCCCATCTAGCAACAATAGCAATAGATGATAAGGGTTGTGGGAGCCTTTTCCCACTCTCGGAGGCAAAGCCCGTCCCTTCGACTCCCGTGGAAAGCAGGGCACAACTATAAACACAAGATATACTAAACAACCGCTATTTTAATAACTTACATGTTACAGTCTCTATCTTGTCCGCACCCACGTCCACACTGGCTGAGTAAAAACCCTTCGTCCTCCTCCTTTTTACCTCCAGTCCTTCACCTCTTCGTCATCCCCCAATGCCCCAACTTCTTCCTCCACTTCGCCCCACAGGGTGAGGTACGGAGCTTTGCCATATCCAGCTACACACGTTGCCACTGGCACTCTTGCGTAGCAGAAACGTCTATCACTGCACTTCAGTAATCAATCCAGCAAACCAGTGGAACAGGGATGTCATAAAAATCACAGCGGCGATGCAGAAAATGTATGCTAGAGCAAGAAACTACTGAATTTGTCTGCCCACTTTCGTTTTTCACTTTCTGGTTACTGGAAAAATTATTTAACCTAACGGACCGAGTCTACTTCTAACTTTTGTTCCAGTCTGTGTAGCAGTATTAGAGTACTATACATGTAGAAATGCACTTTTATGGTCGAAATGTCTTGCCCGTCACCTTCTGATGTACTTTTCATGCGTGAGCTTACCACGTGTTATTGTCCTGACTGTGCAGGCAGCATCAGAAGCATCAGAGTCCCAAATGTGGTCTCAAGAGAGCGCGGGCACATGGGAAGGCGGAGAGGAATTCTCGCAACTGGAGGACGAAGACATTGACGACGACACAGCATCTTCTATTGTGGAGTTCATGCGCGGTGTAAATCTCCGTCTATTCAACATGTACGTCAAGATTAGGGAACTGTATTTGTTGCCATGCACAGTTGTCCATGGAATTGTGAGTGACGTCAAGGAGCTGTTTATTCTCGTCATGAAACGCTACAGTCGTCACGTGGGGGCACTTCTTACGGGACACAATATATCAAGTAACGTTTGTGACGATGTGCTCCGTTGTTTCGGACGCGACGTGGTTGATGATCTATGGTCAGACTGAACTCTGAACACTCAGTCACACAGCTGTGCGCCCGCAACATGCGCTATGTGCACCCACAGAAGTGTCGCTGGGAGATTCCGTACAGATGTGTTTTATCATATCCCTATCTCTAACGTGTTATCGAACTTAGTGAAATCAAAACAAGTTTTGGAACATGTACTCACTTGGGACCCTAGCGTACAATTTAGCCCTCGGGACCCCCTTTGCGATGTAACCGACGGTACGTTTGTGCAGTCAAAGAATATTCTTCGCAGTGCCGATTGCTACACATTGCTTTTGTTGTTGTATACCGATGAGTTTGGCGTGTGTAACCCGCTGGGCGCGGGAGCAGCCAACCACAAAATCCTTGCTGTTTATTTCGCACTTGTTAACTTACATCCACGATATCGGTCAAAGGTACAGCTAATCCATATTGTAATGGTAGCTGAGTACCGGCTTATTACGAAGTACGGGCTAGTAGCGGTGATGCAACCTGTCGTATCAGAAATACAAACAATATCCACTGTGGGTGTTGATGTCTCCTTCGATAGCGGGAATGTACGCATTAAGGGATATGTCATCGGGTGGGTCGGAGAGAACCTGTCTATGCACAGGATCGGTGGTTTCACCATGTCTTTTAATTATGGCAGGATCTGTAGGTTCTGTTTAACTCAGTCACAGGACCTGGATACCTTTACGAGAGAACAAGACACTGTGATTAGGACAGCTGAAACACACAAGAGCCACCTGAGAGCAGTTGCCCTAGATGCAAACAATGCTAGTCTGTATGGCGTCACCGGCCATTCGCCTCTGTTAGCCCTGTCCGACTTCGACGTCACTAACCAGCTGCTGCCGGACGCTATGCACGATATCCTGGAGGGGGCCATTAATTTCGTTCTGAAAAATGTCCTCTGTGGCTTAGTGAGGTCAGGTACACTTTCGGCGGTTGACTTCGAAGCGGTTACTAAGTTCCCGTATGGCTTTCACGACAGGCACAACAAACCCGTGAAAATGACGTCCGCCTTTTTGAGGCCATCCGGGAGGATAAAAGGCAAAGCATCCCAAAAGTATTGCTTATTTCGGCTTTTCCCACAAATTTTTTGGGGGAATGTTCCAGTTGGCAACCATAACTGGGAGATATATCTTGAATTCCGCGAAATTGTGAACATTATCCTTGCTCAATGCATTCCACGCGACTGCATTGGATACCTCGAAGTTCGAATTGACGCCTTTCTACGGCACTTCCATGAAGGGTACCCAGATGTAAAACTGATACCGAAACTCCACTATCTCGTTCACTACCCCAGGTTTATTGAGATGTTTGGCCCCGCCAGGCGTTACTGGAGCATGCGATTCGAATCTAAGCACTCCTACTTTAAGACAATAGCCGTACGATCACGAAACTTCAGGAATATTTGTAGGACATGGCCACACGACATCAAGTTTTGCAAGCGTACTTATTTTCGGACCTGAAGCTTAGTCGACCCTGTCGTCGCTACACGATCGCGCGAAGTCCTTTGGGAGGATATTTCGCAGCTGATGCGTTCATTATTTTCATACCCTCCACACGATGGAGAGGTAGTATGCCGCGCGTCCTCTGTTACGGTGAAAGAGTGCACTATATAAAGTGTGTGATGTGTTTTGGACGGGTTGGGAAGATGAAACACCAGTATTTTCACAAGTCGAGGCTGTTTTTATCTTCAGAAAAAAACGCCTGTCATCATTACTCATGTACTCGATACCATATCGTTTAAACAGGCACAGGTGCAGCATTGAAGCTCTGCGAACGGGGCGGGCTCTCGTTGCTTAATCCTGGATGTGAAAAGGATCCTGCCCCAATGGACGCGTATAAGAACTCCGGGTACATTGAGCTCGTACCGTACTATGAACTTTTCCAAAAAGTGCAATAGAAAATGTCACGCGTGGCTTCTGTGTGTTCTACGCATGTATGCCTCTCTTGAGTGCATCTGTAGCCCTTGTTCTAAAGCCGACACCTAAAGTTAGGCGCTTCGCTGATCATCTTTTCCATTGTGCAGTCTAGTATTTGGGGCGGTCGACGAAAACCAAAGGCAATATGGAATCCAGCAAAGTTACCCAGCATTAAAGGAAGTACCATCACTGCTTTACATTCGCTACCGTGAAACGTGCCCGATTACCAAACTAGCTTATTATGTAGATGGGTAGAAATCCAGCGAACCGGTAGAATGTAGGAAGGGAGTTGCCTCAGGACAGAAGCCGCCGATATTCGAACAGAGACTGTTCTTCTTCTGGGCACCGTCCTCATCATTGGCATGGTATTTAAAGGGTTAGGTGTGACGTGTTTTAAAGGTTCATGCGAATTGTGGGTCAACAGCCCGGAGGGAAGAAAGGTTCCGTACGGGTTTTTACGGCCGGAGTGAATGGCTGCTTTGTTAGAGTGTGGAGGGGATTATGTGAACGTAGTGATCTAGGCTACAGACCGGTTACAGAAAAATGGAAGGTTCACGAACACGTGGACGAAACGGGACAACAGGCAAGAATTGGCAAGCATAGCGAAAGATAAGGAGGTTAGTGGTTACGTGGGGAAAATTCCAGAACCAGCAAAGGTTTTTTTTTTTATATATTTGTAATGCAAAGTTGTGGCATGCAATAAAGAAAGTAGAAAGCAGTGGCCATGCATAACATAACAGATGATAATGGAGGTAGAAGGGAAAAGCATATTTATTTGTGAAGTGTTTCTAGGGTGCCTTGTGATTTGTTGATACCGGACGGGTGAAGAGCGTTGAACTTGTATATGAGATAAGACTCCCTATCACGTCTGTCACGTGTGGATCTAAACCCCGTTTCTAGAATATATAGTTTAATGTTGTCAAAATTGTGACCAGGAACGTTAAAGTGTTCGGCGACTGCTTTGGGGAGTTTGTTGGACGTGTCGGTTTCTGTGTCCGGTAAGGCGGTTGTTCATTTGTTGGCCGGTTTCACCAATGTATTGCATAGAGCAGTCGCCGCATTCAATGCAGTATATGACATTGGAGCTTGTGCATGTGAATGCGTGGTTAACGGGGTGGGTGTAACTGCTCGCAGTGCTTTTGATGGAGTTAGCGTGTTGAACGTGCTTGCATGTTTTGCAGCGCGGGAGGTTGCAGGGTCGATGTTCCCGTGTACGGGGTGCTTGTTTTGCTGATTTTGGCATTGACCAAGGAGTCTGCCAGGTTTTTTGCACGTCGGTATGTCACCTGTATAGGATTTGTGAATATATTGCTAAGTCGGTCACTGCTTTGGAGGAGGGGCTCGTGCTTCTGTAGAATGGCTTTGATGTTTGGAAGTGCGTTGGAATATCTTGTGATGAAGCTTATTTGGCACGCGTCAAGATTTTTTCGGTTTTCCAGAACCTCGTCTCGATCGAGTGTAAGTGCCTTGCGACGGAATTCGGTTAGGAGGGAGTCTGGATAGTCCCTTTGGGCAAGTGTACTGCAGAGTTCGTTAAGCTTCTCAGCGTAATCTGTGTCGTCTGAACAAACTCTGCGTAGTCTTACACTCTGCCCATTAGGAATTCCAACCTTACAGTGACGCGGGTGGTGACTCTTGAAGTGAAGGTATTGTTGTTTGTCAGTTGGCTTTTTGTACAGGGTTGTGATGAGGTTTGCCGTTGTCTAGTGATATTGTGGTGTCGAGGAAGTTAATTAAGTGAGTTGACTGTTGTGATGTGATCTTTATGTTGCTATGCGCGGTGCTCAGTAGATCTATGAACTTTTGAAATTCATGTTCCCCGTGTTCCCATATTATCAGTATATCATCGATGTATCGAAGGTACACCGTGGGTTTCAATGAGAGGGCGCTGAGAACTTTGTTTTCTAAGAACCCCATGAAGATATTTGCGTATGTGGGTGCAACAGGTGTGCCCATACTTGTACCGTGTACTTGTAGGTAGTGTTCGCCATTGAACTCGAAGTAGTTCAGATTAAGGACCAAGTCCATTAGAGCGAGTATGGTTTCCGTGTCTTTTCTGGTGTTTGTTGTAGAAAGGGTATTGCAGAGGGCTGTGATTCTGTCGTTGTGTGACACACAACGACGGAATCACAGCCCTCTGCAATACCCTTTCTACAACAAACACCAGAAAAGACACGGAAACCATACTCGCTCTAATGGACTTGGTCCTTAAACTGAACTACTTCGAGTTCAATGGCGAACACTACCTACAAGTACACGGTACAAGTATGGGCACACCTGTTGCACCCACATACGCAAATATCTTCATGGGGTTCTTAGAAAACAAAGTTCTCAGCGCCCTCTCATTGAAACCCACGGTGTACCTTCGATACATCGATGATATACTGAAATATGGGAACACGGGGAACATGAATTTCAAAAGTTCATAGATCTACTGAGCACCGCGCATAGCAACATAAAGTTCACATCACAACAGTCAACTCACTTAATTAACTTCCTCGACACCACAATATCACTAGACAACGGCAACCTCATCACAACCCTGTACAAAAAGCCAACTGACAAACAACAATACCTTCACTTCAAGGGTCACCACCCGCGTCACTGTAAGGTTGGAATTCCTAATGGGCAGAGTGTAAGACTACGCAGAGTTTGTTCAGACGACACAGATTACGCTGAGAAGCTTAACGAACTCTGCAGTACACTTGCCCAAAGGGACTATCCAGACTCCCTCCTAACCGATTTCCGTCGCAAGGCACTTACACTCGATCGAGACGAGGTTCTGGAAAACGAAAAAAACTTGACGCGTGCCAAATAAGGCTTCATCACAAGATATTCCAACGCACTTCCAAACATCAAAGCCATTCTACAGAAGCACGAGCCCCTCCTCCAAAGCAGTGACCGACATAGCAATATATTCACAAATCCTATACAGGTGACATACCGACGTGCAAAAAACTGGCAGACTCATGGGATCAATGCCAAAATCAGCAAAACAAGCACCCGTACACGGGAACACGACCCTGCAACCTCCCGCGCTGCAAAACATGCAAGCACGTTCAACCACGCTAACTCCATCAAAAGCACTGCGAGCAGTTACACCCACCCCGTAAACCACGCATTCACATGCACAAGCTCCAATTCATATACTGCATTGAATGCGGCGACTGCTCTATGCAATACATTTGGTGAAACCGGCCAACAAATGAACAACCGCCTTACCGGACACAGAACCGACACGTCCAACCAAACTCCCCAAAGCAGTCGCCGAACACATTAACGTTCCTGGTCACAATTTTGACAACATTAAACAATATATTCTGAAAACGGGGTTAGATCCACACGTGACAGACGTGGATAGGGGAGTCTTATCTCATATACAAGTTCAACGCTCTTCACCCGTCCGGTATCAACAAAATCACAAGGCACCCTAGAAACACTTCACAAATAAAATATGCTTTTCCCTTCTACCTCCATTATCATCTGTTATGTTATGCATGGCCACTGCTTTCTACTTTCTTTATTGCATGCCACAACTTTGCATTACAAATATATAAAAAAAAACAAACCCTTTGCTGGTTCTGGAATTTTCCCCACGTAACCACTAACCTCCTTATCTTTCGCTATGCTTGCCAATTCTTGCCTGTTGTCCCGTTTCGTCCACGTGTTCGTGAACCTTCCATTTTTCTGTAACCGGTCTGTAGCCTAGATCACTACCACATAATCCCCTCCACACTCTAACAAAGCAGCCATTCACTCCGGCCGTAAAAACCCGTACGGAACCTCTCTCCTCCGGGCTGTTGACCCACAATTCGCATGAACCTTTAAACACGTCACACCTAACCCTTTAAATACCATGCCAATGATGAGGACGGTGCCCAGAAGAAGAACAGTCTCTGTCGAAATATCGGCGGCTTCTGTCCTGAGGCAACTCCCTTCCTAGCTTATTATGTGTATCTTATGCTTTGCTTTTATGTTGCGTAACACTAATATGAGTTCATGCTTCCTGCACAAGAAAATTTGTTCAGCAAGAAGAGTAAGTACCTATAGGAATTGTTGTGTTGCATGAGAATTGCAGGAATAAAGGTGCTGGTGTCGATGTAACGCGCAGTGTGTGCCTTCCTGTATTTTCTCTGATTTGACACACCTCAAAGCTCATGAAACTAGAGTAGGATTATTGTTATCGTACTTCGCCTTGTATTTCTCTCTCTCTTTATTTTTTATTTTTTTGTAGTTTATTTGTTGCACGCACAAAGGAATAGTCGATATTAGAAAAAAAAAAATAGCACCAACCGTTTTCTTGCTTCACCACGTTTCGCCCAGGGGACTGCTCTATCGTTCGTGGCGAAGCCTAACGAACGTATTCGATATTCGCATGCAGCCAGGTGCTGCAACACCTTCTAGATACGGCCTGAGCACTTCGCTGCAAGGTCATCACCAGTATGCCGCCGCGAGGCATTTGGCTGGCTAGAGAAGTCATAACGATATGACAAGGCAGCACATCGACAGTGCACGATCGGCTTGATCCGTATTTACAAGGTGGTTTGTGCTCCCGGTCACATGACGTATGGCGGGCGTCCTCCTCGAGTTTTTTATTAATCTAACTCTTATTTGCCTCGGGTCAGGTGCTCCGAATAAAAACGTCAGAGATTGCTTGCGAGATTACGTGGTTGACAGAGCAGGTATCATCAAATGTTAAGTAGTGTCTGCCTGTTTCGCGCAGTAGTGTTTGAAGTTGCCGAACGAGTGCTGTGAAAGACAGGGGCAACCTTCTTGCTGTCTCATGGTTCGCAAGGCAGATAACGTCTACTTTCCAATGTTGGCCTAGACAAAATACTGCAAGGGAAAGGCGTATTACTTGTTGCTTCGCTCGACAGCTAAAAACACTTTGAACCAGGTGATAGCCCTGCATCATATGAAATCGCGTGGAAAAGAGACAACCTAGAGCACTGATTAGCGCCGTGTGCGTTACTCGTTTTATGCGCGGTCAGATAGCGTGAGGCTCAGAAAAGCGCACCGAAAGCAGAACACCAACATAAAAGTGATGCGTCCGGTGCTAAATGCTTTTATACAGGGTGTTTAAGGGTGTACCTGTGAGCCCATTTTCAACGAAACCGTGGTTGTGTCTAGGGAAAGGGATAAGTGGAAAGGGCTTTTGAAAGAGACGGTGGAGATAACGCAACCCAGGAACAGTGTAAATAGGTCATCCTTTATCCCTCTCCCTCCCCTTCGGGAGTTGTTAGGTATTTAATGGGCTCTGTGTTTATTAAATCATTACTGCGTCTCAGAACTCTCGTGCTTGTCTTCGTGTCCGGTGTCTCTCGGTTATTCGTTTCCTTCATCAGTAGTGCTCTCGTCACGTTTTACGAATGAAGGCCGCGTATAATGTACCCTTTCCAATTTCTGTTGTTTAATGAATAAGAAAAAAAAACAAGAAAGAGGGACAAAAACAATGGAGAGGCGAAGGACAGGTTTGTCATCCCGTGACGGATTGCTCACCGTCTAGCGGATACAGTGCCACGTAATGGTGATAAGAGTGCAAGCGGGACGGAGCCTTAGGCTCCGCGAAAGGGGGCAAGGGGGTGCCGATGCCCCCGCCCATGACCGGGGAAAATTATTTCATTTTGACGGTATTTTGGGGCCAAATTGGCGACTCCCCCCCCCCCGGATACGACTTTGCCCCACCCCTTGGAAAAAATCTGGTGGCGCCCTTGAATGGACCACATATCTGCTTACGAAGGGAGTTGCTTCAGGACAGGAGCCACCGATATTTCGAACAGAGACTGTTGTTCTGGGCCTTCTTCGTACTTCTCTACCGGTTCGCTGGATTTCTACCCATCCACGTATCTGCTGTTCGCTTTCTGACCGTCACAGAGCCCTTAGGCAGACGCGCTTGTCCCGCATCAGAGCCCAGGTCGAGTGGTACTTTTGGAAGTCCGCACGCATTTTCTTCGAATCCGCAAAAAAAAAAAAGAAAAAGTAACGACTCGTTGATGGAACAGGGTTGCAAGCAACGGCATTCGTTGTCTCGTATCACAGTCTGCAGTTTCACCATTGACAATTTCACTATAAGCACTGTAATTAAAAATTTACAAAATGAACTCCGATTGGTTAATTGGTTACATGAGAAACAAAGACACTTAAAAACAGACCAGGCTTCTTGTGGCGTTATGGAAGTGGCCCTACTGTGATGCGATGCACCGTTATTTTTTAAAGGTGGGGTTCAACTTAAATGAAACACCAATGGTGTCAAAGATGCACTATTCAATGATAGCCTGAATTACCAGCCCCTCCCAGAAAGGAACCAAAGATAGGAACAATACTCGTCTCGCATGACATTCGACCCATTTGACGCTTGACACAGAGTTCTGTATGCTCGACTTGAAGAACAAACAACTTTTTCAAGGCCAACAGGGTCCCGTACATTTTGTTTACTCTGTCCCCTGCAATGCGACGTGTAATTTTACCCTTTCCACAGAGTAAATGAGGTGCGAAGCGTGAAAAATGCGCCTGAAGAGTACCTCAAGCGCAATGTAATCCCGGACAGAGTGAAAGGAGAGTAAAGCCTAGTGTTACTCTGTATTTACTCTCTTTTTCTTAGAGTGTATATGAGCTCATGCGCACACCAATGTGAAATGAGCAAAAATAGGGTGCACTACTACACACGACCAAATTTTGAAACGACCTGTAAGACTAATACACAATGCTGTTTTATTTGCACGTTTCTTATGCACATCTCGGTATTTTTGAAATTTTTAAGTCATTTCCACGTCTTCTTTATTCAACGTGATGGATGTGTTAGCCCGCAACCCTTTACACTGAATCAAACCATTGGTCAGTATATGAGCTCATGCGCACACCAGTGCGAAATGAGCAGAGATTAAGTGCACAGGTGAACAGGCTCCGCATTGTGCGACATCCTGGTATCTGATTGTATTCCTTGTACCAAGGTATTTCCAGATCCACTTTGTAAAGCAAGCGTAAGTTGCATATCTGTTCCACTGTCAGAAGCAATGCAGATGCATGTCAATCCCATGTTTTGGTTTCCCTGTGTAGCGGGCCGTGGACAAACGACGAAGATGGCCACGCGCCTGGAGCACCGGCCTCAGTTCCACCGGCGCGGCCATGGAGATAGGCCACCGTCATCGCCTCTCCGTGGCATACCATCATCGCCGGTCGGGGCTCATGTAGAGGAACTCCACCTCCTCAACATTTGGTGACCCGGACGATGAAGATCAAGTTCGGAGCAATTAGGCCCTTGACTATCCCAAATTTCTGACAACACCATCGACTAGCACTACCACGGCACGCTCTCCCTGTAAGCCACCGCCATTCCTCATCATAACGACATCACGACCGCTGCTCGCCGATCAACACGCACGACCGCTCCCGTCCCGCTTCTGTCACGCTACCGATCCGACCGACCCGCACCGACCGACCGCCCGACTCGCAACGACCCGACCGTCCCGTACCGACCGACCGACAAACCCGCAACGACCCGACCGCTCACTGATCATCGCATCCGCCCACAGACCATCGATTCAAGGCTTCCAGGGACCGCTATCCACGGCCCCCGGCACACTCACCACCCTCTTCATTTGTGCATCTCAACTCGCACCCACTGCCGGCCGCGACACCTGAGCAACATGCTCGCCTGCCGGTTTCGGCAGTCGCGGCAGCCGACGCTACGGCACGCATCAGCCGGCGTCCTCGGCAGTCCTCACGGCTACGCAGCCTCACCTGGCGTCACTTCCTGGGACCCTACGAGCTCTCGCTCCCGTGCCCGTTTGCGGCACCCCAGGCCACGACTCCAACGCCAGATCACGACTTCGACGTCGTCAACGTTCATCTCTGGCAAGCCTCATCTCGGCCGCTCCCGCCCCACTCATCAATCTCTGCCTGCAACGTGTGCTGTCCGCCCGTGGACATGTCCAGCAGTGCGCGTCATCCACGGTCACTCTTGCTCCTCTCCCTCCGGTATAGACGCGATTATTGGATCTTTCTTATCGCCGCTCCGCGTCTGAGGGGGGGGGGGAGCACTGTAGCGGGCCGTGGACAACGACGAAGATGGCCACGCGCCTGGACACCGGCCTCAGTTCCACCGGCGCGGCCATGGAGATAGGCCCAACCGTCATCGCCTCTCCGTGGAATACCATCATCGCCGTAGGGGCTCACGTAGAGGAACTCCATCCTCCTCTACACCTGCATCACACTAAATGTGGACGTGCCATTATATACACAATAGTGCTAGTTCAGGATCGCAACGCAGCTGTTATCATTCGGATCCAGTGGCCGTATTTGACGGCTGCAACTTCCGTGGACTGCTGTTAGGGCATATTTCTGTAAAACCACTTCGCTGTTCTGGATGAAACTTTCACGACTGTGTTACTGTAGCACTCGTGAATGTAGTTTCATCTAAGTTTCGGAATCACTCGATCTGTACGAGACCGTCCAGAATCTCAACTTTTTTTTTGTCTTCCTGCCCTTATTTCCCTGTGGAGTCTTCTTCATTATTTTTCGTCCTTTCTTTCTTGCGACTCTCTCCATAATGTCACCAAAAAAACCGTCAAAACATCGCTTGAAACTTTGCTGCAATTTCAACATTCCTCTGCTTATAGTGTAGAGTAGGACAACATTGGGCCTTCAATGCCGCATCATCCTTACAAATGCAAGACAGGCAAACAACACAGAGCAGTCCCTATATTAGTGATTGGACAAATCCAGATGGAAATGACACCGCAAGTTCGCGCACAGCCGTTGAAAATGAGGATGAGCTTTCCATCGAACGCAAATTTATCGTATCAAGAAAATATCATCTATGGAGAACACATTAACCTCACTAGTGTATTAAGCTGGCTCATAGACTTAATTAAAGGCTTAATTAAGCTGGCTGGTTTAATTTGGTGCATTAGTGTCCACGTTAATGGCCACCTTATACAAAACCAACCCCCTCATATTCGCCCCTGGTTTTGGCAAAGGAATATTGAGTCACTGTATATGGGGGAGTAAGCCTCATCAGCGATGGAGTAACCTTGCATGTATATGGAGTAAGTCTCATGAGCGATGAGTAACCTTGCAGCTGCATGGAGTAAGTGGGACGGAATGGAGTAAATCTAGGGAGAAGGGAGTAAAAGTAAGCAGTTACTCCCATGTTACTCCCTTTTTTTCGCAGTGTTCATCAAGGCATTGATTCCTTTAAGCACGCTCTGTTAGTGGTCCAGCATGACATTCTGAATGAAAGATGAGGTAGCTCCATTCACTCACAGTTTTAAAGAAATTGACATATTGCCTCGAATCATCTTCTTCTTGCGTTAGGGGGTTCTAATGGGCCGAATTCTGCAGGCAGACCAAGCTGTCTTCTGCTTTGTCGCAGTTGGTCTTCCAGGCCGTTGGACAAGGGATGCCCCGCACCTCCACCAGAAATGTCACGAAGCGAAATGGGCCGGCAAGTCGTCGATAAACAGCAAACCGTTTATTAAACTACTTGGTAGCAAAAACAAAGAGTGATAGTTCTCAGAACACAACAGGTCCAAAGGAAGAATGCTGCAGCCTGGAGCGCACAAGCATTTAAGCGTCGCGCCGGAAAGTCTAGAAACAGCACGTGCGTTTGCTAGAGAGCAGGCGATGTGTCTGGAAGCTTCTTGTCTCTTCTTCAGCACACGCCGGATGAGAAATGAGATGTACCGTTTCGTGCCTGCCCCTGGATGTTTCTCCAAGATGATTCGTGGCATTGCCCCTTCCGTAGACATGGCATCGTCTCGATGCGTTTTCTTTTTTATTTTCGTCATGTTTGTCTTCTTCCGGCCAGCCTAAAGCGGTATCTGCTGTAGTACGGCTTGAGTCGAACGACGTGAAACTATTTGAGTCCTCAGGGCTCGTTGAGAGGGAGCGCTGCCCTCGGGTACCACTTCGTAATCCAGATCTCCAATGCGTCCCCGCGCCGGCGGCGCGTGGGCGCAGGTTGTCCGTGCGCTTACCGGTGGGCAGAGGGCAGCGCGTGCGCTTATCGTTGCACATTTTTCAGCCTGCGCCGACTTCGTTTGCGATTTTTCAGCCCGGGTCGACTTCACTCGCAATTTTTTCCCGCTACATCAGGTTTGCGGTGGGCGGTTTACATGCAAATATGCACATGCAAAGGGTAGCCATACACAAAAGTACAAGTGAAATACTAGTTTGAGTGCCGGGAATTATGTTGTGAGTCTGCGTGAAGGTGAAAAATCCGGCCAAAAAACCTGAAGCAGAAGTAACACAATACGATACACGTAACAAATTACGTAAAGCCCAATTTATCAATCCTTACGTACACCTTACGTTGGGGGTTTACACCAACGGTTACACGTTAACAATCCTTACGTTACGTGCTATTCATCAATCAACACAACAAACGAAAACTCAGAGTTTGGAATAGGACAACTGTAAGTTATCGAATAAAGAAGTATATAACTGAAATAATAAATGTAATCTTTGTCATCAATGTAATGAATACGCAACGAAAACAGCTTATATTTAGTATGGTTTGATTGAACACAATCATTGCTAAGGAAACGAATATTACATACTATGTACAAGCATCCTCACATGGAATCATCGCCTGAAAATCAAAGAGGTTTTACACGACTATACTCTATACAACATCATCATCTGAAGGATAGCATAGCAGGAGAAGAAACGCTAATTGAAAATTTAGAGGCACCTTACATCAATCTTTGTTTACAAAAGATGATCACTAATCATCTGCGAAAGCTGATCACATTTGTGCATTAAATTGCACAATGTATATGTTTCTCAAGAGTTGGACACCTGTCAATGTATGTTGAAAAGAATCTATATCAAATGATGCGATGGAATGAAGGTTTTTACAAGCATGATGTGCAGGCGGAGTCTAAAATTCTAATCCTCGTAACACACGGCACCGAAACGCAATCATATTTTGGGAGAATCGAATCACACAACTGTCATCAAAAATGTTCAGCCAGTATACAATGAGCACTAAGCATAAACACAATGGAAGATATGTAATGTTAATTATACTAAGCAGATGTACCACCCCCTGTATTCTATGCGAACTTCGCATAGGTATTGTGGCTGAACTACGAGACAGATCGGAATGCGGAAAGTTTCATTGGAAAGGTGACGTCAGATCTCTTAACTCTGGGAACTGAAATATCGCTCTAGCGTTGTAATTTTTTTACGGACCCCTGAAGGTGGGAACCCCTCTGTTTTCTATGTGAACTTCACATAGGTTTTGTCGCCGAGCTATGAGACAGATCGGAATGCGGAATGTCTCATTCGAAAGAGGGCGTCAAGATCTCTAAAACTCTGGGGCTTATAATATCGCTCTCGTGTTGTATTTTTTTTAAGAAAAGAAACGAATTTTGTCGCTACAGAAGGACTTGGAGAATTTACGTGGCAGAGGCAGGCATGTGACGGAACCTGCGACCCCAACCCCTGCAGATTTGAGAGATTTTGGTAATGCAGGATGCTCCAGCCGTGCTGTTCTGAGTGATCGTTGCACTTCGACGACTCCACATCGCGCAGATACCCTTGTAGGCTCAACCTTTGGTGGTAGTGTTGCTCCTCAAACTGCAAGTGATGCCGGTCGGAATGCTTGTTTCGCTTCCAGCACAAGCGAAATTCGTCCTTCAAATTCGTCATTTGCTGATCAGCTGGGGTAGATAATGTAGTCCCCTGCAGTCCAGGGTGTGACGAGCTTGCCGGTTCCAGAGCAAGTCCCGTTCCAACCACTGCCGCTGTTACACCCAGTCGATCTCCATCTTTCGATACTGGCAATATTCACCAGACACAGAGTCAGCGCACAATCAGTGTGAATGGTCGGCGTATAGTGGAGATTGATCACTTCTTCTCGTCTTGCAAAGTTTGTCGGTACATAGTCCGTTTGGTTGCGGCCTGGCTGACATGGAAATTGTATCAGAACATCGGCGAGGTCTGTGTAGCTCTTTCAGTTTGAAGTGCAGGATGTGTCTGAGGAAAGATAGTCACAACGGAGGCACCAGTTGATCAACTTGTTCAACAACGCATGGACGTCAATTCCTCAGCAGTGAACGGTATCGTGTCTATAGGTTCTGGTTTCAGAGGCCTTCTTGAGCTCCTAGGTGCTATGGACATCCCCGGCATGGCTAGTAGCACGTACAGTAAGTATCAGGACATTGTTGCTAAAGGAATCGACAAAACAGCTTGGGAAGAAATAAGAAATGCAGGCATTGAGGAAGCTGATTAGCTAGGGAGGCTGGGGACGTCGATGCTGACGGTTTTCCTATAATTACGGTCGTTGCCGATGGTGCTTGTGCAAACGTTCATACAAGGACAAGTACGACGCTCTTTCTGGCTTGGTAAGTAAATATTGTTATCTACACTAAATAAAGGTGCCCGAAAAAGAAGGATTTATCTTGCACACCGCTTGGCAGACGGATATACAGGAAGTCTGTGCCCACCATTTGCGGAAGAACACTATGAGCATTTATTTGGAGGAAAAACTTGACCCCTCTGGTGCTATTAGTGGCACTGCTGTCTTTTGGTAAACACACTTACTAGAGTGGTATACATCCTGTGGCATGAGTTTGTACGATACGCATACAGATGCATAATTCCTGGAAACATTCATTGCGGGTAGAGTTTTGTGGAATTAGAGGTGTGCGCCGCCGCGTCGAAGCGCCGCCGCCGGGAGTCGGGCCCTCGCCGTCGCCGCCGTACAAAAACTGTCGGCGCGCCGCCGCCGCCGCCGATGTTGAAAAAATCGGCGCGGCTGTGTAATGTGCCCATTTTGATCCACTTTCTATAAACGAATATCTCACATACCTAATATTTTGTTTGTTTTCTTTCATCTTAGGTTCCAGGCTTCATTTGTGGTGTTTTTAGGAGTAACAATGTCATCTCCTGATATGCTGTTTATGCTTTAGAGTTTCGTTTCATAGTCGACCCTGGAGGCACAACTCCAGGAAAACTTGTCATCCATCTTGCAGGTTGTTTGCCGGTCATCCACCAACACCATAGCACTGGTCATTATCCATATACAGGGTGTTTTGTTTTTTGTTCGTCACAGAATTTTTGTTTAAAAATAGCGGAACGAAATACATGCCACTTTTGAGTTGGTCAGGCGAATATTATCTCCAAGAAAGTATGTAATTATAAGATCATTAATTACCTCAAATTATTCTTTAATTAAGGGATTCGCGTAAAAACGGGATAGCAGAACGGGAAGATATTTATCGTTGAAAGCCATTCCCTGTTAAGAAATTCTTAAACACGCACGTGTGTTGAAATATCCGACGCTGAATGTCGCTATGCAAATGTGCCGAAACAAGAAGTACGCAATTTCCGAGCGCAGAATGACGCGACCTTCGCCTTATCTGGCCAACAGATTAGCACCTACACCAATCAGCTCGATCGCTCCAAAGCACTTGGTCGTCTCACGTGGATTGCCCGTCGCTCTTTCTGCGCTCGAAAAGTGCGTAGCAAATAGTGCATTTTGTTGTGCCGGCGAAAAGCACACAGTCAGAGAGGGTGTTTTTCATCGCGTAATTGCGGGGCTTATAATGCGCTCGAAGCATGGCAGACTCAACCCACTCGTTATGGACTAGTTTGTACTGTAAAACCCTTTTATCTCGCGAGACCTTAATTTTCGCGAATTTTGCGAATCGAGAAAATTCGAGGAATCCGAGGAGCGCGCGAAATTTAGTTGTTGCGATACATCCCTACTCGATTCGCGAAAATTTAGGGCTGCGAATTAAATCATTTTACAGTATTTATTCATGATAACTACAGCCTCTGCAAAAATACTGTTCAATGACGTGGTGGGTGCGCCTTATGCCATATCGTTTGCTAGCGTTCGCATATTTATATGTTTCCCAAAAAGAGCCACTGGATCAGTGGACAGGAGCTTTCACGCGTCGCCGTCCTGTGAACGTTCAGCACTCGCTATAACTGTTACGTGTAGGTTGCCATTAAAGGGATGGCTCGTCGTTCTGATTATCTAGCTATGTTGTTTTCTCCAGCGCTTAAACGCGCACTTAACGCGCCCAGTCGAAGTTCTTGGGCGACGACCTTCTTCTGCTTCTGCTTCTTCTTCTGCTTTACTTCTCCTAATGTTCCTTTGTATGTTCGGTTTTCTTTCATAATACTATCCAGTGTTGACGCACTTGTTTGGTGCAAGGTACAGTAAATTACTGCCACCGTCGCGGTGTCTATGATGGAGAAAATACCCCCGCTCTGAGGTGTTCGTGCGTCCCCGTTGGAGAAGAGAACATATTGACAGCCCACGGGGAGCACGCCGATATGACAGCATCGGCGTGACGCCGCTGACGCCGCCGCCGCCGGGCCTTCAACGTGGCTCTACGCCGCCGCCGAAAAAAAATGCCCACGGCGCACACCTCTATTGTGGAATACAATGCTGACATTTTTTCGTTTTTTGCAGGCTATAATTGTTGGGTACCGCAAAAAGAAAGTATTGTTCCTAGGCGTCCGGAACAAATTTTGTACACTGTGCGCAAGTTGCAAGGCAGGGTCGAGCCCAAAACAGCATCTGTGCTTCAAGAACTGGGACAGCAGCTCTACCAGGATGGAGAAGGATATCGTCGTTGAAGGCTTCAGGCGCAGCATTGAACTGCACGGGGTAAAGTACTTGCAGTTGATCGCTGACGGTGATTCGAGCACATGCAAGTCAATTCTTGAAGCTGCACCGTACCAGCATCAGGTAGTTCAGAAGATAGAATGTTGCAACCACCTTCTTCGAAACCATGTAAGTCGTCTTGGAGATATTGCTTTGGCAAAGAGAACAACCCCCATTCCCCCATCGCTGAAGAAGCTACTTCTAATGATTCTAAGATAATGCTGTTCGTGTAAGAGTTGGAGTTGCTAGGGCTATTCACTATCGCAAAGATCAGGCTGAGTTCAGCAAACAAGATCAGATTCGGAACCTGGTGGCTGATATCCGTAATGGGCCACTCCATGTGTTCGGCGACCACGCAAAATGTGCGGGTTACTTTTGCAGTGGTCCAAAAAAAGGGAAGTCAATCACGTCCAAGAGCTCAGGAAATGCGGACTTTTCAATGAAATCCTTGTAGCTACCTTGGCTACCTTCTACCTTGGCTTGAGTGTATGAAAATATAGCAAAGCTGTCCCCAAACCGTCGTTCTTCCCTGGCATTGTTGAAAGACGTCCACACGTTGATGCTATATATGTCAGGCCATCATGGTATTCTACCTTGGCTTGAGTGTATGAAAATTGTGGAAAGAAACATGAATGGTGTTCCTAGCACTTTTGAAGCTCCACCAGCCTGTTCAGATGTCGACATCCTGAGTATGAATCCATTTTGATATTTTGACAAGGTCGGTAAGTATCATAATTGTGCAGAGCTGTCTCCCAACTGTCGCCAGTTCCCAGCATTGTTGAGCACGAGCAACATCCCAACATGTCGCTCTGCGTTACGTCCTCTTGCCATCTTGCCTTTACTTGGGTGTCATTTCAACATATGAAAATTGCCTTTTCAGATTCAGGTTTCCAGTACTACTGCAGATATGATGGCCAGACGCAAAAAGGTCAAACTTCCTAAGTGTTACTGTCTTTATCTGCCATTTGAAAATCTCCCACTCTCTCCCTGATTATGAAGCACCTGCCCTTGCCAGTGTTGTACCTGGTTCAGCATTATGTGGCCAATGATGAATGGTGCCCTGTTTGACATTTTTTTTTCTCCATAAACATATACTCGGAGGCCTTAGCTGCCAACTGACAAGCATGGCAAAAGCAACTATCAGTTGCTACTTCATTGCTCAAAAAGGAAACTCGTTGCTGAGTAACACGTTCCAAGTTTTTACTATACCCATATTATGAATCTGGCTCTGTCCACCAGGATGCTATATGTTGATGCGTATGTGCGAGACCTTCATGTCCAAGTGCGCCTACATGCAGCGGACTGTATGGTACTTCATTATGTGTTTATGCCACATCGCCAATGATGAAATGTGCTCTGTTGGATACTGTATCCACGAATGAACATTCTGAGGCTACAAGCATGAGCTGATACGCAAAAGTAATGCAGAAAACGTGACGATGTATACATGCTGCGTTCTTCAATAAAATATATCCAATCTACCAATAGTGAACACATGCTACTGATTTCTTTTTAATCTTTCGGGTGCTGGCTGTCTAGGATTTTCTGCTTACAGTCCGGGGGAACACTGCAAACACATCTGTACGGACCACGTCTGTACGTGCCGACATTCGTCTGGAAAGTCTTCGGAAAACCCAGGGAAAACCTCAGGCAGCACAGCCGGTGACAGGATTCGAACCCGTGTCATCTCCCAGTCTCGGCGTGGAAAGCGATCATCCTAACCACTGTGCCACGGGAGCTGGTGGACCAACTTCTAAGGAAACTACTGGTCTCAGGGTGCCTAGGGTAACGAGCAGACAGTCCAGTCGGAAGCTGGCAGACGGCATGGAGCCATTACAAAATCGCCATTGGAATGATGATAGTTGTTTACAAAATTTTATCGGGCAGGTCTTGCGTAAGATGTGGGCCATTTGTACACTAATCATGGGGCAAAGTATGCGATGGCAGGAGGAACAGGTTACAAAAAGCTTTGGCTACGTTGCTGCTGCTGACAGAAGTGAGCATAGGATTGGGGATCAGATGACGTGGTTGTTATAATACAGTAGGTAATGGTGGCAACATCGTTCTGTGTCGTCATGACATGGCGGCTAAAATGGTGAGCGGTCACTACGGTGAGCGCACAGGCCTGCATGCACTCGTGGGGTGTCCCTTAGTACGACATTCTTCACACGACTCCATTGGCTTGATGGGTAGAAATCCAGCGAACCGGTAGAGATGTAGGAAGGGAGTTGCCTCAGGACAGAAGCCGCCGATATTTCGAACAGAGACTGTTCTTCTTCTGGGCACCGTCCTCATCATTGGCATGGTATTTAAAGGGTTAGGTGTGACGTGTTTAAAGGTTCATGCGAATTGTGGGTCAATAGCCCGGAGGGAAGAAAGGGTCCGTACGGGCTTCTACGGCCGGAGTGAATGGCTGCTTTGTTAGAGTGTGGAGGGGATTATGTGAACGTAGTGACCTAGGCTACAGACCGGTTACAGAAAAATGGAAGGTTCACGAACACGCGGACGAAACGGGACAACAGGCAAGAATTGGCACGCATAGCGAAAGATAAGGAGGTTAGTGGTTAGTGGGGAAAATTCCAGAATGAGCAAAGTTTTTTTTTTGTATTTGTAATACAAAGTTGTGGAATGCAATAAAGAAAGTAGAAAGCAGTGGCCATGCAGAACATAACAGATGATAATGGAGGTAGAAGCGAAAAGCATATTTTATTTGTGAAGTGTTTCTAGGGTGCCTTGTGATTTGTTGATACCGGACGGATGAAGAGCGTTGAACTTGTTTATGAGATAAGACTCCCTATCACGTCTGTCACGTGTGGATCTAAACCCGGTTTCTAGAATATACAGTTTAATGTTGTCAAAACTGTGACCAGGAACGTTAAAGTGTTCGGCGACTGCTGGGGGAAGTTTGTTGGACGTGTCGTTTCTGTGTCCGGTAAGGCGGTTGTTCATTTGTTGGCCGGTTTCACCAATGTATTGCATAGAGCAGTCGCCGCATTCAATGCAGTATATGACATTGGAGCTTGTGCATATGAATGCGTGGTTAACGGGGTGGGTGTAATTGCTCGCAGTGCTTTTGATGGAGTTAGCGTGTTGAACGTGCTTGCATGTTTTGCAGCGCGGGAGGTTGCAGGGTCGTGTTCCCGTGTACGGGGTGCTCGTTTCGCTGATTTTGGCATTGACCAAGGAGTCTGCCAGGTTTTTTGCGCGTCGGTATGTCACCTGTATGGGATTTGTGAATATATTGCTAAGTCGGTCACTGCTTTGGAGGAGGGGCTCATGCTTCTGTAGAATGGCTTTGATGTTTGGAAGTGCGTTGGAATATCTTGTGATGAAGCTTATTTGGCATGCGTCAGGATTTTTTCGGTTTTCCAGAACCTCGTCTCGATCGAGCGTGAGTGCCTTGCGACGGAATTCGGTTACGAGGGAGTCTGGATAGTCCCTTTGGGCAAGTGTACGGCAGAGTTCGTCAAGTTTCTCAGCGTAATCTGTGTCGTTTGAACAAACTCTGCGTAGTCTTACACTCTGCCCATTAGGAATTCCAACCTTACAGTGACGCGGGTGGTGACTCTTGAAGTGAAGGTATTGTTGTTTGTCAGTTGGCTTTTTGTACAGGGTTGTAATGAGGTTGCCGTTGTCTAGTGATATTGTGGTGTCGAGGAACTTAATTAAGTGAGTTGACTGTTGTGATGTGAACTTTATGTTGCTATGCGCGGTGTTCAGTAGATCTACGAACTTCTGAAATTCATGTTCCCCGTGTTCCTATATTATCAGTATATCATCGATGTATCGAAGGTACACCGTGGGTTTTAATGGGAGCGCGCTGAGAACTTTGTTTTCTAAGAACCCCATGAAGATATTTGCGTATGTGGGTGCAACAGGTGTGCCCATACTTGTACCGTGTACTTGTAGATAGTATTCGCCATTGAACTCGAAGTAGTTCAGTTTAAGGACCAAGTCCATTAGAGCGAGTATGGTTTCCGTGTCTTTTCTGGTGTTTGTTGTAGAAAGGGTATTGCAGAGGGCTGTGATTCCGTCGTTGTGTGGGATGTTAGTATACTGTGATGTCACATGCAGCGTGGCTAGTATTGTGTCCCTACCAAATGTACGACTGTTGTTTATATCTATGATAATTCTGAGGAGGTGGGGTGTGTCTCGTACATGCGATGGCAGTGTTGTCGGAATATGGTTTAAATAGTGATCCAGGAATTTCGAGAGTCTTTCTGTTGGTGTGTTGTTATTACATACAATTGGCCTGCCAAGGATGTCAGCCGTATAGAGCTCGTTGGCGTGTACCTTGTGGATTTTGGGCAGTAAATAGAAACGACCTGCGCCTGTGTTTGATGGGGTGAGATATCTGAGGTCATCACGTGTGATGAGCTTTCGTTCGTGGAGGTCCTGTATGGTATGGGTTATTAGCGCCGTGTACTCCTTTGTTGGGTCATGGTCCAGTTTGAGGTAGTGTTGCGTATTGTTGAGTTGCCTATGAGCTTCAGAAATATATTTATCGGTGGGCCAGATGACGATACACCCACCCTTATCTGCGGGCTTGATAATGATATCATCTCTGTCAGCTAGCGCTTTGATGATGTCACGCTGTGTTTTAGTGAGGTTGTGACCACGCGAGCTTTGGGAAATACCGCGAAGGATGTCGTTGCTTACACAGAACCGACACGTCCAACAAACTTCCGAAAGCAGTCGCCGAACACTTTAACGTTCCTGGTCACAGTTTTGACAACATTAAACTCTATATTCTAGAAACCGGGTTTAGATCCACATGTGACAGACGTGATAGGAGTAGTAAAGATAGGTATAGAAACTACGGCATACCTAAACGCCGGCACCCCGCCAGGGCAGCGCTACCGTCGGTCCGACTTTTTTTCGCGATTTTTTCCCGTGCGCGGCAGGCGGCGCTCGGGTGGAGGGGTGCTGCGGTGGGTGGCGCGTGTCCGGAGGGCTGCGTGTGCGCTTACCCGCTCACATTTTTCATCCTGGGCCGACTTCTTTCGTCATTTTTCAATCTGTGCCGAATTCAATCGCAATTTTTTTCCAGCTACAACAGGTGTGCAGTAGGCTGATTACATGCAAAGGATAGCCATACACAAAAAGTACAAGTCAAAATATATTTATTAATGCCAATCAAGTTGAGATATATTTATTAAAGCCAATAGTGCTGGGAATTGTGATGCCAATCAGGTGAAGGAGAAAAACACAGCCGAAAAAACCTTCACCACCCGTAACAGGGCGGTGCTCGGGTGGAGGGTTGCTGTGGTGGGCGGAGCGTGACCCGAGGGCTGCGTGCGCGCTTACCATTCATCCTGGGCTGACTTCTTTCACCATTTTCCTACTTGGGCCGACATCCTTCCCGCGACAGGTGGGCGGTGCTCGGGTGGAGGGCTGCTGTGGTGGGCGGAGCGTGACCGGAGGGCTGCGTGCGTGCTTACCATTCACCCTGGGCTGACTTCTTTCACAATTTTCCTACTTGGGCGTCGCATGGCTGGAGGGCTGCGTGTTCGTTTACCATTCAGCCTGGGCCGCCGACTTTCGTCATTTTTCAGCCTGGACCGCCGACTTTCGTCATTTTTCAACCTGGGCCGACGACTTTCGTCATTTTTCACTCTTAGTCGACTTGAATCGTAATTTTTCCAGCTACAACAGGTGTGCAGTTTACATGCAAAGGATAGCCATACACAAAAGTACAAGTGAAAATATATTTATTAAAGTGATTAGGAATTATGTTATGACTCTGCGTGAATGGGAAAAACTTACGTAACAACTTACTTACTTACTAACTTACACGTAACAATACTTATTACAGGTACGATACATTAGCATCGAATAGGTATCACAAATCAAACACAATATTTTTTATTAGTGGAAGTTTTCAATGAATCAGAATTGATAGCGCATTTAAAATATTCTTAATCAATACGATTACAATCAAAATTACAAATTGTATTATAAAACGTCTAATATTCCTATACGTGAGAACCATCAGTGCAATAGCGGGAAGTTTTGATAGTTGTATGCAGTTAAATGTGAACAGCAGAGACTCTGGAGGACTATGGGACACGAACACAAGAGGAAATAAAATCTATACCACTACATTGGTTAATCAAACAACATAGTAATCTATCATTCAAAAAATGAAAAAATCAAACTCATCAGGAAATAGACATGTTAAAAATGAACTTCACCACATAGCACGCTCCTAGCTAACAATCAGAACAAAGAACGACACGAACACAAGAGGAAATAAAATCTATACCAATACAAAGAAGATATTCCACTTCACCACATAGCACGCTCCTAGCCAACAAACAGAACAAAGAACGACACGAACACAAGAGGAAATAAAATCTATACCACGAGAAAGAAGATATTCCACTTCACCACATAGCACGCTCCTAGCCAACAAACAGAACAAAGAACGACACGAACACAAGATGAAATAAAATCTATACCAATACAAAGAAGATATTCCACTTCACCACATAGCACGCTCCTAGTCAACAAACAGAACAAAGAAGGACACGAACACAAGAGGAAATAAAATCTATACCACTACAAAGAAGATATTCCACTTCACCACATAGCACACTCCTAGCCAACAAACAGAACAGAGAACGACACGAACACAAGATGAAATAAAATCTATACCAATACAAAGAAGATATTCCTAATCAAAACAACATAGTAATCTATCATTCAGTAAATCAGAAGAAAAAATCAAACTCATCAGAAAATAGACATGTTAAAAATGAACTTCACCATATAGCGCGCTCCTAGCCAACAACCAGATCTAATGATATCTGACCTACCTGCATGATTTGTTGAAGACGGATGCCGATAGATGTATGGAAGACCACGGAACACGAGCGACAAGAGGAAATAAAATCTATACCACTACAAAGAAGATATTCTTAATCAATACGATTACAATCAAATTACAAATTGTATTATAAATGTCTGAGACGTGAGAACCATCTTTGCTATAGCGTGAATATTTGTCATAACATTTCGAGCGCAATAGGGAATCTCAGTTTCATATTCCAACATTACTCAGCTCTTAATTTCTTATTAAGTGAACACCATAGACGTAAGGAAATAACGAGAAACAACACAATCATCAGCTACTATTAATAGAGAGCCAAACCTGAGCACCACCCAACACATAGAGAAATAATAGCTAATCAATCTATCAATGGCGAAATAGCACAGACTTAACGCTGAAGAACAGAGGAACACGCGGCGACACGTAAACATCAACAGAGGAAAATAATCTATCATTGAACCATCATAAAATCGATCAATATACAATTTTCATTCTAACAAACACTACGAACCTTGATGGAGGTATCCAAGACATAGGAAATATGCACGGTTTTCACTCTTTTCCTCAAAGCCGGGAGACTTTATGTCTATATCTATGTGACCATAGCACAGCGCATGCTTTATCACTCAAAGGGTTCCCTTACAAAAATAGTAATTGAATTTCTGGTTTGATCTTAATGTGTTCTTGATGACTCATCAGAAATGCACAAGAAATTCTATGCCTGATGTGCTTTCACAACAGATCAGCAACAACAATTCTTCTGAGAATCCACATCAAGTTTTCTGTTGTCAAAGGTCTTTAGTTTTCTTGTAGAAATCGAAATGTAAAAATACGTAAGGACGATTGCTCAACAAGAAGTCTGGTGAGTTTACTCATGAACTCACATTGACCTAAAATTGTAGGATATAATTTGTCGTTGTGCCAGGGCTGTGATACAGCATGAGGTGTGGAACCATAGAGTGGGAGAAGACCATTGAGTAATATTTAGAGAAATCATTGGTGAAAACAGCAAGAAAATATTTGTCATTTTGTTTGTTAAAATGTTTTGTATATTTGTTTGATATTTTATTAAAATATTTGTTATTTGCACAAACTGAAGAAGTCAGTCAAGTCATCTGAGGTTAGGAGCAGTCGATATTTACGCACAGAGCCTGTGGTAAACATGGAAGCTTTTTGTAGCGTATCATGTGCCAACATGAAGATGAAGTACTTTTAGTACTGTAAAGAATAGAGCAGCACAGCAGATAACATGGCATTGTTTATTTGCACCACCTTTCAGACAATGTCGCAAGAATCCATAATCTATACATAGTTAACAACACATACATACTATATTAAGAATAATAATGGGAACTGCACACAAATAAACATTTGATATATACATATATATATATATATATATATATATATATATATATATATACAATGTACATGTAACATACAGCATACACATACAGATATACAGAAACTTGTCGGTTAATGATCATGAATTCGAAAATGACACGATATGGGGTTTACTGCATTCAATCAAACTCTCAGAAAAAAAGAGACAACGTGCATTAAATGGTGCTGGTTTACTTGTCACGCTGTCCTTTATAGTTATCCTCAGAAGGAAAGTACAGGGGTTAGACAAAATGGTGGAAACACGTGAAGATTTCAGAGGGCAATCAGCAATAACTACTTCAGTCAGTACTTAAAAGACTGCTGTTTCTTCTTATTATGTGTATTTCGTCCTCGCTCAAAGCATACGGAAGTCCTAAAACATGTGGCGATGTGAGATCTGGCAGACCCCCAAAATGGACGACGATCTGGAGTTTGTTTTGTGCGAATAATCTCTGAGCGGGACTGCAATGTTCGTGATGCTCTGTAGAAAACAACTGTATGGGGTAATACATTGGGATTCGGGGTAGCAGTGTGTCGACAAAGAGGGACAGCAACGATAACTGTAGGTACGGTGATGATTTCAATTTGGTTCTAAGGAGTTGTTTTCATGCAAAGCCACTGCGTGAGAGTTGATAGCTGCACTTAATACACACCAACACAATGCATTTCGACAGAAATGACGACAATATCATTACAAATTTAACAGTCATCGGGAAGTTGGATTTGCGAAATCTCTCATCATGAAAAAGAATGCTAGAGCTGACATAAACTACTACAAGGGGTATACAAAACAAGGGGTAAACAAAATTCCCCTTACAGCCAGCACGTCACGTGATGTAAACATTACGCAGCCACCATTATCAGCTTTGAAAAGAAATCCAAGGAACAGCTTCCTTCTGTTTTCCTTTTAGAAGTAAAGTGAGCATATATATCCTTTGGGAAAAAATGCCACAACAGTCTAAAAAAAGCACTGACTGGGGGCCTCAGAGGGAATCCCTATGCAAAAAAATTGTTTCATATAGTACAGCGACAAAGTCTGTGTGATTTCATGTCTGTTTCCATAATTTTGTCCAACCCCTGTATGTGGCATGAAAGACTGAGTACTCTCTCATGTTATTTCTAACACATGCTTGTCATTTAATATGCACAGACATGTGAGTGAGCCACACAGCAGCGCAAGGCATTTGTTCATACCTCTCATGGTGACACATCTGTTTTCAGTGGTGCTCTTAACCTCGACAAAATTAAGTCCACTGCTGTGGAAAGTGGACAGCACACTACGACATACTTGATATACTTCCACATAGAGAACAACATCCCGAATACATGTGCACGCTACATGTCCATGTGGGCAAGTGGCAATGATGCTTTGTACACGACCATAAACACCATCATTTTCAACAAAAGAATTTACCCTTCGTGACCTGTCAAGCTCGGCGGTACATATGGTAAATACACCAAAACTCATCTTTTTGTAATGAATGCCATTTGATCTATTTACACCCTTACCATAGAAAATAACACCACCATTTTGTACAAATTTTCGTTTCAAATAATATCCTTTGTACAGGCCTCTGAATACTTCTTTAAGATCCTTGTTACTTTTTTGGGAAGCATTCCAAAGTCTTGGAAGGGCTTGGATGAGGCAAAATTTCTCAATAATTTGCCTTTCGGGGTACCTAGTCCCTTTCACCAGTTTTCCAAGTGAACCATTCATAGATTCAAATGAAAACATTGAATATGCCCACAAGGGTCCCCACTCTTTTACGGTATCAACAAGGTGCAGTAGTAAGTGAGAGTTATAGGTCATATGTTTTCTACCATATAGCTCCTCGTAGCCCTTCAGAAAGTTTAGCATGTCAACCTTGATCCTACTTAAGTTTTCAAGAGAGACGCAGGGGCCTAACAGATAATGCATCATCTCAACAAATGACATCCAGTGGTCGTAGTATTTCGGTGGGATGTAACCCTGTAACACGAGTGGTGAATAAAAAAGCAACCAATTTCGCCATTCAGACGACTTCCAGTACTGGATGTCTTTGAGAGATCTCGGCAGTCGTGACATCTCCCAAACAGGACATAGACTCAGCAGCAGCTTATCAACCGTGTCAAGGTTATGACGTATACGAAAGCTACGACAAGTTTTTGACTTCATCCAAAAAAGTGTCGTAGCTTTCACAAAGCCGGAGCAAACGGCATGCATGTAATCAACTACAAAGCCGGAACAAAACGTGAAGTAAGTCAGGAGTGTGAGGACGCTTGTTCCTTTCACTCCACAACTTACATTCTTCGGTTTTGTTCTGGCTTTGTGGGCATGCTTAAGGAATGACTCATGTGCACGTAGTTTTGGTACAGATGATGGGACGGGGTAAACTCTACAATGTCCATTCCCTTTGGCAATGACTTCACCTGGCAACTCACACCAGTTACAGCCACATTTTCCATTGAATTGAGTCATGCCCATAAGTTCACATCGTGCCACACTGTCTACTGTGCACGGTCCAGGGAAAACCTTTGTGGTCCTCCTGTGGCCATTGGAATCTTCCCATGTCACACCAGCTGCAGAAAGTGTGTTCATCGTTTGTACAAATGGTAGCAAAAAAGTGTTCATTGGTGGCTTTCTAGGGCCAAACCATAGCCCAACAAGAAGAAGTTTCTTGGCCCTGTCTTTATATGGTAGCTCATTGATTTGAGCCAGAAGGGGCCAAATCCCCACGCCACTACTTTCGAAAAGTGGTACACCGTCGGTATTGAAAGTCAAACTGACATCATCTGGTCCAATGGGTAGCTTCCTGTAACCAATGCTATTGGTGATATCTGTTATGTCGTATGAGACAGATGTTTGAACAGGCATGAGATCAGTCACTTTCAAAATGTCGCATATCTGTGCAGCTATATCCAGGAAAAAGAAATAGGATGATGACTTCACAAGATCCTGTACTTGAAGCTCAGTTTTGCATTTCTTGCACACCACATCAGTCACTTCTTCTAGTGTTCCAATGTGAGAGTAGCAGCTGCTACAATAGAAATGTCTGCTCCTCTTGACATCGGTGTTGCCAAAATGTTTGAAGAAAGTGTACTTGGTAGTTGGAAACTCTGTTCCTCGTGGCAAATGGGCTTCAACCAGCGTTAGAAGGCTTTCCGTAGCCTCTTTTGAATCTTCATGACGTAGAATGTGACCCAGAATCAGAAGCATACTTTCTGCCTTTGTGATCCGTGAGCCAGAATAGAGCACTTGACCCTATAGATGGAAAATAAAAAAACACAGTGTCAATAACAAGTACAGATTTTCATGCAAATGCATATTTGCATACAGGTTACGGGACTTTTAGTGTCTAGTGGACTTTTACTGCCTAAAACTGCCAGCAAGTTGGTAGGGAAGTACAAAAGAAAGGTGATACGGGTTGATGGAGAACAAGTCAGTTCTGATGAACTATGCAACTTTGTGATGAGAGGTAGGTTTATTTCAAATACGCCAATAATAAAGTTTTCAGAGACAAACTGTTCGGATTGAATATCAACATGTATACTTATATCAAAAGGGAACTGCATTTGTTTTCTTTCTTTTTTTTCTTTTGTTGTGAGGTTAAATTATTTAAAGTTAAGACAGATATAAAAATACTAGGTTTTTAACTACTCCCACCATTGAAGTTAGTAACTGTCAAACAAAAGCATCAGTAATGTCTTACCAGGTCAGAGTCTTTATCTGGTAGAACATCTGCATCATCTTCAGAGGTAGAGTTATCTGAAGAGTTAGGGGAACTGTAGCTGTGTGGGCTGTTCCACCCGCTGCCGGCTGGAGAGCGTATTAATTCCTCCTCGGCATCGGAATCGTCACAATCGGGATCAGGGATGCTTTCACTACGCCCCGGACCTGGTTCAGAGTTTATCGGCATTTCCTCGTCAGCAGCATTGTACACTGGATTCGTAGGGAACGCTTCAGCTGTGAAATTAGAGCACCCCTGTATGTCGTGCTCAGTGTCTATGTTCCGCGGTGGAGATGGCGGATTTCCATTAGAAGCGGCGCTTTTTTCTTTTAATCGATGTCGAGAACGGGCCGGCACGTTGCACGTGGGGTCCCAGAGATATCGACCATACTTCTTTTTCGGCTCCATGTCTCCTACTTAGGCATATGTGGAAGAACGAAGTCAAAACGAGACCAAGAAGCAAGAGTGTGCGGACGGGGTGCACATCCCAGGACGGCTCTGTCATCCAACACACAAATATATGTGTCGTTCTGAACTTGCTGTCGTTCTGTGCTGCATTATTAAGATTGAACGAAACGGATGGACGTCTTGCACTGAAGCTTGCACCAAGTGGATTGACTTGAGGCTGCAGCGCTATAGCCTATTACTAGAGGAGAGGGCTGATTGGTCAGTGTTCATTATTTAATCCTGCACCGCAACAAATATAAAAAAATGCTTTGTTGTCAAAGTAAATGGTTCAGGTTCAGATTCCGCCTAAAATATAAGTATTGCCACAAGGCGGCTCTGCCAATTTTTAGGTCAACACAAGCACGAATCCAAGCCTAGCCATGTTGTCTGTCAGACTTTCAAAACAAGGCGCCATAGACCACGCTATTCCGTCATTCCGGTTTGTTCACATCACATCAACAGAATGACGCATATACTTGTGTGTTGGACAACAGAGCCTTCTTGGGATGTGTACCCCGTCCGTACACTAGTGGACACAAAGGTAGGAGTGCGTCTCCTCAGTGAAGAAGGAGCAATCACAGAACTGCGGCATACGATGCTGGAAGTGAACTGGAAGACAGGGGAGCCGCCCGCGTTAGCCGAGCTGTTGGATTGTGGTAAGTGTTGAACCCAGTATACTTATGTACCACCTTGTTAGACTGCTGGAACTAATTTTTATGTTCCATGTTGTGACGGTATTACAGGCACGGAAAAGGCCATGGAACGAAAACGAACAAAATTGGCCAGAAATGGCCGCCATCAGTCCTCCCGCATTGAAGAGGTGCTTCCAGCGGAGGAACTGGCCACAAAGAGACACAAGGTATACTAATCTCTCTGCTGCATGACTTCCAGAAGTAGCGGGTGTTTCACTTCACGCTATATTTGTCACGTGGGTTCACTGACGGCTTCAAGCAGTTATGGACATTATTCATAATAACTAAATTACTTTTAGTGCAGTTGGATTGTAAGTGCCGCTGCCCAATAAAAGTGATTGGTATTGGATGGCTAATTTTTTATATTTTTGTAATAAACTACAGTAGTTGTCGTACGCATCAAACGGGCTTGTTTGCTAGACTGCGAGCGAAAATTCGTGCATTTTAGACGCCAGAAGATCAAAAAGGCCATCTTTGTCGTATTCTTCATTAAAAACCTTACTCTTAATTCTTACCTGCTATCTCATCTAGTCATATAGTCTCAAGGTCTTCTCATTTGCGATGAGTGTGTCATAGCTGCATTGTTCCATATTTACTTGGAAATGTAATTGCAAATGCAGTTGATACTATTTTGTTGTTGCTTAAAGCTAGATGTAGCTTAAATTATTTACTAGTTCTGTACCTGAAAAAGTCTAGGTGTGGGCAAACCAGAAAACGACACACTGACAAGCTGAGATTGTGTCGTCTCATGTCTGAATTTAGTCCTTTTCAGTTATGAAATTCTACGACCACTGCGTCTGCACCATTTATTTGATTATGCTGATTAGAAGCCGTTTCTGCAGGTCACAGGTGGATGTGGTTGCCCTGCTGAACAGCGAGTAGCAGAACTGGAGGACAAGGTCAACACCTTAGAGAAACGTTTGGAAATATCTGAGAACAACTATGGTAAGGTTTTCCTGTTTATTGAAGCTGAAGTGTCCTGTCATTAAATTCATTCTGCAACCCTGCCTGTGGTTGATGAATGTAAACAAAAGCACGTGATTAATCTGATTTTTGTGGTATGCTATGTAAATTTGTGGAGCAAACCGTGATAAGGTAAATGGGCATTGGCAAAGATTCCACAGAAGTGTAAATATAGTGTACAAGATGGACATGGTTGATAATATGATATCTGGGTATTTGGGTGCTGCCACTCATAATCTTATGCACTACACTACAAAAGCTGACGTTGTTGCAGCATATGCCATTGTGTCATTTAGTGAATGTTAGGCAAACCGCTGTATTTATGGCGATAGCAGTCATGTAGTTCCTGATCTTTTAGTAGTCACAGGCCCCTCATTGAATGAGCTGTCGTTCAGGGTCACCCATAGATTACAATATGACATACATGCAGAGAAAAAACTCAAAGGGTACGTTATGTAAGCAGTTGCCTAAATTGAGTGTTACACACGGTGGTAACAATTGATGTTGAGAGACGCATAAGTTTGAATGGATTGCATATTGCTATCAGCGATGGCTGTGGAATCCAGAGTTTTACACATAGGGTCAACAGTTATCGTTAGTAATTTGTTTCTCAATTCCTTATTTGTGTTAGCTTCTTCGTCCAAGTCCCAGCTTTGTGTTTCTCGATATGTTATTCCTGTCTTAACATGGGTAACAGAATCCAAGACTCCCCCCCCCCAGTGACCATTTTGACCAGTGCCAAACAAATATATGTTCAGAGTTGTCACACTGTGACAGTTGGTTGGTTTCTTATCCTACTTTACCTTTTCTAGACTCATACTCAATGGTGAGGAAGTTAAGAAAGATAGTCTCCAAGATGGAAGCGTCCAGCAGCGTGGAGGCGGAAAAGGTAAAGCAGCTTTCATTGGAGCTCCTTAGGATAATTTGATATTGTGCTCTATAATCACAGTTGCTAGGGCTATTTCAAAAACAGGTTTTATGCACATAAAACTAAAAATAGATTGTGGCCAGCTGGTTAAGTGCAGGTTCCTCTGCCTACATAAAAGATGAGTAGTTTGCATCCTCATCTATGCACATGTGCCTGGAGCAACCATGCACCAGAAGTTCTACCTCTGATATTCCCATCCTGTTTGGATAACCTTGCAATGCAATAAGGCTAATTAAAGTAATGCAGCATTATTGGTACATAATAGGGATGTTGCAGATAGTATAATTTTGGAAAATGACCTCAACAGAGGCAGTGGCAACTGCACAGACAAAGCTAAAAAGAGGTTCTGGAAGCTTATGTGATAGGACTTGTATGTGCATGAATGTGAATATGTGTGTTCAGTCAGTAGTGTTAAGGAGAGGAGTTATAGAAGGATGGTACTACCAGAACTGAATTTGTCTGGGGCTGCATTTTTCCTTTTCTTTTAATGAGGCGGTCGTGTGCTCCTCCCCCATCACACATTGGGGTGAAGTAAATACGGTATGTCAAAGCATGCAATGAACAAAATGAAGGGAAAAGTGGTGTCCTTTCATTTCGTGTTTTTTTTTAATGACATGAGGGACAGTTTTTCGTTCTGAACACAGCAGTGGTTTCGGGCCAAAGCAATCAGATGTCCCAATTGGGCCATCTTGTAGCTTTCATAATTAAAAAGTTAATTAGGACATCCCCTTAGGCCATTGCTCATGCCCTCGTAGCGCCTGTCAGCGTATACTATATCACGGTCAGTTCGGTCTAAAAAAATTATGTACCTATTTTTAAAAAATCCTGGAAGCTTAATTTTGAGCACCTTGTATAAGTATTCTTATTTATGCAGGTGAACATTGGTGGAGGTGTTCTCGTAGAAAAAGCCGTCCTGAGCCGCCTCCACGCACACTGCAGGGGAGCACCTGCGAAGTTTGCAAGAAACTTGCTTCGCAGTATTTTCAGCCCTGAGGAACTCAGGGATATGTCCCTGTTTGGCAGGGGCAGCAATGCCAAGAAGGATGCCCCAGTGAAAGAGGCGCTCGACCCAGTGCGGGTTAATGCCGTCATTGGTATGTACTAACATGTATCTTATTCCTTAGAACAGTGGTTCAAGGCAAGGGTTTTGTAAGCGTTTTGCTGGGTTCGACACACATACATACATGTGTCTCAGCGCAGCCTTAAAATTGATGAAAAAAGAATCCCTTGTGTCACGTCACTTTATTGGTAATAGGCCACATGGGAGGAACATGAAAATGAAAAAAAAAAAAAACGAAACGAATACAAGACTACTCGTTTCATTAAATGTAATATATGCGGCGGTCAATACCCCAATTTATTTTTCCAATAAAAGCACAGAACCCTGTACATGAGATAACATTGAGAGCCAATGGGGTTGGGTATTGTATCTCAAGTTTCATGTAGGCAAATTTTTGCTTGTGTGTTTGCGGGGGTAAAGGAGGATTAACAGTCCTATGCACATGAATCATGGTAACTAGATCATTTGCATTTCCTTCGTATATTCTACATCATTAGCATATTGAGCTGTGAGTTTGCTCAAGCTGATATGTTGGATTGATATAAGAAGTGCATTATTAAGTTGCAAATTAGGATGGGTGCATATGGGGTGTCAAACTCACTGTGTCAAAAATTATTTCAAAAGTGACAGTTAACGCCAGAAATGTGTTAGACTAACACCATAATGTTCCTCATAGTTCAAAATTCAATAAGCCCAACTTTCACCGTAAAAAGTTCGTTAGATGTCGAGGAACTGAGTTTTGGAAGGTCAGAGCTGTGCGACAATAAGAGCAATGTGACGTCACTCCTAAACATTATATCATTCTCCACCTTCCATACTGATGCTCCCTGCCTTATAGCGCTCTTCACTTCATTCCCTCACGTCTCTGGGCTCCACACTGGCATTCGTTCTTGTCAGAGTGACATTTTCTCTGGTTTCCATAGAGAGAATTCTGCCACATCCTCAACGTCTGTCGTCTGCTCCTTTGATTATTCAGTCTAATTACATAAAGGTGACATTAGTTATTATCAGATGGGTGGTGGGACCTGTTTGGCTTTAGAGTGTCATCCCAAACACTTTGTGTCTGATGGTCAAGCATTTTGAAGATTTATACAGCTTTGTGGAAGGTCCAGTTGTTACACATTGCTGCATGCTTTTTTAATTGCATACTGTGATGTTCTTAGTGCCACGAGTGTTATTGAACGCTTGATTTTTTTTTCTCTTTACAGGTTATGTGTGCGGTAACTTTGACACCAGCACAATACAGAGAAAGAACAGTTTATCTTCAATGTTATCGCGTGAAATAAAGTAAATATATTTGTGCAATGTATTACACTGCTGTCCTCCATGTGCTTACGAATTGCGCCAGGCCGTGCCATGGCAGGCTCCCTGTACGTAGGGTGATTCTCATTAGGGACCAACAAGGAACACATTAGGTATACATTAGGTTCAACATGCTCAAAGTCATCACGAACTCAACAGAAATTTTGATGTGAAAACTAATCAGACACACGGTGGCCAATATTCTATTGAAACTCAGTATAAACTCATTAGAGAAAATCAATAGAATGTCTGATGAGTGTGATGTGATAATTCAATGACATTTAATCAGACACTCAATAAATTTTTTTATAAGGGTAGTGGCTATATTACTTTGTCCAGCAAACAGAACGCTCTAGAGGTCAGATAAGAGAGAACTCAAAGGCGATATAGTTTATTGTGCAGCGCAAATAGATGTAGATATCACTCGCTGGGGTCACTATCTTTTCGCATCCTTTCCCTGAAACGGAAATCTTTCGTCAAAGTGGTTGACAAGTCGGCTAAGTTTGTAACAACAACAACAACTTTATTTCCGGCCTTGGAGAGTGGGCAGTTTCATCGCAACAGGCGATACTCTACCCCATTGCTGGGTGGAATGGGGGGAATAAAATAACGAGCCCCTTCACAATAACGATCGAAGTCCGATGGTGTCCAGAAATGTCAGAAGAGCTTTGAGCGCAGAGCTTTGCTGGGCTGGATTGGGCCAGGGACCAAGCAATTTCGGTAGGGAGAAAGGGCGAGAGTCCAGCTGACGAAGAGACTCTGAGAGTGTGGTTCGGGAAGGTTCGTAGTGAGGGCAATGAAGAAGAATGTGCTCCAGATCCTCAAGAGCACCACAGTGGCAGCAGGTGGGAGAATCAATTTGTCTCAAGCGGTAACGCCACTGAGCTGTAAAGGCCACATCGAGGCGCATTCGGTGGATTAATGCAGCATCCTGACGAGATGTGTTTCGTGGCATGCGGAAAGCGAGCGTGGGATCAACTCTGTTCAACATAGAGGGGGGAAGAATGTCGGTTGTCCGTTGGCGGGAAGCCAGGGGTGTCACTAGACGTCGCAGAATTGAACGGCGGTCTCCTCTGAGCTAAGTTTGTAGAGATGCAATATTGTTATTGAAGATGTAGAGAAAGTCCAAATTATTAATTGGTAGCAACGATACTCAATCAAAAAACGAGAAACAAATGTAATATCTTGCAACAGAAATTTCTAATGAACCACACAGAAATATCAAATGTGAAATGCAACTCAGAGTTATGAGGCATTCCAATCTTAGAGGTACTTACTTATGTCATGCCAGTGAACAATTGAAGCAAATGCAAGACAATAATTATTTCAGGCAGTAAGTTCACAACTCATAGAGTATCAGACGAGTGAATACTTCAAACAAAATCAAAACAATAATTCTCACGACAGGTGGAGATTATAGCATTCTAAACCAGATAATAAAATTTTAATCAATAAAATAAACATAGATATGATTTTAATTAAGTGTAGATGTGCACTTGAAAACAGAAGAGACAATTGCTCTACATTGAAAAGATGGACAGATTTTGTACTCGATACCATAAGTCATGGGAAGATGTGATAAAAAACTGCTTCGAAAAGGAGGAGCCGCGAAACGATTTCATTATCGATGCATTTCAATACGTCCTAGACATGGTCGTATTTGGAGATATGGTACAAACTACAGAACTGAAGGTGCAAGAATTTATATGCCGAATCTACAATACTTATAAAAATATCTGCACATCAACGTCGCAAGGGCCATTGGGATTGATGGCGGAGTTTTTGAGGTTTGCTAACGAAGAATTGAAATACACTAGACCAGATGTAATTGTAATCATTGCAATGGGCATTGCGTTCATCAAGAAACCAGTCAGATCAAATTATCATATACAAGCGGTCTATATCGCACGATTCATTACGGATTTGTTGAAATTACACATATCTGAGATGGAAAATACATAAAATCTTATCATGTGATATGTTCCACTACCACGGCAAACGCGCAAACCCAATTATTTTATTCTACCATTCAGTGATGTCAACTGAACAGAAATTCATTATTGTTGTGCAAGGTCTGATGTATCATCATTTATTGAAACTCAACAAACATATCAATTGCGGTGGACCACCGGACGATTTTCATCAAATACTCTCTTGTACGCCATTCAAGAATCTTCATACAAAGAAAGGAAACATCAATAAGAAGTTCATCGCGACAAAGTGCAAGTTGTTGAAGCAATACAAACACGGCGACAACATAGCGCCTGCGTTAATCAACGCTGGATTCGAGCGCCCAATAATCAGAATAAACTATTTAATGTCTTCGGAATTCATCAGTGAAGACAACAAACGGAAACTTCAGAGTTTGAAATAGAACTGTAATTTATCGAAATAAACAATTATATAACTGAAACAATAAATGTAATCGTTGTCATCATTATAATGAATTCTTCGCATCACAATGAAAAACACCTTACATTTAGCATGGCTAGACTGAGAACAGTGATCACTAAGGAAACGAATATTCCACAATTTGTGTAAGAATTCTCATATGGAATGAGACCCGACCACCAAATAGGTTTTACTCGACTACACTCTGTACAAGTTCAACATCCGAAGGATAGAATTGCCGGAGAAGGATCGGTCATTGAAATTTAGAGACATGATACATCAGTCTATGATTACGAAAAGGATCACTAATATCATGTGAAAACTTATCATATTTCATGAATTAAATTCCACAGTGCATGTATATTTCTCAATCAGTTGCACTAGCCCAGACATAGTAAAAGAAGAAGAAAAGGCGTCTTTGACAAGCAAGCGATTGGAGTGCGGAACAAATAAATAAATATTTTTGTCAACACAGTTGTCCATTTGTGTGACTGGATAGGAAAAATGTGTCGTCCAAGATAGCGCAAAACGGGAAATAAGGGAAGATAACTGATTGCGGCGGGATAAGTGAAAGCGTTCGCGACACAGTGTCATCAACTTTTACAATCGCATTGGGGTTCATTGCCTGGGAGATAATACGAAGCCTTCGCGAATAGCGCATCTATTGTCAGATGCCACAATGCAAACGAAAGATTTTACGAGCACGACGTGTAGGCCAAGTCTACATTTCTAATCACATAGTCTTCGTAACACACGGCACACACAAACGTATATGAAATAATTTCCAAGTGGCAATCAGATTTTGAGAGAAGCGGATCACACAACCGCCATCAGAAGTGCTTAACCAATATACAATGAAGATGAGTGTTATGCATAAACACAATGGAAGATATGTTATATTAATTATAATAACCAGAGAGACGCAGGTCACACATAAACGTAGCTCCAATTCACAAAATATACTAGAGATTTCCCGTAACCATACAGAAAAACTATCACACTATTTTAGTGTCATAGCATACGGGCACTACAAATGGAAAGGCCATACTTTAAGTCTATACCTCATAACATTATAACACACAAATTCCACACTAAAGTTCATTTTCTTCTTTAAATTTTCAAAGTCAAAAATGCACGCTATTTCTTGCATTTTTCTAAAGATATAGATTAAAACGTTGTGCATATTCTCACACATACTATACAAGATATTTGATTGTGGATTAATTGCTAAAATTTATCGGTTCACATTCAGGAGAAGTGGTGACTACCACACATCAGTAAGAGTTTAATTACAATTTGAACAGGTATTGCGATTTATGATCAGTGTTGTAGGATGTGTAATTTCACAATATGCAAGCTTTAGGTCGCTCACTTTGACGAGCACTCTTTCACGATGTCAGAGAAGTTATTCGAATGGATTGATATTTTCTGTATACACTATAACATAATGCGAATTGTTTATGTCGTGGATAATAAAAGTTACGAATATTTTTCGAACGAAAATTTACTTAAGACTCGAAGAAAGGGTCACCCGCGTCGTCGAAGACGTTTCGGCAACACGCCGGGTCGCGTTTCCGTAATGCCGTACCCGAAACCGAACGCGATTCTGCGCCCGACGCGTTAACGCGGTACCGCACGCGAGCGTGTTGCTTTTTCCGGAAACGGGTTCGACGACGCGGGTGACCCTTTCTTCGAGTCTTAAGTAAATTTTCGTTCGAAAAATATTCGTAACTTTTAATATCCACGACATAAAGAATTCGCATTATGTTATAGTGTATACAGAAAATATCAATCCATTCGAATAACTTCTCTGACATCGTGAAAGAGTGCTCGTCAAAGTGAGCGACCTAAAGCTTGCATATTGTGAAATTACACATTCTACAACACTGGTCATAAATCGCAATACCTGTTCAAATTGTAATTAAACTCTTACTGATGTGTGGTAGTCACCACTTCTCCTGAATGTGAACCGATAAATTTTAGGAATTAATCCACAATCAAATATCTCGTATAGTATGTGTGAGTATATGCACAACTTTTTAATCTATATCTTTAGACAAATGCAAGAAATAGCGTGCAGTTTTGACTTTGATAATTTAAAGAAGAAAATGAACTTTAGTGTGGAATTTGTGTGTTACAATGTTATGAGGTATAGACTTAAAGTATGGCCTTTCCATTTGTAGTGCCCGGATGCTATGACACTAAAATAGTGTGATAGTTTTTCTGTATGGTTACTGGAAATCTCGGGTATATTTTGTGAATTGGATCTACGTTTCTGTGTGACCTGCGCTGATCTGGTTATTATAATTAATATAACATATCTTCCATTGTGTTTATGCATAACACTCATCTTCATTGTATATTGGTTAAGCACTTCTGATGGCGGTTGTGTGATCCGCTTCTCTCAAAATCTGATTGCCACTTGGAAATTATTTCATATACGTTTGTGTGTGCCGTGTGTTACGAAGACTACGTGATTAGAAATGTAGACTTGGCCTACACGTCGTGCTCGTAAAATCTTTCGTTTGCATTGTGGCATCTGACAATAGATTCGCTTTTCGCGAAGGCTTCGTATTATCTCCCAGGCACTGAACCCGAATGCGATTGTAAAAGTCGATGACAGTGTGTCGCGAACGCTTTGAGTTATCCCGCCGCAATCAGTTATCTTGCCTTATTTCCCGTTTTGCCCTATCTTGGACGGCTCATCTTTCCTATCCAGTCATAGAAATGGACAACTCTGTTGACAAAAATATTTATTTATTTGTTCCGCACTCCAATCGGTTGCTTGTCAAAGACGCCTTTTCCTCTTCTTTTACTATGTCTGGGCTAGTGCAACTGATTGAGAAATGTGCATGCACTGTGGAATTTAATTCATGAAATATGATAAGTTTTCACATGAGATTAGTGATCCTTTTTGTAATCATAGACTGATGTATCATGTCTCTAAATTTCAATGACCGATCCTTCTCCGGCAATTCTATCCTTCGGGTGTTGAACTTGTACAGAGTGTAGTCGAGTAAAACCTATTTGGTGGTCAGGTCTCATTCCATATGAGAATTCTTACACAAATTGTGGAATATTCGTTTCCTTAGCGATCACTGGTCTCAGTCTAGCCATGCTAAATGTAAGGTGTTTTTCATTGTGATGCGAAGAATTCATTATAATGATGACAAAGATTACATTTATTGTTTCAGTTATACAATTGTTTATTTCGATAAAAACAGTTCTATTTCAAACTCTGAAGTTTTCGTTTGTTGTCTTCACTGATGAATTCCGAAGACATTAAGTAGTTTATTCTGATTATTGGGCGCTTGAATCCAGCGTTGATTAACGCAGGCGCTATGTTGTCGCCGTGTTTGTATTGCTTCAACAACTTGCACTTTGTCGCGATGAACTTCTTATTGATGTTTCCTTTCTTTGTATGAAGATTCTTGAATGGCGTACAAGAGAGTATTTGATGAAAATCGTCCGGTGGTCCACCGCAATTGATATGTTTGTTGAGTTTCAATAAATGATGATACATCAGACCTTGCACAACAATAATGAATTTCTGTTCATTCGACATCACTGAGTGGTAGAATAAAATATCTGCGTTTGCCGTGGTAGTGGAACATATCACCATGATAAGATTTTATGTACTTTCCATCTCAGATATGTGTAATTTCAACAAATCCGTAATGAATCGTGCGATATAGACCGCTTGTATATGATAATTTGATCTGACTGGTTTCTTGATGAACGCAATGCCCATTGCAATGATTACAATTACATCTGGTCTAATGTATTTCAATTCTTCGTTAGCAAACCTCAAAAACTCCGCCATCAATCCCAATGGCCCTTGCGACGTTGATGTGCAGATATTTTTCTAAGTATTGTAGATTCGGCATATAAATTCTTGCACCTTCAGTTCTGTAGTTTGTACCATATCTCCGAATACGACCATGTCTAGGACGTATTGAAATGCATCGATAATGAAATCGTTTCGCGGCTCCTCCTTTTGGAAGCAGTTTTTTATCACATCTTCCCATGACTTATGGTATCGAGTACAAAATCTGTCCATCTTTTCAATGTAGAGCAATTGTCTCTTCTGTTTTCAAGTGCACATCTACACTTAATTAAAAGCATATCTATGTTTATTTTATTGATAAAAATTTTATTATCTGGTTTAAAATGCTATAATCTCCACCTGTCGTGATAGTTATTGTTTTGATTCTGTTTCAAGTATTCACTCGTCTGATACTCTATGAGTTGTGAACTTACTGCCTGAAATAATTATTGTCTTGCATTTGCTTCAATTGTTCACTCGCATGACATAAGTAAGTACCTCTAAGATTGGAATGCCTCATAACTCTGTGTTGCATTTCACATTTGATATTTCTGTGTGGTTCATTAGAAATTTCTGTTGCAAGATATTAAATTTGTTTCTCGTTTTTTGATTGAGTATCGTTGCTACAAATTAATAATTTGGACTTTCTCTACATCTTCAATAACAATATTGCATCTCTACAAACTTAGCCGACTTGTCAACCACTTTGACGAAAGATTTCCGTTCCAGGGAAAGGATGCGAAAAGATAGTGACCCCAGCGAGTGATATCTACATCTATTTGCGCTGCACAATAAACTATATCGCCTTTGAACTCTCTCTTATCTGACCTCTAGAGCGTTCTGTTTGCTGGACAAAGTAATATAGCCACTAACCCTTTGAGTGATAAAGCATGCGCTGTGCTATGGTCACATAGATATAGACATAAAGTCTCCCGGCTTTGAGGAAAAGAGTGAAAACCGTGCATATTTCCTATGTCTTGTTTACCTCCATCAAGGTTCGTAGTGTTTGTTAGAATGAAAATTGTATATTGATCGATTTTATGATGGCTCAATGATAGATTATTTTCCTCTGTTGATGTTTACGTGTCGCCGCGTGTTCCTCTGTTCTTCTGCGTTAAGTCTGTGCTATTTCGCCATTGATAGATTGATTAGCTATTATTTCTCTATGTGTTGGATGGTGCGCAGGTTTGGCTCTCTATTAATAGTAGCTGATGATTGTGTTGTTTCTCGTTATTTCCTTACGTCTATGCTGTTCACTTAATAAGAAATTAAGAGTTGAGTAATGTTGGAATATGAAACTGAGATTCCCTATTGCGCTCGAAATGTTATGACAAATATTCACGCTATTGCAAAGATGGTTCTCACGTCTCAGACTTTTATAATACAATTTGTAATTTGGTTGTAATCGTATTGATTAAGAATATCTTCTTTGTAGTGGTATAGATTTTATTTCCTCTTGTCGCTCGTGTTCCGTGGTCTTCCATACATCTATCGGCATCCGTCTTCAACAAATCATGCAGGTCAGATATCATTAGATCTGGTTGTTGGCTAGGAGCGCGCTATATGGTGAAGTTCATTTTTAACATGTCTATTTTCTGATGAGTTTGATTTTTTCTTCTGATTTACTGAATGATAGATTACTATGTTGTTTTGATTAGGAATATCTTCTTTGTATTGGTATAGATTTTATTTCCTCTTGTGTTCGTGTCGTTCTTTATTCTGTTTGTTGGCTAGGAGTGTGCTATGTGGTGAAGTGGAATATCTTCTTTGTATTGGTATAGATTTTATTTCCTCTTGTGTTCGTGTCGTTCTTTATTCTGTTTGTTGGCTAGGAGTGTGCTATGTGGTGAAGTGGAATATCTTCTTTGTAGTGGTATAGATTTTATTTCATCTTGTGTTCGTGTCGTTCTCTGTTCTGTTTGTTGGCTAGGAGTGTGCTATGTGGTGAAGTGGAATATCTTCTTTGTTGTGGTATAGATTTTATTTCATCTTGTGTTCGTGTCGTTCTTTATTCTGTTTGTTGGCTAGGAGCGTGCTATGTGGTGAAGTGGAATATCTTCTTTGTAGTGGTATAGATTTTATTTCCTCTTGTGTTCGTGTCGTTCGTTGTTCTGTTTGTTGGCTAGGATCGTGCTATGTGGTGAAGTGGAATATCTTCTTTGTATTGGTATAGATTTTATTTCCTCTTGTGTTCGTGTCCCATAGTCCTCCAGAGTCTCTGCTCTTCACATTTAACTGCATACAACTATCAAAACTTCCCGCTATTGCACTGATGGTTCTCACCTATAGGAATATTAGACGTTTTATAATACAATTTGTAATTTTGATTGTAATCGTATTGACTAAGAATATTTTAAATGCGCTATCAATTCTGATTCATTGAAAACTTCCACTAATAAAAAATATTGTGTTTGATTTGTGATACCTATTCAATGCTAATGTATCATACCTGTAATAAGTATTGTTACGTGTATTGTGTTCCTTCGATTTCAGATTTTTGGCTAAGTTTTTCCCATTCACGCAGAGTCATAACATAATTCCTACTGACTTTAATAAATATATTTTCACTTGTACTTTTGTATATGGCTATCCTTTGCATGTAAACTGCACACCTGTTGTAGCTGGAAAAATTACGATTCAAGTCGACTAAGAGTGAAAAATGACGAAAGTCGTCGGCCCAGGTTGAAAAATGACGAAAGTCGGCGGTCCAGGCTGAAAAATGACGAAAGTCGGCGGCCCAGGCTGAAAAATGACGAAAGTCGGCGGCCCAGGCTGAATGGTAAACGAACACGCAGCCCTCCAGCCATGCGACGCCCAAGTAGGAAAATTGTGAAAGAAGTCAGCCCATGGTGAATGGTAAGCACGCACGCAGCCCTCCGGTCACGCTCCGCCCAGCCCAGCAACCCTCCACCCGAGCACCGCCCTGTTACAGGTGGTGAAGGTTTTTTCGGCTGTGTTTTTCTCCTTCACCTGATTGGCATCACAATTCCCAGCACTATTGGCTTTAATAAATATATCTCAACTTGATTGGCATTAATAAATATATTTTGACTTGTACTTTTTGTGTATGGCTATCCTTTGCATGTAATCAGCCTACTGCACACATGTTGTAGCTGGAAAAAAATTGCGATTGAATTCGGCACAGATTGAAAAATGACGAAAGAAGTCGGCCCAGGAGTAAAAATATGAGCGGGTAAGCGCACACGCAGCCCTCCGGACACGCGCCACCCACCGCAGCACCCCTCCACCCGAGCGCCGCCTGCCGCGCACGGGAAAAAATCGCGACAAAAAGTCGGACCGACGGTAGCGCTGCCCTGGCGGGGGTGCCGGCGTTTAGGTATGCCGTAGTTTCTATACCTATCTTTACTACTGATAGGGAGTCTTATCTCATATACAAGTTCAACGCTCTTCATCCGTCCGGTATCAACAAATCACAAGGCACCCTAGAAACACTTCACAAATAAAATATGCTTTTCCCTTCTACCTCCATTATCATCTGTTATGTTCTGCATAGCCACTGCTTTCTACTTTCTTTATTGCATGCCACAACTTTGTATTACAAATACTAAAAAAAAAAAAGCTTTGCTCATTCTGGAATTTTCCCCACGTAACCACTAACCTCCTTATCTTTCGCTATGCGTGCCAATTCTTGCCTGTTGTCCCGTTTCGTCCGCGTGTTCGTGAACCTTCCATTTTTCTGTAACCGGTCTGTAGCCTAGGTGACTACGTTCACATAATCCCCTCCACATTCTAACAAAGCAGCCATTTACTCCGGCCGTAGAAGCCCGTACGGACCCTTTCTTCCCTCCGGGCTGTTGACCCACTATTCGCATGAACCTTTAAACACGTCACACCTAGCCCTTTAAATACCATGCCAATGATGACAGACGGTGCCCAGAAGAAGAACAGTCTCTGTTCGAAATATCGGCGGCTTCTGTCCTGAGGCAACTCCCTTCCTCCATTGGCTTGAGTACGATGCCACGACGCGGACCCGGTGCTTTCAGCCATGGTCCATAGCGTTTCACCAGGGCTGTGCGGAGGATGCCTGCTAGGCACAATAACCCCCGTCCCCTCGAAATGTGATCCCAGCCATCCCGTGAAAGCATCCCCTCTTTCACCTTATCGTTCCTGGTAAAGACCTTGTGCTGGAAAAGATATTTGAACATATATACGGAATGTTTTTGCAAACAGCACTTCACAAAGACAGCAATACAAATAAACCGGAATTCCTGGTAGGCATGTGCCAGTACTTCGTACGCATTTTATTTTCGGAAACATTGCGCGATAAAAAGCAGCTGGAAAGTAGCTTTGTGATACTTGAATTACAAACAGGCACCGCATCAAGACACGCACCTGTTTGTAATTCAAGCACCACAACGGTAGCTCCAGTTACTTTTTGTCGCAGTGTTTTTCCAAAACTAACGAGTATACTGTATCAAATACCTGCCATGACCACCACGAAGTTCCAGAGTTGGTGTAGAAGCGACTACTCACGTCAATACCCAAAACCGTAGCGTCACCGGCACGGACAGCTGGAACGTGCGCAGCATCGCGTTATGACCCTGAATTGTGCCAGAAAGTTCAGGCCGCCTTGTCTGTGGCATCAGCTTATACAGGAATATATGCTCCGCGTATCCTTTCGCCACCTCAACGGTATCCTGTGAAAGAAGAGAATTCATGAGAATGAATCTTCCCTGGCGTGTCAGAGGAAATGGGTTTTAGCAGCACAGAGATTGAAATCGTTGCAATCTGTACTTACTGAGACTTCCCGCAAAACAGCTGCGGCACTCTTCCCATCCTGGATATCGTTGCCACCGATATACATGACGATCCAGTCTACTGCTAGGTGCAGTCGATGGATGTTTTCTCTCAGACGGGCCGCTGTAGCTCCGGGATAGCTAAAAGTGACGATTTCCACGTCAGCGTCCACGAACAACCTGTCGCGCGTCATAAACTTCAGCTGGCTACTGCCAACCAACGCGTCTTTCATCGTTTACGTTTCTCTCGGATCACAATGTGTGATGCGGCGAACTGCAAAGTCAGCTGAACGCTAAACAAGTAAATCTACGAAGAAGCTGCAAGGGAGAACCATGCGTGCGTCTGTGCCGTGCGCGAGACCCAGTTGGCGCCGTTGCGCAGTCCTCCTCTCCACTCTCCGCGGCTGTCTGGTCGTCTGCTCGCTGAGGTCGACGGGACGACCAAGCATTTGGTAGCCCGCTCGTGCAGACGCGGATATTCTGTGACGGGGCCCACACAACAAACCCACCGCATGCAAAAATATGAATAAAATCAAATGCGTATGTGGTGTTTTGCACATTGATTTAGGGCCTTATGGACCAGCCAAACCAAATATATTGCGATGACCGTGAGGGTGGGGACGTTTGCCGCAAGATTTTGCGGCACGCTACCCAAACCCGGATTTATTTGTCATGAGCATTCTGCATGTATTCCTAAGAATCCTTCGCTGTAGTGGAACGATCATATGTTCAAACACTAAAAACAACAAATTATTTATCGAGTGGTCAAAAGCTTCCTTTTATGAACTGTATATGCACCGCGGAAAGGATTGAAATTCGCCTGCAATCTCTGACGGTGAAAATGAAATCGTAGTTCGATTGCCGCGGAAATAAACACTTTCTTTTATTTTTGAATCGGATAGTCCGCAATTGATGCAGACTACACTATGATAAACAGTCGCGTCCGAAATATCGAATATTCAGACAAACAATTCAACACGTCAGCCTGAACAGACTGGAAGAGAGGTTGCTTTATCTTGGAATTATGAAATTTTTATCGTGCTCGAGGAAGGCCCGGCTAGCATTAAACCCCATAAAAAAGTAACAATAATACAGTGAAGGAAGTAACAAATTGACACCTGCCGTCTGCACGCACACTGTATCACGAAATTGGCCAAATCCGGCGGCCATTTACTCAAAATCGCCGCCAAAATTTTGGCACGATCTTCGGGTATGTTATGGAGCTATCCTTCCCGAGAACACAGAAAGAAAATTGGAATGGACAAGTGGGACTGGCCATCGGGCCCGCCGCGAGCCTGGGGAACACTTAGAGCAGAGGTGGGTTTGGATAGGGCCTCAGTATGGAAATATTGGTGTAAGGGCAGGGCACGGGCCTGAAAATCCGGCCCATGCAGTGCTCTACCCCTTCTCAAGAGGCGACTACAGTGCCAAAATGCGCATGACCTGTGCATACGTGCACTGTTTGGTTTGTTTGATAGCTGAAGAAACTCGGGACGGGGGACAAGACAGCGGTTTCTATAGAAAAGCGCTATCACGCATTTTGTTTTCCCAAATGTTCGCGTAAGCCAGACGGACACTTGGTAGTTGGACAAAATGGCATTTCGACCGTATGACGTGCAACCCATTATTTGAGGGTGAAATCCATACCCGACCCCTGCCTCCTCTGAGAAGACCCGCCACCCGCGCTCTACCAGAAAAAGAAATCCGCACCCAACCGGACCCGACCAGCAGGGGCTGCGGCGCCTTTGTTTACTTATTATTTGGTATGATCTTTTCTCTTCGTTGTTGTTGCTGTAGCCGTTGCTTGTTCGTGGCCGACCCGCCAGCAGTGCTTGTGCCAAAAACGCTGCACGCAACAGTCTCGCAACCCGCGCGGGTGTCAATAATATCACCCGCAACCGACCCGTTACCCGCGGGAAATTCCAAACCGGGATCCGCACCGCAGGATAAAGCGGGTCGTGCAGAATCCTGCACTACGCCTGAAAACTCCGCACTCCGGCTTTCCTCTTGATCAGCGATGAAAGATGAAAGTCACTGAAAAGGTTAGCCAGCTGTAGGGATCGAACCCACAACTTCTGGATTAGTCTGGATTAGTCTGGATTACCGGTCCAGCGCTCTACCTTATTATTCTCTATTCTCTCTGTTCTCTCTCTATTCTTATCATTCTTATTTGTAGCTGTCCCTTCTATGTTGTTCCAGCCTCAGAACATCAGTTTCTCTCTTGTTCCTCTTGATCAGCGTCTCACTCTGCTTCACGGAGTCACGGTGTCGTGTGTACGCGGTTGCTCCACTCTGGCTTTGTTGAAGGACGCTCCTTCAGCTGTCCAAACGCGCCCACCACGCCTGTGGGCCCCAAACGTGTGTGAGTGCATGTGTGTGGAATTCGGAGTAGCAAGGCGTGGCCATCTGGCTGACATCTCCTAACCCCTATGAAGAAGAAGAACCGAGACCCGTTACACGAAATAGGCATGAAAATGGACACAAAAATTCAGCTGTCGAGTCTCATGAAGTCTGTTGACGTACATGCCGCACCATGGTATGTGTTGTCGAGTCTGAACCTGGCACGGGGACGTGCGAAAAACGTAAAGCCCGGCCCGACAAGGCCCGCGCAATGCTCTAAAGGGGAGTGCGAAACCCTATCGAAATTTGCTAGCAGTCCTGTGCGAGCGCACCGGCCTTGAGTTCTACTATGAAATAATGCGAGCCGATTGAGGGAGCGCTTTCACGACACCAATCGACAGCAACGAACGTCATGGTTCAACAGCGTAAATGTCACCGGCAAGCAAAGCAGGGATGTTTTGCAACGGGATGTTGCACTGTCACATGACTGTCGACAACCCCGCGTCCTTTCTGGATACCGTTGCCTCTAACAAAAATCGCTATTCAGCTCAACTGGAGTCCCCCGATACTCTCAGGGACACGTGATCCTGTGACACCACGACAACTGAAAACTACGATCACCATATTGTTAGGAGAAGAATCGCGAGAGCAGGCACTTGCTAGGCGGTAGCCCAAAAGAATGATTTATTCTCGAGCGCGTTTCCCGCGCTTCAGACCAACATCTTAGTCAACTTCTTCCTCGGGTCCCGGGGAAGAGAGTTGTCGTGAAGGGTGGTGATGGGACGACGCGAGTCCAGTCCGCGGAGACAGCCAGGCCAGTCCAGGTCGTAGCGGCAGAAGTTTATTTACATCTATATACAGCAGGACGACTTCCGACAAGAAAGTCCGAAAAAGATCAGATCAAAGACTCTTACACATGGGCGACGGGCCTTTTTGTTCAAAATCAGGGTGCCGCCCACAAATTGCACAAACAAAATCAAAGATGCAAATTTCACATTTCTCAGCCCCAGGATTGGTCCGTTACCGAAGGTCTCCAAAATGCTCCAATCCTGAAGCGAGCAAATTACAAAGGATACTTCCCAGAATTCGATAATTGTCACAAATAAACAATGTTACAAATCCAAAACCCATTAGTGGCTCAAAACGAAATGTATAAAAAAACATAAAAGGGCTCGCAGGAAACGAGTTCCCTACATATGGCAAGTTTGGCCTCAATTCATGTTTCTCGAGTCCCCGAGGGAAGACAGACGCCAGTGTTCCGCATGTCACAATGCCCATTCATACACGGACGTCTGGAGATAATCCGCATCTATTCACGGAGCAGTGCGTAAATGAAAGTCACTTTAAACAAAACCCTCTGGAAGGAAATAGGCGACCGAGTAAACCGGGTTCTGGAAAACAAAATAAAAAAATACAAACAGCAGAGGGGTGTTCTCGACCATCATAGAAACTTAACAATCTTCTTCCTCACATTACCCCCCTCGGCGAAGGCGGCTATGCCCTCATGCCGCATGATATGGTTTGAGCCGGATGACATGCACGGTCTGGATGGCGGGCGTTCTGCGGTCGGCGGGGGGTGTGCATGGCTCTATTTGATAGTTCAGCTCAGATATACGGCGGAGGACCTTATGAGGGCCTGTGTAACGTGGGAGGAGCTTCTCAGAGCGCCCAACTCGACGCGTTGGCGTCCATAACCAGACCAGATCACCGGGGTTGTAAGATACCGGGCGATGCGACGCGTTGTATCGGGTAGACTGCAGTTGCTGAGAGTCGTGTGTGCGGATCCGTGCGAGCTGACGTGCGTCCTCGGCGTTGCACAGAGCGGCGGCGGAAACGGGATCGAGCGGATCGTCGCTAACCCGTGGGAGGAGGCAGCCAAGAAGGGACAAAGATTCGCGGCCGTACAGTAGGTAGTAAGGGGAAAAGCCTGTGGTCGCTTGGCGGGCGGTATTGTAGGCATAGGTGATGTATGGCAGAATGACATCCCAATTTGTGTGATCCGCCGTCACGTAAATGGACATCATCTCGGCGAGCGTTCGATTGAGTCTCTCAGTAAGACCGTTGGTCTGCGGGTGGTACGGGGTGGTAGTGCGGTGGACGATGTTGCTCAGCTGAACTACATTCTGGACAGTTTCGGAGAGAAACGCTGCACCACGGTCGCTGATCAGAGTCTGAGGTGCACCATGCCTTAAGATTATCCGCTCGAGGAGAAAAGAAGCGACGTCAGCGGCGGAGGCGGAGGCTGTCGCTCGAGTTTCTGCATACCGCGTAAGATGGTCGACAGACGTAATTATCCATTTGTTTCCGGTTGACGACAGAGGGAAGGGACCAAGCATGTCGATACCTATTCGTTGAAGTGGCGCGTCGGGGGGAGGTATGGGACGCAGGAGACCGGCGGGTGGCGTGGTCGGAGGCTTTCGTTTTTGGCATGGGGCGCATGATCTGATATACTTGGAGGCAGAACGATACATTCCACTCCAGAAGAAACGATCACGTAGGCGGCTGTAGGTCTTGAACAGCCCAAGATGACCAGCTGTTGGATCGTCGTGGCATGCCGCAATTACATCATGCTGCAGTGAACGGGGGACTACTAATAACCACTGTTCACCATGCGGCTGATAATTTTGGCGGTAGAGAATGCCATCTCTGATGGTGAACAGTTTGGCTTTCCGAGATACAGGGCCAACGGCGGAAGAGAGCTCATTGATGACGTCAGCAAGTGCGAGGTCTCGGCGCTGCTGTAGTGCAATATCAGAGAACTGGAGCGCAGCTACAGTGGGGGACAGCTCCGTAGTGGTCGGAGCCGGGTGCCGCGACAAGCTATCAGCGTCCAGGTGTGTCCTGCCGGACGTGTAGCGGATTGAGAGGTCGTATTCTTGCAGTTTCAGAGCCCATCGCCCAAGGCGACCCGTAGGGTTCTTCATCTTGGTCAGCCAGCAGAGCGCATGGTGATCCGTGATGACGTGAAACGGGTGGCCGTAGATGTAGGGACGAAACTTGCCCAATGCCCAGACGACTGCCAGGCATTCTTTTTCGGTTATAGAATAATTCCGTTCACAATCTGACAACGTGCGGCTAGCGTAGGCGATGACTCGCTCACTATGGTTGACGAGCTGGACTAACACGGCTCCTATGCCATGGCCGCTGGCGTCGGTATGGACTTCGTTTGGAGCACCTTCCAGAAAATGGCCAAGGACTGGTGGGGAACTCAGCGATGTTTTCAAAGACATAAAAGCCTCTTCTTGCTCTGAAGTCCAGGTGAATGTCGCGTCCTTCTTTAATAGGCGCTGTAAAGGTTCGTCAATGTTGGCAAATCCCTTGATGAAGCGGCGGAAGTATGAGCATAGCCCAAGAAATGACCGTAATGACTTTTGGTTCTCCGGAGGAGGGAAGTTTTGAACGGCCATTATCTTGTCTGGGTCAGGGTGGATGCCGTGTTTGTCAACAAGATGACCCAATATTTTTATTTGTTGACCTCCGAATGTGCACTTCTTTGCGTTCAGTTGAAGCCCGGCTTTACGGAAGCATTCGAGTACGGCCCTTAGACGCTGGATATGGTCATCAACGTTTCCAGCGAAGACTATTACATCGTCGAGGTAACACAGGCAGAAGGTCCATCTGAATGATCGAATGATCGTGTCCATCATTCGCTGAAAAGTTGCTGGGGCATTTCAGTGTCCGAATGGTATAACTCGAAACTCGAAGAGCCCATCAGGGGTTACGAACGCGGTCTTCTCACGATCCTGCTCGTCGACTGCGATCTGCCAGTACCCTGACCGAAGATCCATAGAAGAGAAATATCGGGCACCATGCAAAGAATCTAATGTGTCGTCGATGCGTGGTAGGGGATACACGTCCTTAATAGTGGCGGCGTTCAACTTCCTGTAGTCAACACAGAATCGCCATGTCCCGTCCTTCTTACGTACAAGGACTACCGGAGAAGACCAGGGGCTGTTGGATTCCTGGATGATGCCCTTGCTGAGCATATCCTTTACGTGGTCCTGTATGACACGACGTTCAGCGGGAGACACACGATACGGACGGCTATGTACGGGAGGAGAGTTCCCGGTCAGTATCGTGTGTTTTACCGTGGTGCACGAACCTAGGGGAGCCCCGCTCACATCAAAGAGATCTGAGAAGTCCGAAAGCAGGTGTGAAAATCGTGCCTTGTCCTCGGGCGGAAGATCAGGGGATATCCTATCTTCCACGAGGCTTATATTGCCTTTAGTCTTTGGAGTACCATCCGTGCTTGACGCCGAGCTGAGAAGAGCAGAAACCGACAGATCGCCGAAAGAGAATGTTCCGAGCCGTATCCCCGAGAGGAGGAAACGATCTTCATTGGAAGAGTTTGTTACCCATATTACTCCAAGGCCTCTGTCAGAAGTAAGAAGCGAACAAGGCGAGCATAAAGATGTCTGAAGGAGAACGTCCGTTTTGTAAAAGAACATGCCATCAACTTGTGGGAGGGTAGTCTCAATTCTCACACGTACAGCCGCCATGGTGTAAGCGGGGACTCTACACGCTGTCAGTACAGAGACGGGAACTGCCATAGGGACGTCATCACCACCGCAGGGCACGTCAACTCCAAGGTCCAGAATTTTGGCAGAGCAGTCGATGAGGGCTTCTGTAGACGAGAGGAAATCCCAGCCCAAGACGACGTCAGAGATGCACCGCGACAGCACCAGGAACCTAATCACATACAATTCCGACCCAATAGTGACTCTCCCTGTGCAGTACCCCAAGGGTTGAACGGCGCTACAGTCGCCAAGTCTCACGCTGTGCTCTGCTGTAATTGGTGTTAGCACCTTCCGTAATCGTCGACGTAGTGTTTCAGAAATGCAAGATATCGTCGCTCCTGTGTCAACAAGTCCTTCCAAACGGCTGCCGTCAAAATCCAACGTAACATAATTTTCAACGAGTGGTGGGGGGTTTTGAAGACATGTCCAGCGCGCAACCTGACCCCCAAAAGTGCCACAGGCTGCGGATTCTAGTTTGGAGCAGTAAATGACTTCGGGATAGTTTGATGCATGGGGGACCTGGACCTCCGTCGGGGATGCGGGGATGGTGACCGCGTTAGTCTCTTCCTTGGCTGGTCTTCGAAATCTTGCGTATTGCGTAAGTCGTCATCATCAAAACAGTTGTTCCCGAAAGGAGGTTGGCTCCATCTACTAGACGGGAGTCCTGCATCATAGGCGGGTGGAAACCGCTGCCCGTAGTACGCTCGAGAAGACGACGCATAGCGTTCGCTGCGCAAGTCCTCTTGCCGACGGACACAGTAGCGTGCAATGTGGCCAGCCGTCTGACAGTAAAAACAAACCGGTGGGGGTCTGTAATAGGCCCGTGGCCTCCTGTACTGTGTAGGCTCCCAAGTGTAACGAGGCTGGGCTTGGGACAGGAAAGGCGCGATCGTAGACACAGGTTCTGGCGGTAGAGTGCTTGTATGGGATGGCGGTGGGGATGGAGCAGGAGGCGACCTGCAAACTTCGGCATATGACCGTGGCTGTGCAGAAAGAGCCGATGCCGCCATGTGAACTTCTTGTTGTACCAACCTACGTATATTATTGTTGTCGCCGTTCTGATGGACGGGGTGAGTCGTCACCAAATCAGGACGCTGGTTATGACCAAGGGCGGCTAGTTCTTCCCTTACAACCCTCCTCACGATGGCCAGCAAGGACTCTGAATCGACATTAGCACCATTGCCGCAGTGCGGCGGACCCGTGAACGGCAAATTAGGTGGAGGAGAACAAATACGTCGTCCGCGTAGGTCTTCAAGTCGTCTGCAAGCTTGGCTGAGTTCGGTTACGCTACAGAAAGCTTGTGAGGCGACACCGTTGAATAAATATTCCGACAGCCCCTTAAGTAGATCATGAATCTTTTCGCTTTCAGCCATACCGGGATCTACTCGTCGGCACAAATACACGACATCTTGCATGTAGGACGTGAAGTTCTCCTGGTATTCTTGGTGCCTAGTGTTTAACTTCCTGCTGGCTTCCTGCTTCCTTTCTTCCGATTTACCGAAAGCAGCCGATATCGCTGTTTTAAAGGCATCCCAGGTGTGCAGACTTGGCTCATTATTTTCAAACCACTGCAAGGCGGTAGACGAAAGGAAGAATACTACGTTTGCCAGACGCGTGCTGTCGTCACAGTTGTTGTGGGCGGCGACACGATCTACTTGTGCCAGCCAGTCTTCGACGTTTAAGTCGTCTATCGCAGCGAAAACCGGCGGGTCGCGCTGCCGAGCAAGGAACCGAGGGGCTGGAACGGGCTGGGCGGGTTGTCCGGAACAGCCGGCCGGAGCTGACGCTGGTGGAGGCGTCATGATTTTCCCACTTCGTAGCAGCAGGTTGGGTTTAGGCGAGAGGAAAGGAGGACGGTGAAAAGCATCTCCACCAAATGTTAGGAGAAGAATCGCAAGAGCAGGCACTTGCTAGGCGGTAGCCCAAAAGAATGATTTATTCTCGAGCGCGTTTCCCGCGCTTCAGACCAACATCTTCTTCCTCACAATATCACGAATAGACACTTCCACGGACAGTCTCTGCGTATCGGGTGAAAAGCTTTAGCCCGCTGCTACCGATCAGAGCAATCTTCATCCACGAGAAAGCGAGGTGGTAACGGCGGTACGTGACAGTCACACGGCATGTTCGAGAAATGCCAGTGAAACGTGCACACCAAAAGCAAACGCGAGACAACCAAATCCACCGCGCAAAAGCAAATCGGGAGAAAGGAGGAAATCTAAAAAATAAAGGAAACACAACCCAGCTCATATGTCACCGCCTTTCACGTGGGCTTGTCGTGTCCTCCAATCAGAGACGCGATGGACTTCTTACAAAGTCGGAGGAGTACGAACGCAGCGCGTGTGGCGCCATCTATCGCAGAAAAAAGTTCATTTTTGAGATGAGACCTATGCGATATGTCCTCTTAAACGAAGGATCCAATCAACAAAGTATACCCGAAGTTTCCCGTAGCCATACTGAAAAACTATCAGGCTATTCTTAGTGCCATAACACACAGGCACTACAAATGTAAAGGGTATACTTTCATTTTATATTTTTATATAAAATTAAAGCTCATACTGAGGTAAAACACAAGCTCAAAACGTCAAACACGTCAAAACACGTCAAAACGTTTAAACGTTTTCTTAAGAAACGCGTTTTGACACACGTTTCACAGATTAAACGTTTTCTTACAAGACGTTTAAACGTGTTGTGCTAGATACGTAGATAGATTACGTATTTAAACGTTTTCCCAGGATACGTTTAAACGTTTTTGTTTGCATAAACGTACAGCGGCACGTATACGTATATAAACGTTTTCCTAGGAGACTTTTAATCGTCTTCTTTTACATAATCGTTTTTAATCGTTTTCTTTCCTCCTCTAAACACCACAGCTTACTTTCCTTGAAAGACAGTGCAGGGTATCGTTAAAGTGGCATGGTACTTTGTCCCGCTCATTTGTGTCTGTCTTATGTTTAATACAGTCACAGCCCAGAGCGCATTTTAATCCGTTCCTTGGTGGTTAATAGAGCGTTGCCACTACCCCATTCGCAGAGTACACCGATCTCTGCTCCGCGTGCACACATGGCATTGGGATCGCTGACACTCCAAAAACGGAGCTTTATCTCATGGACATCGTCCGGCAATTCTGGGTGTTATCCTTTTCTCCATCCCTATTTGTTCATGACGGGAGGTGTACGGCTCTTTGTGGGAATTCGCGTCAGGGCATTGCATGTCATGCAGCATGCATGATATTATTCCGGACACTGATTGGTTCTTAACGCCTACTTGGCAAATGTTCTGGTTTTAGAGTGCAATAGTGGGAACCAGCATGAAAGAGCAGGCTACATGCTTCAGGCAAAAGTTGTCGCTCAAGGTGACAATCTTCCGCGTTGGTCTTTTTTCACCAAAACACTACTCGCTTAAAGAAGATAAATACGGAATTTTTAGTATAAACTACCCAAGAGATCCAAACGTCATCGCCGCCATAACGAGCTCGACGTGTTCAAATCTATAGTGAAACACGTCGGTTCATAATGAAATGTACGACGAAAATGAACACAAATAGGGGGTTGCTTAAAAGCCAAATGTGAACTGAAGTAATAAGCTAGTTATAAGACAGTGAGAAACTGGCGTAGTTGGCAATTACTGATGGGAACCACGGACGCGCCAGGCATAGCGGGGACAACTTCTGTGTCTGTCCCCGTAATGCCTGGAGCGTCCATGTTTCCTATTAAGAAAGGTAACAAGTTGCTTAAATAGCTATCCGTTTCGAAAGGCGTTGCGTTTCGTATTAACAAGACGTTTAAACGACCTTGACATAACGTTCAACCGCCTCATTTAACAAAACGCTTAAACGATGCACATTAACGACACGTTTAAGGGTTTCGCATTAAACAAACCGTTTAAGCGTTTCATAAAGAAACGTTTTCCAGACGATACGTTAATCTAAATGACGTATAAAACGTTTAAACGGAAACGTTTTAAACGAAAATCGGGAAAACGTGTTAGATCCCGAGCCCTAGTGAACACGCTACCGCATGCGAGCGTGTTCCTTTTTCCGGAAACCGGTTCGTCGACGGGGATGACCCTTTCTTCGAGTTGTAAGTAAATTTCATTCAGAACATATTCGAATTAGTAATATCCATGGCATAGATAATCCATATCGCGTTGTAGTGTATATATAGGGCCCTCAGTTTTCGGGTAAAACCCGATAAAGCCCGTTTTTACTCCCCGATTTACATGAAAATAGTTCGGGTTTAACCCGATAAAACCCGTTAACCGGGCTTCCGGAACTGCAAACCAAGGACTTGATCCGCACACGTGCGAACTACGGCAATCACGCAACGGCTCCCGACTTGCTCCCAACAACCGCCGCGTCTCGCTGGTAAAGTAAACAAAACAGGTCGGGTTTGTAGACGCTTGCATGCAGGTCCGATTTCTAGCGTGAAAAATGTTCCTTTGGTAGGCGTCACCATTTGAAAGTTGGCTTCACCTAACACTCCCGTGTATTGCGGTCAAGCTCACTTCAGCGAATGCTTAGTGTTGCTTTAAATGTACGTTTGTAGATTTAGCGGAACTTTTCGATTCATTTATTTTTGTTACGGGAAAGCCATCTTTAACCCATGACATCATACACTTTGTTTAGTGATATATTAGGTTGGATTAGTGCGGCTGTGGCAGCTTGCCTCGCAGTCCCAACTTCATTATCGAAGCGGCCATGGTTCTATTAATCTAACCTAACTTCACTAAACTAACGTAAGCCATCATCAACTTGGTTAGTTTAGTGATAAGTTAGATGAATCGGGCCATGACAGCGTCCTTTGTCCCTCAAAATCCGTTTCAATAATGAGGTGAAGCCGCGTTGCAGAATGGCAACGCCAACCAAAGTAATACCCTGGTTTCGTACCAAAAATGCCCTGTGTTTTTCACACCCGAAGAAATGTAGTCTGTTATATGAAAGCTTGTGTCAATAAGTAAGTTGAAAACTTCAGTGTTGGATTTTGTACTGCTAGTGCTTTCCGTGGACGTCGACGAGACCCTTTCTTGTGCTGTTACCATAAACAAAATATAGAAACCGACACTGGAGATCTTCGGTGTCGGTTTCTGTATTTTGTTTGTAATCTACAGGACTTGACTCCCCTCATCGTATACGATTATGCTGTTACCAAACATAGTAAAGGAATCAAGAAAAATCACGCTAAACAGCGAAGAAAGAGAGTTAAGCAACGCTCGGTGTTCCTTGAAGTGAGTTTGCCCGCAATACACGGAAGTGTGAGGTGAAGCCAACTTTCAAATCTTGTAGGGAGCATTTTGTATTAGCAAAGTACGAGAAATACTAAAGAGGATGCAGCAACAGCCAACGATATACGAGGCATACCAACGCGAGCGCGAGCATGCTCTCAACGCTTATCGATGGATACAGTGATGGATGCAGTGGTTATACAGTGAATTATCTACCAGTCTCTTAATAAATATTCTTTCAACACTCCACAGACCGACCGCTGTGGTATCGCTCATGATCTCAGTACTCTCGCGACGTATACCCCCAATTATTAATTAATTAATTTCAACACATAAAAGTTTTTTTTTCTTTTTTTTCACCCGAAAGTACATCACTTCTCAGTATATCACCCGATTTTACCCTGTTTGGCAGGTCCTGATTTTCAACCCGATATTTACCCCCCGATTTTCACAAAAAATAAAACCCGAAAACTGAGGGCCATACGAGGGGTGTTCAACTCAAACCGGGGCTTTCTGTCTCCTGAGTGTACAAATGACTCGCGCTACTTCTTTTTCGTCATTTTCACACACAACAGGCCTCCGCGTTCACCACGTGGTTGTCCAAAGTTGGTGCAAAACAGAAGACACATGCTGGAGGAGATGGCCGACAATTAGGTGAGCGCGCACATCGAACAGCGAATTGTCAGGAAGTTTCTCGTGAATGAAGGCGTAAAGTCATCTCAAATTCAGAGAAGACTTCAGGCTCAGTATGGACACGATACACTTAGCCGCAGCAAAGCGTTTGAGTGTTGCAAACGGTTCCGAGACGGCCGCGCATCAGTGCAGGACGATCCCGGCTGAGGCGGCTCAGAGCGCAGTGTCAGAGTTCCTGAGAACATCCAACTTGTGGAGCCCCTGATCCTCAAGAACCGACAGATAACACTGATGTATTGAACTGGCTCGAAAGACGGACCTTTCTGTGGGAACGTTGAACGCTATTATTCATGAACACCTCCAGTTTCGGAAAGTTAGTGCCCGTTGGGTCCCGAGGCAGATCTCCATGTTTGGCAGGCAGAGAAGACTGGAAATCTCCCAAGAGCTAAGGTACCGTTTCGACTCTGAAGGACAGCCGTTCCTTGATCGGATCATCACGTGTGATGAAACGTAGGTGCACGATTTCACTCCTGAGTCTAAACGCGCATAAAACAGTGGAAGCATCCGGGCTCACCAACACCCAAGAAGTTCCGAAGCACCCTGTTTGCGGGTAAGGTGATGGCCACGGTTTTAGGGGTAAACGCTGGCGTTGTTCATGTTGATTTTCTGCTCAGTGGTGCCACTATCAATACTGCATACTACTGCCAGGTTCTCAGAGATGTGCATGAGGCGCTGAAGCAAAAACGACCGGGCCTCATCATCAAAGGAGTACTCCTCCTACGGCACAATGCACGCCCGCATACCGCGCATCTCACGAAACGCACCTTTCAGGAACTTGACTGGGAGTTGCTGCCACATCCCCTCACAGTCCAGACCTCGCCCAAAAAGATTTTCATCTCCTCGGGCAACTGAAGGCATTCCTCGGGGGCCGCCACTTCAGCTGCGACGACGACGTCTAGAATGCGGTCCGATCATGGCTGCTACGCGCCGGTAAGGGTTTCTGCGCTGCTGGAATCAACGCCCCTGTGAAACGCTGGGGCAAGTGCATTAGTGCAGCTGGAGATTGCGTTGAAAAATACAACCAATTTCTCGCCTGTAAGTTCATTTTATTTTTGCGAAAAATGAAAAGTCCCGGTTTGACTTGAACACCCCTAGAAAATATCAACCTCTGCTATTGGAATTCTCTGTCCTGTCCATTTGTAGTGCCTTTGTGCTATGACACTAAGAATAGGGTGATAGTTTTTCAGTACGGCTACGGGAAACCTCGGGTATATTGGATATATTGTGTATATATATATATATGTATATAATTAGGAAAAAAAGCCATTAAAGAAACCAGTAAATGACACTAGACGTGTTTCAAATTCAAAATTACAGATTGAGATGGCGTCTATGGCTGCACGCAGAGAAACAGGTACTCATGGAACGATGCGTCAGCACCAGAGGACACGTGTTTCGCCGTGTTTGCGGCTCGTCAGCTCTGGGTAGCTGCGCATCGTTCGGAATTGGCAAAGCAGGGGTCGCTCAGCGAGCGATATACACCTGGGAGGGTGACTGAGCACTCCTCAATGCCACAGTGCAAGCCAGTGAATTATAATCAGGGGAAAAAAGCCATTAAAGAAACAAGTAAATGACACTAGACGTGTTTCAAATTCCGAATTACAGATTAAGATGGCTTCTATGGCTGTACGCAGAGAAACAGACACTCATGGAACGATGTGACAGCACCAGAGGACACGTGTTTCGCCGTGTTTGCGGCTCGTCAGCTCTGGGTAGCTGCGCATCGTTCGAAATTGGCAAACCAGGGGTCGCTCAGCGAGCGATATACACCTGGGAGGGTGGCTGAGCACTACTCAATGCCACAGTGCAAGCCAGTGAATTATAATCAGGGAAAAAAAGTCATTAAAGAAACATATAAATGACACTAGACGAGTTTCAAATTCGAAATTACAGATTACGATGGCTTCTATCGCTGTACGCAGAGAAACAGATACTCATGGAACGATGCGACAGCACCAGAGGACAGGTGTTTCGCCGTGTTTGCGGCTCGTCAGCTCTGGGTAGCTGCGCATCGTTCGAAATTGGCAAACCAGGGGTCGCTCAGCGAGCGATATACACCTGGGAGGGTGGCTGAGCACTACTCAATGCCACAGTGCAAGCCAGTGAATTATAATCAGGGAAAAAAAGCCATTAAAGAAACATATAAATGACACTAGACGAGTTTCAAATTCAAAATTACAGATTAAGATGGCTTCTATGGCTGCACGCAGAGAAACAGATACTCATGGAACGATGCGACAGCACCAGAGGACACGTGTTTCGCCGTGTTTGCGGCTCGTCAGTTCTGGGTAGCTGCGCAGCGTTCGGAATTGGCAAACCAGGGGTCGCTCAGCGAGCGATATGCACCTGGGAGGGTGACTGAGCACTCCTCAATGCCACAGTGCAAGCCAGTGAATTATAATAACACCCAACGTCAATACAAACGCCTGGTTTGCCAATTCCGAAAGATGCGCAGCTACCCAGAGCTGACGAGCCGCAAACACGGCGAAACACGTGTCCTCTGGTGCTGTCGAATCGTTCCATGAGCATTTGTTTTTCTGCGTGCTGCCATAGAAGCCATCTTCACCTGTAATTTTGAATTTCAAACACATCTAGTGTCATTTATTTGTGGATTTAATGGCTTTTTCCCTCATTATAATATTATATGTATATATTGTGTGTATTGTGTATATATATATTGTGAATTGGATCTACGTTTACGTGTGACCTGTGCTGCTTATAATGATTACTTTTACCAAAGGAACGTCTGCTTATTATAACTAACATTACATATATTCCATTGTGTTTATGCATAGTGCTTATTGTATATTAGTTAAACATTTCTGATGACAATTGTGTGATTCGATTCTCCCAAAATGTGATTGCAATTCGCTGCCGTGTGTTACGAGGATTGGAACTGTAGACTCCGCCTGCACGTCATGCTTGCAAAATCCTTCATTTGCATCGCATCATTTGATAATAGATTCCTTTCAACATATATTGTCAGCTTTCCAACTGTTTGAGAAATATATACACTGTGCAATTTAATTCACAAAATATGATAAGCCTTCGAAGAAGATTAGTGATCCACTTTTGTAAACAAAGGTTGAGGTAACATGCCTCTAAATTTCAATGAGTGATTCTTCTCCTGCAATTCTATCCTTCGGATGATGATGTTGTATAGAGTATAGTCGTGTAAAACATCTTTTATCGTCAGCGCTGATTCCATGTGAGGATCATTGTACATAGTATGTAATACTCGTTTCCTTAGCAATCACTTGTGTTCAATCGAACCATACTAAATATAAGCTGTTTTCGTTGCGTATTCATTACATTGATGGCAAAGAAGTTTTCGTTTGCTGTCTTGATTGATGAACTGAGAATGCATCACATAGTTTAGTATTATTATTGCCGCTTGAATCCGGCGTTGATTAATGCAGGGGATACGTTGTCACCGTATTTGTAGTGCTTCAGCAACATGCACTTTGTTGCGACGAACTTGCACAATCTCTTATTGATCTTTCTTTTCTTTGTATGAAGATGCTTGAATGGCGTACGAGAGAGTATTAGATGAAAATCGTCCGGTGATCCACCGCAATTGATATGTTCGTTGAGTTTCAATAAGTGATGATACATCAGACCTTGTACGACAATACTGAACTTCTGCACATTCGACATCATTGCAAGAACTAGTAGAACCGCCCACTGCACAGCTGTTGTAGAGGAAAAAATTATGGATGAAGTCAGCCTAGTCGGAAAAATTGCGAATGAAGTCGGCCCAAGTGTGACGACATCATCGCTTGGTGGGGTTGCCAGTGTGCATATTCCTACTTGCATGTAAACCGCCTGCCTAGCTGAAAAAATTACGAATGAAGTTGGCCCAGGCAGAAAAATTGTATTTATTATTTTATTTATTTATTAATACTGTAAGCCAATATGTGGCCCAAACAGGAGTGGCATACATGTTTGACACATATTCAACGATGGACAACAAAACAGATCTCAGTAAATTGACCCATCAAAACACGATCATACACTATATCTATTAAATCAACACCACAAGGCATTCTATTGAGAACAAAAGTAAAATTGCTCCACGTTACTTATCAAATTACCTGACTCGAAAACACTTCCGGGCAATGAATTCCAATCTTCTATCGTTCGAGGAAAGAAACTATATTTAAATGCATTAGTTCTTGCAAAAATTGGTGCTAGCATTTGTTTCCGCTGACTGTGTCGTGTTCTTCTCAACAACGTAGGTTTCAGAGAATTTGGTAAATTTAATGCGACATTTCCCATCAGACCCTTACGAAGAAATAATATCCGACTAGTTTTTCGGCGCAGTTCAAGTGTCTGAATATTGTTTACCTGCATCAGCTTACTAGGTGAGTCAGTTCTTCTGTATTTCCCAAAAAATGAATCTTATGGCTCTTCTCTGTACCCTCTCGAGTAGTGTAATATCCCTTTTCTGATACGGGTCCCAAACTACTGCTGCATATTCAAGTTTTGATCTAACAAATGTGTTATATGCGAGTAACTTTGTTTGTGCCGGTGCATATTTAAGTTTCCTTTGTATAAATCCTAATTTCTTCAGGGCTAATGCACAGAGGTCAGAAATGTGATCAGACCACGTTAGTCTACTATTGATTGTCACCCCCAAGTATTTATACTTCTGAACTTTTATACTCTTACTCTCTTTTACTCCTATACTTTTGAACGAAGTGATTGTAATCGTATTGATTAAGAATACCTTCTTTGATTAAATTTGCTACTCCATTTTAATTCTTATTCATTGAAAACTTGTGTGTGCGTGATTACCATTAATAAAAAATATTCAGTTTGATTCTTTCAGTGTGACACATCTTCAATGCTATTGCATCATACCTGTAATAAGTAAGCATAATCCTAGTTAGTGTATCGTATTGTGTTTCTTCTGCTTCAGGTTTTTTGGCTGTGTTTTTCTCCTCACGCAGAGTCACAACATAATTCCCGGCACTATTGAATTTAAAAAAATATTTTCTTCACTTGTACTTTTGTGTATGGCTATCCTTTGGACGTGTATATTTGCATGTAAACCGCCCACCGCAAACCTGGTGTAGCGGGAAAAAATTTGCGAGTGAAGTCGGCAGAAAAATCGCGAACGAAGTCGGCCCAGGCTGAAAAATGTACAAGGATAAGCGCACGCGCTGCCATCTGCTCACCGGTAAGCGCACGGGTAACTCTCCGCCCAATCGCCGCCTGCGCGCGACGGAAAAAATCGCGAAAGAAGTCGGCGCAGACGCGACGGTGGCGCTGCCCTGGTGGCGGGTGTAGTCGTCCTGCCACCTACGGATACTACTGATGCTGTCTTTGTTGTTGCGTTATATGGGCAGGCGGACATCTTCTCCAAGACAGTTTGTATAAGGAATATGTAAAAATTTACTAGATGACTAGTTACCTAAAATTTATTGATTTTATCTTTATTTGAGGCTTTCGGGCAAAAGTGACACAGTAGAATTCTACACAGTCTTCGTTTAATGTAATTCTATCGTTGAAAAGCCCGAAAGCCGGCATTAGGGTTGGTCCTCACTGATGCGTTTTGACGCACAGGCATCCGTTCTGTTGGCCTATATCCGTCAGTTACCATGACAACGAGCTAACGGAGAGCTCCCACGCACGGACGTAGACGAGTTCGCGTCGGCTCAACTTTTCCGCACAGCAGTGCGTTCGACGCAGCAAGGAGACCAATCAGAGCGGCGAACCAGACGCTTGCGCAGTTTGCACTTGGTAGGTAAACAGCAATGGCGGCCAACGGAGCAACGTTGTGTAGTTTTGTGAATGTGGTGCTGCCATAGTGGCATTGTGCTGCCATAGTGGCAACAAGTGCAGCGAAATGGAGGTAACAAGACGAGGCTAGATTATAAAAAAGGTAGTTCAGCGTGAGAACGTGTGTTCTTGTCTCATTCAATTTCTGCTGCAAGAGTGGCGCCGCCGAGGAATACTGGGCCACAAGAAATCCAGCGAAAGCATCTCTGAGCGTCACCGTTTCTGGACCTTGCATATCGAGGCACCACAGCACGCAAATAAAACACCTTTATAAAACGATGTTCAATCGTAAAGCCTTCGTCTGTGCTGTTGTAGGGGCATGCACTGAACCCACGTTGGTGCGCTTCGTCGACCGCATGTGTCAACCGACGGACGTAGGTCCGTGGCAGTGGGAACATGTCAATGCATTGCGCTGCGTTGAGCGCTGAGGATGCGTGCCAACGGAACGCATGCCTGTGCGTCAAAACGCACCAGTGAGGACCAACCTTTACGTTGAAGCGTCAATCGCCGAATTGTCGCATGTAACGAAACCGCACGCCTCAGGAGAGCATGACTTCACCATCGGAGGGCCTACCTGGGCCGGTTGATCTGAACTCCATCCCTCTGCGTTGCTCCAAAGCACATGGCCCACTGACATGGTATAAGCTTATCCTCCCAGCTCTCCTGATCTACGCTTTTGGTTTCGACTCATTTGCGTAGCAAAATTATGCGATTGGTATTTCAACGTCCAGTCTCGTTTCAGGTGTTTTTAAAGGCGAATGGCTTCCAACGAGGATTGTCAACCATTGTGCTGTGTCAGTTTTGCTCGAAATCCGCAGATAAAGAGTTACTTAATGATTTTGTGGTACCTAGCGCCCTGTTCATGTCGCGCAGAGTGCGCACTGAGAATGTTCGTGTGACTCTGATACTTAAAGGTCAGCTACGCCGAATTTCCCGATGTGTTGAAACGGTTGTGATATTCAGAACGAGCACATTCAACTGCCTCCGAAACGCACCTTCGTTTCTCAATTTTGTCTTCCTATTACGGAAATTAATTCATCAAAGAAACCAAAACAAGGCATGGGCGCAGCAATTTTGTGACGTAGATGGGATAAACCTGCTTCATCTACGCAGATAGAGAATCGTGCTTCTGATTGTTTGAAAGCTGAGGCTTTCTCTGACTTCCCTGGCGTCTTCTCCAGTTTGCGAAGAAATCCAGTTATGGCCGCCGGCTACAATGAGCGTTTCGTCCGAGGTAATCCCGAGAACTATTGAACGATGAAAACAACCCCGAACTCACCTCAACAACATTTTCGGCGTGAAATTGTGATTATGTTCGCCGAACTTCGCAGTTCAACCGTTCAGCTGCCATTCACGTTAACCCGTTTGCTGCTTTTACTACAAGTGCAGGAATGGGAGCGATTGAGCAACAACGTGAGACTTGGTGGTCGTTTGAGCATATACCTGCAGAGGACTGCTCTTCAAAGAAAGAAGACCGTCTTTCTGCTCATGCACATCGTGCGATTGCCAGGCTTGTTACACGAGATACGTATATTGTGCAGCATCATGCGCGACCGCAATGAACGACGTAGGAATGTATCGTGACCACTCGAACTGCATTCGTTGAAGCATTCGTCGGTTATATGAAAGTGCTCATTAGAGTTGCCCCGCACATGGACGGTGCTGCCAACAAACGGCGAAAAAGAGCAAGTTGGGTTTCGGGTCCAGGGCTCCCAGGGATTGCTCAACCCTTACCACGTGAGAGTTAATTTTGTAGAGAACAAAGTTGACGCATATTATCTTACAACTAAACACAATTTTAAAAAAATGACGCTCACTTCCATAGTTTCTACATTGAAAAAGCATTAATAAAGCATTCAGCTACTTCGCCGCTACGCGCTACGATCCGCCGCGCCATCTGCAAGGCCGTCTCTGTGTTATGGCGTGTATTGTCTACTACGTGCGTGGTCGTGTTGGTCGCGCGAAGCAGAAAATTGAAGTAAATGACACGTCTGTGTCTGCTGTGTCTCGTATTAGAGAGACCTATATGCCTGGTGTAGTTTTGGTGTTCGGGGATGAGAAAATCATCTTCATTCATCTTCGACGACGGGCGTGTTCTCAGGACAGTGCGCGAAAATATATGTGGTTCGAAGCACTCGGCTATTAGGTACAGCAGTCGTGTCCTGTGTCCTGAGCTCATTTCGCTGCCGATGACTACGAAGATGCCGTAGAAGGCGAATTGCAAAGACGTCCAAAGCAAACTGCCGTTCAGTAACCGGTGATTTTGCTTCACCGATGTGACGAGTTCAACACAACGTCTTAGGTATGTACAGGTGTCACACATGTATAAATTATAATATAGCGATGACGTATTCCATTTCACTTATGTTATCCTACTTGTCCCGTGCTGAACATTGTCAACATCTACAAATTTAATTTCAGGGGCCTTCCAGTGTTGAAGTGGCGCAAGACCTCTTCGTGTGTGTGTGTGTCATCCAGGCACTCAAGTTCACATGGCTGAAATAGCTGAAAACAGGTATGCAAAGTCCACAGATGGAAGCACTAGATCTTTTACGTGTTGCAGACTTTTGGCATTTTGGGGGTCTTTGGACAGGTGCCGAACATTAGTATGACGTCAACAGAAGGAGAAGAAACCGATGAGAACTACTATATTCTTTGAAGGGTAGAGAAATACTTCCTGTTGAGGTAGACTAAGGAACGATAATTAATTTTCTAGTGATGCATCCTCTACACTTCAATTCCCAGTGAAACAGTGGTTCATTGTCTTTGAAGCCCCACCACTGGAATGTTTCAAAGTGTGTCACAGCTGCAGTGAGCCATGCAAGGGTACCACATCATATTGGTCCTGAATTTGCAGAGTTTGCCTATACCGGACACAACTGTCATTTCTCTTTATTGCTCTTCCGATCCGACCTTCGCAGATATTAATGTGGTTCTCCATGCATTGCATTGGCACTGCCTTTTTCTACTCATGCTTTCAGTTTATTGTTGTGTTAGACAAATCTTCAATTGAGAGTTTTCAGCCATCACGCTTGTCTATTGTGTTTGCCCCTCATCTATATTGATGTGCTACAACGGTATAGCACATCAACATGCCAACAACCTACCAACAACAACCAAACAACCTTGCCGATAGTCCTACTTTTGGATGGAAACTACATGCGGTGACATCCACATATATCAAGTTTTAGTCAACGTAGATTTGCTGTTTTTGTACAACCTTCATTGTACATTTCTTTTGTCTCACTTAGCACACGTGAAGAAAAGTTTTCATCTCCATCAAGATGGCAGGTCATTGTTGTATCTATCTGCAGCATTATTGTTCCTGTAATCTTTTCATCAACACAGAATACGAAAGTGCACAAATGGTAAAATATAACTTTCTTGTTAAAAGGGAAAGACAAAACTGTTTATACTTCTCTTGTTTATTTTGTTGCAGGTTTTGCAACTCTATCAAGCATGTCAAAACATCAGAGGGTAGGAAGCCCTGCTCGGTTTCTTAAATCACTGGACAATAAAAAGAGAAGGCTATAGTTTGAGTTGTGACAAAATGTTGCTTCTGCTCTTACATTATATTTCAATTAAATGTTACGATGCGTTTGTCGCGTACACTGAAGCCACTTTAAATTTGCAGGGCTGTCAAAAGTACTTTACAAAAATATACCTCAGTTACAGCAACAGAGAACTTACACAATAAATTATTCAACCATTTGGAGTATTATTCCCACACCAATGCTGCATGGTTAACTTTGAACCCAGGTTAAGGGTTGCAATACTTGAAACCAGCCCTGAAGTCCTTCTTTACGAATGTTAGTTGGTGATATGATAATGAATCAGTTACAAGTACTCCTTATAGCAAAACAGAGTTAATGAAGTGTTAAATCCCAATCTCGGTTCAAATATTAATTGGCATTTGGAAATCTGGTAAATAAGAAGTATATTAAAAGGTTATGAACACGGTTCAGTTGAGTGACACTGGCGAAAATTACCTTATTTACTCCTCATATATAAAAGACATGAGTATTATCTACAAATACAGGTATGCCCCCAGGTTACTTAACCCTCAAGGAACAAACTAATAATTATAATATGCTGTGACTGCAAAAAAAAAAAAAAAAGAGAAGAAAACAGCAATCAGAAAAACTTGCAGCAAGCAAGAAATTAAAATTTGCTGACATCAATAAATCATGATGAAAGATGTTCAATATGTCTCATGTTCTCATGTTCAATATATACATTTCTACTAGTCTGATTTTTCCACTGATGGGGAAAGCGTCCCTAATAGCATGAACGACGCATGCAGGAAGAATATTTTCTATTGTACTTTCTCAGAGCGCCCCATATCCTCCTTGTGAATAGCCGACTGGTTTTATGACGGAATTTCCTGCAGAAATAAGGGTTTTCCGTCCAGTTTGCCGTTCAAGTAGCGCGTAAAGACCACACGGCGCTTCTGCGTATGTTGCCATGCTCTTCAGTTTCTCGGATGTATGTAAAATACACTTGCAGTAGTTCAGTGTCCAGACACAGTATTTCGAAATATTCGTTAGTTGTGATGCAATTGTCTCTGCTTTTCACACGCATTCACGACCTCTCGGCAGCAAAAACACTGGTCCGTGGTATCGATCGGTTTGCATTTCCCACATGAACAGCTGCACGACGAAAAAACTGCACTTGTTTCGGCTTGCACAAGCGGTTCTCCCTGATACATGTAAATTTCACAAACCAGTCCGTCTTCACGGCGCGGTGAGCTACTGGTGAGGACGAATGTGACTCCGGTAAATCTCTGGACGAGGAATCTCCTGCTGCGAAGAACACACTTTCCAGCACGCTATCGCAACGAACAGAAGTTGTGTGACCGATACTTCTCGAATGCGGAATTACAGCGCACTCATGTTCAAGAAGTTCGACATTCTCGACGTAGAAGGTGGTCACAAATGCTAAGGCCATTTTCGTTTTCTCCGGATTAGCGAACCGGAAGCGCGCGTATTACATGCGTCCTCGACAGATGGCGCGGGGTGATGCAATTGTTGACAGACTGCTCGGTTTCCTACTAGGTCCCTGGACATGCAATCATGGAAAATTCGATTACAGAAAAACTACAGCGATTTCAGCGGAGTTCTTTGATATTCGAGCTTTTGAAGGTTCAAGCCTTTCGCTGAACAAAAAGTTTCGATAGGTTTATATTCACTTTTCGGTCCCTTTAACACTTTGAATGTCCATTTAGACATTCCAAGTCTTGTATAAAGGTAATTTCGCAGGAAAGTGGGGAATAGAATCGCTTTATTACACAAAGCACGTATGGCATAGGTGTTGACTTGAATTTGCTATAGCCATCGTGTTTCTCTTCTGCACTATTGGCTTGTGGTTGTGTTGGGTCCTCTGCTTATCTGTACACGTAGGCACTTGGACGTTGCATCTGTAAAAAATCGTGAAGTGCCAACTGTTGAGCTGCTCATACCTGTGTCGAGACCACTTTGTGGTTATTTATGTTTGCAAATCACACAGCGTCCGTTTACACAGATCACGATCACAATATCTCCACCTTATGTAAATAAGAAGGATCGTCGATCTTACTCACCAGTATAATTAGCTAGTATCCTGCCTGCTAGCGACGCAACTGTTGCCTCTGTTCCCTTGTTGCCTTATGAACGGCTACCGATTTCATTGTTCCTTCGTATTTTTCAATATCTTGAACTCACCGGCCAAGTAGAAGTTCCGTCGTGGAAGCATACTGAGAAAAACGACACAGACATGATACAAACATATCAACGTTAGATAATTTTGTTATTTAAGTAGCATTCTTACCTGAAGCGCATTAGACGGTAAACGATTCCAACGATGAAAGATGTATGTATTGTATCTGTCCCTTCTATGTCGTTCCAGCCTCAGAACATCAGTTTATCTCTTTTCAACGATTCCAAGCTTGCTCAAAGAGATATTTACGAGTCCTGAAAGAACATGTGAGATGAACACTACAGTGAATCAACCACAAATTAAAAGTAGCACACGCATCCTAATGTGCGTACAAGCATAGCCAGGTTCGTTTTCATTTTCATGAACTGGGTGGGCTGAATCGACTGGAAGAACAATAAAGTCTCAAACGAACGCTAATAAACAAAGACACCACGGCGATTCACCTGTTCAGACTGTGGCCGCATGTGGTGCGTCCGTTAAATACGAGGGATACTCACTCAACGTGTGCTGGAGCTGTTTGCACTGGAAATTACCGCACTCCTCCAAGACATCGAGACGCCATCACGCTTCTCGACTCCATCCTCCAGTGGCGTCTGGAACAGTTTGAAATAGTGATGTGTCGTTCGTGGGCGAACCCTTCAAACTGATCTAGTCATTCGGGTGAACTGAACGAACTAGGTCAACAACAACAAAAGCATTAGTTCCGCAATTCAGTTCAATGAGCCTCGACACCCACAACGCATACGCCATACGCTTTGATACGCTTCTGAGTCTGACATCTGCGCCATCTAACGAACGTTTTGTAACGCTAACAAAGCGCATGCGCGCAAGAAGAATCGCGGGAGACCACGGGACCACGGCGCATACGCTGTGGCCTTGAGTGGCTGTGACGCTGCGCTCAAGTGGACTGCGTGAAGGTGTGGAGGAACTGAACTGGATGAACTAAAGAACTAAACGACGTCGCGAGTCGTTTTGAAGTACGTGCAGAGCCTGCCGTTGCCTGTCTGAACTGCTGCTCGTCCACAGCGCATGCGCTTAAGGAAAAGCGCGGGCGGCGCGCAAGGCAGAGCTTCAAGTGGACTGTGTGAAGGTGTGAAGGAAGAGAACTGGATGAACTAAAGAACTAAACGATGCTGCGGGACGTTTTGAAGCACTCGCAGGGCCTGCCGTTGCCCGTCAGAGAAGGTGCTAGTCCACAGCGCATGCGCTTAAGGAAAAGCGCGGGTGGCGCGGGAAGGGGGGGGATATAGGTTTATTGCAAAACAAAACAAAAAACACGAAAGAGGGGAAAGGTTAGCCTGGCTCCAGCAGCCGACTTGCTATTCCTGCTTACAAAAAGGAAAAGGGAGAAAAGGAAAAATAAAGAGAAAGAAGAAAAAAGAAAGACAAATCGGAAAGAGCGAAAGAAGAGGCGCAGTCACAGGCTCAGCGCAAGCCCTGTGTCGGTAAGGAAGCGTACGAGTTCCCTTCCGACGCGCCACTGAATGGGGCGTTGCAGAGGGCCCAGTAGCGTTGCCAGCGTGACCTCCCTGAGCCCTAGGGCAGCTAGCCGCTCCATCAGAGTGGCACGGGGAGCGGCGAACAGGCGACAGTGGAGGAGTAGGTGGGAAGTGTTGCCCTCGGTAGAGCAGGCTGCACATTGCAGGGGTGTCAAGCGTGTTGAGTTGGAAGAGCCGTGTTGGCGTTCGAGCCACGCTTAACCGAAGACGGTGGATAACGGACGCCTCCCTCCTCGTGATGTTTGGGGGAGGGACGTATTGCATTTTTGGGTCGATGGAGTGCAGAAATGTATTGGGCGAGATGGCACGTTCTGTGAAATCTTGGACACAGCGAGAGCGTAAGCGTCGTATTTGGAGCAGGCAGGCAGACATTGAAAGCGGGACGCTGAGACTCAAGGCAGCCGTGGTATGGGCACGTTTCGCAGCAATGTCGGCACGGGTATTTCCGGGCAACCCGACGTGACTGGGTACCCACTGGAGCCGTACGCTGTGGCCGGAAGCCAAGAGCTCGTTGTATCTGGCGATTACAAGCGTGCGGAGATCGCAAATAGCACTGCACCGGTACGACGCCAAGGTCTCCAATGCTGACTTGCTGTCCGTGAAGATGGACCACGAGTCGGCCTGTGAACCGGATATGGCGTTGAGCGCTTCATAGATGGCTGTCAGTTCCGCTTCGGTGGATGAAGTTTCATGCGGCAGCTTGAAAGTCTGCGTAGTATCGCTGTGAGGTATGTAGAAAGCTGCAGACGACGCGCCGTACACAACCGAGCCATCTGTGAAAATTCCTTTACGCTGACCGTGGACAGAGTTCAAATGGTCAAGAGCAAACTGGCGCGCAGCGAGGACAGGAGTGTCGTTTTTGCGGGACATGTCGGGAATGCGCAGGTCCGTCGGAGGCAGCTCGAGGGTCCACAAAGGTGGAGCGTATAGCAGGCGCGACGGAGGGGGCGGAAGCGACTGTGCCAGCCTGCAAACAGCAGCCCCGAAACCTGAGCTTTCATACAGTAGGTGAATGTCCCGTAGGTAGTGGGCAGCATGGGCGCGGGAAGGGAGAGCTTCGAGTGGACTGTGTGAAGGTGTGAAGGAAGAGAACTGGATGAACTAAAGAACTAAACGATGCCGCGGGTCGTATGGAAGTACTCGCAGCGCCTGTCAGGACTGTTGCTCGTCCACAGTGCATGCGCTTAAGGAAAAGCGCGGGAGGGAGAGACAGCGGAGGGGCTTTGAACGCCGTATGGATTGAAACTTCAATTCATACGGCGTTCAAAGCCGCTCCGCTGGCTCTGTGGGCAAGTGAACTATATGAACGACGAACGCTGAACAAGAGTAAATCCTTTAGAACTGTTTGCGCTGAGATCGCACTGAGCTCCTTCTCGCAGTTGTGGACTGCTAGTGGCGCCGTTATGTTCTGACTTCTGGCTGAGTGTTTGTGACTGGCACGCCCTGGAGCGGGCACGCTATTTTTGCGGCAATACACTGCAAGCTTCCCAGTTTTTCCTCCACAACGCTAGACGTTGTACTCAAGCTCTCTCATGCATTTGAATGAAATGAGTTGAAACTGCAGTTACTCTATCACACTTCTGTGTTCTCAAGCTCGCAGCAAGCGGACGTAAGTGATCAGAAAAATACGATTGTAACATTGAACGATGACGGCACCTTGCATATTTATCTGTGCATTACTTAGAAAAGAAAGTTAGAAAAGAAAGAAAATTAAAGCAAAATAAAACAGCGACCTAAAAGATTACGTTTGTTATGTTGATGTGCTCGAACCTTTGGAAAACTGAATTCCAAGATCATTTTGTTGTATCTGTCTTGGTCGAGTCACTTTAAAGTTTGGGACTATATTACTTGATTGTGTTTCATTGCGAACAGGTGAACGAATGAACTATTCTTTTAGACAGTTCAGTGGAATGAACTGAACTAAATGAATTAGTTCACAAAAGTGAACTGACTTGACCATCACTAGTTTGAAATTAACCGCTGCAACGGCGCAGCGGTCTAGGGCATCACGTGATTCTCTCCTCTGCGCCTGACGAAAAAATACGCGTTCTGCGCAGATTTCTCCTGTGACCGGCTGGCCGGGCTCCAGGTTGGCGGTGGTACGGTGGTGTGAGGGTCTCAGACGGCAGGGGGGCAGAGTTAAGGAGATGGAGTGAAGGCGGATGGCGGAGAAAAGGGGGCTCAAACGCCCAGACATTTATTTCTCCTTGAAATGTATGGAATTTGATTATACGTACGGTTTTCAAGATGCTCTGAATTTCATAACATACCCGTGTGTGGATCACTGGGTGGGCACTTAGTGGTTTTCCATCAGCTGTAGGTTTTCCACGTATGGAATTATTGCCATATTAATATTTTCTTTGTACGATCTTTTGCAATGTTAACAGAGTAGGATCACGCAAAAGAAACCTTGGTAAAGCGCTGTTGAACGGCCTGCACGGCAGATCCACATTGTTTGAGCCTGCTTTTTGCTAAAGGCATGAGGCAAAATTTTTGCCAAAGCAACGTTGTAGATTCGATGTCTGTCCTTCTGTGACTTTCCATTACAGTTATCGACGCTGTTTTCACGTACAACGTTCAATCTACTGTTAATTTGCAACAAATCCACTTTATATTCACGTGACATGCTGAATTGACTACGTAAAATCAGCGCGGAACCAATGTTCGCATTTTGCATTCTACATTGTTCAGCAATATTCAACGTTAATTTTGCATTCTACCAGCAATGTGTGTTGACTGGGTAACTCTCCCCAGCGTACAAGCACGATCCTTTGATACTCTTCGTGGTCACGAAACTCCGACGGAAAGTTAGCCAAGGGAACGGAGCTGCCGCACGGCGGCATGCGCATGTTCAGCAGGGCAGTGTCCTGTACTAAAAAGCAGTCTGGCCATTAGGAGGAGCCTAAGAAACAGTCTTGACCTGTCAATCAAAATTTGGCGCCTTTCATTGGTTGCCGTTTTCCGTGGGTGTCACCGTGACACCAAAATTTCTCCGAGATAGAAGGTGGTGCTTGAAACGGCGAAGCGGAGATTTCGTGACAAACATTACTCACAGACTACTTCAGACTACTTTAATTTCATGCTGTAAGTATACATCCTCATGTATGCATTTCCAAAAGCAGTTTCAACTTTCGCTCCGCCATCATTATTTACGCGAAAATGATATTCGTCGCTACCGTATTACGTTTCGTCGCTATACCGTTAGGCCTAGTGAAGACCACTACCTAAAAGAAAACAGCAAGAAAGAAGCCCTAATGCGTAAGATTTTGCTTTATATGATTGAATGTTGTTTCTACATACATCTTGCGCATTTTCGATTTAATCGCCTTGCGTTACGTGATTTAAAAGTTCATACCGTCAGCGTCTGCAAAGAAGAATCGGTTTTACCGCTCTCCTGCTCAATCACTTCTGCCAGGAACCATTTCTGAAAGTCTGAGCCTTCCCAACATGCCCCTCTGCATGCAGGGGCATTAATAAACAACAACTTTATTACAGGATGATGGGTGGGAAGTTTTACACTCTTAACTCGGTACACTTTATTGTAACTTTTAGCAATGTGTAACCTTTATATAGACGTAGATTTCCAACTATCGCAGAGGTTACACGTCCTCTATATAGGAGGAGCAATAGAGGTTACTTCAGAATTCAACGGAAATTCAATCCACGTAACTTATAAATTTACCCTTTATAGGAACGTTGTAACTTCTAAACGAATTCCGCGTTTGAATTTCCTTCGTTTGTTTTTCTTGTTTCTTTGCAAAATAACTTGTATAAAAGGTACTGCTCAAAGGTCTCTGTGTTCTCGTTCAAGCCCCACATTCAATCATTCAGTACGAGCGTTTCAGATCAGTGTGCGTTAAGTTATTGTGTTTCTGCGTCAGTACGAACTGCGGATCGTGTTCAGAACTGTGAAGAAAGCACAAGGTTGAAGTGATGGAACTTTATCAGGGTATTTCTACGGTATGTTCACTACAAACTTTACGTAGTTACGTTTTTGCTGGACAGTCTAGGAACACTAATCGCAGCACAGTCTGTCTCTTCAACACGGTTCAAAGGTTCAACACAGTGTGTACGTGTGTGTGTTACGTCCGTTATTTGCTTAGCACTTTGTAGTCCTTGTTTCACTTCTTCATGTGCTTCTGATTAACCATAGCCGCGTCGCTGGTGTGTCATTTTGACATATCAGAAAGGAATAGAAATGTTTTCGGCGTACTGGAGAGGGAGTTCCACCAACGTGAAGACTGTAAATAGTATGCCTCCTTGAAATTGAATGTCGTTCACCACAGCTGAAGTGTTGGCACTGTGACGTCCTCGTGCTCTTGCCTCATCTGTAGTTCCAGGTCTGCCACTTAAATAATACATATTCTCCAGTTGTAATTATCTCTTTCTTTCATTTGTTGTGCATGTGAACCTGTACATGTATTGATCACTCGCTTTTCGCCACTGGATGCCTTTGATGACATACGTATATTATAGCTATATGTTGCGAATGACAGTATGCGTTCTGCACTGATGACAGCTCCTTTTCAGCACCATTTGTTCCATAGCGTCTGTGAAGAGGCGGGCGTCTTAGAGACAGCCATGACTCGCGAAACTGTAACTTCTACGTCGGTGTGGCGGTTAGGAGACAGTAACCTCTATTTATAGGTGAACTGTGTAACTTTTATAGAGGGTATTGCCCATAGGTTACAGGGTAACTTCTGAAATAGGGGGTAAAAATGTTGAAATTTGTACCCTTTACTAGAAGGTACCAGATTTAGAGTGTACATCATCAATTACGTTAATAAGCAAAAACAATGTTCCAGGGCAACACATGGAATATCTGAATCTACTACGGCCTTGGATGGCCAGACTTGTTTGCATTACTCAACGTCAGTGGTGAATCTTCTCTGCCACTTGCGGCAGGCGTGATCTGGAAGTAGCCAAGTTAAGCTTCATGCCCTTCTAACGGGAAAAGATGTGCAGCGACATTCGGCAAAAAAAGACAGGAAAACGAAGCAGTTCAGCGCTTTCTAGACTTCGCTCGCTCGATGGCATTGCGAAAAACAACACATTTTCACGAGAGTTATATCCTGAGCGACGCGCCAGGACACAACACGTCTACGGCATGCAGAGATTCGCAGCCGAAATCTACTCACAGTCAAGGATGCACGTGTATTTCAGAAAGAAGCTTGTTCCTGATCAAAGCACAGGCAGAAAAAGAGAGTTGCCCGGTGTCAGGCGGCGTTTTCTCCCAAACTACAGAAGTGCGCAGCTCCGCGCGGTAGTGATCCGCCCTAGGCACGCATCTCTTCATATTGTTCTCCGATGGAATTTCGTGGACACAAATAAGACTACGAAAGGACCGTGGTATAACTTACGAAGTAAATTACAGTAAGTACTTAAAGTAATTAAGTACATTAGGTAATTAAATTCCAGCTAGAGTTAGTTACTTCTGAAAGTATTCAGATAGAGTAATTAGTTATCCTAAATTTAATTAATTATTACAGCTTAATTACTTGTAACAAGTCGCTTCACAGCTCTGGCCACGAGAAGTCTACACAAGAAGAAGTCTACAATGGAAACTATGTGATATTGATAGCATCTTCTACGGTTGATAATGAACCACTTGCTATGACGGCGCTTCGTAACTTCGCGAGTTTGTTTCCTCGCTGATTCATCCGGTAGCGTCGGTTCAGTGAATAATTGCTTGTGGATACAATGTGGATACTTGTGGATATATGTGACCAGTATAATGAATGATACAGTACATAGAGCGTGCATGACTTTTGCTGCTTGAGAGACCGCGGCGTCGCTTATTGTCGTCCTTGGTGCACAACATAGCACTCCTATACAGACCTGGCTTATTTATATGAATAAACATATTATAGATAGCTAGAGTCTTCCCATTTGAACAACTTTTTTTTTAGTCAGTACTCATTAATAATGATGTTGTCTATTTACGAGTATTTACATATTGTTTTGCAGATTGCTTAGCCATACTGAGAGTGCAAGTATCTAGTACGACTCCTACCATAACAACGCAGCAAGCGACGAAACATATAGTCGTACAACTTGAAAACGCCCTTGGTTGTTCTGTGCTTATCCGTCCATCAGACACAGACAAAAATATAGATGCACGCACAAAAAGGGAGGAACGTACGAAAAAAAAAAAGGACACCTATCCGCTCCGCGGTCCCCGATCGATAGGCATAGCGCCGTTGGTCACCTAGCGGCCGCTACGCGTACTGCACATCACGGGTACCCGCTCAGTCGATTTTCGAATATTGTGGAGTGCTCGTCGCGGTCGATGTCGCTCTTCGTCGTCAGCACAGGTAAGCCATTACCGTTGGGCAGGGCACGCTGCGTTTCCTTATTCGAGATACGACGATCAGAAATGCCGTCGCTGTGCCATTGCATCTTATGCGTGTGAACATGACATTCTGTCTGTTGCACGCATTTATCGAAATGCAGGCAACAACACGTGACTCTCGTACCAAAGGCGCAGCGTTTCTAGGGTGACGCGTGAGCCAATAACCGATATGCGAGAGTCACACTGAGATGCGAGAGTAGCTCATAGGTTCCAGAAATATGCCTGCCTCTCACTTTGTTGTTCCGTTAACGTTAGTCAAGGTCGAGGTGTACATTTTTGCGAGATAAGCTTTTTTCCTTTCTTTCTTTTCTTTCTTTTTTTTTTTTGCTTTTCATTAGCTCCAGTTCAGCGTGTGTGTTTTCGGTCTCTGCCTCTGCTGTGATTGAGCGAAATCTGAAAGCAGGCGAAAGGATAGCGAGCGGGATCCCCCTGAAGAAGTCAGGAGTGATGTGTAGGCGCGACGAGCAGAGAGTTTCGTCCTCAATTTTCTCTCTGTCTACGAAAAACGTCAATGTTATGTAAATTATGTCTATGTGTGGAAATGTGTAATAATTTATGCCATCCATCTAGTAGCAGTTGTTCAAATAGCAATAGTTATAAATGCAAGTGTGTTGACGTGTATGATCGCATTATCCGATTAAAAACCTTGCGTTCAAGAAACCTTACTCACCTTGGCTACCACCAGGTTACTACAATTGACGTATAGTTCCTGCATTTCGCCGTACTTTTCTGTGCATCTTCACAATATTGAGGGTACTCAATAACTATATAGTGAGGGCGACGTTGCATACGCGGAACATATTCATAATAAATGGCTGGGAATGCGCGCTATTCCTCGAATGCGTTGCATAATTAGCGTGAGAAGGAAACCAAGTTGTTAACGTATGTTTTACTTGGAAAACTACGCACTGAAACGTTATCGGGAACCTTGCGGCGTTCCTTCGCTGTATTCAGTGAATGATAGGTGGCGGACTTCCGACAATTGACTAATCGAATTTCAATTTAGTTTCCTTTCGGATGGGAGAGAGTAAAAAGCCAAAAGGCTTGACGAAGACTCTGCTCCCAATCGTACAGCAGCATTACGGAGAAATTATACAGAAGAAGCACATAGACAATAGAAATTCAGTTAATCCTTGGACATATAGAAATAGCAGAATTCCCGTTTAGAATACAAGGAAGGGTCTACTGACGCACCTAAAAGGGACTAAACAAGGACGACGACATGTACTGTGGGGACTGTTTCTTGTAGTTAGTTCTAGATATCAGTACATCAAATTGCACAGCTCTAAGTAGCGCGCAGCATTCTTGCAGCTAAACAACGCAAGCGGCGACACTTAACAAAGAGTGTTGTAGGTGCGCTGTACAGCAACAGCTGATGAGTTCGTGGTGGGACTCCGAGTCACTGCTTTTCCAATCTGCGTTGATCAATACGCCGTTCTGTTTTTCACGTTCATACACCATGAGTCACAGCATATAGCTGTTGAATGAAAATTTATAAAAACAGTGGAGCAGGGCGGGTAAATGGCCTGTCTTTGTATTATCCTTAGGAAGCCATGTGACGTCCTTGAGCTGCATTCATACCTACAATGCATATTTCAAGCAGTGACTTTCGTTATAGGTTTTGTATTGTAGTAACTCAATTAACGATGAAACGCGATTGTTTTATGTTATTTAAAACATTCACGAGTGGTGCGTAAATGCTGGGAACGATATATTTTTCGTATTGTCCAACGAAAAATGAAGAAGACATATCGAGGGAAGTGAAAGAGAAGAAATCGTACAAAATGTGCCAGAAAATTCGGGCAAGATTCTCACTCAATGTGCTCACAGCTGGTTATTTGCGACAAAATGCTTATGTAACAAAGAAACAATGTGCCATTTGGCAGCGAAAGCTCTTCCATGACATGATTAGCATATAGGGTTTCGTGATACAACATTAACGCCAACTTGTACGGTGAAGAACTCTCTTAGCAGCTCGTTGCGGCGATCACCCGAGCTAAGGGCCGACAAGAGCACCCGACGACCCCATTGTGGATGGAATTACAACTTTTCTTCTTAATTTCAATGTTTTTTTGTTTGTTTTTTACTTTAATAGTATGAAGTAAACACTGTCTTACTTCTTACTTACTCCTTACTTACTCCTTTTTTACGCAGAAAGCAATTGTGATTACTGTGGCAGTTGTTTCTTGAGGAACACGCATATAATCTGAAAGGTAAAAAGTTTGCATGGCATGAACGTAGTCCAAATCGGACACGTGGTTTATTTGCAATGGAAAGAACCGGGAAGCTACAGTTCATATTTTTCTTTTCTAATTCTAACTCTCACTCCAATATTCTAATAACGGTGACGCTGACGGCGAAGAGCATTATGCACCTTTGCTGAGATGTGCCTGAAATAACCTCCTTGTATGACACACACAGGGATCTTGATTGTGACAATTCGCAACCATAACTATATGATTTTGAGTAACGCCACAGTTGTCAGTCAGTGAATTTCTGAACGTTCTTTAACGTGCAAAATCTCAACACACCGTATTTAACGTTCCTTGCGGAAGACGACATTTGGAACCAACCTGTCTCCAAGTTGTCTCTACCGGGATCGTACCCGCAATGTTGGGACCGGCAGGTGGACCAATTGATGCACCGAGGGCGGTAGGGATACGGACTGGTGTCAAATAATCGGAGGTTCAAATGAGGTCTGTATAAGTAACTAATCACGCCGCTGCAATAGTAGGTCCAGTCCTCAGCGCGTGTCCTTTTCATTGTGTAGCTTCCAGAAGGGCCAAGTAGGACATACTGTTTTTCATTTCGAAATTACCGAAATTTTCACCGAAATTACCTGACCACGTTCTGTAGGAGGGTGGGAAAACAAATACTTTATGTTTCAAGTAGTTTACCGCTTACCGCTCGTAGTGCACATATCCTGTGAAGATATATCACTGGTGTGTGTCGTTTACGTCCAATATACTGAGGAACAGCTGTGTCTGACGGCACAGTTCCATCAGATGTCAGCCCAGGGCGTGACATTGCCCACCTCTGTGAGGTCGACAACGGCGAGACCCTTCACCATCTGAGGAACAGCTGCCTCCCATGTGCACACTTAGCCAACAGCAACGAGTCATTGCCACTTGTATCGTCTCACGTTGAAGGCATTGAAACAAATATTTGCATTGGCGCCGTCTCTTATGAGCCTATTTGACAGGAGACAATGTGGCCTCCGTGTTAATCTCGATCGCTTTCTCTCTGGGCGGAGTAGCGTATCGATTCGGGAAGCCCCGCACAGGTACGGCAAAGGCCGTGGGTGACCGAATGCACACAAGGGTACGCACTCGCGCTGATTTGGAAGGAATTTCCCTCCTGGGACACCAGACGTGACCCGGCTCGCCCGTTGGGGTTACTTGTTTTTTACTGTACTTCTTGGGCCGTCCTCGTTTTCAATGTTCCTTATGCGTCGTGTAAGCAGGATAGGGCCTAAGGAAGTGTGCAAAATTATGTGCGACAGTGAGGAAACTTAAGATCATCCGTGTGTCAGGTTCTTTCTCCTGTGAGTAAGGAGACGGAAAACAACTTTAGTGAACAATCCTCTCGCATTGGACAGAATAATCGGTGCCACATGGAGAAAGCGCACTTGCAAATATCTTGAAGTCACATTAAAATTAGGGTTAGAAGAGCAAGCGCGGATATCTTTTTGTTGACGCTGTTGTGCGTTTATGTCCCGTTTTGTATAGGGATTTGTTTTGTTTTGTTCTCAGTCCTTTCTCAGTTTCTTAGCACATGATAATATAACAAGGTTAAGGGATCCGTATCAATAGCACATTCCATCAAAATTTTCCTTTTCCCCGCTGCACGCTTTTTATAAATATCAACGCCCACTCACGTATAGAATTGATTCCGTCCGCGTATCTGTTGCAAGCCTTTCAGTGAAAAGCCTACGATATCGTTTCACCTTTAGTGACTGCGAATGGAAGGTGCAATATATTATCACACACTAGACAAAGGATAAAAAAATCTCATAACATTGTTCTAATAATCTGTATGCGGCGATACCTGGCAATCAACCTACGGTGTCGTGTTTTTTTTTTGTCGTTTTTTTGTAGTTTTTATAGAGCGTGGCTATGCAATCTCAAAGCAGAACTGCGCCTCATGAATCGCTCAGAGTAGACGAGCATTGATAATAGTATCGTTCTGTTTCGTGACTCCCTGAGGACGATGAAAGTACGTCATATCTGTAACAGTTTGTGTACATATAAAGTGTTACAGAAAGAGTGCTCCTTCCATTTCTGAACAACCGGAAGACGATACGTACGATGTCATTCTGACTGTATTTTCCCCACGGGAATGATATGTGATGAGTTCCATGTTTGGTGTGCGGCTTAATGAATGGCATTTTATTTCCACTTAAGAGGCCATACCAGTCGGGGGAAAACTCCGACTCGCGATTTTCCCTATTCTAGATGGCGCCACGGTCGCCGTCCTTATCACGCAGTTCGCCTCCGACTCCGAAATAACCCCCATCGTGCCTGGTTGACGTCGCAAGTTTAAGGCGGCCCGCACCCTCTGCGCTGTTTGTCGAGAGGTAAAGAGTCGGACTTTGACACGAAAGGGTCCGCAGTTCGATTCGAGACATTCACGTCTTTTTGCTTGTCTCCTATTGCTACATGAGTACTTTGTTATTTTTGTTTTGTTGGTATATATTTATGCTACAATTATTGTTTCCACGAGTCACTGGCGTCTGTGCTGACTGATTATGGAATTTTTAGTTGCTCTTCGTATTGTTTTACTAGTGCATACTTACAGGATGCCGACGTACAATTGTGATCGGATAGTACGGAAGGCAATACGGGCAGTACACACACAGATGGTATTATAAACGCATGTTGCCAGCAGTGAGTGTGAGCACAAGGCGATTGCCAACTAAGAAATCAGGAAATTGCCAAGGAAAGGTAACTTCATACGCTATCAAAGCTCGCCCGAGATGTCGGTATCTCCGAGACTCTCAATTGGATGTACCAGCGGCTGTAAATTAGGCTATAAACACACAGCGCTTACAATGCCAGTCAGGAAAGTCTAGTGCTCGAAACAGTATTCCCTTTTCTTTTTTATATTTTGCTGCACTCGCTTACATGCAATTTACCTTGATAATAGCTCTATTATTCATGCAAAACTGACATTTTGGTATATATTTCTGGTAAGTCAGCATTATCAAATGTTTGAATTAATTTACAAGGCGTTGGTGCAAACTACTTTTCAAAATTTTCGTCGCAGAACAGACTTCTTATTATTACCCGGAAACTTCAGTAAGATATTTGAAAGACTCCTTTCCCCCATGTTCCCGCTTCATTTTCTTTCACATTACATCGGCTCAGAAAAATGATGTCAGTTGACAACCCCAAGTAACAGGGGACTCCCTTTCATCTCACCTTGGTGTGCAAAACCGCACAAAGAAGGTGAAGGGCGATAAAGGCTTCGGGTCGACACACAGCAAACCCAGTGACTCTAAGCAAACCAACCAAGGAAGATACCGAAAGGTCGAGTGGCGAGGCCTCGCAGCGGGAGTCGCGATATTCCCAACATAGACTTTTTTTATTTCTGGATGCCAAGAGGAAGGATTCGACAAAAATAAAAGGACACAGGGCAGGTGTTTCTTACTCATGTTTGTACTGTTATCAATTACTTTTCTTCAAATAACAGCTTAGGAAATCGGAATATCCAGTTATAATGTGATGAGGACGATGCGATGGACTGAGGACTCTCGAAAACGAGCCTAAACTAACCTAATCCCTGAAAACTAACCTAGGACCCGGTTCTAACCTAGGTTCCGAACCGGGACGATTTCTTCAGGGACGATTTCTTCGTATCCCGTAAATTACAGGAGCGCCGTTGTGAACAGCTGAGAGAACGGATCATAGCCGATCAAGTGCTATCTCGTCATTTGTTTAAATTGGGAGATGTTTTTTTTTTAAATTAAGATTCATGCTAATGCATAGTAAAACCATTGAACAAGAAACATAAATATCGTTAAACCCGCTGCACCGCTTGCATTGTGCCGTTTACATCTATTCTTTCTGTTCCTCTCTCGCAAAGTTTGCTGAGCACAGATAACGCGGCAAGATGAGGAAGCGATTCTCCAACAACGAATAAATCTTGACTATGACACGAGGTGATTCATCACTGGTGATTTTCCAAGGTCATGCTACCTATTTCTGGCTGATATGTTCGAAAAATGGTAGCCGTGTTCATTTATAAAGGGGAGTACTACAGAATACTGAGCGCAATGACACATTAAGTTCTGTATTCGTACCAATGAAATGAAACGCATATGCCCACTATCCTGAGGCTCTGACTTCACGCTCGCTGAACACGGGCATCGTCGGATCGTCAGACGTAGTTCCCAACTCAACCGGGACAATGATGTTGTGGTTGTTCTCTAATACTTTCTATCTTGACGAACCGTATTTCCAGCAGAAGTGGAGTTGTAAGGGCAATGAAACAACTGAATTAGTGGGTGTAAAGCTTTTATAACCCATAAACATCGGACCAGAAAAAGATATAAGGACAACTGTAACACCTGTGTTTGACTGACTGTGGAGAAATACTAGCATCCAGCGAACGATATCGCTAGCGAACTCTATCCATTTTATGTTGCTCGTTGAATGAAATGTATATTTAATTATTCATTAACACATGAAAAAAAGAAGAAGAACCCTGTGTCTCCCAATTTTAACAAATCCGCAAAGCGAACGATAACACTTGGTCGGCTGTGCTGTGCTTCTTCGGCTATCTTGATTTCAGTTCATAGTTGCATCTATATTTCAAGGCCTTTTAGCGCACAATTATCCGCACTTTACCCACAACACACTTTCTTTTCGTAGTAAATATGTTGTAGATTATCGTTTTTCATCTTTGCTGGCTAGTCTATTTGCGAGCATAAAGTGCTATGCATTCCAGTTATTTGATTTCTAATACAATAGCCACAAAACTTTTTCGTAATCCACACCATCCCATTCAGTGGTCATTCACTGGAGTGCTCTCCCTGTGTATATTTGGTCTTTCCATTTTCAGCTTTCTTATTTTCAGCTTTCTTATTTTCGGCGTTCTTATAGCTCGGCGTTATGATTTTTCGGTCTTTTGGCTTTCGGCCTTCTGATAGTTCGGTGTTATGATTTTGGGCCTTTTGATAGGCTCAATACTCTCAATCAGCCTAAATAAATGCATTGCATTTAGCAATAGCTATTCAAAAAAAAAAAAAAAGAAAAAAAGGAGAAGAAGGAAGCTCCTAAACGACCTTGAACTCCGTTTTTATGCATGAATGAACAAGATAAAATGAAAGAAACTTGACGCACAAGGAGGTCTCGGAACACAAATTCCGTCATATAATGTGCTGATTATTACCCGGAAACTTCAGTTCTATAATTTTAGACAATTCTTGGTTTTCACAGGGTACTTCACATTACACCAGTCCTTTCGTTCAGTGTAGAGTCACTAGTTCAGCGGAGAATCCCCAGTGACCCCGAGCTTTTCCTTATCTTCGTCAGAACGCCTCCCTTTGTTTGCGGTTCAAAGACAGACGGGTACAGGTTTTGGGTCATCCAACCAGCCAGGAGTGTCGAAAGATGGAAAATCCAGGGAACTGGTATCGAAAAATTGTTATCGAAAAAAAAATGTTATCTGGCTATTTGTGCGCGTAAACTGCCAAAGCCCACTTAGACTAACCTGAACATGGATATGCAAACACCCAACTTTTACTAACCTAATAATCAACTAACTAACGTGCTGTTCCCTCGCGTCCGCCTCGCTAAGCCTAAGCCTACAAACATGTGCATTTCGTTCGCTGAAATATGACTTGGACAGACATCGAAATTTGTTGAGTTTGTGTGGTAAATAGTGATGTCGGACTTTTAACCACGGCATATCATCGTACGAAGCAATCGAGCATTGTCGTTGGTTTTTCTTGTTTCGCGGACGTGAATTTGGGTTCCGGAAAAGACAGTTACTCGTTGCGTGGGCGGAAATAATTGTGCAGCGGTCGCTTGATCGACTTTTCTTATTGGTTCTCGTTGAGCGTTAATGAAAAAACGAGAAAATAATAAAGATACAAATAAAAATAAATCGATCTATAAAAGAAAGAAAGAGAAGAACAAAGATAGCTGTTGTTCTAAATGCCGTTATCCTAAGGAACATTTATCAGTGTGTAATCCACTTGCTCACCGCTGTTTCAACATTGCGTTGAAACAGCGTTGAAACAACAGCTACGTTGCTAGACCCTACACAACATAGTGAAGTGACAAAGGCACTTGTTCAGTTCCTGCGAGTCTGCGGCCTTCTGGGTGAACCGTGATCAATTTTGTGTTTATTTTCTGTGTTTGTTGCGTTTTTGTTTTCTTATTTTGATTTGTTTCTTCCTTTCTATTTTTATTTTTTCTTAGCCGGGAATAGCAAGCCGACGTAGCGCAGGATAACCTTTGAAAGAAGGGAGTCACAGAAATGAAAAGAAGTCATGATAAAAAAAAGTCCTGAATAAAAGTCCTTTTTTTGTCCTGACGAAGACAGTGCCACTGTCGAAACGTCGACCATTCTTTTTTAATCTATGTGTTAAATTGCCCATTAAATAAATTAGTTTTTGTTAACGTTCCTGTAATCTGTAGTCCAAGTCTTATTATTTCACTTATATATATATATATATATATATATTAATCGAAATCGGTCGTTCCCTTTCTTAGGTATTCGGCTCCACGAATGATCAATACGTACAACGATGCTTCTGCAGGCATCAATACAGCTTGACTACACAAAAGCACATTAAGCAGTGTTCTCACCTTGCTGTTGCAATTTCTATAGCCAGACAGTTGCCTCTTCTTCCGCCTTGTTTATGGCTCTTGTAAAATTCAAAAGAACATTTTCCTTCATCCTGTACATTTGCTGCATCACAGAGTTCACATTCTCTTAGACGACGAGATCATTGACTGATTGACTATAATTGTCAGTGAATGTCAACGACGGGGAACGAGCCCGCACATCTGTTCTCTGGTCACGTATGCTACTATTAGGCTACGCTTCGCGTTTAGAGATAACGTGGCGCAAGTGAGCTTGTCTCTCTGAACAATTTTTTGACATGTTGTCATGAGAGCGATGTTGTCGTAGCCGTTATGGTAGCACACTTAATGCTCGCTCACAGATGTACGGGTTTCGATACCTCCCGCGAGCACTTGTCTTCGGATAATTGCCTCGGGTGGGGCTCCATTAAGTACGCTGGATTTCTCTGCAATTCTATGTGCCAATTCATTGCTCCTCTAACCTATTATTACGCCAGCTAGCCTCTTTTTCTACGCATGCTTCCACTTGATCCAAACACTTTTACGAAGGATACGTTTCGGGTACAGCAACAATCACGCTGAAAAATTACAAGTACAAAATGCTGCTAGATTATTAAGCGTCCCGCTTATAAATATTCACAGCCTGTACACCAGTTCCCTTCTCTGGCGCGTTCAACTCTATTTTTCGGAAGCCCAACAATTTGCAGAACAGGTACATAGCTAAGCAAGGAAATCATCTCACGTCGTCTGGCAGCCGCTCTTTTCCAAGCTTATAGTGAACTGGTAGTTCTCAAACAGTCATCTCCTCCAACAATGCATGAAAAGGGTGCGCGGAGCGCATGCCTAGCATTACGAAATCACAACACTTTTATCGCTAGAATTAAGTGATTCGATCAAGCCCACCGTGCTGCAGGTTAAAGCTGCGTCAGGTTCATTCGGTTTCAAGTGTGAAATGCTTTCGTCTTATTATAAGGCTCGCGAAAACGGCTTCGTGAGTTTGGGACGTAATAAGGGATTGACGTCTCCATTTACTCTTCTTGGGACTCGAATGGATTAGAAGCACATGACCAGAATAGGCTCGGAAATAACTCGTCCTTAAACGATCGCTAAAAGTTTTCTTATCCATCGACGTCGTGTTTTAAGTTGAAGAAATGACTCTCTTCCTGGGAAGACTGCTGCATTCGGTGCATCGCTGCTGTCTATCGGAAGCGTAGAGACACTTCTATAAGACTGTTGATGCCGACTTAGACGCGATGGATTTCGAAGCTTCCAAGTGGGCGATTCCACCCAAAATGATCCAGCGGGCCTGCTTGGCCCCCACAAAATGATCCCGAATTTTGACAAAAAAATTTTTAGCAGTCTCTAATAGTGCAAAACGACACACTGCGAAACATTTCTTCTCAAATCTCAATGTGGCGGGTGCTGGACACGAGCAAAGTTCGCAGCGCTGGCGAAACCCGTGCCTGGCGTGAACGGCAGGTGCGGCTCATAGAAAGCACCTAGAACTGTGCGGTGTTCTTCTGCGTATAGAGCAAACTATGCTCTACACAGCGTCCAAATCCCGGTTGTCGTACTGTAATCGGTGTAGGTATACAAAGGCAGGAAGTTTCGCAACTTTCCTCAGGAAGAAAATTGCGAAAAACCGCGAAGTAGGCCTATTTCACGATTTTTTGTCGAAAACCTAACCATTAAATTTTAATGAATATTTTTTCCTGCCTAGGGCACAAGGAGTACTTCAGCAGGAAAAATCTCTAGACAAGTAAAATTTCATAGTCATTGCAGGAAAAAAATGGGAAGTATGCGATTTTTCCAGAATTCGCTACAATCGAGCGTAAAACACGCAATGAAGAGGTCGGAAGAGACGTCTCAAACCAACGCAGTTTTATAGAAGGAGCCTTCCTCTACAACATATCAAAAAATCTCGACGGTGTTTTTTCGTATAGAAGAGAAAATATTTTTTTTTTGTAGTATAAGGTATTACGACCACAGTGACCCACGTTGCATGTATCCAGTGGGGTGCTATATTTGTTTCTTGGGCTCCTGTTTTAATTCTTTTTATTTTCAGTTTTTCTCTGGTCGGGTTGGGTTTTAATGAGCAAGCAATATGCTGTGGCACAGACTTCTGCAAGGTTACCATAATCTTTGCTTGTGTAGCATAACACGCGTATTGCAATTCTGGGTGGTTAAGTTTATGGCATTGTTTCCGGTGTGCACGGTGCCGGCAACTGAGATTGGGGATTAGCGGTGATGGGCAGGTCTAAGTAATACTTTTTGTCGTGTGAGCTAAAGCAGTTGAGCTTTTTGACATCCTCATCCTATCCAAAAAATCCGCGTCTCCCACGGCACGCAGCAATAGTTCAGTTTCTATGCTCGATATATCAGGCCAATTTTCCAGGAAATAAACGTTATTTCCCATCAGCACTAAACAGAAAAAAAAAGCAAACGAAGAAAAGCTGTCGCCAAACTTCATCCACACGGGTGACTTCCTCTCATTCGTTCTGACAGTGAAAACCCCGGAGCGGCATAGCTTTTGTAGCGAGGACAGGTCCTGAGCGTCCACCAAAGGGTACACGCCAGCAAGTACAGATTTAGCTTCCACCAAAGATTATGCGGCACCAAGCACAGCAACACATTTTGCACCAAACGGGATAAGTAGAGTTTATTGCAAGTGAAACGCAAGATCGGCGCTAAACACACACCTTGACTCGAGACGCCAGAGCCAGAGATCTTTCTCAGATGCGCGAGGGGCTTTCGTACGCCTTGTACTCTATCTTCTGTACCTAGTGTGAAGCAAACTGATGGCGCAATCTCGCGATTTATCCGAGTCTGACCCGCTCCTGATCCGCAGATCACAACAAGCGTCCATATTTCACCCGAACCCAGAAGTTTCTTGCGGATATCCGCGGGTATACGCTTCCATACGCGAGTGGTGCAAGGCTTTATATAGCTGTGAGCCTCACTGGAACTTAGGACAGCATGGACGATGAACCACCACCACGAGATTCCGTCATTTCCAGTACTGCCATGTATATGACTATTTTGCACGTTCGTGTTTTCCTCTAGCGTTATAATTTATTAAACTTTTCGTGGTTAATATTTTGGCTGAATTGTTAAGCATTTAAATGTGAGTGTTAAAGGGAACTTTCATCAAGTGAACATGCATCTACGCGCCTATAATATTCATACCTATGAATGGTAACTCCACAGCGCTGAACTGGGTACATGTTCCTTTGGTCCGGGTGGTTGTCATATTGAAAACCAACCAGAAAAAAAGGATCGGAAATACGAAGAATTAAAACGGGGGCCCAAGAAACAAATATAGCACCCATTAACAGAATGGCGTAAATGCAGGCTAGCTGGTGGATGAATTCCATGATAGGCAAGCCTGGGCGATGGGCAGGACACGTAAACACACACGCTTACGTGTCCTGCCCATCGCTCAGGATTGCCTATCATGAAATATAGCACCCCATCGGGTACATTCAACGTGGGTCAGTGTGGCCGTAATACTCTCTACTACAAAAAAAAAATTATTTTCTCCTGTATACGAAAAAACACCCTCGAGATTTTTTAATATGTTGTAGAGGAAGGCTAGTTCTATAAAACTGCGTTGGTTTCGTGCGTCTCATCCGACCTCTTCATTGCGTGTTTTACGCTCGATTGTAGCAAATTTTGGAAAAATCGCATACTTCCTCTTTTTTTCCTGTAACGACAACAGGAGTTACGTGTCTTGCAATTTTTCTTGTTGAAGCATTCCACGAGGCCTTGCCAGCGAAAAATATACATTACAATTTAATGGTTTAGTTTTCCACAAAAAAATCGCAAAGTAATAGTAAAATTGCGAAACTTCCGGCCTTTGTATACCAGCACCGATTACAGCACGACGACCGGGATTTGAACACTGTGTATAGCATGGTTTCCTCTATATGCAAAAGAAACCGAGCAGTTAGGTGCTTTCTACGAGCCGCACCTGCCGTTCACGCCAGGCACGGTTTTCGCCAGCGCTGCGAACTTTGCTCGTGTCTAGCACCCGCCACATTGAGATTTGTGAAGAAATGTTTCGTGGTGTGTCGTTTTGCACTATTAGGGACTGCTAAAAAAATTCGTAAAAATTCGCGAGTTTTGTGAGGGCCGAGCAGGTCCGCTGGATCATTTCGCGTGGAATCGCCCAAGTTCTCTATCTATACGCACGGTGCCGTGGACACGGCAGGTACGATAACTTCACGATGACGTTAGCAATGGTGTCATAGCACTCTCTACTCTCTAGTACGTACTCAGCGTACAGGTTGTTCGTAGATCGTTGATACAACCGGCTTTCGAGTATATGTCTCACTCAATCAACCAATAAGGTTCTCAGTCACGAGGACTGCCATTGATTCCGGTAGGCAAGACGACTTCACGCAGCCGCTACAGTCTTTTAAAACTGTCCAATGCCTTTGTCTTGTAGCTGCTGCACACAATATATTTACTTATGGTATCTCGAAACGAGTTCCCCCCCCCCCCATATGACCGTGTTCCCTATGTGAAAACCCTATCTCCTGGATGATGCTGTGCCGCAAAGCACGAAATAATCTTAAGACCCCCCCCCCCCCACGACAGACCCTTAAATTCGCCCCTGTTTTCGTAAGATCCATGAAGGGGATACGTACGTTACCCTGCGAGAAAAGGCTGTCAGATATGGCGTTTCGGAAGTCAGCTCTGACGCGTTCCACCTGACTTCTTTATAAGGGACTATCGCATACAAAGGTCGATACGGCAATGTCTGGCACCGCGTCACGGTCTACATCGCTCTTCCGAAAACAGCTTCCATATCAAATATTCTCACTCCCTCTGCAACTAAGGAAGCCTCAGCAATAGTAACATCCTGATGACATAAACTAGGCACACGAATGGGAGGCGCAGCGCAGCCGATTGTCGCCGAGATTCGCGTTCGCACTGCAATATACTAAGTGAAAAACACTCCGTAAATATGCTAACTTTCGCTTTCCAGTGTCAGGTCCGACCCCGCCATGTCGCGTGGAATATGGTGTTTTATGTTTCTGGCTGTACGAACCCGTCCGACGCTAAACCAGAAGTGACACGAGCCGACCACCGATCACAGACTTTCCGAGACCTGTAACGCAGCCGGTCCCCACTCCATGTTTGTCCGAGTGACGTTCCCTCCAATTTCCAGAAAGACAATTCCGGTATACTCTCAACATCCGTCTTCCACTCTTGTCGTGCGTTTCACGAAATTAAACAGAAACTACCTTCACAAATTCGGATCAGATTTCCAGCGTTCTTGTCTGTGATGAAAGAGGAGTAAAGCGACACACTTGTTTCGGAGTCGACTGGGACGGACGCCGACAGTTCGTTGAAACCCAACAAAATCAAGTGTCATCATGCTTAAACGGACAATGAATTCAAATTACATGACCTGTAATAGGAGGCAGTGACACTACGAATCAATAGTCTGGTTTTTGCTGTGCTGTTATGCGTGAAAGGTGTTCCACGTAACTCGTCTTATGGCCCGACATCCACAATGCACAATGAAAAGTGTGACTGACCGACCAAAAGCATGCGACGAAATGAAATCTTAACCGCACTTATCACTCAGCATGACAGAAATTAACCGTGAACAATGTGGATATTCCCAAGTAGCTCTGGTAAGTGTTCATTGTTGAATTGACAATGCGGACACCCAAACAGTTGGGACATAGCTGGCAAATGAAAACTGAATCCACGCGCGGCTTGCCCTCTGGACGAAAAAAATTGGCGCGCGTGACGTCAGAACCCTCGCTAACTCACGTGCCGTGTAGGGTAGCCGGGAGTAATTACCCCCTCAACGCTCGGGCGACCACAGTTAGATTTTCGGCGGCGCGACGTTATTTCAGGAAACCCTGACTCTTAAGGATTCAGTTGTGTTTCCATGGCCATTATGAGAATTGTATGTTATATTTGTCCAAATTGGCATCATCCGCCCACATCTGCATGCATGGTGTTGTTGGGGGATGTTTACTCATATTCTTAACGAGCCTGCGATGAGGTTTGACCCGATTGGTAATGTCAGTGGGGAAAGGGAATGGCACCGTTGCAGGTGCAGGGCAGTCTGGGTTTTCCAGGCAACTCGAACCGTCGCGACGGCCATAAATCTGGGTTCTGGCACCGGAGGCATGCACTGACCAAAGTTAGGTCGTGCACGGGTTGACACCTCGAAACGTTGGACGTAAATCGCGTGGAGAAAGTCTGCAATCGGGCGGTTCTGGTCTGGACAAGTATTTAAACTGGGCCAACGATGAGCTGTAACCCTTTGAACCCAGGCCGATTGGAAGCCTTCAACGGGGGTTATGGCCCTACCTGTCACCCTTTTAAGCCTCCGCAGCGTCGGAAAGAGGACTGGGAGCCGGTCTTCGCAACATGTAACATCCGGTCCTGTGTGTAAATCTTGTAAATATCCCTATGTACCAAAGTCCCCAATAAATAAAGCCCGTATCACCGTCATCTGAGTCGGGCTTTAATCAGTGCCCACCGAGCAGATTCCGAATCATCCCATCATCAGAGAAGAATTTGGACACTTCGTGCACATCGTCATCGCCAATCCGTCCCCCACCACTGGGGACGAGAAGAACTGGCTAAACAACTTCCAGTGCGAATTTTTACTCTGAGTTTGCGCCCACCCAGGGGTGCTCCCGATACACCGGAGTTGAATAAAAAAAGAAAAACACACCAGGTAATGTCTATGGCGCGCAGCGTGGGAACTAAAACACTAGAAAATACTGGGCACAGGAGCGCAAGTGTTGTCCTGTTAAGTGACAGTTGTCTCGCAGCAGTCGTCGCGTCGACCGATCTTATCACAATTTAGGCAACCAATTAGAAAATTTAGCGCGACAAGTTAAGGCTGTCTATAAGGAAGAAGCTGTTCAATGAAAATATAGATGTAAGGCATGATGTTTTACGGTGCCTTTTAATGGAATGTTTTAAGAACTACCGCTCTATGCTCCTTGAGGAGGTCGTAACGCATCGGGCACTGGCTAGAAAAAGTAATGGTTTCCTGGTTGGGGGCCATCCTCCCGTTAAAGGAGGTATGAACTCCTATCTGCATGTATTTAATTACGGGTTTAAGAGATGTAATATTGTTCTTCTACGTTTCCTAATTCTAGTTACAATTTATTGTTCAATTCTTCTCCTTCGTAACTTGTGCAGCGTTAATACAAAAACGCACTCACTTTCGTATTCGGGCGAGTAGACGCACCGCCATCCAGATACCTCTATCCATCGTTAGGTCACCTGAAGAATTGTAGCACCCACTCAGACGCCAACGCGGAGGTAGACATAACGTTCTCCTTTACCCTCTTCAAGATGAACTTCGCTACGTGCCACGCTCCTAGCCAACCATCATCCCGAATGACGACGTTCTCGTCTCTGATTTGTTTTAAACGGGAGGCGGAGCCCATTTTGAAGCCGCGCATAATAGATACCATAATAGGCTCCGCTTCTCGTTATTAACAAATCATGGGCGAGAACTTTATCATTCGGACGATGGTTGGCTGAGAGCGTGCTATGTGCTGAAGATACGCACTTATCAAATTCAGATACAGGGTGTTCAAAATTAAGCTTTCACTAGAACTTTATAAATAGGCGAACAAAAGAAAACTGGTGCTACTTTTTCTATTTCTTGAGTAAGAAACAGGTGCTACATAATTAGCAGCACCTGTTTCTTACACAAGTAGCTTAAAGTTATCATCCGGTTTCCAGTCATCGCTGTGTTTGCGTAGCGCTCGTGAAAGCTTAATTTTGAACACCCTGTAAACAAAAGGTGTCACAGACAACACGTTGAAATCGCCGTTTGGAGCCGACACAGTCGGCGGGCTCGCTTGGTACAGTTCATAGCTTCTCTAAGTCTACATAGGTTGACGTCTTTCACAATTTCTCGACTATTCCGAAATTGACTGGCGATGAATGCTATGAGTGCGTTCTGTACCGGCACAATAGATATATGTTGACATATGTCCTTTGGCTGGTGTGGCGATCAAATGTACTTGGATCGTTATTGTGAAGGGGCTCGTTATTTTATTCCCCCCATTCCAACCAGCAATGGGGTAGAGTATCGCCTGTGGCGATGAAACTCCCCAATCTCCAAGGTCAACAATAAAGTTGTTGTTGTTGTTGACATACGTGTGGTACGTCAGCAGGCGAGGAGCTCTTCTTATTGGACTGATATGGTGGGAACACAAGACGAGCAGGATGGACACGGACCTCTTGGTTTTGCGTTCCCACCGTGAACCAACATGATGTACATATTATTTTGCTCTTTCTTACTGGAATTCCGTTTGACTTCGACCTAAAATGGCGATTCGATTCGACTTTAAAATTCGATTTTAAACGGCAGCATGGAAATAGTTATCGTCGATACATACACAGTAAATTTTTTTACGCCCTTCCCAGTGTGAAAAGGGTGTACAATGAGGACACATCCGAAATACACTTATACTACACTCAACTAAGCACCCGTGATGGCGTAAAAGGGGTGTAATGTACCAATACACCCCGATCACACTTATGTTACACACCATGCTAAATTTTGGAACACTCATATCAGTGCAACAGGGGTGTATGCCGCACAATGCTTAAAGCTCCTGTATTTTTCTTTTTCCTTGTGATAACCTGATCTGTGTGTGATGTGATGTGATCTGTGTGTGATGTGATCTGTGTGATAATCTGATCTGTGTGTGTATAGATAACTTGGTACATACAGATGGATGCGAGAAGATATAGATCATAAGTAACGGAGAGACTTGGGAAGCCGTATAAGGATTAACAACAATTGCTACTTTTATTGCATTAACAAAATTAAATGGGAATTATGGGAATTACTAGAAACAGATTTACAGTCGTATTGCCAACTGTAGGACATCTGTAGTCAAAATTAGGGTCGACGTTTTGGCAGTCAGCGCTGCCTTCAGCAGGACTAAACTTGAAAATTGGTGACAGGGGCTTGAGCCCCTGGCTGGAAGGTTTACTGGCGCGGGTGATACTGCAATTAAAATACATATGTGTATGTAAGTAAAGGGCTAATTACTGTGAGTGATTGTGAAATTAATATACGAAAAGAAAAGGTAGAAAGAACCAAAGATTACGAACAGTTAGGAAAAACAAGGGAAGTTCGACAGCAGCAGCCTTCAACTGGGCTTGCAAATGTCGAAGGCACGCTACTGTTGAAGTGTCGACTTGGTTAAAGCGGAAGCACTTGGCCTAGCTAGCAGAGCCTTTCTAAGCTCTTCGAGTGCACAGCTAGCTAAACTCTAAGAGACCAGTTCCCGTGGCATAGGGGTTAAGATCGTCGCTTTCCACGCCGGTGACACAGGTTCGAATCCTGTCACCGTCTGGGTTTTCCGAAGACTTTCCCACCGAATGTTAGTTCCCCCGCAAGTTTGCCCAGGACGCACACTAACCCCCCTGTTCCTCACTCCTTCCTGCTGTCCTCTGTCCACGCCTGTACGCCACTCATGGCCACAGTTGCTTCGCGGCGCCAACACGGAAATAAAAAAGCTCTAAGAGTCATGTTCACACTTGCAAATGCAGGTTGCACTGCATTCGTGGAACTATAGTGTTCCGTGAATTTCGGGAGCAAGCCTTTTTTCGTTTTTGGGGTCAATACACCCAATAAACACCCTTCTTTTGGGTGTAACATGTGACACCCCTGTTACACCCATTATTGAGGTGTAGCATTTACACCCATGAGGGTGTGAGTTATCTAACACTCATTTTACACTCATAGGGGCGTAAATAAATTTACTGTGTATGCGCATCAAGTGGAGCTTGCACGGCTTAATACTCACCATATCAAAAGAACGTTTGCAATATTTGTTATGAGCTGCATCGCATTGCAAGATTTTAATGAGCGTTCAGTATTAAGAAGTAGTGCGGATGCGTACCTGTTTGCATAGCGGCCCCAGAGAGGGGTGCGACGTCAGACGAGCAGGAACGAAAAGGACGGCGCGTATATGTTTAACGTAAACGATATGGTCATCCAGGCGATCTATGTCCTGCTGCGGCAGAAGCCACGCTGGAGTCACCGGGTCCAACAGCCACAGGAAGCACCTCCAGTTCAAAAAGTGAGCACGTGGCAATGGTTTTAACAAAACATTAAAAGCATTTCAATAAAAAAATAATAGCATTTAAAAAAAGGGTTTGCCAAGAACTTCATGGCCCCATGAGACAGACATAGCGTACTTAAACGCGTTTTGCAGGATGCCCAATGATGGAGTCATCTTTTGCACAACGCGTACCAAAATTCGTGCAGCCAAAGTGCAGCCGCAAAAACGTGCAGCCAAAGAGCCTCTGCTAATTTTCTTCCCTTAATACTTTACTGGCTTTGCACTGGGCTTTCAGAGGTGAGTTCTCACCCTGACGGGAGGACATCACGTTCCACGTGACCTTCCGACGCCACTCGCTGAAACGTCGCCCACCTACGCATTGCTGCTGAAGGACCAATAAGGCCGAAACAGCTGTCCAATGCTGGTGTGGCGACGTTTGGGACTTGTAAACTCTGATAATGGGTATTTTAAAACAAAAACACCATTAAAAGGGGGGTACTCTATTGAAAACACCTTTCAGGGGTTTCCCCCGTTCTTTATCTTTAATAAACATATCCCCCCCTGCACACACACACACACCTTTCAGGGATGGAGTTGTTTTGTGGCAAATATTCCCTCTCAAACGGTTAGCGTGGCGGCATACCGAGACATACAGTTCGACGTTCTTGCGTCTATGGGAAGCACCACCATCTTCAAACGGCAGTCTTCCAGCCGTGGTTCCGATGTACAACATAACCCGGAGTCAATCAATGCGTCAGAAGCACGCCTCGTTAGGTAGTGTATGCGTGAGTGCCGAAGCTTCAGGAGACCTGCCCACCCTCGGTAGCCTATATTGGCTCATCGGGTGGATCATATACTGAAATACAATTTGTTGGCGGCATGTTTGTTAAGTGTAGTAGCGCGGAAAACGTCTATAACGGTGACGGTAATCCGTCTTTGAAATTATTATGTACGCCTGCAACGAGTCCAGGATACCACGTAAATTCCTGACATCCTTCCTTGGGTGGTGAGGTGAAACGAGTATAATTTTTATTTTACGAATTAAAACATCATTTTCAACACCATATTCCCAGTTCAACTGGGGTGTAAAAGTGTAAAAGAGGCGCATAGAACGTAAACACCTGTTTCAACACCTCACTTTACACCATTAATCATCGACATGGGATAAAGCGCGGTGTATGTCGATATTGCATCTGTAATAATGCTGTTTTTACACCATTTGCTACAGTTTGCAGGATAGAAAGTGGTGTTTTTATAAGAATACGCCTGCTTTGAGTGAATAAAGGTGTAAAATTATTTACTGGGCGCGATGCATCGATGCTGGCCAATGCACGAATGCTTCACATCATCGACCGTATTCAGTGCTTGCGGAATTGGCACCAGCGTGTGCAGCGTGATTGATTGGTAGTACCACGAAAAGCGCAGCAGGTCTTCGTCTTAATGCTGTCATCGGGCTCCCAATAGCGCTGAATGCCCATTTTTATAATTAATCTGTCGTTTCCTACAAACATTCAGACACGAAAAAGGCCCCTATTAATCCCCTACCCCACCCCAAATTATCCCACAGGGACTGACCTCCGGGCCGAACGCTTCCCCGCATCCCTTCCAGACGAAAGAAGAATGGGCGTCATATGTTGTACGTAGCACATAAAAATTAACTTTTATCGCCGATTTCGACCACTGAGTTTTCTTGTAACGAGAGAAAATGAGCACGAAAGTAGACGGTTCGTTTTAAACTGAAAGAGGAACAAATAACGAAGCAAACGAAACAAGAATGGACGTCATATGTTGCATGAAACACATAAAAATTAACGTTGATCGCTGATTCCTTCAAGGTGATCCGCAATGGTAGCTGAGGAGGGAAATACATTTTTGCGGCACTGTCTGGTGCCGGCAGCTTCTCGAGACAACCTCGCCACTCCCCCACTCCCAAATCTGCCCTGGCCTAATCTGGACTAACTTGACCGAGGTCCTCTAAACTTAGCTAACCTAACGCTTCCTACCTTTCACAAGATGGCCGTCTTCAAATCCGTTAGGTTTAGCGAGGCTGTGTTTATCCTGCTGTAGAAGTGCTTCAGGTGACGTTATTCAAATGCATAATACGCCTCGTTCATCCCAATTGTTGCTCCGCTCTCATTGCGTAGCGACGACGGGAGAAACTTCTTCCGGGAGTCGCTGTCGTGTCTTGGCGCCGTGCACGCTTCGTGCAAAGCGTCCACCGCGCTACGGAAAATTCTGGCGGCAGCCATAGGAACTAGTTGTGTGAGTCCACTCAGTTCTCTAGGGCGATTCGTACGCTCTCAATCACAGGGTGACACAAACCCGCCATTGTTGCAACTACCCTCAAGCGGGTGCTTTTGGCAAAACTGCCATCTTGTCCTCGTCGGACTTCATAGAAAACGTCATTTTGCGGTCACGTGACTTTGTTTACATGTCGTCTTGCCCCTTACCGACGTATTCCCGTCGTCATAAAGGCAAGAGATGAACGTATTTTGCCAGCGTAAAATATGCGGTGCTTCTTCCGTAACATGGTAGCCCATTTTTCCTTAGATTAGTACATCGCATCGGCTCACTGGGTCATAACACGCGGTCGTCATCACTTCCTTGGAAGTCGTCAACACTACGGGGCCTTATGTGCAAAACTGCGCGTTTTACTGCGATATTATCGGATAAAAATAATTACCGTGATCGGGTGTACCCTGTTACCCACTCTTAGTAGGGTCATTTCATGCCAAACGTCCCAGACATTGCGCTTGACCAATCCCAATTTTCTCCAAATAAATTGTGGTTGATTGTCCCCATGCAGCCAATGCTCTCGCATATTATTTTTGTCGCAAAAATTTTTTTTCGCGCCGTAGCCGGCTCTTGAAGATTGTGATGTGAGATGTAACCTACTCGGCGAAAAAACGAAAGAGCTTTTACGCAAATTCCAACCAAATCTCTTCTGAGGGGAGCTAAACCATAATACTTTCGTGCCAAGATCGTTGAGGGTTCGACACTTTTTATCGAGAGTTTATGTCCCGAAAATAGGTAAAATTCTGGGAACTTTTGAATTTGTTTACGGAACTCTGCCATTTTTTCATAGCTCTTTAAGCTGTTTAGCGCGGTTGTGTAGGAGGCATACAAGGTGTTAAAATATTTTGAGGTGCGCAGACTTGGTAGAGTACGCAGGAAAAAAAAAATCATGAATTTCGGAAATGTTGCTTTTTACCACATATTCAGCCGTCCGTTGCACACTGAGGTGGCCCCGATAAAAATATGAGACCAATTGCATTTGATATTATGCCCCTTGAACGTTTATTTTACGAAGTTTCGTCGAAACACTTGTTGTTTTAGCAGCGAAAACCTTTTTTGAACTTGACCACCCCCGCACACATCCTGCATTGCCCCGCAACGCTGCTGCACCAAAATACGCATCGCCGGCGCTGCTGCCAAACGGACACTGGAGCTGCCCAAACCGATTTCCGTTCTTCAGCGAGAGAGAGAGAGAGAGAAACAATCTTCCAAGCTTCCGATTCTCACGAGACTGGCCTACTGCGGCGACGCAGTTCAGTAGGAGCACTCCCTGGGGCGAGGCGCAAATAACTACGCGTATGAATACTAGGAAGGGAACGCTTTGGTGTTTCGGCTACCATAGGGAGCAAGGCTATCTGACAAAATGGAGTAACGACGGAGCGGAATGGTGTTGCGGACGTGCTGCATAAATAGGATAATCACTGCAACCTCTAATAAAGTATATGTTTCTTCTGCCGATTTCGTCGGGTATTCTTCAGACGTGTAACGACTTGGTGTGGTAACACGCGCGTGCAACTCATGAAGGAATTCATGGGTGAAGTGACATTGATGCAGTCGTAGCTGTTTTGAACAGGGAATCGGGTAGTGAAAAATGCCCACGATGAGTAGCATACAGAACGGATTGCAAAATTGCTGTGTGAACCATTTGTCACATCGGTAATCACGTAAACATCACGTAAAATGAATGTATAAAGTGAATGTGCCAAAACTCCAATTTTTTTCTTTAGCACTTCTTGGCACATTCACCGTGATGATAACGCATGTAACAGTCATATAGGGCCACTACCTGACTGCAACAAGGTAATGACTAAGCTATAAGTATAACTCGGATGGCGTACCGTTTCTTGTTTCATTCTGATGATGATGCCCGAACACGCATTGAAAAGTCATATTACATTTTGTTTCATTGTAACGTTAGGCCAGTGTGTGTAAGTTTTCGTCATGATGACCCCTTGCTTTTGGTCTATCTTCAGTCTTTCTCGTTCGCCGGTCAGTAGGGGTCAGCGCCTTGTCCCTTTGCCGCCGTAAACCAGTTTTGCCAGTTCTCTCGTAAAGTTGGGGATAGAAGGAGCGGCCGAATCGCTACCGAGCCAGGAAAAAGGCTTTTTCAGAATCCCGAACAGCCGACTAGCAGACAACATTTCTCTAGACCAATCAGCGAGCGTTCTCCTTATACCGCCAGCACGAGGTTCGAGGCAGATCACAGGGTGGTACTGCTCTTGACTACCGTTGCGCACGGTCGCTTATTGCGGCGCATTTTAAATTCAATTTCTGGGATAGCTATGACTGTGTGGTGTGGACTACTTCGCATGGTGCATCTTACTGGCCTATTTAACAGTTTTATAGGAATACAACAGGATGTTAAAATGACTTGTGTGCTACTTTATGGTCACGCGTGCCTTGACGTTTGGTGTGACGTGCGACCAGGACCTGTCCAGGACGCATTGCGTTCGCCCAACACGCTTTCGTCTACAGAGCAATACATTGGATATTGAGTCGTTGGGTGCACAAAATACGTATGAGAATGCCCAGTGTAGGAAAAAATGGCCCCTGGTTGTGTGGGCAGAAAAATGGTCCCGCAGGCCCCTGCACTATTTCGCTACCGGTATGGTTCCCTGGATGCTAGTATTTTTCTACTGTTGGTCAGACACGAGTTTTGAGTTTAAGTTTGAGCCTGAATGCAAAGAGAGAGAGAGAGAATGTTTTGCGGATGGACCAGCGGCGTGGCCGGGTGGGTTAAGGCATCCCGCTCGTTGGTGTGGAGGTGGCTGGTCGCTGTCTCAGGTTTTTCCTGGGTTTTCCCAAGGCTTTCCAGACGAATATCGGCACAGTTCCCTCTCAAGTCGGCCCTGGACGCATACTAACCCCCCTGTCCCGCAGTCCTTCCTGTTGTCCTCTCTTCATCTGTCCTCATCTGTATGCCGCGCATAGTCACAGTTGCTTTCCGGCGCTAACACGAAAGTTAAAAAAAGTTTTACGGATGATGAAAGCTGTCGCCCTCTTAAGGCTGGTTCACACTGTCGCGTTTACGCTTGCGGCTACGGGTTACGGGCGCTTACGGTGGGGGTTGCCATGACGACGAAGCGACTGCGCCCGCAAGATCGTTTCCGCAAGGAGTTGAAGCAACTTCAACTTTTCTCCCGCAAGCTCCGTAACCGTAAGCGCACTGGCCAATAGGATGGCAGAAAAGTTCGGATGCCGCGCATGCGTTTTGTCTCGCGCATCTCCTTGCAAAGATGCCATGCTACTCCGTGGCTCTATTTCACTTTTCTTCGAAAGGATGGCGCTCTAGGAGGCCGCTCCTCATTGGAGGAACGGAGCACCGAAACGTAGTAATGTGAACGATGGAGGAACGCAGCCGGCAACGAGATGGGTACTACGTAAGCGCAACCCGTAGCCCGTAAGCGCGAACGTGGCAGTGTGAACCAGCCTTTATTGATTGTTTCATTGCCTTTACAACTCCACTTCTGCTGAAAATACGGTTCATCGACATAGAAAGTACGACAACTGTAAAACCTGTCTGACCAACAATACGAATTCACTAGAATCTAGGTTGAATTGGGAACTACATGCAACAACCCCAACGAAGAGCGAGCGCGAGGTCGTAGCCAGTTGAAGGTAACGTGCATGGGCGTACTGAGAGGGGGCAAAGGGTGGCCGTGCCCCCCCCCCCTCTGGAGCTCCAAGGTAGCTTGTGAAAATAGAGAGCTCTTTAGACATGGGTCGTAATGATTATTCTCAGATGTCATGATAGGAACCTCGGAACTCCCACACAGTGCACAACGTCTGCCCCCAGAAAAAGATGTGGTAGGGGTGGGGGTTTGCACTCTTGCCCACCCTGGAAGATCTTTGCCCCCTGCCATTGGAAAAGTAACCTGGGAACGCCCATAGTAACGTGCCTTCTTGCTTACGTTTTTGTAATCCGTCCTGTTATGAAAGAACGCGGGTACCATTTTTTCCGACATATCTGCAAGAAATCGGGTTGTCTGTACTCTACTGAATAAAGAAGAGAGAGAGAGAAAATAACAGAAGGAACAGATGGAACGCGCTCTATACAACAGGTGCAGTGAATGTAATCTCTTGTATGTTCCTCACTAAATGGCTTGCGTATTTCATAATTTATTAACGTCAATTTAAAAAGCCTATCTCTCCCAAGTTTAACAAATCAGGAGTGCGAATGATACTACTTGGTCGACGGATCCGTTTCAGCGGCCCTCCACAACGAGTGCTCTATTTTCGTGCTCACGGAACCCCGCAGGACCACTGTTTCCGCCCGCGCAACCAGGGACCATCTATTTCGGAACCCGAGAGTGTCCCACCGGGTACAAGGTTTCCCGCAAGTCCACAGGAAGTGGACAGGAGTACAAGACGTGCGTTGGCCGTCAAACATACGTATACACAAAATAAGCTACTCCGGCGATTCTATCTATCTTCTTTTATGCCAACGATCCTAATTGGTTGCTGTATTGAGACCGTATATCGCTCGTATCGTGTTGAGTGTTGTTGTAACGTGTGCTCTCAATTCAGACACCAACTTCCAACTAGCTTGGTCCCTGTCCCTTTGTCCGACTGAGCTAATGAGACTTCTGCATCCCCTTGCAACCTCTGCAACGTCGCTGTAAAAAGGGTAAAAGAAAACACGCCCGCAAGTACGGGGCGCACGAAGAAAAGGTAAAATAATTGTAATAACGGAGACGTGCCTGCTTCTGCATATAGTCTTACGCCGTAATGACCCCGAAAGGAGTCGTTCGGACTTTAAAGCGATTCGAATCCCCTTAATCACACATTTTTGATTTTCATGAAGCCTGCCGCATACATTCTTGACAGGTTTAGATATCGGACGACTCACACAAAAAGTGCATTATCCCACCACTACGTGGCCGCGCAAAGCGCCACCTTTAGTCTGTGCACGATGCGTATAGGCGTGCTTCCTTCATGTACTTTGGTCGCTCTTCCATCGTTAGTTGGAAAATACTTTGTTGAATAGTGCCTATCTGCGACAGGCAATTCCGTCGAGCTATAACTGTTGCGTTAATGGCTGCTCAAACACGTGCACGAACCTCGTTCTGGAAAACTGCATTTCAGAAACGATGTCTCCGTTTAGCATTAGAGCGAGGAAAGCATATTTAAACATTTTGTAGACTGAATGACGTTTTAGAGAACGACGTTCTGTTCTATAGTGACCTAGGTATAAGTGTTTAATAAAAAGAAGGATAGCACTGGCTTACATAACAAACAAAGTAACAACATTTGTTTGTCAATTTTGTTACTTTGTTTGTTATGTAAGCCAGTGCTATCCTGTTTTTTATTAAACATGACTCCTGGCTTCTGGTCTATTTTCAAGTATAAGTGTTTGTAGGACGTGCGATGGACGAACTAGCAGCCAGTTTAGTTAACTATGTAGTTAACCAATCTCATCCAACGAATACGATCACACAAAATGAAGAAGGAAAATAACAGTGGCTACTAAAATTGCTCGACTGCGCACTTTAAATTGATTTCATTCGCATATCGCCATCCGCGTTGATTTATATCCTTGTGCTTGTTAGGACAGCATTGTACGTGTAAGGTGCACACGATACCACTATCGATCAATTGATAACATGTATATGAGTGGGGCCATATAAGTGCATTTGTTCCCTTAGACCAGTTTTGTTGACTTCGACTACTGTTGGTAAGGTTCGGCGCTAAAACCGAGCAAGCGTTCACATTCAGCGTTCAGAATATCATTTTTTATATCACTTTATTTCACTCGGAATTTTTCTGTACGCGCTTGAAGAGAAGAATATCCATAAAACAAAGTAAATACGTTATTTCAGCTTGGCTGCAGCAATAGACGCGAACAAAAGTTAGGAACATCAATGGGACAAACCATCCGCAGTGCTTACTTCACTTACCATACCTGCTCATCGCACCAGCCCATTAACTCCTGTCTGCTTGCAGATGGTTTGCTCCATTTATGTTCAAAGTTGCCTTTCTTCGCGTTTATTGCTGCAGTGAAGATGACATGAACTTTACCCCGCTTTGTCCCTCTTGTGTAAATATGTTATGTATGTGTGTCTGAACGTGAACATTTCAGATATCCACTATTAATATCCATATATTAATTCCACATACGTGTGTCCAGTGCTTTATATACAGGACGTTTCACCTAACGTCCTAAAACATTTGCCTGAACAACAACGCTATTTATCCCGGGGGAGATTTTTCCAGTACGCTTGGGCGCGTGGCTCAAGTTTAAGTCGCGTGAAAATGGATTATCCCAATATATCTCGGAAATTTTTCTGACCTTTTTTGACACCTGAACTTCTTTTTTTTTTGTAGAAAGCAGAAAGCATACGTCGGATTTGCCCCACTGCATATGAAAGTACAGTTCCTACTGCTTTGGTAATAGCTAAAAAACTATGCGAGACACGTCGTGTCGAAGGCATTTGCATCGTATACGCGATGTGCCGTTCCACTGTTCTATCACGTCGCTCATGTGTTCACTTTAATAAAGGTTGAACCGCTCTACACTGTTGTTCATGCAAATAGACTTGCCTTTAAATTGGAGGTGCGCAATGTCAGCGATTGCTACCGTCATCATGGTAGTGGCACATACATAGTTGTCTGTTAGGATTCCCGGAAGAAATGCGGGCCTCTCCGTGCTAGGGGATTTGCTCGTGTTGCCCTTATAGGCGCTCCACGAGGGCGTGTAAAAAATGCAGTGATGGCCAGTAGTTAAACTACTAGTTAAACTACCAGAGTGTAGTTAAAAAGTAGTTACCAACTACTTGCAGAAATGTAGTGGCAACTACTAGTTAAACTACTATTTTAAGTAGTTAACTACAGTAGTTAGGTTACTGAAGGCGCGAACTACTTCCGATTTTGCCGCAAGCTTGTGCTTCCGACTTTTACCTTGAGCTGCTTGTTTGATGAGAACGGAGGTGCAGAGCAATAGTGTCGTGCATGTGTACTAAATCTTCACAATTTAATGCTTGTACAGCAGTGTTGCGGATTTAACGGGTCAAATCGGATTTAAATCAAATCCATGTTTTTCGGAACACCGCAAATCAAATCCAACTCAAGTCCGGATTTAAGCTTGAGGCGACAAATATCATTTTGAATCCGGATTTGTTTTTGGTGTGCTAAATCAAATCCGGTTTTAAATCAGGATTCATCAAATCCGTCAACGAATCCGGAGGCTAAAGTTCCCGAAATAACGGTAGCATGCAACTGACCATGTCTACAAGGTACAATTACTGAATGCATTCACTGGATAAGACCCGTGACATGGTATAAACACATATAAATCTCACCTGCAGCGAAGAGTATGAACAGCCCACATAGCGATGTGAAGGTTGACACTGACATTTTATTTTCACGTGGATATCGGAGTAACATATTTGTAAAATACGCTTACTCGGCACATATGATAAGGCCAACTGCCGGGAATTATGTTGTGTTAAATGTGACGGCTGCGTGCTGCACACCGCAGTTGTGTTATAACAAACTCAGTAGTACATCCGCCCAACATGCGTAAGCAGTCTTATTCTCTCAAGTTCTTGTTTAGAAAGACCAGATGCTCCAATGTAGCTTGGTGCAGCCTGTTTCTTTTCATGGTCTTGATCAGGCTGACTGCAGAGAGCACTCGTACAACTGCTCCAGAACTTGCAGGTACTGCAAATACATGTTTCGCTACTTCCGTAAGCAGCGGGTAGCGGGCCACTGCGAACATCCAATAGCAGAGAGGGGAAACAACATCATCCTTTACTGTACACTCGCTTAAATAGAGGATTTCGTCGTTCGTTTTTGCGGTACGAGTTCTGCGGTGGCACCAAGTTGACCATAAGCAAGCCTCTATGAAAAAGGGCAACCAGCGTTCACATTCCTGTTCCTGGACACAATGACCTCATACGACTGGTTCTCATGTGGACATTTCGGGACTTACTTTAGCAATCTCTGGGACACCAGAACGCGACATCAGTCGCAGTTCAGAGCCAATAAACAGACAAAATACGTGTATACGTGTCCTTTTCTCAAACGTACATTGTCTGAGCTCAGTGGACCAGTGGTGCGCTTTCTCCAATGCGTTCCATTTCTAAGAAATTATAGAAAGCTGTGATACCGTTGTGAATTAGACATCGAACTGCCCATGTGATTATGTGTGAGAGTATTGCATGACGTACCTTTAGTGCTCGGAAGGGAAGATGGCTATAGGCCTTAGAGGTGGTCTGTCTGGCAGACAAACCACCTCTTAAACTTGAAGCAGTCTACAAACAGTGTCCGTAGACTGCTTCACGCAATAAAAAATCGTGGCATTTCTTTTTAAACGAAGCACAACTTTTAGCGGGACATTGGGAACCGAGATGGCGGGATGCAAGGCAAGCCATCTCAAATCCAAACACTTTTTACACCTTCTCCTCATTAAGAGTTGCATTGCATCATGTGTAAACATATGTGAAATGCAATTCAGCCAAACGTCTTGTAAACTCTCAGTTACGACTGACAAAGAATCTGCCCGCCCGTCAACGTCAAATTTCGTAGCAGTCAAAATCCAACCATTTCCCTTCAGGAGCTTGACCAAATACACATCCAGTTCCATCGAAAAAAAAAAAAAAACGTGATTCAATCCCAATCCAAATCATCTGCCAAAATTGTGATTCAATCGAAATCCAAATCATCTGTCAAAAATGTGATTCAATCCAAATCCAAATCGGCGCCATATTTTCCCCGTAAACCAAATCCCAAATCAAATCCACGAGCCCTTTGATGGATCTAAACCAAATCCGCGGATTTAAATCTGCAACACCGTTGTCCAGTGAAGCCTCATTTGCTGTGAAAAATTATGCAACTCAGTTTATCGCGTAGGCACAGAAAGAATCCCGCCGTAAGCTTTGTATATGACGGTCGTAGCAGTAGCTTGAGCCAAAGTTTATCATTGCTTGTGATTCATATTTAGGAGTCCAAGAACACTACAAGGGATTGGTGTTGATGGACAACATTAAGTAGTTATAGATGTTAAACTACAATGCAGTAGTTAAAGAAGTAGTTTTAACTACTCCCCTGAAAAGTAGTTGAACTACTAGTTAAACTACTCCATCACGAAGTAGTTAGTAGTTATAGTTAAACTACTGTAGAAGTAGTTAGTGGCCATCACTGAAAAAATGTCATAGATCAGACAATTTATTAATTCCTTTTAGTTTCCGTATATGACCCCCTTTTACTCGTATGTGGAATATTTACCTTCCAAACGCTTTCACTAATTTTTAATTCTCAACGGTCCAGATAACGAACTACACCCCTCCACTATAGGGTAAGGTGGGGAAATTTGAGATATTTCTTGCTCGATGCCGCCTGTGTCAGAGATCTGTTGCTCCATACGCGATCGTTTTGCCCAGAGCATTGGGGCAAGATGAGACAACCTGCATTTTTGAACTTCTTGTTGCGTGTTTATTTTAGAAGCGGCCACGTCCGTTCTGATATACAGATCAGAAGCTGTAGACCTCTGAGAATGTGCCTATGGCTAGTTTCCAATTTTAACGAGACAACCAAAAATTCCATATTCAATTGCAAATTTATGTCCTCCACCTTCCCCTAATTGTCGAGGAATGCAGGCTTGACAACCAGGTACATGCAACTTTTACTGAGGACTCATTGCTGCACAGCAAGTTAGAAACAAGTGATAAAAAAGGAAGAGCGAACGACAACACCTAAGTGCAGCCGAATAGCACCCGATTTCACCATGAATTTTAGAGAAAACAGAACCATATTGCTCCTATTCCTCTTCCTCAATGAGCGTTACAATTTGGGGCAAAGCAGCTCGCGAAAAATCAACGTCCTCGATCTTCCAGCGCTGAGAGAGCAGAGTAACTTCAACCGTACGAAACATCCGGCCGAAGGTGGCTACTCTAGGGTCACATGATGATACGTCATACACAACTCACGGGTTATTCCTAGGTTGAATACGAAAATACGCTGTCACCAGATCGGCACCTACTCCCATCTCCATCACTCCAAAATTACGTGTCCCTCTGACGTGAAATGATCGCTGCGCTGCCTGCGTTTCTTCCTGCGGCCCCACCTTTGTTTCCGATCCAAAGGTATCGCGTTCTCGAAGACAAGGGTGTGCCCCGTTGTCAAACAATGATGAAAAACTCGACCTTGTCGCATTTCTTACATTCTACACATCCCGTTTATGCTTCACGAGTCGGATACGGCGTTCCTAGCTTTCTTCCTTTATTTTTTTTTCGCCGATGTAAACGTTGTCGCAGTTCTGTCATTTTATCGTACCAATCCGCTGTGGCATTCCGGGCTACCGAGTCTTTAGGCTTGGAAATTAAATTACTGAGTTCCATGAAAGGTTGAAAGGTCGTCTGGATGTTTAAAGGGGCGAGCACTCTTCGAATAGATTCTGACACGCCTTTGACGAGCGTCCTTTTGTCGTGCATTCGTCGTCTTGTGCTGACACTAAATTGCCTCGGATACTCACGCTTAGTCAGTGAGCTGCCAATTTTCGCTTCCTCGGCTGCGCGTAGTTTGGGGCTCGAAGCGACCTTGTCGGACCTATGTTTGGGAGGCTTCTCATGACGCTACGCTTATGTTCTGCTGGAATCTATTCTATGAGCGTTCGCCCCTTTAAACATCAAGAAGAACTACAAACCTTTCATGAAACTCGGTTAATTTCTAAGCCGAAAGGGGCTCGGTACCCACGGAATCCCAGAGCGGATTGATGTGAGAAAATGCCAGGACTGCGACGCCACACACGACGGCGAAACAAGCCGTAAATGCCGTTCCCAACTGTGGGAACATAAACTCGACGTGAGAAATGCAACGAATGTGACAAGGTCGAACACAGAGCTTGTTGATTATTGTTGGACAACGAGGCACACCTTTCTCTTGGAGAACGCGATACCCTTGGCTCGGGAACAAGGGTGGGGTCAAAGGAATCTTCTGATGTCGTGGCATATAAGACGTGACCCACTTATGTGCAATGTGAACCGTGGTCCTCTCCCGGACATGCATAGCAACCTCCTCAAATAGTGCTCTGGTTGTCATCCTCTCGTGTGTGCTCGCACTGACGATGTCTCCTGCATGGGTGATAAAACGTCTGTTGAAGTAAATGGTTAGCTTGTTATGTGAAGTCGGTGTAAATTCATTTCTAGTTGATTACTTCATTTCATGGACGCCTGCTCCTTTGGAGGGGTACACAACGAGTCACAACGAGTACACAACCAGTTTTGTCACTAGTGACAAGAGATCAGACCATACGGATTTCAGGCGTTTTTGCCTCAACACAGATGTGCTAAAAGTTGCATATTTTGTGATGATTCGAGGACAGCGTGATCTCAAGACCGTTCATGCTCGCAAGTAAGCACGAAGCTTTGTGGTCTTCTTCCATACACATGTTGGGAAATTTAAACAGACAGCACTGGTTTTCCAAAAGTACAGTATAATTTTTCACAGGTTACGTCCTAGCTACACAAACTTTGTTTAACCTAGCGATGTTTAGCTTTTGTTCTTCTAGGAGGCGCAGGTGCACTGTGTATCATTAGTTTGGAAGTGGGTGTGGACATGCAAAAATAATGGTCATCCCAACCTGAGAATGGAATTCAACAAGCCATTGCAGCTGCCTTAGGTTTCAAATACTCAAGATATTGAGGTATATGGCTAGGGTTTTTCCCTGTCCTCATAACATTTGTATTCGCAAAAAAGAAAAAATCGAAGCCCGATATGGAAGGTATTTTTCGTCAGGAAGTTATCCAGGCACCTTAGTTTGATAAATTATAGCCATGTAAGAGAGATCCACGTAAGAATATTCGGTATTGAGAAACGTGTTTTCGTTGAAACACCCTTTGTAATGCCCATTTTAAAACCACATCCTTGGTAAAAACCTTAAAATCCCCCATTGCGGGTGAACGCAGAAAAGACAACACGAAGACAAGATTCACCAACCAGCCCACATCACATGTGTTGTTTTGAATATGTACTTTGAAGACTTAAGAAGGCTCCGCCCTGTGAAGACTACGCAACCGTTTGAGCCCTCATATCATTAAGCATGCGATAACAAGATTCGTGTCATCATGTCAGCAGTAGTGACATTTATGCTGCAGATGGTAAAGAAGGAAAAACAGGCCACTTCTACGTTCATTAATGTATAAAATAATTAATATCTACCCTATTTTATACCCAACCCAAAACACTAAATCTGCAAGACTATGTAATAACTCAGCACCCAGCATATTTCGAGCTATACAAGGTGTAGTAAAATATTTGGGAGAGGGGGTCAATATTATAGATACGTTGCAACAGCTTCACGTATCATCTAAAGTCTTTTTTGAACTACCCTCCCCATTCCTCGGTCTGTACTGGCTCAAAATCAGCCCTGCAATGTGCAGGAAGCATGGGCATCCGTGGCTCTTTGACTCCGGTGGTAGTTAGTTATCTGACGGCGCTCAAGGTTCTTGGCGGACAGGGACACCGGTTGACCCTAAAGTGGGTCTCTGGCCACATTGCCATTCAGGGCAACGAGAAGGCAGATTTGGCGGCTGTTTGCGGCTCACCGTATCTCCTGAGCCGTGCCCATTATCCATTCCAACGGAGATAGACGCTTCTACTTGTCGGCGCTGGTGTCACCCTTGGTCCGCCTGCAATGACTCCATGACATCACTCAATGGTCACTCCTCCATGCAGTGGACCTGTGATTGTGTAGTTTCATTTTAAATCGAACAACGTGTGAAAGTCGTATTTTTTAATTCGCACAGAAAAAATATATGTTAGAGGACAGCTTAAACGACGCAAATCGCGCCACGTGCGACGCTCGTGCGTGGATTAGTTTCCCCGTAGGAGAGGAGGAAAGCCTCAGGCTGCTTGGACGCGCTTTCTTCTGGACCGACTTTGACGGGATCTAGCACCACTGATTTTATGTCTAGGAACTGGAGTGTTTTTTTTTTTTTTTGTGATGATAGGCTGCACCATAGACACTGTCGACAACCACCCAGGGAACTCTGAGAGCCACAGATTTTTTGTTAAAAAATGCCAAACTTGGCGTAAACGTTCAAAAAGGCCAAACTTTGTTACCAATTTTCTTTATGACGGAACGTCTGAGAACATCCAGCTTCGTGCCATTCGATAGGACGTTGAAATAGCTTTCGTGCTGTATAGAGTTCATTTTTCTCAGCCCAGTTGTTTCTGTGTTATTAGCTTGAGAACCACACATGGTAGGCGAAAATTGCCAATGTTGCATCTCAATTTTCTCAAAAGTGTCGTCTTCGATTTCCTTGATTATTTTTGAAAAGGTGGCGTCATGTCTTTACTTTAGACGCCAAGTGAGACAATCTTTTATTTTTGCCTCAGAGACGCGCAGCGATTTTTTTTTGTCAGGCAGGGTGCATGATGCTCCGGCCTTGCGCGCCCCACCCACGACCACGCGACCTTCAACCTCTTCTTTGCTACAGGTGTCCGGCTGACGGAGAAATCAATGACCACACTGCGTGAGCTTGTTGCAATGTCCCAAAGCATCACTTTACGTTTACCCAATGGTCTCCCAGTTCCGTCAGGCTCATTCAAACCGTGGGAGAGTACATGCGTTGCCTGTGCGCCCTTGACGAGAAGCCCCAGTTTGACGAACATACCGACAAACCAGTGAGAAGAAACGAAGCGCTTCGTAAAGATCTTTATCCAGTGGTAACACCGTAGCTTTTGTTTCAGGTTGTCTCCAGTCCCTCAGGCGGTGTGAAAGGCACATCCTTTTCATTGGTAAAAGAACGAAAACCGATAGTTTCGAAAAACGTAAAATGTGCCCATTGCGAGACCCCTGCAGGTGATGGCTGCCACCATTGGATTAGCATCATCCGATAGCTTTAGACATGACCTTTCACAAGAAGATAAAGTGACTGGGTTCAAGCGCATTCTTTGTCCGCCTAGTATCGCAAAACCACGAGTGGTACGCGAAAATTTTGCATGTTCGATCTTAATTATTTTTAAAATGCCGGAATATTTTTCACGATTTATTCCATAGGAGCAGAATTATGCCGGTACTTTGCGCTGCTGGTAAGGTAGCTTTTCTCTTTTTGATTGGAACGTAGGACTACCTTTCCGTGGAGCGATTTTTCTACACAAAGGCGCTCTTCGTATGTTTACGAGCGCGTTTTGCTTCGTAGCCTTTGCTTTGTAATTTAATGCCAAGATGTTGCATTGTGTACTTAATTTGCACTTATGGTACGTATGTTTATTTTTTCTTTTGGAGATGCAGGGCAATACTTTCGTGGGGAACTTCAACTTGCTATTACGCACTTTCATGGGAGTCGCACGCACGACGTGTGCGTCCGCACGTGCGCATATTCACTATTCTCCCGCACATGTGCTTGAGGCAATGTACATACGCACGCTATGAGGCTGTCGTGCGAGTTAATATTAAGAAGGCAGAACTACGGCCACAGGGGTCAGAAAGTTACAACACCTGAGTATACAAATTTGTGGCCGCGTGGTTGCAGCCGCCTCTTAGCTTGGGCGCAATTGTAGGTCTCTTGCTTCGGTGCGTGGGGCTTTAAGAGCAGAGAGCAGACATCCGTACTTCGGTTCGTCCAGCGAAAGAATGAGAGTGCGAGCTTCGTCTTTCGGCTCGCCTCGTGCTGCTCGGACATTTATTTTCATGGCAGAAAAACGAAAGTAACGACGCAGAAGCAAGCGGTGAATTGTGAGTAAAAAAAAAAAAGGTTTGCGATGACGCGAAAGGTGCAGTCTAACATGCCCCCCTGCGTCGAGCAAAACTTGAAAGAAATTGAACAGGTTGAAGATGGTTGTTCAACGAGAGTCTCTGAGACCGAAACCTTCATTGCACACCATGATTTTGGGGCCTGGTACGGCCTTCGTAAGTGAGTCCGCAATCATATCATCGGTGCGCAGGAAGGACAGTCTAAAATTCTTGTTCTCCACTTCATTCCTTGCAAAAAGAAGCTTGAGGTCAAAATGTTTGGTTCGTTGGTGGTGCATGGGGTTCTCTGCGATCTTCATGGCAGAGTGGTTGTCGCACCGCAGTTCCAACGTGTCAGTTCCGTACTGGTCGAACCCAAGCTCCGTCAGAAGTGTTTTCAGCCATTTGCCTTCTTTCATGGCTTCTGTGAATGCAATGTATTCGGCTTCGCATGTCGACAACGCCACAAGTTGTTGCTTCGCTGATCGCCAGCTGATCGCTCCTTTGGACAAGGTGTAAACATAGGCGCTTCTGGACCTCCCAGTGTTGTACTCGTTCCAGCTGGCGTCGCTGAACCCGACTAACGGTTCTTTGCAGGCGGTGTAAGTTATTCCAGCATTCCACGTCCCCTTTAGGTACCGGGGTATTCTCTTTGCCATCCGCCAGTGGTGTTGCGTGTAGTTTGAGTTAAACTGACTTAGGAAATTCGCTGCGAAGGCGATGTCAGGGCGAGTACCTTGAACTAAATACATCAGGTTGTATTGCAAGGGATCAGTGGAAGTCTACCACGTCGCAGACAAACAGATTTCCACTGACCCCTTGCAACAAAGGTTATGGGCCCAGGGACGGATTCTACTACGGTCAAGGTCACAAGCGAGGACGATTGCTAGGAACCGAAGATGGCAGAAGGATTCTCTGTGTCCCACTTCGAAAAATTGGAAAGTAACAATTATCCGACGTGGAGGTACAAGCTCAACGTGCACCTCAAGGCAAAGGGGCTTTGGGCTACCGTGGAGGAGGACCCTCCGAGCGAGGCTGCCGCGAGGGTAGCTTGGGAACAGAAGGATCAGCAGGCGCTCAACGTAATCGTCCAGACTCTGTCGACGTCACAAGCATGCTATGTTATCAACCAAACAACGGCAAGGGGCGCTTGGCTGAAACTACAGGAAGCGAACAGAGGAAGGATACTGGAGCGCAAGATCAACCTGAAGCGTGAGCTAAATGCCATCAAATGGAAGAAAGATGAGACAGCGACGCAGTATATGCAGCGTGTTGAAGCCATTGATTAGCAACTACGTGCTCTGGGCGAAGCGATAGAGGAACCTGAGTTGGCATCATTATCCATACAAGGATTGCCGAGGTCCTACCATGGTGTTGCACGGGCATTCGACACCACCGCTATTGCGGACCTTACCACAGAAAAGGTCAGATACGCTCTTCTGCAGGAAGAAAGGCGCCAAGAAGGCTACGGAAATGAAGCAGCTCATGAGGCAAGAGTCAGCAAACGATGCACCAGCAAAGGGGGCCCTCGATGTTTCAAATGTGGGAAGCCAGGACATATCGCTCGACGTTGTCCGACGAATGCCTCGAATAGTCAGGTGTCCAGCAGCACGGCAGATAACAACCTCAGAAGTCGAAGCTCGACTAGAGGGAGACATAATGCAAGAATCGCGTCAGAGAGAAATGGGCAATGCCCGGAATCTGAACAAGTCAACTTTCTAGCCCTTCAAGTTGTGATGGCCAACGGGAGCAACGAAGGCTGCGATAGTTGGTCCGTGGATTCAGGAGCAAGCAGCCATATGACCGGATGTCGCAATATCTTGGAGAATTTTCAACGAGACGAAGAAAAAAATGTCACACTGGCTGACGGCAACAGTATGTGTACAGGAGGAATAGGAGAAGTCACGTGATACCGTCAAGAAGTCAAGGGATACCGATTGTTCGATCCCATCAAAAGGAAGGTCTTCATAAGCAGAGATCCAAGGTTCATGGCACATTCAAAGGGGTCAGCATCGTTGGCATCGGCTTGTAAAACAGGAGACTATAATGAAATGCGCTACGTGTCAATCACAAGCAGGTACGAGATGGATCAGGGGAGCGACTCGCAGGATGCCCTGGAGCCTAGCTCTGAAGAGAGGCGTGTAGAGACAGATGATAGTGACTCCATTTTGGCAGGAACTTCTTCACACAGTAGCACAGAGGAGTATACACTGCCCACAGAGTCCGAGAACGATGATGTACCTGCTGAAAACATCCATATACGACGGTCTGTGAGGATCAGCGTTCCGCCTGATCGTCTCCAGGTAGACCCTAAGAAGAAAAATTATTGCCAAAAGACAACATCAATCCAACCGATGATAGAGGAGCCGGGAAGTTACACTGAGGCAATATCATCCCCGCAACACATTCAGTGGGAGCAGGCGATGGCAGAGGAATTAACTTCCCACAATATAATGAAAACATGGTCAATTGTCTCGAGAAAGCCAGACATCAAAGTCGTGAAATCAAGATGGGTTTACCGAGTCAAGAGAGGAGCGGGCGGTGAAATCGAAAAGTACAAAGCACATGTGGTGGCTGTTGGATGCTCGCAAGTGCATGGAATTGATTACTTCGAAACTTTTTCACCCGTCGTAAACCTTGACAGTCTGCGTTTGCTTCTCACTCTTGGAAAAGAAGAAAACGTGGTAATGCGGCAACTCGACGTAAAGACAGCTTATCTTCACGGCAAGTTAGAAGAGGAAGTTTACATGGAGCTACCACCAGGACTAGACAAAACAGAGGGACAAGTGTGCAAATTGGACAAGGCTATCTACGGCTTAAAACAATCAGGAAGAACGTGGTACAAAACTCTTGATGCAATTCTAAGAGATCAAGGGTACAAACGTTTGGAAACTGACAGATGTGTCTTCGTATTAGAAACCAAATGTGACAAAGTTATACTCGGAGTCTATGTAGACGACATGTTGATGGTTGCTACGAGCCAACGAGCGCTACGAGAAGCTATCGGCGCCTTGGGAAAAAGGTTAGAATTGAAGGATTTGGGAGAACCGAAGTACATTTTGGGACTCGAGGTGAACCACAACAAAGAAGACCGTACTCTCAGTATTAGTCAGAAGCAGTATGTGGGAGAGGTGCTTAAGCGTTTCAACATGGAAAACTGTAAGCCTGTATCTACTCCTATGGATCCTAACAACTCTAGGGATGACCAAGAGGACAGCGCATGCGATGACGGAAACTCGCCACCGTATCAAAGCCTGATGGGCAGCCTAATGTACTTGGTACAAGGAACTCGGCCCGACATTGCGTTCGCCGTGAGTTATCTAAGCCAATTCAACAAATGCTTTACGACACGACACTGGAAGATGGCAAAACGCGTACTTCGCTACTTGCAAGGGACAAGACATGTTCAATTAACGAACAGAGCATGCGGAGAGCCGATCATAGGGTACTCGGATGCGAGTTGGAATGAGCGAAATACAGGAATATCCAGAAGCGCATACGTATTCACCATCTCAAAGGGAGCAGTTAGTTGGAAGTCTGTCAAACAACCAACTATAGCATTGTCCACCTGCGAGGCTGAATACATCGCACTAACTGAAGCGATGAAAGAAGGACAATGGTTGAAGATGTTTTTAGGAGAACTCGGTTTTGACAAATTTGGTACGGACGTGATTACTATAAAATGGGACAACCAATCGGCGATCAAGATGGGAGAAAATCCTGTTCAACACCAAAGGTCTAAGCATATTAACCTCAAGTATCTTTATGTGAGAAATCACATTGAGAATGGAGATTTTGTGGTGGAATGTCTACCTACGGAGCCTACGGAGGACATGGTTGCAGATGGTCTGAAAAGCCGGTACCAAGGGGGAAGAACTTGTTTTGTGCAAAAGGGTGTGGTTTGAATGTACTATAAGTATTGACAGTTTGACGCGAGTGGGAGTGTGTTGTAATATTCAAAACTGTGCCCGTCAAATATGTATTTTTGGGACTACGTCTTTCTTGTCAACTTGTGAGAGTTTTGAGCGTGTGCAATAAAAGCACCTGAGCGTGCAGCTCGAGCAGGGCATGCCATAGCTAACACAATATCGGGGTCGGACGTGTATTCTCTGACTGTCGTTAGCAATCTGTTTGTCTGCGACGTGGTAGACTTCCACTGATCCCTTGCAACAGGTTGCCTATGAGGCTTTGGTATGGGACGTTGGGGTCGGAGATGTTCTCGGACGTTACTTCGCTCGTTGCGCTTCGTCCTACCTCTATCGGTGTTTTTACTGGTTTGCTGTCTTCCATGTTAAAACGCTTCAAAATTTCGTCGACGTATTTCCTCTGGTTGATGGTCAACGTCTTGCGGAGTTTGTCGTGTTTTACTTCTATCCCCAAGATGTAGGTGGGCTCTCCTAAATCTTTGAGCTCCACTTCCTTCCCCAGGTTCTTCATCGCTTTGTCTAGAAGTCGCGCGGATGTGGCCATCATGAGCATATCGTCCACATATACGCTGAGGATAACCTTCTCAGGTCCTTTCCTCAGGACGTATACGCATCGATCGGCTTCAAGCCTACTGTAACCTTGTTTTTTCAGGACGTTGTCAAGTGTAAGGTACCACACCCCTCCCTTTTTTCTCCCTGATTGCTTGAGACCATATAAAGCCTTTTGGAGTAGACAAACTTTTCCATCAGTTCCTGGGCATCCCAAAGGAGGCTCCATAAAAACTGTTTCTTCGAGTTTCCCATGGAGGTAGGCTGTCTTGACGTCTAGTTGGCGCATGATCATTCCTTCTTCGAGCCCTAATGCTAGTAATGTACGTAAGCTGGTTAGCTTTACCACGGGCGAGAATGTTTCGAAATAATCCACTCCTTGAACTTGTGAGCTTCCCACTGCAACCAGCCTGGCTTTAAATTTGTCTATTTTCCCTGCTGCATCTCTCTTGATTCGATAAACCCATTTTGACTTCACCACCTTCATGTCTGATGTTCTCGGTACTAATACCCAGGTTTCCATCTGATGAAGAGAGGCTAATTCCTCGTCCATCGCGTCGACCCATTGCGCGCGTTGAGGTGACGTCATGGCTTCCTCGTAAGAGTGTGGGTCCATCTGTTCTTCGGTTGCCATCTCACAGTAGCTCGCCTTCTTTGGGTCTACCTGCAGGCGTTCGACGGGCCTACGTGCTCGCGTAGACCGGCGCACGGGTACGTCCTGGGGTGGTGGCTCCACTTCTTGGTGGCTTTCGAGACTTTCGTTATCCTCGTGACCGTCTGCTGGACTACTGATGGTACTGGTGTCGGTTGACTCTGAGATTCCAGGTTCTGGCGTGTCACCTCCTCCCTCAGCTTCCTGAACCGTACCATCCAGTTTCGTACCAAGAGGGATTACGACCTCGGTAGGTTCGTGTTGGCCTAGTCTTGGAGCGTGATGAGGAAACTGATGCTGCATAGGGTACTGAAAGTCCTCACTGACTCCACAGCTGTAAGAGTCTTTGTCCAGCAGTGCCGATCCCTTCTTTTGTTCAATGAATTTAACGTCGCGGCTTGCCAAAAATTCCTTCGTCGTGGGATCGTAGAGACGGTAGGCCTTCCTATCATGGCAGTATCCCACAAAAATGACGTCTCGGCTTTTCGGATCCAGCTTCTTCCTGTGTTTGTCTGGTATCCACGTATACGCAAGACAACCGAAAACTCTGAGATGTCGGACAGACTGATAATTCCCTGAGTATATCTGTTCTGGGGTATGCCCATCCAGTAGTCTCTTAGAGCAGCGGTTTCTGATGTAAGCCGCAGTGTTCACTGCTTCTGCCCAAAACACGAGGGGAAGACCCGCTTCGTGAAGAAGAGTCCTGGCTGTCTCTACAAGGGTCCTGTTCACGCGCTCAGCGAAGCCGTTTTGAGCAGGCGAAAAAGGGGCGGTCTTCTTGTGAAATATCCCCTTTCGTTTCAGAAAATGAGCCAGGCGATGATTGATGAATTCACCGCCGTTGTCGCTGCGGATTCGTTTGACGCTCCGCCCACACTGTCTTTCCGCTGTAGTTATATAGTCCTGTAGTGCCTCAGCTGCCTCGCTTTTATGCTTTAAAAAGTGTACGGCTACTCGTCTGCTGTGGTCGTCCACGATAACCATGATGTACTTGCTGCCTCCGAGGGAATCCACTTGAAAGGGTCCACACAAATCTACGTGTAGCAGTGTAAGTACTTCTTCTGAACAGATTTCTCCTGCTCCCTGAAAAGGCCGGCGACAGTGCTTGCCGGCGATGCAGTTCTCGCAGACTTGGGTGACTTTTGACAAAGGCGGTAATCCAGCAACTGCGTTTGTAGTGGACATTTTAACGAGCATATCAATGATGACCCATTCGGCGATGCCACAGCGTCGTTACATTATGTATTGTGGCGTGGCCAGCTCGTTCACTGGCTGGTATGACTTCAGCGTTTAGCTTATGAATTCCGTTCACTTTGGCAGCCGAGAAAACAAATTCGTCTCATTTGCGCGCTGTGCAGTCGTCATGGCTGAAGGTCACTTCCGTCCCACTGTCGGTAAGTTTAGATACCGATATTAGATTATCGGTGATGTCAGGAACGTAGAGGACGTCTTTAGCTTTGAGGGTATTGTCCACGTAGTCGTTTTTGACACGAAAAATAACAGTTCCTGAGCCTTCGGCATCAATGCTTTTCCCGTTCGCTACTGTGACCTGTCGGTGATTCTCTTCCTTGAAGTCCCTTAGAATGTCGATGCAACCAGTCACGTGACTAGTGGCCCCGGAGTCGATCGACCAATCGTCCGAACAACACGTATTCTCAATTACTCCGAAGGCAAATTCTTTGGTGCCTTGTTTAGTGTCGGCATTTCCAGTCGATGACTTGGCAAATCCGGCTCCTTCTCTTGGCTTGTCACCTCGAAACCGTTCATCTCGACGGCGTTGCGACTGCGATTGTTTTCCATTAGTGTCCGTCTGACGACTCCAGCAATTTCGTGCATAATGTCCGGGTTTACCACAGTTGAAACATTTGAGTTGCCTTGCGTCCTTGTCTTGTGGGTACCTCTTGAACTGAGCACGGGCTTTGCAAGCCGCCTCGTCTCCAGAATCTTTCTTTTGACGCTGTTCCTCCTGGCAGATCGCATACTTCACCTTTTCGAGTGTAATATCTGCCATCGCACACACATCGAATCCCCGGGCTACTCCATAGTAAGCTCTTGGGAGCCTTGGATGGTGATAGCAGCAGCCTCAGAGTCTTCCAAAGTATCACCTAGGCTTCGTAGCTGTTCGCAGAGGGATTCCACTCGATGCATGTACTGCGATGCGTTCTCACTTTTACTCCACTTAATGCCATTCAGGTCCCGCTTCAGGGTAAGTTTCTTCTCCAGTAGGCGCCCTCTATTTACCTCTTCAAGCTTCCATATATCTTTGGCGGATGTGTGGTTGAGGATGTCGCTGGTTTGAGCACTGGCAAGGGACTGCACCATCAAGTTTACAGCCGCCAGTTCACTCTTGTCCCATCGTGTTCTCTCCTCAGCATTTTCGGGAGGATCGCTTTCCACAGTGGGCCAAACTCCCTTTGACTTCAGCAGTATTATCACCTTGCATCGCCAGGTCGGGTAATTGTCGAAATCCAGCTTCTCCAAGTAGTCGTGGCGCCGACTTTCCAGCGTCGACGTTGCTTCCGCCATCTTGGCGTTCTCTCGTTCCTCACTTCGTGGACTTCCTTATTGAATGATGCCAGTCGCCGCCTTAGTCCCTTCCTGGGCCCATAACCTCTTGTAGGGCTCTTACTTCGGTGCGTGGGGCTTTAAGAGCAGAGAGCAGACATCCGTACTTCGGTTCGTCCAGCGAAAGAATGAGAGTGCGAGCTTCGTCTTTCGGCTCGCCTCGTGCTGCTCGGACATTTATTTTCATGGCAGAAAAACGAAAGTAACGACGCAGAAGCAAGCGGTGAATTGTGAGTAAAAAAAAGGTTTGCGATGACGCGAAAGTTGCAGTCTAACAGCAATAAGTGATAGTTCCGAAGGTGTGCATGCTCTCTTTAATCAGTTTTATGCTTCGTAGCGTTATTTCGGAACCACGACGAGTGGTACAAAACACGTAAGACCGCTGTGATGACAGTACGTTGCTGCTCTCAAGTATAACGCGTTCGCCCTCAACGAGATGTGTCGGTGTCACCGTGGGAATCAAAATTTCCGACAGAACAACGCACAACTAAAATCCCTCGTTTCCGGTAGCCGTAGGTACCTTAAACCCTCGATGTGGTCTTCAGTATTGCTTTTGGCATCCATGCGCTTGAACCCAGTCACTTTATATCATGTGAAAGGACATGTCTAAAGCTATCGGATGATGCTAATCCAATGGTGGCAGCCATCACTTGCAGGGGTCTCGCAATGGGCACATTTTACGTTTTTCGAAACTTCCGTTTTTCGTTCTTTTACCAATGAAAAGGATGTGACTTTCACACTTCCTGGGGGACTGGCGGCAACCTGAAACAAAAGCTAAGATGTTACCAGTGGATAAAGATCTCTACGAAGCGCTTCGTTTCTTCCCACTGCTTTGTCGATATGTTCGTCGAACTGGGGCTTCTCGTCACTGGGGCACAGGCAACTCTTGTACTCTCCCACGGTTTGAATGAGTCTCACGGAACTGGGAGACCATTGGGTAAACGTAAAGTGATGCTCCGGGGACACTACAACAAGCTCACGCAGTGTGGTCATTGATTTCTCCGTCAGCGGGACACCTGTAGCAAAGAAGAGGTTGAAGGTCGCGTGCTCGTGGGTGGGGCGCGCAAGGCCGCAGCCTCGTGCACCCTGCCTGACAAGAAAATCGCTCCGCGTCTCTCAGGCAAAAATAAAATATCTCACTTGGCGTCTAAAGTAAACACATGACGCCACCTTTCCAAAATAATCAAGGAAATCGAAGATGGCATTTTTGAGAAAATTGAGATGCAACATTGGCAATTTTCGCCTACCATGTGTGGTTTTCAAGCTAATACCACAGAAACAACTGGGCTGAAAAAAATGAACTCTATACAGCACGAAAGCTCTTTCAACGTCCTATCGAATGACACTAAGCTGGATGTTCTCAGACGTTCCGTCATAAAGAAAATTGGTAACAAAGTTTGGCCTTTTTGAACGTCTACGCCAAGTTTGGCATTTTTTAACAGAAAATCTGTGACTCTCAGGGTTCTGTGGGTGGCTGTCGGTAGTGTCTATGGTGCAGCCTATAATCACAAAAAACCTCCAATTCCTAGACATAAAATCAGGGGTGCTAGATCCTGTCAAAGTCGGTCCAGAAGAAAGCGCGCCCAAGTAGCCTCAGACGTTCCTCCTCTCCTACGCGGAAACTACTCCACGCACGAGCGTCGCACGTGGCGTGATTTGCGTCGTTTGAGCTGTCCTCTAACATATATTTTTTCTGGGCGAATTAAAGAATACGACTTTCCCACGTTGTTCGGTTTAACATGAAACTACCCCATTATCATTTAAGATGTCAGGTGGCTTCGCTCGCTCACTTGCGTTCACTTACGTTCACAGAGGAGGTCACTCCCGGTGCGTCTACGACTGAACGTCGCCTTCACCCCTGTGTTCCGGGTTAAGCTGGGTTACCGTAAGACGGCGCTGCGCCCAGATTGCCACACCCCAGCTACGATCCTCTATATCATCGAGGACTGCGACCGGTACACGACTGCACGTCGGGTGTTTCGACGCCAACTTGAGCGTCTTGAGCATGGACCGTTCAGCTCGTCCGAAGTACGTGGCCCATGGGGCTCATCTGCGCATCAATGCCGGGCTCTTCGTTCCCTTTTTGCTTTCATGCAAGCCACTGAACTCATCGAAGAGCTCTAAACGAACTCCGACCTGTCGTCACTTCGCGTTCATCATGATTCATCCTCATATATTAACCGCTGTAGATTGAGGTAGGGTCCTGTGGCTACGACGGGGAAACATCCCATGTCATCGTCACTTCTCCTTCATTTATTGTTGTTGTTCATGTACCGTTGTTCACATGTATTGAAAGCTGAAACTACATCAGGACCGCATAACAAGGACAGGGATGGGGCTTATCAAGCATTTGTATGGATTACGTGGATAGTTAATTAACTGGCACATAACCACACACTTCTCAGGCATATCGGTCTGTGTTTCCTCAAAATGGTACAAAAGCACTTTCACTGAAGCACACGAAAATGAGCTCAGTTTCTCAAACTTCTTCGCCAGAGGCAAAGCTCTAGCTTAGTCGTGAACAGTGGAGGTCACATTTGTGTACGAAGAAAAATCTGGAACACATGTGTAACATGCAAGTCTCATTTTTTTGTCTCTGCCTGTAGCCTCTGTTGCTAAACACTTATGGTACTATAACTATTGCTATATCCTACTACTAGCTTATTTTCCAGATCTGTAATCATATAGCGGAGCAAACAATACCAAAATGTTGCTTTTTACAAGAAAACTGACCAGGCAGCTGAAGTCTCCCATTCTTTATGGTCCTATTCGTACCCCACTCATACCCATTCATACGCATACACCACTAGTCCTCTGAATTGGTATTCTGAAGACTACGTTTTTGTGTTTTTATGCTGGGGTAAGCAAACAAGAATGGTTATAGGTCTATGCTTCACTAAACCTGCACAGCAGTACTCAAGTAGTGTGTCAAGGCGCAGTATTTTGTATGTGATCATCACATATAGCAGCCAATTAACAACAAGACAGAGACAAGAAGCTGCAGCTTTGCATGTTTTATTCTCCTGTCGCTGTCTCGTTGTTGGCTGCTACACGTGACGACAGCAATACTCGTTTGCTTTGAAGTGGCGGGATGAGATGTGCAGCAGTGGGGCCCAGCTTTAGTCCGCGGTCCTGTGCTCCGTAAAATTAGTACCAGCTGATTAAACTGAACACGTCTCTCATAGTTGTAGGTTGCTGCTGTATAATTATTGTTTCATTCTCCTCTTGTAGTTGCAACAGGAGATGTGTCATTGCATTCGTGTTGACTTGAACATCTTACAGCTTAAAATATAACAGCTTCCCTAGGAAGGGAGTTGCCTCAGGACAGAAGCCGCCGATATTTCGAACAGAGACTGTTCTTCTTCTGGGCTTCTTCTGGGCAGCTTCCCTAGGTTGTCACGGGTGTGAATCGCCATTTATTGGCTCAGTTGTAGTTGGGTTTCTGTGTCAACAATTGCCATTTTGGACAACGGCAGTAAGGAACATCCATGGAGTTTCACATCGACACTATAAAATGCAGCATTCTATTTACTTGTCAAAAGATATATCTCTATGCAGTCAACAAGAAGCTGTGGCAAAGTATGCTTTAAAGGCATACACACAGCACAATGTTGCATTTTCTCTAAGCCAATAATAGCTACTCATTTTGGCATTCTCACCTTCTAGAAGTGGAAGAATAGGAAGAGCACGTTGATTTAGTAACATGATGCATAGCACAAACCCGTCAACCTCTCCCCAACGGAGATCGGCTTTGTTGCAAAGGAGCTGATAGAATAGGCTAGACGCCAGTGTATTCAATGTTCCTGTTGCTAGTGAACGCTGTCCCTTGTCCATCTGTGTCGTGCGTGCGTTATGTATCATGTTCCAACTTCTAGTAATCTCTGGCACGTACATCGAAAACGGTTGAAAATTGGGCTGTTCGGTATTTCATACTTTAAAGGCGATAAAAAAACCCGTGCCGGGAAACAAACAAAAGAACGACAGAATAAACAGCACAGACTGACGAACAATATTTTTATTGACAGATCTGCTTTTTAAATAAGCTGAGCCAGCAACGCCCTCTTCTGCAAGGTTACCGTTTCACACCCTCAAGCGTCCCTAGTGCATTTATCTTTTCGAAAGCGGAGGACTTCTCAAGGGACCCTCCTGTTAGCAACTTCCACAAATTCCTCGACTGGATCAGTTAGCAGCACTGAAGGCACACTCACGCACCAGTTCCCCGCATGTTTTATCCGTAATGCTTCACGATATAATAATCCACCGACCTTATTACTCTTATATAAAATTTTGGTCTCATGGAAATTAGCAACACACCATTGACAACTTCTTAAATGTACAACAAAGTTACATTACCCCCTCTTAACCGAACACCGATGTTCCCTCACCGGACATTAATGCACCGGGACGTTTACCCTATACATTTACGCCCGCAGCTAGTCGGAACAAAACAAACAACCCCAACTGTACAATCCAAGAACCGATTTTCATGATTTATAGAGCACCCAATTTACTTTTACCCCTGGTTTACCTTCCTAATCAGTGATCTTAATCGCCCCCCCCCCCATTTTACGAAAGACCACATCAACATTGTACTTGTTAGCTACTTTCTTAATCCTATGGGAGGCATCTATGGGCATGCGTAATTATCCCAAGTTCTTCCCCCTTTCAGGACTCTCTCTTTTTTTGCCACCACTTACTTCTCCGATAATTCTGTTCAAGGTATCTCTAATGATGTTCTCAGGATATCCTGCTTCTTCCAACCTCTGAATTTGTTCTACACACCCACCCATCAGAAGATGGATGGACGACCTGCTCATCGCGTTACGTATTACACATCTAGTTACGAACCATATACTGTTAGAAAAATTTATACCTTTTAGGGTATAAACAGCTTGGCCCAGGGCGCATACCTTTTGAGGTATAAATGCTAGATCTGCTTCGAGGTATGGTAACTTTATACCTCCCTGAAGGTATATTATTTGCACCTTATGGTATCCTGCCGTATGGTCCAGGCGGCCGACGTCATACGAAAGTATACGGCGGGCTCGTTTTTTCGATTATTTGTATTGCCCTACAGAGTGTCTCTGGAAGCTGAACTTTGATGGAAAGCACATCGGATGACTATGCGCTACAACTCTGTAATTTACACCAGGCACAAATTTTCATTAATTAAGCTAATTAATTGCGGTAACTCATTAATGACGTACCGGCGTGTAGGTCGAAGCGTGCTCTTTAAATCGTTGTAAAATTTGCATGCCTGTACCTTGCCCCCTTCAGACAAAGCGGTGTACAGTGCACTATGCTATAAAAAAAAAAAAAAATTATACTCTCGTTTCTCAAAAACCCCACTTTCAATTTCTCCCTCCTGGAGTATCCATGGCTTCATCAAGGCAGAAAGGTCATTTGATGCCATCAAGAGGAGTCATTTGACTCCCACTGGCATGGTACCCTTTTGACCCCTACCGGCATCAAGTGACCCCATTGGGGGAGTCACTTGATGCCTTAGGAAGGGGGGGGACGTCCCATCCCCACACAGAAAATGAAAAAAGCACCGTTGCAATAATGTTTCCCTGCCGTACTCGCTAACTGCACCAGTTCTTGAGCTGAACATACAAATATAAATTATCTTTGGAATCAAGGTGTACTGGCCGTTAGAACGTACAGCAGAAAGGCAGAATTGATTGCAAATGGTATTTTGTATTATTGACAAGTTACTGAATGGTTCCAGACTATAGGCATAAGATCACAGTTTTTATTGCTTTGACTATAAGCACTCCTTTGAGACCAGGTAGCAGCAACAGGCTGCAGCGACTAGGTTACATACGCTTTTTACTTTAAACTGAAGCGCCTGAACCCGCTCAACTTTGACGTTGTTCACAACCCTGCACATATCTGATGATCTACATCGATTAAGAACTAGAAGTCGCTGAGCGTAGTGGCTATTGACTATTCTATATATACTTCTTGAAACCAGTTTCATCTAGTTCGACAGCGGACTTTATTGAATTTCTGACCGGGATGAATGTTTTTGTTCTTGTTTTCGTCTTTTCTGTTGCAGTCAGATGAAATGTCATGTACAAGGTGGTGCCTTCAAGAAACTACGGATACTGCAGGAACTGAATGGGAACCTGTAAATTTCCGAACTGACAGAGAACTAATTCTCAATCAGAATTCAAGTAACAACTGCATACTTTCCGTTGAAGCTGCAACTGTTACTGTATAAGTAGCAATTGTTACAACTTAAATATGCACGAATGCTGCAGCTGTTTGCTGCTACGAGAACAAAAGTGAGAACAGTTCGTGCACCAGCATAGCACAGCGATGAAAAAAACCAACCGGAAAACCGAAGTGGGATATGCTGCTGTCGCCCATGCTTCTCGCCTGCCTTTCTCTTAATGTTTGCTGGGAAGCGGTACGACTTTACTACAGGAATCTGACCCCTCGTGTTCATGAAGCTGTTAGAACAGTTTACAATACAACAGTATTGTATACGTGACTTTCTTTTCTTTGGTAGAGATACCATCGCAGTACAGCGGAGCGGCGCGCCATACGACACACACGATCCACTAGTACGACAGCTGTACAACACAGGCCTGATCGGCGCTGCGGTCGCCGAACGAACCTTTAGTGGAGCAGGCCTATGAAGAAAGGCAGCCACAACCGTCCTCTGTCGACACGCGCGCCCTCTGCAACGTGCCACCGCCGAAATGTAGCAGATGACGGCCGCATCAAACCTGTGTATTTCTGCACGAGGAAAGCTTCGCCTACTGTGCACCAAGGCCATTGGTTCCTTTGCATATTCGACATAAAGGGGTGTTAAAATGCGTCAAGCGCAAATTAAACGCTCAATTATTCGGGTTTTCTGTGTTTTATCCGCTGTTGCCGTCGTGCTTTCTGGAAAAACAGAACGGTGGCATTCCTGTGGACGCAACGTGAAGTGAATGTAGCGCAACGATAGAGAATCAACCACGTCTAGCGGCGCCATAATTTTGTTCGAGACAGACAAGTTCGTTTTAACAAGTGTCAGTGCTTTACATTTTTGTAGTAGTAGCTTGCATTCATCTCACAAGATGTCATCAAGTCACACCACGGTTACATCGTTTGCGACAATATCAGGCAGCAAACTATGAAAACAATTAAAACGTGACTCCCACTACTGTACACGTCTAATTGGCTTCTAAATCAATTTGTAACCTGTAATCTAAATCAAAATTTGTTCCCCCGAATAATGGACTTTTGGAATACAAAAGTGTGATGAAGAAAAAATACATTAATTGAGACAAAGTCTTGTATTCATTTATTAGGATATCTAAATGAGTCTAATAAATATATCTAATTTAATAATGGTTGAGTGCCATGCCAATGCTATGACTACTACACTTCTGATTGATCTTAACACTCAAAAATTATACACACAAACGCACTAAGAGAACACACAAAATTATTTTTCTATACCAGTATTCAATCTCTTGTCTTGTTTCCTTTGCCGCATGGAATGTAAAATCGCGTCTTGCCATTTTCACTTCGGTTGTTGAAAGTCGCTGCAGAGTAGCCAGGCATCTAGTGATACGCTGAATTTCAGTGAACGTCGCAAAATTTACCAAGAAGTCGAAGAAATGTTTAAACTTGCAGCAAAATCAGGCTAGCACGCCCTTGGAACTGCGTGGTAGGCGGTGCGTAGGAGCGTTGGGAGAGAGAGAATGTCACGTGTTCAAGCGCGATGTATCGCTGAGCACATCGGAACTCGGAAGGAGCAAAGAGCGTCGCTACTTTTGCCAAGAGAGAGGCTTGAACATTGGGGTGAGCCTGCGCTGAAGTGCTTCTGCCCGCGCCTTACAGGGGCCGCGAGTCTCACGTTGTAGCCAGAGCCGGATATTAAAAGGGAGTCTGGCCATTGGGAGGAGTCACAAAAAGAGGCTTGACCTATCAATCACAGTTTCGCTCCACTGATTGGTTTGCTTTTTATCAAGGGGGTCGCCATGACCACCATGATACCTCACTGCCACCCATGTGTACATTTCCAATGTGTACGTTTCTCCCCAGTAAACCACCGATGTCCCAAGGACGTCCACATAATGTTACACTCAGGACGATGAGAACATCCTGAGGACATCCTGAAACATATTTTTGACATACTTTGGATGTACTCAGAAGTGCCAAACTAACATCCGCGCGCGTCCCAAGGAAGTCCGTCGTACGTCCATGACGACCTTCGACGGACCCCTAGTGGACCTTTTCCCCGTGCCTTAGCCAGGCTAATTGGCGTTCCCTGATCATTACAACAACACCGCACAAAAGTGCGTATGAGTGGCACAAACAAGCAACATGAGATCAAACACTTTATTTCGTATGAAAATGAGCGTCATAGCATCGTATTACCTCACCAGGTATTATATCACAGCGTAACATGACAAGCATTTTTCCGCAACTGGTTATTGAGCACTTAATGGCTTTGAAAACATGATGTCCATGAACATACACAGCATCGGTCCACAAGGGGTAAACTCAAAGGCGTATCCCCGCAATGTCCGAACTGCGACGACGAAATATATGTTGAAGCACTGGGATAACCGGCGATCATGCTGCACTGTGTTTCGTACAGCTGGAGATTTGCCATGTGTCCAGCTTGCCTTTCGTGCGCAAAAATTAACGCTATCCAACTTCTGCGAGATTCACTTTTCACCATGGACTCCCTTGCCTGCCGCGTCATGTGAGAAACCTTGATTAACCTGCAAGAAATGCAGTTTCAAAAACACTGTTACAGCAGCGTGTCACTGTGAAGTTCACATCGACGTATACGCCTACCTTTACACACAGCGCCTATGGTTGCAGCCTCGCAGCAGCTTTGCATTCTCCCTATCAACAGCGTTATTGCCTGTGAAGACGGGTAAAAGCATTGATAACCACGTAGTAGGAACGTGAATGCCTCATACATTGTCTACGTACATTGAAAACGAATAAAATCTTGAAAATGGCGCCCGGATGACGCCACTTTTGTTGGAGATCCATAATTCACATTGAACCGCTACGACGTTTCGACACATCTGTAAAAGAGTAAATAAGCTCCGACACATACTACTGCCCTGCAAATTACTTATTAAAAACATTCAGCATTTTCTATATTCAATGGCACAGCCGTAAAGGCTTTGTGCTGCCGTGGAGCTGATGACGTATGCCCCATCTGTTTCGCAGTAAACACAAGTCAGTGAAGAGCTCTGCAAACGCACTTTTAGAATACCTAATCTTTTGCAACATTTCTGTGATGTATCTTCCCGCGTCGTGTGTGTGCTGTCCCAACCGCGTTGTTCACCGCAATGAATATGTCGAAAGCATCTGAAACTCAGATTATACATTAGTAACGAGGCCACTGAATATGTGATATCTTCACCCTGATAAGTGCTAGTAGGGTCACGAGTACACTAACCTGAACGATAAAGCATAAAGTAATAGGAATCAAAAGGGTAATAATCACGCTGCTAGCATAAAGTAACAGAACCCACACGCTAGCAAGGACACCAAACAAAAGTTGCACGAATCGTAGAAACACAGAACAAACCTTTAATTCACGAAATTGCAGGGCTTCTGGACGTATCTTCCATGGTACACACATAAAAGCACCCCCAGGCAACACTAGTAGGGCATAAAAACACATTCACAGCAGTTCAGGGCGCCAGAGCAACAACGAAACTCGAGACAACGGGAGTGAGAAAAACGCGCGCGAACGCAACGAAGTTTGCAAGCGAAATGGACGCCGAAGCGCACAAACGGCAGGAAGGCCACCTGCCCAGGTGCTCCTCGGAATATGGCAAGGGAAGGGAAAGTCGCGCGAAGACGGGACCAACGCTATCGGAAAGAGGACGTTTTCCTCGTCAAAAACAGACCTCAAACACCTTTCTACGCCAGCAAGAACCCGATATCGAAAAAAATGCCCCGGACCCATGTGTAAGAGAGCCGCCGTTGCCACGGTGTCCTAACTCGAGAACCGAGAGGGATAGAAAGATGCGGCAAGTTTCTACGCGTTGCCCATGTGGAGTTCCTGCGCCCAATTAAAGGAACTCCGATCCGCCGCGGGCTTCTAACCTCACGACAGGAAGAAAAGTCGGTGAACCGAGGCTGGTGTCTGGAATTTCGAGGATGACGTCTTAACCACTGGAAATCGACGGCTGGTCTCAATCGGGCAGTTGTAGAGCAGGGAACAGAGCACACGCACACGAAATTTCGACTAAATCGGACATCGGGTATGCGAGTTGCGACACCGAAAAGTGGGAAGCGTTTCAGGGTGACTCTAGCCAGGCGGGTCAGCTCGTCATGCTCTTAAGCCGATATTGGGAGAACGGAACGTCGCGCGCCTGCGCAAGAAACGCTATTGGAAAGAGCACATCGAGACCTTCACAACGAAAGCAAACATGACCACATGGCAGCAACGGGTAGGTTTTGGGGGGTTATAGCCGCTGGTCCCATGTATTGGGAGGAGTGTGAACGCGGAATCCTCTAACTCGAGAACTGCTAAAGTTAGAGAGATGCGGTAAGTTTTACCACGTGCTCCGCGTCGAGAGCAGTACGATCTCCAAATATAAACCCTGTCCATGGCGAACTTGTTTCCAAAACAGGCCCTGAAGTTCGGGACAACGAACTTTGCTAACGCGTCTCCGCCTACAAATTCGAAACCATCAGCTCCTGTGTAATTTGACTGATCACAGAGCTATTCCAGGCCCGTTTGGACCTTAATTTTGGTCTTGATCCGACAATCGGGGCGGGACTTACAAGACTTTGAAGGTGTCGGAAGCCTAGAATTTTCCTAGAATTTTCAAATATCTGGACAACCGTCAGGATTTCTCAGAAGCCGCAATGTGCACGCGAAGGGGGAGGTAAGGGGAATTCGTAAGAAGAAACGGCATACCGATATGACCGCTGGAGGCCATGATATTAGACACGGGAACCCATCGAGCAACACCGCGATGTCGCTCTGATGGGGTTAAACCATCACCGAATGGCCAAAAAACGCCGGTAACAACCGCCACCTCAAGTGGCATGTGCAGTGCTCAGTTGGAATCTCTATGGATATCTGATGTATTCTGATCGATGTTGTCATTACGGTGCCGTAGGGGACGTGGAGCACATTCTTCTTATTTGTCCATGCTACCAACCTTCCCGAACCGCGGTCTCTGAGATCCCTAGTCAGTTGGAATTTAACCCCTTCTCTCTATCAAAATTGCTTGGCCCCTGGCGAAATCTCGCCCATTAACACTCTGCGATGAGATCTTTTTCGGTCTTTTTTGACACAACAGGACTTCGATCGTAATGGCGAACGGGCACATTTCATCGCCCCTTATGTCAGCAATGGGGTAGAGTATCCCCCCTGGAGACGAAACTCCCCATTATTAACCTTAGAAATAAAGTTGTTGTTTTATTGATACTGTAGGCAAATTCCTTCAATTTGTTTTGCATTCTTTGAACTGGTGCAGTGTGTACAAAACATGTTGGATCACATTAAATCTAGTGGAAATCAGTGTTTAGCATTGATATCCATTAAGCCAATTCATTGACTTGCTTCTTTATGCCGTGGGTGCGGTTTTCGCCACACAGCATAATGGAACACGATGTCGCGAAGCTAGCTTCTCTGCAAAACCCCTGATTCCGTCAGTGAGGAACTTGTACCTGACGGGTACGTAATGAACGAAATGGCTGTCTGATTTGACTTTGGATCTCGTTGGAACTGTGGCGATAATTCAATGATGTTGTGTCTTCTCGTTCCGGCAGGGAAGCACATCTGAGCATGTAGTTTTGTGTGTTCTGTTCTGCATGGCGATATTGCAAGAGATATCTGAAGCCTTGTTGGCCTTCCCAGCTATCTTTATTGGTACTACACTAAAAGGAAACAGAAGCTAGAGACTTTGGTACATCTGACAAGCCCAGACTATGTTGAGAGTTTCTTCGTAATTTTTGTGTGTTGCCACTTTGGGACCACAGTTAAAAATTAGTGTCACTCTTTTAGTTTCTTGCTGCACGCTGTTGAACCTTATCATAAGACTGCAAAAATATAATTAGCATCGAAATTATGCTTGTATTCTACTTCTAAATCAACGTCCGATCGGGACGCAATTTCGAAGTCCCAGTGATATCATGAAAATACATCCTGGTTAGACAACGCTATGACGTTTCGAATGACGTCTTTATTTACATCAACGGGACTTTTCTTGCGGATCAGGACTTTCGGATCATTTCAGGACGTCCATGGGACATCGGTGGTTTACTGGGTTGGAAATCAGTTTCAACTTATGCTCATCCATCGATGTCTAACTGAAAATAATACGTTTTGTCGCCGGTGTTAAGCCTAGTGAACACGGCGATCACAACGAAATCATAACAAAAACGGCACTGTGCTGTACAATCTATATTTAAGTGCCGGATTTCACGGATATAAACATTATTGCCTTTTATATTCGAACTATTCATGTGGATTTGTTTAAAAATCATACCGAAAACAGCAAGTTGTTCTGCCGGCAGCGGTGCAACACCGGAAGCAGACGACAACTCCCGACGTGCCTGCCCACCGTACTCTACATGGCGTTCATCAAATTTGTACCAAAAATCCACTGGTTTTGCAGATATCGAGAGGTATCCATTTCAATCGCATCCAATCCACTTGCCACCCAAAATGACGCTGCCCATGTTGGATAGGGGGACAAATAGTAAGGATAGGTTGCTTGATAGCGCCTTATATTTCAAGATTTTATTAGTCAGAAGGCTGAAAAAGTGGGTGGAGCTCAAGGTATAGGCATGACCCATTAATGCCCAGACTCCCTTTTAATGTACGGCTCCGGTTGTAGCGACATATTTTTCCCTTTCCGTCGCGACCTTGGACCTTTAATGGCGGCCAAAGCATACGTTTCAGTGGTACGACCGCCATGAAAGGTGCAAGGTCGAGGCGACAAGATCAAATGGATGGCGGAACTTGTACCAATTCAGGGACTTTAGTTGTAACTTCGGTCGCGTCTGCGGAGAAGAAAGAACAGTCCTCATCAGGTGCCCGAGGATACGACTGTAGAGTATGTACCACTATGCCCGTCTACAACGCTGCAAGCTCATTGGCCGAGACTGTGTGCGCGCTCCGATTGGTCGACAATGTTTCGAAATCGCATGTGCGTGCAGCGTCCCGGCGGCCGTTTGTGCATAGTTTCGAAATAGCACGTCAAGGCCGGCACGGCGTCCTCTTGTGTCCCGTGTTTTACTCATGCGTCAATGTGATTCCACGCGTGTTGGTCTGTTTCTGGACACAACAATTATCCCACGAACTGTCTATCAATTGTGGAACTGGAATGCTTCGTGAGTTGGAGCAATTGGAGAGTGAAGAACACGTTCGGGCGCCGTCGCATTTCGAGGCCTGACAACAAAGACAGGATTACGTGCCACACAAGCGCTTTCCACTCTGCAAGCAGCGAAAGAAGATGCTCATCATCAAATGGTAGCACTCATGAGACTCCCTCGGTATTAAGACATGAACGGTGCGTTCGTTTTCCTTCAAGTTCGAACTTGGTTACAGTGTCAACAACGCAGTGGAACTTTGTATTCACAGTTCACCCATGTATCAGATATTTGAATCAGTGTTTTGTGTCAAATAAATGTTTCTTTTAGCCAAAGGGAGCTTAAATTATTTTGAATATCGGGTAACGGCGGCAGGCGTGAAATCCAGTAGAAGTCTGTGGTAGCCAGAACCGGCCAAAGGTCAGCCAAAGGTTGAGGCTCCTGATTGGTCGACAGCATATGCATAATTTCTACAACGTTGCACCTTCATTGGTCGTACGCCCATTGTCGTGTGAATTTTCCTATGGGGAGCTGTTGAAGCCTGGAAAGAATCCGTTGCTTGCTCATGCGCCTTGTCTACTGTCTCGCCTTTGCTAGAAAGCAAAGTAGACTGGCCAAGCCACGATGCTCGCCGAGTTGCGCAGCTGTCATGCGTTCTGCCGTTGTGCGATGAGTTGTCCGGTTGAGCGTTGAGTCGTTTGTCGTGTGTTTCCTCATCTGTGTGTGTTTTCTGTGCTCCCCATAGTGAAGGAATATGATTTTTACAAGTCGACCCTTTCTTGCGTCTTTTTGTATAGTTCGGAGACTGTTTGCTTAGGCGCGAGATCTACGAAGCCATGTACTACATAGAGTTGTAGCGGTCGGTGGACAACGAAGAAGATGGCAACGCGCCTGGAGCACCTGCCTCAGTTCTACCGGCGCCGTCCTAGCGTGAGGCCACGACCATCTGCCCGCTTGGACACTCCATCATCGCCGGTGAGGACTCATGTAGAGGAACACCACCTCATCTACATTTGGTGACCCGATCTATGAACATCAAGTTCGACGTAATTCGACCCTTTTCCCATCCCAAATTTGGCAACCTTCCCGCATGTCCAGCACTGATGGCACGCTGCCGCGCAGCTTGGAAGCCGCTCTACTACTACCTATCCGACCGGTACGGTAGCTCCGTGGCACGGCGGTACCCTCAACCGCTGCCACTACTCTCATCCGTGCCTTGCATTCAGCATCATCTGCTCATTCCCGAATGACTTCCTGAGCTCGACAAGCAGACTGCTGCATAGCAACCACTCTTCTACAAAGCACTACCAACCGGTACACACGCGCATCACAGCTTCATTACCCTTCGCTTCAGCCCCATGTTCACCGCACCCCGGCGCTCCTTCTCTGCCGGCCGCGACACCCGAGCTTCGCGTTCACCTGCCAGTAGCGGCAGCCGACGCCACGGCACGCTTCAGCCGGCGTCTCTCAACGGCTCCCACAGCCTCACCCTCTCCTCCTCTGGGACTCTCAGAGCTTCGGCTCCCGTGCCGGTAGAGGCACCCCAGGACCTCCACTTCCCAAGCGCCTCACTCTTTTCCTCGCTCTTCTGGGACTACCGGATCTGATTACTCATCAGCTGTGATGCTTCGCCACCGTCTGCCGTGCCGTTATCCTGTTCAAACGTGCATGCTAACCACGGTCGCCCTCGCTGCCCTCCTCCAGTGAAGTCGCGGAGATCATCTGCTTTATCGCCGATCCGCGTTTTAAGGGGGGAGTGATGTAGCGGCCGGTGGACAACGACAAAGATGACCACGCGCCTGGAGCACCTGCCTCAGTTCCACCGGCGCGGCCATGGAGATAGGCCACCGTCATCGCCTCTCTGTGGCATGCCATCATCGCCGGTCGGGACTCATGTAGAGGAAGACTATCGTCCTCTACAGAGTTATGAAAAGTACGCATAGTAGAACGGAAGAAAATCAACGAACCGCTGAAGAAATGTTAAGAATGTTAATGAAAGGAGAAATGTTAATGAATCAACGAACCGCTGTTAATGATTCTCAGTACTGTAAAACAGTAGCTGCTAGAGAGAGCTGAGAGCTACCGACCAGGTGACGTGCTTGGCGGTGCCAGGCTACCAGGTCGGTTAATGGAGGAGGGGTGGGGGGTAACGATGGGTAATGAGCAGAAGTTATAAAGCTCCGCCTCGATGTAGCGTTCGATGCCGAGGTTTTCGATGAAAGATGGTTCGAGACGGTCAGCGCTTACTGTGTCCTCTCTACCGTTGATCACGATGCGGAAGGTCTTGCCAGACCGCTGCAGAACCGGGTGCGGACCGCTGTATGGTTGACAGAGGGCCTTTTTGACTCTCTGTTCACAGAAAGACGTGAGTTGCCGTTCTGAGGTCCAGCGGAAGATGGGGCTTGCGGGAAGACGTGGCGCGGTTGGGGACCGGTCGAAAGCTCTCGAAGGAACGATGCAGTGGGTCCAGTAGCTGCGAATGGGGAGGAGTGTGGTCACAGGGCAGGAAGAACTCAGCTGGCACACGAAGAGCACAGCCATAGACGAGATTGGCTGCGCTGAACCCTAGGTCAGGTCTCAGGGCTGCGCAGTTACCGTGGAGGACTACAGGAAGACGATCTGTCCAGACGTTGCGGTCCTGGTGGGCAATTAGGGATGGGCTCTGAGATGACGATGCAGTCGCTCAACGATGCTATTAGATGCAGGACGGTACGACGTCGTTCTTAACCAAGAACTTCAAAGGAGGGCTGTAACCGCATGGAAAAGACGGCACTCGAACTGCAGGCCCCGGTCCGTGGTGATCTGCGACGGCACGCTAAAGCGGGCCACCCACATCGCAAGGAACGTGGCAGCGACCGTATCTGTGGTAGAATCCACCATGGGGGCAGCCTCGTGCCAGCGGGTGTACCTATCAACAGCCATTAGGAGATAGCCGTAGCCGGACGAAGAAGGAAGAGGTCCGACGATGTCAAAATCATCGACATCGAAACGAGCATCCGGTATGTTGAACTTGCCGAGCGGGGTGATGTGACGATGAATCTTTGAACCCTGGTACGCTATGGAGTTCTTCGCCCATTTGCGGACATCGGTATTCATTGAAGGCTAAACATAACGGTCCGCAACCAAATTCTGTGTAGCCCGGATGTCTGGATGGGCCAGGTCATGCAGGGCTGAGAAAACGTTGCGTCGACACACCAACGGGACGAAAGGCCTGGGGTGCCCGGTCGACATGTCGTAAGAGATCGGTAGATTAGAGTCAGGAACGGGTAGATCCTCCAAGCGGAGTGAGGAGGGTGTGCGCTCACAGAACCGCTTGAGGTCGTCGTCACAGGCTTGAGGAGAGGCGAGCGTCTCATGGGAAACGGACAGAATAAGAGCAGACAATGCGCGACGCGACTTAAAGCGTCAGCAGGACCGTTTTCAGTTCCCTTGGCGTGCTGAACATTCCTGGAGAACTCGACCAGGTAAGACAGGTGTCGTATTTCCTGGGGTGAACAGCGGCTGCTGGCGGAACCGAAGGCGCAAGTGGGCGCAGTGGCGTATCTAGAGCTACCTGCGCCCATGGCAACATGGTTAACATGATGTCCTTGGGGATGCGTTTTCGTGTGTTCCGCACTAGGTTTCACCCTACAACCTCTCTAATGGCGGGTGCTTTAGATCATTTATGAATGTGCCAGGTTGAGTGCCCGACCTTGCACATTCACACCCGACCACATAATGGCGCCCCTGTTCACCTGGCGCCCATGGCAGCTGTCCACACCTGCCACACCCTAGATACGCCACTGAGTGGGCGGCTTGTGATCAGTCAGGATAGTGAAGGTCCGGCCTTCAAGGAAATGGCGAAAGTGCCGGACCGCAAGGTAGGCTACCAACATTTCGCGGCCGAAAGTGCTATACTTTGTTTCGGCGGGCTTGAAGGCTTTGGAAAAAAAAATGCAATGGGTTGCAACGCCCAGTCGAACTGCTGTTGCAGGACTGCTCCGAGAGCCGTGTTTGAGGCGTCGACCATAAGAGTGGTAGGAGCTCCGTGTTTCGGATGGTAGATGAGCATTTGAGTTGTGAGGTTCGCTTTGATCTTTGAAAACGAGGACTCCGCCTCGGCATTCCATTGTAAACTCTGGTAACGTGCTGTATCCCGCCTAAGTAAAGCTTCCAGAGTCGAAGCGTGGATGCGCAGTTGAGGATAAAACGTCGGTAAAAGATTATTAGTCCGACGAAACGCTGGAGCTGCCGCAGGAATTGAGGCTGTAGGAAAGTGGTGATAGCCTCAACTTTGCTGGCGAGGGGGCGATGCCGGTGCTGCTGACTTGGTGACCGAAGAGTTCAGTGGACTCCACGCCGAATTCGCATTTTTGCACATTGACAACGATACCATGTGCGGTCAATCGTGTGAAGAGGAGACGGAGGTGTTGAACGTGCTCTTCGGGACTAGAGCTGGCCACGAGCAGGTCGTCAATGTAGACGAACACGGAGGCAATACCTCGGACGACAGAATCAATAAACCGCTGGAATGTCTGAGCCTCGTTCCGGAGTCTAAAAGGAATTCGTTGGAACTGAAACAATCCAAACGGTGTCGTTATAGTGGTTTTTTATAGTGGTCTTCGGTAGCGACGGGAATTTGGTGATGGGCTTTCATGATATCTATCTTGTTGAAAAGGTGGCGCCGTATAAGTTGACGGTGAAATCTTGTAGCCGAGACAGCGGGTAACGATCAGGGACGGTTACCAGGTTAAGTGCACGGTAGTCACTGCAAAGACGCCAGTCTCCTGTTTTTTGGGGTACCATATGCAGAGTTGAGGACCAATTGCTAGAAGGTCATCTTGCGACGCCGACGGCAAGCATACGGTCAAATTCTGTTCGTGCGATCTTCAGCTTTTCCGGACTAAGACCGCGAGCGCGAGCAAAAACGGGAGGCCCGGTCGTCTCAATGTGGTGTTCTACATCGTAAGCCACAGGGCGCGTCCAATCCGGTGGTTGAGTGAGGGTAAGGAACTTCCGGAATAACGGCGGCGTATGGTGAAAGCATCGCAGACAGCGTTACACTATCGTTGGCGATCTGGGAGTTGGTGGTGAGAACTTGGACGGATAGAAGCGTCGACGTATCGCGGAGGCGCTTGGTTGAGACATCCACAGTTAAACTGAAGCGATGGAGGAAGTCGGCCCTCAATATTGCTTGGCTAACCCCGGCTACTAGGTAGAGCCAAGAAAAATGTATTCGTAATCCGAGGTTGAGATTTAATACCTGTTGCCAGAACACTGGTATACCGGTGTGATTTACCGCCGTCAAGTGAAAAATAGGAGTGCGGCGTCGGTCGGACGGAATGGCAGATAGTACGCTAACTTCGGCTCCTGTGTCAACCAAGAAACATGTTCCGTTTACTCTATCAGACACGTAGAAGAGGCGACTTGTGCCAGGAGAAGGGGTTCCGCTGGTCACCGTCAGTGCTCCCCTGGCTGGTTTCCCAACCAGGCACAGGGGCGGGTGCATCGTTCAGCGTTGTGACCGACGCGGGAATGGTAGCAGCAGTAGCGAGTGGTAGAGGGGCCTTGGACCGTACGGCGGGGAGACCCAGAAAACGGGCTTCGAGAGCGACGGCGACGTGGAAAGTCGTGCTGCCTTCGTCTGCTGTGCATGTTCGTATGCGCGGCGACAGATTCGCTTAGGTGCTTGACGTCTGCTGCGAGGGAATCCAACGTGTCATTTTACAGGTCTTGGAGCGCACCATGGACGAGATTATGAGGGGCAGTTGCGTGTGGGGACGCGTCAGAAAAGGAGGCGACGCCAGAGCCAACTACTCCTTTTACCCTATCAGCTGGGTGCGCTAGATCCTTGAGGGGCAGGCTGGATGCAGGCGTAAGGATCATCTGGGCCTGTTATAGAAGTCACCGTAGGAAAAATTCTCTGAGTACATTGCTGTCAAATGCTGATGCATGGTCTTCAAGCAGAGGTTCCATGGATCGCAGCATATGAGTTCGACGGCGGTCGCCAAGCTCTTCGGCAGTCATCAACTGCTGCAGCCGCTTACATTCAGCCATAGTGGTGCGATCGATTATCGCGGACTTGAGCCCGGTATACGGCTGCTGGGAGGGCGGTGCTTGAAGCATGTCAGCAACTTCCACTACGACGTCGGGTGGTAGGGCAGCGACTATGTGACGGTACATCGTGGGTTGGGATGATACACCGGCTAGCTGAAATTGGGTCTCTGCCGGGATGAACTATGTGTTCGGGTTGCTTTGGGGATGGCGGTAGGCGAATGGCCACGTGCCTCATGCAGTCCGAGGGCGAAGAAGGTTGCTTGGGCTGTGGAAGAAGAAGATGATGATGATGATTGATATTTTTATGGCGCAGGAGCGACGAAAGCTATAATGCGCCAAAACATTGTTAAAAGTGTCGCTAGTTAAAAATGAAATGTTAAGGTTAAAAACAGTGCATGATACAAATTAGCTTAAGTATTGTGTTTTCAAAAAAGGTTTCCTTAAAATTAGAAGGTCTTTAAAAACCAGTGTCTCTAATAAAATTATAGACTCTATTAAACGCTAAAAGAGCTTCACCACTCCGCAGTAGGGCTGGGTGGAGCGGTAGGTGATTTCTATAAAACTCCCGGAAGTGACAATGGCGAAGAGGTCCATACAACGCACACGAAATAATGATGTGTAGTACAGAAAGGAGTTCCCCAGAGTACTTGCGCTCGGGTGCCTCCTCTCTGTGAAGAAGGAAACTATGAGTGAGGTGAGTGTGCCCAAGTCTTAGCCGTGTACGTGTTACTTCGTGTGCTCGCTTCTCCAAATTCTGTATGGGGTGTCCTATGCTATTTGTAACCAGGTGAAGTTTGTATCGGTGTGTCCCAATATTCCTGCCATCGTTTGTTTATCGTCTTCTTAAGATTGGGCTTCAAGTCCTGAAAAAGTACATCAAACGGCGTCACATCAGCAGTGAGCGCAGCTGCTGCAGCCTTGTCGGCAAGCTCGTTGCCTGCAATCTCTCTGTGGCTAGGCACCCAACAGATGATAAGGGAAAGACCTCTGTTTACTACTCTGCTGGATATGTACCGTGCTCGCTGCATGAGATGGTTTTTCTGTGGTTGAATACTGCATATGGATTAATAATAATAATTGGGTGTTTACGTCGCGAGACAACTGAGATCATGAGCGACGCCACAGCGGTCGGTCTGTGGATTGCTTTTGCCCACCTGAGGGTTCTTTAACGTGCGATGAAAGCTCATCACACGGCACCCCGTATTTAACGTCCCTCGCGGAAGACGGCGTGCCTAAGCAACTTGTACCCACATATGGATTCTAAAGCACTAAGATAATCCGTGGAAGAGCTCCAGCGGCATTATTGCTTGCCTGCTTGTCGTCGCCGAGCATCTTTGACTCCGCCGTTCGGGTCACCAATATGGAAGTTGTAGAGCCAGGAAAGAGACGGAAGAACAGGGACGTTGTTTAATAGCAGAGTGCCAGACCCGGACTGAGAGGCAGTCCAAAAGCTGCACATCCTTTTTGAAAAGAATTATGCTCATGCCATGTCACGCACGGCGGAGCGGTAGGACTTCTTCTTCGTCTTCTGCCGCAGGCTGCCACAGTGCCTCATATGGTCGCAGAGTTATGTCCTTCTCCGTGCAAATGCAACTATGCACCCTGCCAGCTTTAGAAGTTTTTGAGTTTGGAATCGTTTTGGAAGACGCGGGAAGACATTGCACCTCAGGTTGTATTTGTTCAACCACCTGTAACTCACGTTCCTTTGCACACAATTCTTATGGTGACAAAAACGTGACGTTAACGGAGCAGATTTCGGAATTGCATTCGTAAAGACAGATATAATAAAGCTGAAATGGAACAACGGAACGCATGTCATAAAAGAATTCTGCACATAATGTGCGAGACGAAAAGAGCCACATCCCATGGCGCTACCCTAGCATCATGGCGCTGCAATCCAGAAGAGCGGCTATTCATCCACAGCGCATACGAAGGCGTGTGGATTCTTTCCTCTCTGCAGACGCATCCGTAATGTCTGTCAACCATGCTATCGCTATCGCTAACCAGCTATCGCTGTTGTTGAAATAGCGCGAAGGATTCGCGATAAGTCTGACGTTTTTTTTTTTTTTTTTCGGTTGATTCGCGTTTTGCGCTTGCCCTGTCCTCCTCGCACCGCGTGCGTTGTCACGTCCCGGACCCTGTGAAGACGACAGACACGTTTCTGCCGACTGAGGTGGAAACAGTTTTGAACAGTGGAAGACGGAGTCAAACATGTGTTCAAGGAAAGACCCAAGCAGCACAATGTACTGAAAGTCGAGTGCAGTAGGGGTGGACGGTATGTGCCTTATCAATGTTCTGTAGTTTCATGAATCTGTTCAAGGCCATTCACCTACCGGTCCACCCCTATTGCACTCGACTTTCAGTGCATTTTGCTGCTTGGGGAGTATCGCAATTCACTGCAGCGCTGCAATTAATGTCACACTCAAGTTTGCTCCTTTTTCGGGACCTTGATTTGCGAAAACGATAAGAAGCGGAAAACAATAATTGGCGCTGATAATTTTTGCAAGCTCTGTCAGTTCCGTTTGAAAGGTGACTAGGAACACTGTTAGGACGATATAAACGGTCTTTGTGTGGCGTGTCAGATATCAATTAAAGTCCTGTTTCATGTTCTGAGCTCTAAATGTGACATCAAGCGCTACTTGAAATCCGTCAGCACTACAAACCTACAGCGTCATTTCTCGGAAGCCCACAAAGTTGCTGGGAGCATTGTATGTTTCATCAATTCTGAATCCAGCCTTTGATTCCATAGCACGTTCTTTTTTATGGTAACGCTGACTTCGTTGATTTGCTATCCCAAATGTCGCTGTGCTTTGTCCGACACGTATTGACTCACTGCATTCTGAACATATTTTTTATTCAAAGAATATTTAAAACTTGAGTGGGCATAAAAGAACACAAAGCGAGGGCACTGTGTACACGGTGTACTTTTACACAAGTGTTAGAAGCGGGAGAGCGGGGGAAGAGTCACCGTCATGAGGTACCTCCGTGACATGCCATGACGTTCAAAGAAAAAATAACTTATTACGCAGTTACAAAAAAAAAGAACATTTAACCTATTCGCTAACAAATTAATGAAAAAGAAAAAGAAAAGACAATCGTCCTTCTACCGCAACAAAGGAATGGGTACGAGGAGTATTAGTGAGCACGTTGGCATACTGGGACTAGTGCGCTGCCAAGAGCCATTATCGATGTATTTTGTGTTATTTGGTTCTGCTCATCTGCCGATATTTTGGCATGCTTGACATGAGATAATGATTTGATCGCGGTCGGCAACCTATACCTGGTGAAATAATTTTATCTCACCAAAAGTGCTTTACCTGTACCACAAGAGCCTTAAGGGCTATGAACTCTACCAGCTAGTCATCCGACTGTGGTGGCACCAAACGGCGATTTCAACTTGTTGGCTGTGACACCTTTTGTATACAGTGTGTCCCAGAAAACGTGTCATTAAATTATAATAAAAAAACTACACCACCTAGAGTCATGCGGTCAATGCCATTTGTTCTTACTGGGTTTTTGCCACCTCCTCATGTGAATGTCGTGTAACATAAGTTTAATTACGTAAATTTTTGCGAGCTTAAGTCGGAAATTTGCCTAGTAAAGGTCACTTTTTTACCCATCCAATGTGAAGAGCGTGTCTAATTTAGTCAAATTAATGGTAATTCACAGGGATATTCAGGAGCTATCCCATCGGAAAAAATAGCCGAACATCATGGTCTACGGAGGTCGCACAGAATAGCGCACGATGAATTTTTCAGCGCAATCTTTGTCAGTCCGACGAAAGGAGGTTAGAAACCCAGCCCTCCCCGACATCGCAGAAAGAGATAAAACAGGCACGGCTTATCACGCCCGACTTTCGCTGGGATAATGCTGTCCCTCTCCCAATTTTAGGAACTGTTACTTTTTCTACTCTCACTCTGTGGGCTGGCTACGGAACCTCCTTTCGTCGCACTGAGAGCGATTGCGCTCAAAAAGTCATCGCGCGCTATGGTCCGATGCTCCGAAAAGCATGATATTCGGCTATTTTTTCCGATGCGATAGCTCGTGAATATCACTGTGAATTATTATGAATTTGAGTGAATTCGGCACGCTCTTCATATTGGTGGGGTAAAAAAGTGACCTTTACTTGGCGAATTTTCGAGTTGAGTTCGCGAATATTTACATAATTAAACTTGGAGTACATGACACTCACATTAGGAGGTGGGAAAAACCTAATAAGAACAAATGCTCTTGACCGCATGATTCTAGGTGGCGTAGTTTTTTAGTATAATTCAATGACACGTTTTCTGGGACACCCTGTAGATGGACCCAATGGGTCGGTATCCAACCAATGCGATCAGTTTCCTCGGCTCGGTAACGCGGCCGTTCGGTCTGTCACTGTTTTTCAACGTGAGCACGCATTTCTTCTTATCTTCTCGTTATGGGCTTTATCGCTGAAAGCATGTGCCGAAAGAAAGAAAGAAACTTGCCCGCGTGCCTTGTGGACGAAATGCCTACGCCGTGTGCTGTCGCCGTCGTCATCAGAGGCAGAATAACGGTAATGGTACCGTGTGTGCGGATAATGTGGACCACCTGGGGTTCTTTTGACGTGCGCAGAAAATTTACGTCATAGGGTGCTGGAAGCAATGTTTACCTCCCCCACATTATTACCACCCTTCCAGCTGGGATCGAACCCGCGATCTTGAGCTCAGCAAGCCCGCATGTTACCGACTGAGCTACCAAGGACGGTCAGAGGTAGAAAGAAAGTGAATTGCACTACATAGTAGAACACAATGCAAAACTGTATTGCAGGGTCCCACGTTTTCGGTCCAGCGTTTTAGGCCATATTATCAGCAACCCGAGTAAGTTTCCCTCGCTGATTCTAGACCGCTCTCCGTCCTAGAGCAGACTACGTTATGTGTACTACCGCCGGTTCCGTGTGATTGGGTGCTACAATTCTACAAATGACGTAGCAATGGATGGAGATACTTGGATGCACGCAGATGTACAGATATGCAGATATCTGTACATCTAGTCGCCCGAACTAACAACTGACAACTAGAAAGTGAACTGGTACCAGGTCAAGCTGGACTGGTAGCAACTTGTAGTGATTGTATTAACCCTGCACCCGTTCTGAAGAAGAAATATTGGACAAGACCTTGTCAATAGAATTACGAAGCATACGAGAGCAATATTCCACCTTTAACACCCGTAGCTCAATAGTTGGAGATAGGAGTTATTACCTCCTTTAAACGTATTGTGCCGCTTTGAAACACGATGTTAATTAAGTCCAACACGAATCATTGCAAAAGAAAAGTAATTATTTTTGTTGGTGCGTTTGCCCACAAGACCATTACGCATGCAGTTCTGACTGCAGTAGAAGGAGCGGGATACAGAATATGTCTGCTGTGGCGTATGAGTTACGAGACCCGCGGTTCTTTGCCGTCATTACCACCTTTGCTGTGGATTGCATTGACGCAAGAAACCGCCCCTTACATTCATTCGGCGTATAACTTGGAGCGACACTTTTGTACTTTGGCGGATCTACTTCGAGTGAATCGTTCAAGTTTTGTACACGGTCAAACAAGGGTACAAGGGTGTGTTAGACCAAGTCGATCAATAGAGGGAGATCACGAGGATGCTTTCGCGAACATACTCTCGGAGGTACTGAGTGATTATGACAGACTGACGCCTTTCTGTTGACTGGCTTCAACGTCTGTAAAGAGGCTAACATGATGTGGGTCACGGACTCCTGCGACATACTCAGACGAACACGTCGTCTCACATTAAAAGTATTATTATGTTACGCATGACAAATATTTTAACTTACGGGGTACATGTGTATTCATGCACAACATCCCACATTATATTTTTTCCTGGTTCCTGCTTCATGTGACGTAGTGATAAACCAACTTCTTCATCGCCAACTTCTTTTAGTCTTCCAGACATCTCACGAACAATTACGTCGGTTTAGCGGAGCCACGCATTGGTACATTGCAGATACACACAGCGTGTCGGGAAAGAACATTTTTCGCTGGAGCCTCGGACGACGATTAAATCATGAGTGCGCGTAACTTGGCCAGAAGATATGAACACATAGTTGACATCCAGGCAGCAAGACGCTGCTCACGGGGTATTGCGTGATAGTGTGTTAGAAGAAGCTCCTCTGAGACGTCCTGACCACACACAGCGAGCGAGTATTTGCTTGAATGCGTACATCCCATCTTACTTGATCGATTGAGACCTATCAGTCTGTAGGAAGCGAAGCCACGACGGAACGGCATTACATTCGTTCTTATCTATGCTAGCTTGTTGAGCTATGGCACCCAGGTGCACGGAATTCTGTAATAATATGTGTAAACTAACTCGAACTGATGTGCAGTCACGTAAGGTCAAATTGAGTTTTACCAGTATAGTATCGCTCGAAGAAACCATTTTGCATTCGGTGCCTGACATTAGTTTACAATGAGCGGATACTGCCAGTGTTAGACCATTCGAAGAGGTAAAATGACAGAGCCTTACCTCGTGCACGGTTAGAATAATATATACCTTTTTGGGTGTAAACGGCTCGTTCCAGGGTGCATACCTTTTAAGCTATACATTATATTAACTTGATGCCACACTGACAGTATATTATTTGAAGGTCACCGGTTGGAACATGCTCCGCTAATGGGTGTATTTTGAAAACCTTGTGGCATAATTTTATAAAACGTGATGATTACATGAATTTCAGCACTATAGTGCTAAGTTCCCAATGTACTTTGTTTCACGCCAGAGTAATGTCATTCAATAAGAACACTAATGAGAAGGATATGGTTTTATACATAAGCACACACATTCATATTCACCAAGCAAGGGTGTGAAACGGAGATGGAAGCCCGGGGAGATGACTAGCCACGTAGACCAAACTGTGCCGCAATAAGATTTTGACATTTGCTGGAGACTGACACAACACATCACTAACTGCCTTCACCCGAGAACGGGTGAGGACGCGCAGATTCGGTAATTTCCGGAACATATCCATAAACACATATCCACAAAAAATATCCATAACACATCCATAAATCACTTCGTCGCTTCATTAACATGTTTGTGACCTCTAAGAAAAGTGAAGCAGGACTATTCTAATGTGCTGTCACACTTGGCGCAAGTAAATGTATACAAAACGCGAAACGACACTGGCTATACAAAATGTACAGAGAAATACACAAGTCCCTCGTTACAACCCCAGATGCCATGAGAGGTATAGCATCGGTGATTTATACTTTAAATATGGTCTAAATGGCTGATGATGATGATGATGATTAGTATTTTAATGGCGCAGCAGCAACGGAGGCTATAACTAAATGGCGTATGTATGGTGATGAGGATGTATAAATATGTTTCTTTAGCTCTGTGTGATTTATCAGGATTGGGATTCAGGATTTTTTATTTATACTCAGACACATTACAAAATGAAAGGTAAGACTGCTAGGTCAAGCCTGTGACCGAATATACAAAACAAAATAATGTGTGAGGCACAACCTGAGCGAGTCTCCACACTGCTACTTCAACAGCTTAGACACGAAATTAACGTGAGAAACAAGAAATTAGTAGCACTAAGTACACTATTACAGGGTTCACGTCAAGAATGCGAAGAATATACAGCTATGGGCTTGAGTAGTTAATATAATTCTTTTGTTAGGTATCAGCTAGCCAGGGCCTGCACATGTTGCTTTTCGTTATGGTTATGGTTAATAAAATCGTGTATCATGCGTATCAGTGTTGGAATACACACGCTGGCTTTGTAGGGCGTTGTTAGAGATCATGCCGCTTAGTTAGTGTATAATCAGTGGATATATAATAATAATTCATTGATCCTTGAACGCGCCTTTCAATGAATTCCAGTTAAGCTCACAATCATGCTGGGTGTTCCATGTTCAGAACAAAGTATGCAAAGAACGTAAGTACCGCAGCATCAAGGAACATCCGAACAGCTTCAAAGAGTACCACACGTTTCATGACAAGAAAAAAAAGTGTTTCTGACTGAAAATGTCACCACCTAAAACGACAATGTATGAACCTGAACTTAATGGTTGTTGCAGCACTTTCAAGGTACAGTGAAACCTCCCTATCTTGGACACCTTTCGTTCCTAGTTCAGCTGTCCCACTTACAGAAGATGCTCGAATGAAATTTTCTTAAAAGAAAAAAAAATACAAGGACAGCAGTTTTGACAGTCTAAAAATATTTTGTTTGTGTTCTTTTCACACAGAAAACAAACTTGTGATTGTTGGTTGTGTGGACTTTTTTTCTGACATAGTTCAGGTGGGCAGTGTTTATCTTTGACCTGAAGGCAGTCAGTTGCACGGCAGTCACGAAAGAAATCCAACACCTTCTCGTCCACACTCTTATAGGAGGCCTTTCGAGCAAGCCGTTTCGCTGTGCTGTTGATATTGTCCAGCTAATCCTGCAGAATTGCATCCTTGGCCGCGCTTATCCTTGAAATTGTCGATTTCGAGACACGAAATTCATCAGCAAGGAATCTGCAGGACGCCCCAGCTAGAAAGCGGTCCACAACTTCCTTCTTCTTGTCCAAACACAGCTCCCGAAGCTTCCGTTTTGGCATCTTCACTAGCTGGCTGTCACGTCACAGAAGAAATGACCACTGCAGGCACCAAAGCAGGTTGACCAAGCTTGGGCACGCAAAGGCACATTCCAGAACAGTCTCTCACATAGCAAAAAAATGGCTGCCCCACTTCCGACATAGTGAGGTGTCCCACTTAAGGCTACGGTCTCACGGTAGCCATCTGGAATTTACTTACGGACTTCCTACAGCGGGGCGCCACAGTCGCGGTTTCCGTGGATGACCCCGTTAGGGAGAAACGCGCGTGGGACAGCTGCCGACTGGACCCTTTGACCTAGTCACTTCTCTATGCCATTGTACCCGGCGTTTACACGTGTGTAGAAGGGACGATTGTCTCGTAAAAGTCTTCTGAAACTGTCGTGCAAGACGGCGAGTTGATTTTCGTGTTTTGAGTAGCACGGGCCTGTCGCGCGCGTAGCGTGTGACGAAGACTGTGCAAAATATAATATATTTGAGATATGTCAAATATATATCTCAAATGCAAAATGGTCAAACAACCGTCATAAAAAATGACGCAAATACTAAGTAATTGCAGTCAGCTGTGAAGAGTCTCTTCACGTGCCGATCGGTAGCAGTTTTATCTCAATACAGCTTACAGAAACAGGATTTCTTGAAATGACCTATGAAATTACCAGTTCTGTTGAAACTAGAAGTTCAACTCACAGTGCGCACACAATGGCATCAAAGGAATCAAAGGAATGGCATAACCGAAGTAAAATAGGGAAGTCGACAATTATACGCTATGTAACCTGTCCGTATTCCGCATAGTAGCGGCTGTGACTAGTAGGTGAAGATAACTTTTTTTTCTCTCTCTATTTGGCTGCGATTCGTGTTATCGCTTTGTGAGATGACGAGAGGTGTGATGTTTCGCCACGAAATGTGGTCATTTCACTAGTTTATTTCAGTCGTCTCCATCGCATTACGCGGAGCTGATTGCCCACAGTTTGTCGTGAGACGATCGTTGTCCTTGCGAGTAAACGGAGGATCCGTCTACAGACTTCAGAGTTCAATCCAAGAAATTGCATTTGCATTGCAATATCGTGCGACATAAATTCCTCATAGCAAAATGGATGCGACAGCACTCCTTCCCCTTGCCTACATAATAAACATTTACCGTGGTGCCCCTCCCTCCATGCTCCGGTTCTTCGTTCAGTTCCCCCACATGTAGAAAACAAAGAAACCAGTTGGAAAGAAAAAGGAACGAGACAAAGACGCGCGTGCTCTGGGGAAGGGGATTGGCTTATATTCTTTTCTCTCTGGGCAATAGTATTCACGCCTAGCACTGACAATTGTTTTGTAACAGCCTGCTTTCCGCCCCTAACAGGCTTCGCTGTCATAGAAGTTGTCAGTGGCACTGGGAGACCGAAGTTGATTCGTCATGCGCAGCGAAGGGCGCAATTGTTATGATTCGAGCCTATTGTGATAATCGCAGTTTCATTGTGATAAGTATTATAATAATAACGAATACAGTTCTATATGCCATTTGACAGCAGGGTTGCTTGTCCGTCGCGTAGCGAAATGATTGCAACGAAACAGCTGTTGTACGAAATGCCGCAAGCGTTCATTGTACACGCACGCATTGCTTACTAGGGGCAAAAATAGGGTGCTACGATTTTTAGTTCTGTCCACAACAGTTGTTTCGATCCAAAGACAATATGTTACTCTGTGGAAACCTTGCAAGAATGTCAGAAATACAAGCAAAGAGACACTCAAGAGCCAAGCTCTGAACAACAGCTTTGTTGCGTTCCCCTGTGATTCTCTCTTACAATGAGAAATGAGATACAACAACCGAAGTAATGTCAACGCGTACGCATTCTCGTTGTTTTTTCTCGGTCGTTCGTCCTGTGGCCATGTGTCACGTTGACACGGTTGCAGTAGCACAGTGGATGCCAATCTCCCGTGAGGTGGTCTATTTCCAGGTCTCGCGTAACGGACTGTTACACTGGTTACACACTGGTCATTTCAGATCTATCCGCTGCGCCGTGGAGCACTACGTAGAAGGTAAAGAGCGTGTTGGTTGGAACTCATCAAAGGAAGACGTCACCTTCGTCGAGAAACACGCCCCCGGGTAGCGGTAGGGAGGATGTGTCAAATAAACCTGGGTTGCTAGTTGAACGCCGTCCGTGTCTGTCGTGTCTGTGTTCGTCCGCCACGATGCGTCGCCGAGAAAGCACGAATTCAGCTGAAATCGCCCACAGAGCGCTGTCTCACTTCCGCACTTCGTTCGCAGACCATTGCGCAGACGATATCCCCAGGGCTCAACTGATTTCGGTATTATCGCTGCTGAGTAGACTTTTCATGCTGCTCTCATTTGTTTTGAGCAACGACCGCTCGTCAAAAACGCGTAGGAAAGGTTCCTGGGTGGGTTTCCGCGAATCTGCAGTTGTGAATGTAGAAAGGCGCGTGTAAAAAAGGGAAAAATAGATTTCCCCCATTTCCTGTCTTTTTTTCTTTTTTTCGCTAATGGAAAAATCGGGAACTCAGACTCGGTGAAAAGCATGGCGGCAAATGATGCGCCATGGTTCGTTGTGCTTTGTTTCTGTGATGTTGTTTTATGCTTGATACACGTAACCAACCAGCCGAGCAAATACAGTCGACACTACAGTACGAGAATACAGTAGCATTTTAGTAGTTATATTATTTTTCTCTTTGGAGTACAGCGTACTGAGGAACATAGGCCGGGACAACGTCACACGCGATATTGATACATTAGGGAAACGGCACAGGGACATGTTCCCCCTGTCCCCCTCTCCTTCCTGCTGTCCTCTCTCCGTCTGTCCACATCTGTACGCCGCTCATAGCCACAGTTGCTTCGCGGCGCTAACACGAAAAAAAAAAAAAAAACAGGGACATGTGACGGGGTTTTTATTTCGTCATTTCGACTGGGACATTTTACCCAATGCCGTTTCATCGAACGCCGATTTATCATCCCTTGCCATTCGTGGTCCCTCGTCAGGGGATTTTACTGTCACGCAAAAACAATTCTCCAAAGCATCGGGGTGCACAATCGGTTATGAAAAGCAGAAAAGCGTGAACGCAGATACATGAAAACGTACATCTGGAAAAACGTCTGTGATCTTGTCAGCCTGCTGGCCGGCATGAGCCCCACCCATCATCATGTCTTCGTGTGCGTGTGCTGTTGTAATCTTGTATTTTGTTTCGTTAGAACGGATGCCCCCCCCCCCCCCCCCCGGGAATGTTTCATTCCCTGCCCCGCAATAATTATACTTGAGCCACTACAGGAGGAGTTCCTCGGGGCATTCGCACTTTAGGAATTAGCTAACTCTGAAATTAGCCGCAGGAATACCGCTGGTAGCCTGAATAACGCGGTCAGTCGGGGACGTTTTTGGGGTGGGAACGGGACGTTTCGGTGTACGGACTTTTTTTTTCGGGGATATTCTTTTCTACAACCATTCTCCGCTGTTTGCGAAGGCAACGCTGATAGCTACTGTCATAATAATAATAATTCGAGGCTTTAGGTCGCGAGACAACTGCGATCAGTTACTGTCATGAAACAGGTTCTCCGTTTATGGGCTTATCCCCTTTACTATATACTGAGCCTATACTGATATTATGATAATAACGTGAAGGTAATGGCAAATGCTATGAGCACGATATGGAGAAGTGCAACGAAATAAAAGCAAGTTTCTCACAAACACGCAGCTGATTGACGTACTGTCACTGTGACTTCCCTGAGAGAAACATGCGACGCATGTGACACGCTGCTATTTCCTTTTCATGTTCACTCCCAAAATCGAAAATTCTCTTTCCACACCCAAGGTCATCGCATATAGCTTTAGAACAGGTTTGCTAGGCAATTTTAGATAGCTTTTAATTATGACACCCAAGTACTCATAACGTTGTACTCGCGCGCTTTAGCCCGAAGAGGAAAAGACAGTTCGCCGCGTGACTCAGAAGAGGCACCCGAACGTATGTATCTACATATATCCAATATCTTGTACATCCTCGAAGGAGGAGCAGCAGTCGCCAAGTAAAGATCCTCCAGAACAGTCGTGTGTTTTGAGCATCTAGACCAGTGTTTCCCAAACTTTTGGCGGTGACGGACCCCCGGAAGCCATGAGAACCTATCCACGGACCCCCCGCACACACACACCGTCACAGCCAGTGCATAACCAGCAACCTCGTCAGCTGCTGCGTGCTTTCGATACAGCTTCAGAAACGATTCCGGACTGGTTTCTACTTCTTGTTTGTATGTGTATGACGTGGACAAACGTGCATTGCAGGACTTTTCTATAGGATATTAGAAGCTAGCCGTTGAATGGAAGTTCTGGGTGTTTGGAAATCGGGCAGCATGTACGAGCGCGTGTTTGTGGGGACGAATATGCTCACTGAAATGTGAGAAACGGTCGCGGACCCCCACGGACACTCTCGCGGACCACACTTTGGGAAACACTGATCTAGACGAGCGAGAGGTTGTCTACACATTGAACACGCGACCATTAGGATATCCCGCGAAACGTTCATCCTGAGTGTCAGCTGGATAGACTGCTTGGAGGGGACCTTGCCCCAGTATGATAAAGTTCCGGGGAGCAGTGGGGCAGACAGTCAAGCCCCCACGTAGTTGTGTTAGTGTATATCACACAAACAAATGTCGTTGACTAACAACGCAGTGTGGGGTTGGTATGACATTTCAGATGCGACGGAGCTACGGCAGACGAGGACAATACGGAAAAGGGCGGTGTGGTGCCTTTCTGTCCTTTCCGTACTGTCCTCGTCTGCCGTAGCTCCGTCGTGTCTAAATGTCGTTGATCATGCATTTTCCGCGGCACCCGTTTTTTTCTTTTCTTCTTGTCTTGATGGGAAAGTTATGCATCAACTTGTACAACTTCAGGAAGGTGAATTGCATTGTTGCATTTTTGGTGATACGATATGCCATGTAAAACAGTTGACATGGTTATACTTGTATATTAATGTATATTATATACTAATACCATGTTTTTATTTTTATTTTACTAAGTTATTTAACTGACTAACTACTATCTACAACGTTTTTGTGGCTTCAGAAGAAGAACTATTAGCTGGGAAGCCACATATGTAAGGACGCGTACATGTTCACTTGCAAGAGTCAAGGATGTCGGCAGATGGGAGGAACGTTATACGGAAGGTTTTCGAGAGCGTGCAATGCGAAAGACAAGAATACATAACACAGAAGTAGTCCCACAGCATATGCCTAATCTAAGTTTATGAATCCCCCCCCAAAAAAAAACAGGTAAGTGTTATCACGATTTGCTGTTTCTTGCTCTCTCTCCTTCTTTTGTTTTTCTTTTTGCCACAAAAAAGGATTTGACCGACAAAATCCCCTTGCCTACATAACGAATGTTTATCATGGTGCAGACGGTACCTGAATTCAGTCATACGCGTTACATTACGGCACACACGTGCGTGATTCGGGGATGTTTTTTTCTTTTGTGTGTTTGCGTGTGCGGCTGGACAAGTTTCCTTGTCGACAGACAGTGCTGTGCGTAGCGGCGCTACTAACAGAGCAGCTCTTTTCGCTACTTTTTCAGTAGCGGAGGAGCGCTCGCGCTAAATTTCGAACCAATAGCGGAAAAATAATTCCCGCTACAAATATTGGTAACGTGTCCGATGCTGCTACCGCTACTTTCCCGCTACTTTAGTGGGTAAGACAAAAGAAGTAACTCGTATTCCACGCCATTTCACTTCGACAAGGCAGTATCCGTGTCACAATCCGGCATGACCAAAGTGATATTTTCGAATTTCTGTGCGCTCTTATTCTGCCTAGAATAAAGTTCAGAGCTGGTATCTACATTTTTCGTGCTTATTGTTCCTGCATAAAACAATATTTTATTGCCTTTTACATATTTCCTTCCGGTAGCGGTACCGCGCTACGTTTCGGAATGAGTAGCGGCGTTTCATTGGAGTAGCGAATAGCGGTACTCCGCTACCTAACTGCCGACCGAAGGGACAGGACGTAAGCAAGCTGGTGCATAACCCGGTTCCTTCCGTTCGACTAGAAACAATGAAGCAAAAAAATAAAAAAGAAATAAAGGAACAACACGAAGAAGCGTGTGTTTGGGAGACGGAAGAGAATTAGCTCGTAGCCTTTTCTGTGTTCACATTCATTGCCTAGCAGTGACAATTCTTTTGTAGGAGCCTGCTTGTTGCCCCTAACAGCTTTATCTAACACGCAGGATGTCAGTGACACTGCAGTAACCGAATATGATTCAGCATGCGCGGCGAGGTGTGCAACTGTTCAAACGTATTGGGATAATTAGGTTCAAACGATAATTACGTTGATGATACCTAGTACAGTTGGATATTCCCTTGAGACTATGGCTGCTTGCGCACCGAAGATAGTGCTACACAAAATGCTACAGTCGTTCATCGTACCGCTAGATTTGGTCCACAGGCACACTACACGCACGTATTACTGTCTAGGCGCAAACATAGGGTTCTACGATTTTTAGTTCGTTCACAACAACGATTATGAGCCAAGGCCAATATGTTAGGCCGAGGACACGTTGCAAGAATGCGAGAAAGACAAACAAGGAAGCACACAAGAGACTCGTTTCGAATAACAGCCTTATGCGTTCCCCCACGATTTTCTTTTACAATTAGATAGGTGGTACAACAACCGAAGGAATGTGAACGGGTGCGCTTTCCCATTATTTGTCTCGGTCATCTGTCCTCCTCTGGCCGTGTGTCATGCTAACCCGATTGCAGCAGATCAGTGGTCGGAAATCTCGTGCAAGTTGGTCTATTTCCTGCTCTTGCATAACGTATTCAAATTGTTAGAAGACTTTTGTGGGAGAAGAATCTATACGATAACTTTTCATGAGACCGCAGGACGTTGGAGAAGGTAAAAAAAAGAAAAAAAAGCAGACGAGAACATATGGTGAGACTAAAGGAGTGTACGGGTCAAATTTCAGGTATGTTAGTACGGACATTGTGATATAGCTATGAACCTGCCCATGCTGAGTTCATCGTACTGCGGAAGCGGCCATTCGCTTGGCGAGGGTAAAACAGCGGGATGAGGCAGTGAGGCAACTGTAGCAAACATAGAAAAAGAGGAGATGGAACACAGCCTTTATAAATTGCTAAATGCATATATTCTTTATAATAACATCCCGGTCGACCTGAACCGCATCACATCGCACGCTCTTGGATAGCCGCAAGTGAAAGTTGGCACCATTGTGGTAATCTGAAAAAGTCAAAATACACAAAAACTTGGCAATGCTCTCATGGGCAGAAATGAAATATCGAAGTGAGATACACAGCAGAAGACAGTTCCAAACCTAGAGAACGCTGTCCATTCTCACCCTTTTACTCCTGTGCTGTACCTCAGACTATAAAAAAAAAAAAAAAAAAAACTCATCGGGGGAGAGTCGTAATACAGGTGCTTCTCAGTCTTGCCCCCAGAGTCAAGGCAATGACACTAGACTAAGACCACTGATGCCTAAGACCATACAAGGGGGACAAAGACCACAGCTTGGATTGCCTACGGGGAATAACAAATAAATAAGAGCAAGCGCACTACACCAGTACAAAGTTACAATCACTTGGTTACAACTTACCGTTTCTCTCTCGCCAGCCGCCGGCGCAGCTTGCAGACTGATATTCGACCGCAACTCCGCGGTTTCCGAGGATTCTTGCACGGCCGTGTCATTGCCGCGCGTTTCCAGTTTGTGCGAAGCGGCAGCAGCAACGATACTATGAACGTGCAGCCTACCGCAGTATCAACAGTTCAAATCAGAACAGTCAGCACCTGTCAACACGGCGTGGATGAACGCGTCCCGCAGCACAGCGACACAGCGAGAGCAGTACGCAACCAACGTGACGTAACGAACACAAGTGACGCAAGCGCCACCTTTCGCAGAATACTGGAGTTGATCACACGGTAGTTACATGCTCCGCCACGATGTGGCCACCGAAAATCCTGTATAGTTTCGGTTTGGTCGGAATGTTTTGGAATGGCTTGGGAACGTAATAACCTGCGGTGTGCTCTTCCAATCATGCTGAAATTTTCAGCAATTGTTTTGCGCATAATTGCCCATCCACTGCCACTTCTAGGCTGATGTGGTGACATTAGAACACCTCGAAACAGGAAGCCAAAGAAAGGCATTTTTTCATGTTTTTCTGAAGGCGCTTCCGGATTATCGGCGTCATATATCAATAAGAGCGAGGCGGTTCACCCTCCACGTATCACCGAACAACACAACGCAACAAATTGTGCGCCGTTATCTGCTCTCCCTTTTGCGCCAGATTCGTACAAAGACCACCCATAATCGGAGATATTGGCATGTTCCAGGCCTTATGGCGCCGCAACCGCATGCCTGGCCGAAAATCGGAAGACTGTCCCCCCGAGTCAAGAATCATAGCTTCCGAATGGCACCAGTTTCACCACCAACAGACGAAAATGAGAGCTACAGGTCTGGTACAAAGTTGCCTCTTTCTAAGAGGGGAGTGAGACCATAGCCTTAAGGAAGATAGCTCCCATGTATTTCCTATGGAAATGTTCGTGTTCCCTCTCATGCTGTCCCACTTAGGGGAGTGTCCCAGGTACGGAGGTGTCCCAGATGAGAGATTTCACTGTAGTATAGACATGTAGCGAAACCCCCATAGGCCCCTGAGTCTTCAGAATGACGTCATGAAAGAGACCGTCAGCGCCATCCATTCGATACGTGGAATACTATCATTGTAAATAAAAGACGCCAGATACGACGTCAGCAGTCTGAATAATAGGCAGTGCACAATTGAACCCCTGTATGCAATAAGGGGATAAGTAAAAATATCCCAAACCGAGAAAAGGGGCCTGATCTGATTGTCCGTCCCATTGACACACATGCATTTCCCGTTTCGTACGCTCCTGTAGCGGGCGAATAAAGTACAACATGGTCCTAAATTTTCTTTGGCTGGTACATACTGGCATGTAGATGTTATTGCAGCAAAAATAGTAAAGAGGGGATAAGTCGACTTATCCCCTTATTGCATACAGGGGTTCAATTAGCCATGGCGCGTTTACATTCGCGTAAGTCGTTCGCGTTGTATTCCGTTCCCCTTTTCCTGACCGCGCACTGATTCGCCGCTTGCATTTCTTCAGTGAGTGGTGATAATAGGTCCGTTGCAAAAGCATGGCATATAGGTGCACAGCTGATTTCTGCTAGCACTCACACTATAATGGCCGGTCTCGTCATGCCAAAACTTTTTTTTTTTCGCGGGACCAGCAACAGAGGGTACATTGCACTCATCTGTTGACACGTGTTAATCTTGTCCTACAGCTCCGATAGGTGAACGTTGCTTCCTGTTGAGTACAAAAAGTGTACGAACTCCGTATTAGAATGCACGGACACACGGCACGGATACAAGGATACCCGGAGCCTACTGTTACACATGCGCTGTGGAGAAGGATAAAAAACGTACTTGGTGGATGCTTTCGTATATGTGTACGAGTGGGGCAACAGATGGTTTTTCCTATATTGAAATTACGAATGAACTATTAATACATATAAGAACCATGCGCAGTCGTAAATATTTTTTGCTTACGATTGTACCTGTGCTACCAACACCAAGGATCGCTCGAGTCGATGACAATGTTGCTGGGTCAGGTTTGGCTTTTCCCCGCCTTCGCTACCTGCCTAAATCTACTTTGGCACTTCCCCAGCACTCAAGGAATACGAAATAGAAACGGAGGAAAGGATGGAACCCTTATCCAAGTCTGAAGAAAAAGAAGACGTCAGTGAGACAGTAACAATCATTTTGGCAAAGAAAAAAGCTTTTCTGCACTACAACAATGGCAACTGTATGCACCTTCCATTGCTGCGAAAAAGAATATTTCCATAAGGCGATGGCATAACACTAAATAGTACGCTGACTAATTCTGTCGAGTTGCGTATGGCATAGTGGTTATCACATTCGGTCTTTCGTTTTGTGTCGATTAGATACGCGACAATAATACACAAACTTCTGAATATACGCACGTACAATGCAGCGAATTGTGAGTGCAAGATATAAGAAGGCGCATGAGGACGAAACCACAGTCTGGGGAATAAGGAGTCTGTGCTTATGTTGGTTTTAGCCGGCATGTTTTGCAATACGCCTTCGTGAGCACTGTGCTATTTACGTAACAATGTGTACAATGTCAGTTACTTACCTTCGGTGGCGCAAGTAGCTGAAGAATCCCAAGTACCAGGGCCTGACAAAAAAAGAAAAAGTCCGATACGCGTCTGTCGCTGTCACCACCGTTGGGAACTTGAAACGGAAGACAGGGCAACGGTGTCTCTAGTGGGAGGATTCCGAAGATAATAGAGAGTTTTAGCAGATCGTTGATAATGCGGCTTGCGTGGAACCATATCATCCGGAACGAATCAGTGGATAAGATTCTCAGTGACGCACAACCAATAGGCACGATAACCTTATCATTGGTATACTAAACACACTATCACTGCAACGCAAAGAGCGCTGGGCGGCCATTTTTCCCGTTTCTGAAGCATACGGACGAACGTGCAATAAAGATACAGGTAATTACACCGTCAGAAAACTGCACACTGTTCCAGTGGAGACGACCGTTATGCACCGCTCGTACGAAGCGGTGGGGCGCAATAACACATTTTTTCTAACAGTATGCGCACTACACCAATCAACAAGGGATGGGTGCAAGTTCAGAATTGCCTCAGGACGAGAACCTCCGATGTTTCCAACAGATGGAAAGAGGAACAACAGTCTCTGTTCGAAATATCGGCGGTTCTCCTCTTGAGGCAATTCCCTTCATACTTCCTTACCGGTTCGCTCAATTGCTGCGCGTCTCACGTAGCATGGTATTTCGGAAATATGAGGTTGTACAGTGTATGGTATATTATTCTTCATGCATATTGCCACTCCCCCGTGATTAATGTTTTGCCTATGGGAAAATGCAACAAAATAACATTGAATCGCGAAAAAGGAATGCATAGAACAATTTAACCATATTTCTGCCAAAGCCAAAAACGACGCATTACTATTCAAAATGTGAGTACTTAAAGCAGTAAATTCATAAAAATGCTTGTTTCAAATTCTCATATTCGAGTGAATAGCTGACAAACCAATATTCAAAATTATAGCTAAATCAGTCGACCCGCGTTTATCCGGACGGCTCCGTTTCCTGTGAAAATATTCGAATAGCAGGGGAACAGGATAAGTCAAACACGAAAATCATTTTAATATACGCATTCAGTTCTTGCAAATATTTGCTAATGGCATTAACTTGCGAAATATTTTCTCTGTTGCTCGAAAAATACTAGCGCTATTTTCAGTGCTGCCCGCACATTTTGTACTGTCACAGCTGGTGCATCCTCGCTTTAATAATCAGATGCTCCTTGAACACTATCGGAAGTGACGACACTGACGACGCCGTCATCTGTGATTGTAGCGCGGGGGGGTCCTTGTTGCGTTGAAATTACCGGCATTCACGTTGTTTTCAATCGAAGAGCAAAAAGGCCCATAGAAACAAAGAAATGTAAGGAAAGAGAGAATGGCTTACCGAGTTTCACGCCAAAGATCTTTGCCTTTTCATTCAACAGCATATTGTTGACTGGTATTCGGCGGCCGGAGATGTCCCCGAATCATGTCATTAGCGCCTTTTCGAGCTTGCCTTCTCGTCCTGCCCGCGCTCGAACGATATTTAGACTTTTCCTTCCGGCATCCAACCAACTGTCCGAACAGCTGCGGATACTCCCATTGTCGATTTGAGGATATCCTGCCCAAGTGTCGTGTTGGCCAAGTCTTGCATGTCCGGACTTTTCATGTGGAGGTTTTCTTTCTTCCTCATACATATCGCGGCTTTGCTGGCCATGCTGATACCAATTAAGTCGTCGACGCTTCGGCGTGCTGGGAGAACGAGTAGCCGACAACATCTTCAAAATGCACACACGACCTTTTTTTTCTGAAATGACCAGACTGCTCAGGAGGAGGAGGAGGAGGAGTGTCGTTGGGAGGAACCCGAGAGGGTTGCCTGCCTGATTAGGCGGCATGTTTCTCGGGAAGGGAAAGGTGGTGGAGAGGAGGAGAGGAAGGGGTGAAGTGGAAGACCGAGCGGAATCCGCTCGGGGGGAGGATAGCTGCGTCCATGGGCCGACTTCAGGGGAACTGTGCCGGCATACGCCTATTACACATCTGAGGGAAACCCAGGAGAAACCCCAGACGGCACAGCCGGCCCGCGGATTCGAACCGCGGACCTCCCAGTCTCCAAGCGCCCGCGTTACCGCTGCGCCACCGGAGGTGGTCCCCCCCCCCCCCCAGACTGCTCAGTGGATTACATTTGGGGCATTTGGGAGTGGATTTGTGCAACGTGGAAAGTCGGAACGGGAGAAAATTCTTCTTAGCAAAACCCTCTTTGTGTCACTAAAAAGGAGGCCACGACCACGGTTCTCGACCTCGCTTGACTAGATGTGGGCCAAGTGTTCTCTCTGGACAATGACCAGATAACTGAAGCCGATTGTTGGGCATCGTCACTTCTGTTCCGTGTTTGTCCATGTCCGGAATCTCAAGTCTGGATAAACAAGGGCGAAATACATGGGGAGAAATCCGTCCACAGACTTGTACGCGTTACCGAAAAAAAGGTAGCAAATAACGTTACTTGTTTCCATGAAAAAAATAATCTAAATACGTTATTAGTTTGGTTACCAAAGCAATAAACCGAACGCGTTCCCGTTACTTGACAGTAACGAGTTACTCTTACGTTACCATGCTATTACGGAGCCACAACCATGTCAAAACCAAAATTGGCACGTGTTTCATTTTGTCCGACAATTTACATGAAATTATCTTTCAAGAATTGTTGTGCACACTAACCAGCAAGCGTATTTGACTTATTGTGCATGAAGCTCTTTCATCCTGCGAACTGTAAGTACAGTCACGTGAGTAAGTAAGCACGTCACAAGTCACGTAAGTGATTGCTGTTGACGCGCTAGGTTACGCAGCGTGTGGACGAATGAGACCTTTCGAAATGATTTGATTGGTGTCACAAAAGTACAGAAGACCGATACTTTCTGTATAAATCTCCACATGACGCTCGTAATCTTAACACATTAACATGAACATGAAACATGACATGAAAGTTAACATGAAGCTACCACTGAAAAAGTAGACGTGTGATCTGACGCAGCTGTACAACTAAGCATGAATCCGCCTGAATGACCTGCGTCTGCGCAGATTAATATTCGAGCAATAGTGCCGTGTAACGGAACTCAATAACTCCACTACTCAAAGTGACTAAACAGTTACCTGCCTTCTAATTAATTCGTGTTCCTGGGTATCGCTAGTGGACACGTATTTGCAAATAATTCAAACAGGCGGTGCGCCGCCCGTTAGACTCTGCTATTAGACCTTCCTTCAATTTCAGACGCAGACATTCAAAAGGCACAAATATGTATACAGGGTGTTTCCTTTTATCTGCAACGAATTTTCATAAAAAGGGGAGTTACCTTAGGGCGATTTTACTTTAAGTATTCCATTACTAGACTGGGCTGCTACTTGGAATGCAACTTTTTCCTCAGTTGGGGGACTAATTAACATATATTTTAATCAACTTTTTAATTATTGGCTTTAGGGAGGACATTGCAATTGCAATATTAAAGTCTGATCACCACATGATCCGCTCGAACCTCTGATGAAGCGCTGTACTAACCTCAGGGCGTTCTATAGACCCAAATACTTCACCTCGGCCGTCCGCTAGAATCAGAAAGGGATGACAAAAAGAGCGACGGTGACGTCGATATCTCCGCCCTCAGAAAAACGTCATACGCGGTGTTCGCAAACCCTTATCGCGGTATGTTTAACGATCTTTGTTTTTCCTTCCTTCCTTTCGTTCCTTCATGTGTTCGCAGCCGCCTGCCGTATCAGTCATTTCATTCTGCCGGACACAGCACTTGCCCTTCCCCGGTACAATAAGCGCTGATATGTAGTGCAAAAAAGTGTGTAGCAAAAAACAAAACAAAGATTGTGAAGCATTACGTTTTACGTTTTTCTGTGACGGAACATGAGGGCGGAGATATCGACGTCACCGTCGCTATTTTGGCGATCACTTTCTGTTTGCAGCGCACGGCCGAGGTGAAATACTTGGGTCTATAGCGCGCGCTGAGATTACTTTAGTGCTTCATCAGTAGCTCGAGCGAACCATGTGGTGACCAGGCTTTAATATTGCAATTGCAGTGTGCACCCTTAGTGAATAATTAAAAAGTTGATTGAAATATCTCTGTTAATTAGTTCCCTAATTGAGCAAAAAATTGGTTTCCTAGTAGCAGCCCCGTAATACAATGCGAAAGTAAAGCTGCCCTAAGGCCACTCCCCTTTTTATGAAAATTTGTTGCAGATAAAAGGAAACACTAGTCGATCGATCGGCTCATATTTTCGCAGCTGTTAGCGGGAAAGTTCGCCTGCGTACTTCTCTTTTCAACCGAAACATACTGAAATAGCACCACACGGATAATACGTAGTTGTATTGAGTTTCGATATGATACACACTACAAGAGTACACCCATGGAGGAAGGAAACACAGGAGCGGCCCTTCCAAGTTTTTGCCATGGGGACGGGCGTGCCAGCCTCGCATTGCACTCTGGGACGCTCCTGTCTACCATGTGACCGCCACCTGACCCCAAGAGCATGCGCAGGCCAGCTCCCTAAGCAGACGACGGGTACGGGAGTCGGGATTGCAGCTCAGACGCTCAGGTATCTGTCTTGCGATGAGCGCCGCGCGTCCAGTTTTATTTGTGTGTGTTCGGAGGTTTACTCTTGGTTCACCCTTCTACTACGAGACCGATCACGGTCTGCAGGACAAGGAGGCAGTACTAGAAACATCATTCGTGGCAGTGACGTTTGTGTGACGACGTGACCACGTTTTGTGTTTGTTGCTGAAGTGGTAAAGCATGTCGGTAATCAAACTTATACAACAATGAAGGAAATCAGATGAATCTGAAGCTGTAGCACAGCGCGAGCTTGCAAACGAACGATTCAAGATTACTCTCTCACAGACAGGGATACGAAACAAACCGATCAAGTACGTCTTACGAATGCAACGTTATTCCCGCGACAGAGCTGCTTTCTGTTGAGCGACAGCCGCAAGCGCGGTAAGAACACGTTAACGAAATGTTGTTTCAGCAACGGCGCTCGCATTTTAAGAGTAAATGACTTTGGAAAAGCATAAAAGCACGGAAAGCAAGCAAGCAACACAGCGCGAGCAACAAAGCGTTGCTAAACCGAAACTTTAGAGAGGATCACGTGGTGGACAGGAAGTAATGGCGGTTTTGACAGGGGCGACCGCCAGAGGGGTCCCACGGAAACCTGTTCGAAACGGCCGCTCCTGTGTTTCCTTCCTCCATGAGTTGCATCGCAACGCTTTTCACATCAGAATACAAGAGTGCATAGCCACGTGTTGTCACAGACACGCTCACAATCCAGAAGACATACTTTAAAATCATTGTAAAGCAGATTATGCACCTGCATTAGCTTGGCATTGCTTCCTGCACGCTAGCCTTTCTCTGATTCGCGCGCTTCCACCCTTGTTGCTGAGGGAGGCGACAAAAGTTTTCTGAATTTTGCCGAGCTCAACAGCCAGAGGACGACACCTTCTGTAGCATACGAGGGCACATCATTCACTCACTGTCTGTTTATTCTAGTGCCAATAAGAGAATGATCCGTTACGGTTTGGGTCAGTGGTGCCCTTTGGAAAGGTATGTTATGTTTTGTGCGTAGGATTTACTTGAGTGACTTGACGTTAACTGTCTTGCTGAGTTGCTCACTTTGATTGGTAAGTTGTATCACTACAGCTGACAGTTCTGAAACAGTTGGAGAATTTCCTGCAGACGAAGTTGACGACCTTTGCTTAAAGGGAACCTCCGGGACAATCCGAAACTATGATAACCCTAGTAGCACAAAACGTCACAAATAATACGTAAGACGTACTGATTTTACGTTCGATTTCCCGTTCCTGTTGAAAACATATCCTAAAGGGAGACCTCCTGTAACCGTATTCCGTTCACGTTTGCAAGGCATGCCGACTTTTCGTTTATAACACGTCTTCGCCATATCTGTTCACGAGGTATCTTAAAGGAGGACGATTTGTTTGCTCTTAGTAAGTTTACTTTCGATGAACCTACTCATTGTCTCAAACCAAAAGCACTAAGAAACACAGACGTTGTGTTGGTGGTGAGATAATACTATCCCAGTAATTCCCCACGTCGGTATTATTTGTGTGCATAATAGAATTAAAACTATAGACACCTCACCCTCCATTGTGACTCAGAGGCGAGCAGGACTATCGAGTTTGCGAGAGTTCCTAAGCCGAGCAATGTATAGTGTCTGTTTTCCATGCTCTGGTCTCCTTACGCGAACGCGATAGAGGGGGGTAAAAAGGGAGCTTGCTCTTTTTAGGGTGAGAACACCTTTCTTAACACGGTCTACCTTGGTTTACTGTGCCTCCGATTACGGCCGAAAGCTCGCGTGCCAGTGTTGCTTGCAGTACTGCTTGGAGAAAGAGAAAATGAAACGTGTGGTGACGGTGGCTGAGGCTGAAAAAAAAAAAAAAGAAACAGGCAGATCTCTGTAAAACAATACTCTATAGACATGCACAGGGCTGAATTTTCTGACATTTAAGTGTTTTAAACATTTTTCTACACATCTTCAGAACGACCAGAAACACGTCTTCAAGACTAGAGAAAGCGTAATCCCGGGATAGAAGACGTCATGTAGGTCAGATTGGAGACGTCTCCTAGGTGAAAATGTGGTCGTGGCTAGACCTTTCCTCGACGTTTAAAAAACGTTTTGTTCTGCTATGGTTAATGGCTGTGTACATAAGTTCGATATACAGGGTGTCTTTTTTTTAGGCGATACAGATTTTTCATTAAAAGCTATAAGACCTATAGACATGCTGTTTTCACTTCTATCACCTCTGGGCCGGCGGACGTTCTTTGCCAAATGTTGCTCGACCGCCAAATGACCAATTACCTAAAAATCGTTAATTAACTTTTAATTATAAGGTATACGAAGTTGTCCCAATGAGAACATATGTTCCTTTCGGTGACCTGATATCGTAGCCGTTTTCAGAACAAAAATCCGTTCGGTAGATCGTCCGCAAAAAAATCGTGCAGGAACACCATTTTTTTCCTTATTTTGTTCAATGGTTCTGCGGGGACCCGTTTTTCCTTCATCCCCAATGTGAGAGGGGGAAAGAGCACACTGTTGCTTCTTGCGTCCTGGAAAAAGATTAACAGAAAATGCAGCCCAAGATAAGGGCAGTTCCTATAGCGTCGCCCGATACATGTGTTTTTGTTTTCTTTCCGCAATTTAAAGCTCATCTTCGACGCATGAGGCGGCACTGTAGCGGCATCTTCGACGCATGAGGCTCCTTCACCACCTCACGTTGGGGGTGAAGGAAAGACGCGTCTCGGAAGATGCACAATGAAGAAAACAAAGAAAAAAATGGTGTTCCTTCACGAATTTTTTGCGGACGATCTACCGAACGGATTTTTGTTCTGAAAACGGCTACGATATCAGGACACCGAAAGAAACATTACATAATTAAATATTTATTTTTTATAATTAAAAGTCAATTATCGATTTTTAGGTAATTAGTGATTTGACGGTTGTGTAACATATGGCCAAGAACGTCCGCCGGCCCAGAGATGATAGAAGTGAAAACAGCATGCCTATAACCCTTATAGTTTTTTTTTTATGAAAAATCTCTATCGCCTAAAAAAAGACACCCTGTATACTTCCCAAATGATCAATAAATTTGGTTTGGCAGTCGGGGACTCGTTAGTTACGAAAAGATATGGAAGTTCAAATCCAAACCGAAACGTCTGAAGGTTCCCTGACCTACCGTCCTGTACTATGCGTGACGTCACCGGTATTCTCATGTGGGCCAACGGCTATTTTTCTGGCACGGGCTTTGTAATTACTTCGTGCCACATGGATGACCAGTCATCTGCTACCCGTGTTGCTGAACTGCCCAGTGTTGCTGAACTGCGTTTCCTTGGAGGAGCGCCTAATCACTCAAAGGAAAATATTCTTTTTCTAATTATCTGTTCCAGTTCGGGATGAGAAATTGTATTGAGTGAAATATCATACCGCATGGATTCATATTACACTATTACCTAAGCATGTTTTTGGTGCGGTGTCTCCCTTTAATGATCTAGCGTGCTTGAGGAGGGCGTTGGGACGAAATCGGTAGAGGAGCCGTACAAATTTCAGGTTGTTCAGCAGATTTTCTGACTCAGTGTTCAGGCGCGGTGCTCCGTAACGTCAACACGTTATGTGAACTTTGATGAAGGAACAATGGAAGCGCTCGGAAAAATATACTCGGAGTAGAAAGTAGGTTTACAAACGTGGGACGCACATTCACACAAGGTGGTCGAGTGCAGCGCGCAATGCTGGCGTGCAAGAAAGCTCTCAATCTCGCGATTTAGAACAGCTTCTTACCACTTCAGCACTTGCCTCTGCACTTCTAAATGCCGACCAGCATACGACGTTTTCTGGACTCAAGAGTTCAGAGAGGTCGGCGTTTTTACGTTCAGCTTCACGGACAATAGCAGTCGAGTGGTGACGCCGTAATCTCAGGTGAACATATCTGAGCGGCAAGCGCGGGAAGTGACGCGACGTTCTTGACCGACCGCGTGCTTGGCAGGGAACCACCGTTTGCAAAGCCAGGTACTGCACAGCCGCTCAGCTGCACGGGCATAAACCGGCATGCACGACGTGGACACAGTGACGCAGTCGCAAGGTATGCGCATGTGGAAGACAGTATGAATTGGACCAGACAGAATGGGCTGCTGCATGAAATAACTGGGGGCACGGAATCGACAAAAGGCATGTCATCCCACTTGCCAGAGATTGCTCAATTGTTGTTGCAATATGGCCTAGGTATCCTGCGCTTAGTAGTGTTCCGGACAGTCCGGTATACATTCACCGTCTGCTTATGACAAATAAAGTACTTATTCTATTTACTTTTGTGCTTGCGTCACACGTGTCTTCATTGTGTTGGTACTTGCACGCTAGCAATCTGCACATTTCTGAAGGATATCGGAGGTGCCAACCTGTGCAAGTGCCACGCAGACGGTTCTGGATAAATTCAAAGTATCCGCTGGAATACCGGTATCGATGAAAGAAAGACGTAATCTCACTGTTGACGTAAATCTCTCTCCTCTTGGACAAGGTTCTTCTGACGAAAAAAAACAAGAAAGAAAACAACTGCGGCAGACGTGCCTAGGAAATCGTTGAAATGCGATAGCATTTACGAGCTCATCGCGGGCATGTCACATCACACTCTAAAAAATAAAACTCCTTTTTAGGTGTAACTTGGGTGTATTTGGGGTGTATCAATTGCTTTACTCCCTTATTACACCCTCAAGAAAAATAATACACCCTATTTTTGATCTGAAATGGGTGTAATATGTGTATGTCCACTCTGCAGGGTGTAATTTCGAGAATTGGTGTGAAAAAGGTGTAGTGGCCATGAAATTTCTAATGCTTCGCTACGACAGGTCTGGCAACAGTGTGCTGTTTACTCTGTGTTCTCCTGCTATGGCGGTTGGAGTCAGTGTTGGCACACCTACAGATTTATCATGAGATCTACCTACTTTTTGAAAAATCTACAGATCTACAGAGATTTCTGAAAATCTCATGATTTTCTGCTCCAACGAATGAGTCACTAAACCCAGTGTTTCGCATTAGTGCACAAAACGACAACGATGAAAAACGTCAGCAGAGCGCGAGCATGAGTATTTACCCACTATTTTTTGGAATATTTTCCGCAGTTAATTTGATGAAAACGAAGTAAAGAAACAGCCTCTCAACGACCACCATAACTGGCCTCCTGCACACAAAACGCATGCTGTTGAGTCAAGCTGCTACGCCGCCGCCGTTGACAATGATTTGGCAATGCAAAGAATGCTAGGAAGCAAGCGAGCTGGCGAAGGTGATGCATGGTGTAAAACCCCGAGACTAGGGAACACGAAGGAACAGACGCACACACGAAGTCACTTCGTGTTTGTGTCTGTTCCTTCGTATTCCCTAGTCTCGGGGTTTTACATCATGAATGATTTGATCCGCCGATCACGAAACTGGCAGGGCTCGGCGGTGGAGAAGGACGTCTCCAGCGACGGAACCATTGGCGAGCGAGGAAGTTTTCTTGAGTGTTTGTGTGCGCGTTACCAGTCTGCCTCACAGACTTGTATTGACTAGCTTTGAAGTGAATACACAACGTTTATAATTCACGACATGCATGTACGCTTTCATTATGTATGTGGAAATAATATACTGAACATTATTGTTTTTGTGGTCCATCGCGATCCTCGCTCGCCACTGTGATGGTGGAACAAGAGAGAAATGTTCCTACTACATGCGATACGGCGCCCGTGCGTTGTTCCTGCGTTGTAGCGCCACTACTGATGCGAATGCACATGTGAAAATATTAAAATCTACGTCCCGTGACACTTTTTTTTGTGTTGTAGCGGACTTAAGTACACGACATCGCAAACCGAAAGTTCCAGCGCGTAATGGCAGTGCGCCGCAATAATGAATTCCGGCTGTGGTCTTCACCAGTGGAACGAAATAAGCCCTTGACCTTCCATTAATCTAGAGGCGCAGGCAGACATTCCAGATTTGAAGGCAAAACGTTCAAGAAACTGAGTTTTGAGTGACTACAGATTTTTAGCACGATCTGCAGATTATTCACACTCGTATCTACAGATAATTTTAATTTACGTGTGGCAACACTGGTTGGAGTTAGTTGTGGTAGTTTTCGTGTTCTTTGTGGAGGTCGTTTGGTGAACTACAGGTCATTTGACCATCTGAGTTTAGTATGCACTGCAAGGATTATGGTTCCGGGTCTGGAACGGATGCAAGCAACAGATGCGCCGTGCCCATCGGATCGAGTAGCTTGTCCGAGCGTCTCGCTGCAGCGTGCTGTTTGGTAAGTGTTGTCGGTGTATTTTGTCTTGTCTGCTTGTCTGGTTGATTGAGGTGCCTTTGAAGCGGGTATTTTGAGTTTGTGTTTGACCCTTAAGTGAAATGCACGGAGAGAACAGTGTGCGTCGCGTTGTAACGGTCACATGTGGCCGTTAGGCAAAGTCAAGGGGTATACGCAACAAACGAAGTTGGTGCAATTTGTGGTAGCAAGTAAAGCAGCAGGCCAGAGTCAACAACTCAAGACGCGAGAGGTAGCGGGCAATGAAACCACAAGGCCACAACCCTCTGATTTCCGGTCAGATGTGCTGAGTCAATGGCTGTGCGCATCTTCTGAACGAGACCCTGGCAAGTTTGTGTGTTGGCGATGTCAGCATGGTGTAATTGGTAATACACTTGACCAGAAATCAGAGAGATATGGGTTCGGGTCTCGCTACTGACACTTCGCTGACCCTTTACCGATTGCAGCTTTGTAGGGACATTGGTCTTTTAACTACACTATGATTGTGTGCTTCTTAATTTCTACGTTATTTTAGTATAATCATCTGATTTTTAACTACACAATCACAACAGTCACAATATTACCATGGATTTGGCGTATTATAGCTTGAGTTGCTTTTGCGCCAGTAAAATTCGATCTTCATTTATCGATTGCTTTACTTTCTATCTTGAGCTGCTTGCATGCTGACGAGGGCTGTGTTTGTGTATACTCTTAATTCTTCTCTAGCCTGAGTCATCTGCGTAACTGTCACGTAATTTGTGGTTCGCCCTTAATTTGGTTAAGGCATTTCACAGTCCTTTTTTTTTTTTTTTTCACTACCGCGGCAGGACTTCTCTTGGCCTCACCGTAATACAGTCATCTTGGTCGACACGTTGGTAGACACTTTTTATGTTTTGTATTGTGCGGTGACTATGTAATTCTTATTGCAGTGCATGCAGTGTATTATAGGTAATCGAAATAAAGAATATGCCTGTTATTTTAGCCGTTGTCTTTCTGTTGTCCTCGGCATCACACCCTTACTGAAGGGTGTTGTCTTGCCTGGGGGTGTAGACATACACCAAAAAGGGAGTCAGTTAGGGTACCGCTAGATCACACCAAAAGAGGTGTTCAGACAACACCCTTTCTGAGGGGTGTAGTTTTGCCATAGGGTATATATATATACACCAAAAAGGGAGTCAGTTAGGGTATCGTCAAATTACACCCAAAAAGGAGTTATATTTTTTTAGAATGCACCACGGTTTTCATCTCCGCAATGGCCTCATAAATGGTATCGTATTCCGAAGACAGTTTCTGTGTAATTTGTTATCGAGACATTAAACGCCGTTTTGTACTACGTATTTTTATTGAACTGATTGAAAGCACGTTGAGGATCTTTTCTAACAGTATGCGTCTTCTGCGTTCTGTAGGTGCTTCTTCGGCGACTTGTTGTGTGGATGCCACGGAAGATTCGATTGGAAATTGGATGACGCCGTTACTTTTCCTTTTGGACTCTGTGCACCGACGAGCGAATCTTGCAGCCCTTGCGTCACCTCGTTCTTGTATTACCCATCCTACAGTTGTCTGCGATGCCTAATTATATCATGTATGCCTTTCCAGTGACAACTTCCCAATAATGATATCGACACCCCTATGCGATGTGATCCTTCCGCAATATTTTATTGTCCCCGATACCTCGGTTAACCTGTCTCGCAGGGACGCTTAGCTTCCCGCATTTTAGTGATAATTCGTGGGTTTCCGTCGCGCGACAACTATGAGCATGAACGGTCGGTCTAGGGATTGATTTTGTCCTCCTCATGGTTCACTAAAGAAACACTGATGTGACCCACAAAAGTATTTTTGTTTTTCGCTGCGGTGTGTTCCGCGACGAATAAAATGAGATCCTGCGAAGAACCAAATGCTTAGGGGACCCGCTGTGCAAGCGCTGTGCAAACCTCTGTTCCGCACACCTTTGAAAAAGCCTCTCCTCGGGAATAAAGAGACAGAGAGGACGTCTGCCGTAACCTGATGCATCGGCAGGTGATCCGTGAGGTATAGCGGCACAGCTCAAACACGTGTAAGCGGCGTATGAGATGAGACGCCACACGAGGATCGCGACTGCTTTCTCCGACTGATCGAGAAATCGCTTTGGTTGCATCACAAAGCCCTCCGCTTCGTCTCTGTCTCCTTCTGTTTGTTGACTGTCAGTTTCGGTGTTGCAAACTAAGTTACGTGTATCGACGACGTCCAGGAAAGGTTCTCGATTCTTCAGCGTTTCCTGTCACGCTTTTGTCCCGATTTTAATAATATTTTTGTCCGGCTAATTCCAGCTCTACACATCACCACTCACTTCGCATATCACGAGGCAGTACTCGTTACTCTAAAGTAGTTGTGCACATATCGGTTTCATGTATATAAAAGTGTCAACATCGACACACAACAGCTACCGCTGATATTCCCGTAACACAATCGTAACCGTGCTGTAATTTGTTTTGTACATTCGATTGCGCAGCTACAATACACTTGAGAACGGAAATATTTGCGTTGTGACTTCTGGTGCGCAGCTTTACAGATGAGGCAGGGTTGCGAGCCATGTTAATGTTAATGTTTACCTCGTTCCTCTTTAACGCGCCTCGGAACCTGAGCACACGGCACACCGTGCTTACAGTCCCACGCTGAAGATGACGTGTCCAAGCAACTTGTACCCAAGTTGGTGTCGTCCTCGACCGGGTTTCAACCAGCAACCTTAGACTCCGCGTACAGACACGTCACCAGCTAGTCCCGGAGGTCGGTTGTCGAACTTTACACAAACACGTTACCCGTTCTTCCAACGTCTCCTTCGGCATGCTTTCGATGGAGAACTTCCTCCCCAGACAGCTGCTGACGCTCTCATGCTTGTGACATCTCAAGGAGCCTTCTTTCACGACGGTTCTAATATAGGCGCGACGGAACACGTGATTCCCGAGCAGCACCTATTTCGTGGTTACATACCACGCCTCACAACAACACTGTAGGGTTCATTCACATTAAAAAAGAAGAAAACATGATCGATCCATTGGTGGATCCGACGAAAATGCGTTAGCATTAAAACTTGAAAATCCATTTGGAACCCCCCTTCAGAACGCTACACATCCCTTCAACGACCCTTCACAAACCTTAGGTAAGCCTTCACACGACGCTAACGCAAGACAGCACCGCGCCCAACGAGCCTTTCGGGCTTCCTCCGACCGAGCTTGGGGCTTTCGCCGGTGCTCCTACGCACATGGCGCGACCCGCTGACACATCCGAATCTGTCGACCACCATAGTTGCACTGACCGGCGTGACCGGTGCACAGACAGTGGAGTGCATTTGTAGCTTCCACAGTGTCGCCGTTTCGCCACGAAAACGCCTCCTCGGCTACGTGATCATCGGTAGCGAATGGCGAAGACAGAGCCAGAATCTGGCCACAAAAGGTGAGCGCTGACTTGATGAAACTGCGCACGTGCCCTACTTGGTCTCTCCTACACCATTTCCCTCGTATTCGCCCCGTCTCCGTTCTCCCCGCTCTGCCGGGTGGTTTGACTAATATTATCGGGAAGCAGAAAATGAAAATCCAGAACACAAAGAAATGCACATGTACACATTTATTGACACAGGAAACATATAAACAAGACGCAACATTGGAAAGGAAGTAATTGTACACGATGATTACATAATGATAAATACTTCAGAACAACATAAAGCGCGACTATCGTATAACACAATCTTCAAAGGAACGAATTCGGTTTGGAGAAAGTAGATATTATGCGCACTTATGAGGCCCACGAGCCATTCTCTACATCCTAGCACAACTCTAGAACTTTCAGGTGACAGGGGCTACATCCTCAGGGATTGCATGGCCTCTAACAGGTATTCAGCTGTGCGTGTTAGAATGTAAAAAAACTGTTGAATGAACTGTTAACGATATGGAAAAGCTGAGCATAAACAATCTCAATAGGGTGAATATGCGATGTCAGATATGCTATCCGCCTTAGGTCCGTCATGCACCGACGTGCCGGCTAATGACGAAATTTGGGGAGTCAGGCGTACGCGACACGTGTTGTTTTCCTTTTCTTGCATGTCAGTGAACTACACATCAGACACATTCAAAGAGCAGAACAAAACGCAACTAGTAAGGCGATACAGAACATCACATGAACCAGCTAATGACTCATGACCGGTAGAAAGTGATGTAGGGGACGGTGGGGCAAGATGAGACAGGATGTTGCAATTGAGTATGGGATTTCGTGTTTTCGAAAAAGCAAGCTATAGGCACGTTCGCAGAGGTCTAGAGCTCCTGATCTGTAAATCAGAACGTACGTAGCCGGTTCTAAAATAAACACTTAACAAGAAATTAAAAAATGCAGATTGCCTCATCTTGCCCCAACTGGTGTAACCGCGGCGCTTCTCCACTACCTACGTGATACCGGTCTCCTCAGCAGCCTATGACATCGTGTGTGGGACGGGTGAAGACATCTGACCCCTCATCGCCTTACTTTTAACTACCGCAGGACCGCGCTCTAACGAATCATTTATTAAGGAATAGCAAGCCATCCTTTCTGACTGACCTTTCCCGTGAAATAAATAGACCCCCTCCCTCAACTCTCGGGGCAAGACGAGACATCGCGTGGTGCAAGATGAGACACGCCGTGGTAATGAAGTATAGAAATTAGTTCTTGCAATCCAAGCACTTAGACAGCCCTCTTCAACCCCTCGCCCACATGATGTGCTATAAAACCACGCACAACCCGGTGCTATTTCCCACCACCGTCCTTTCCAAACAAGGCACCGCCGGTCTGCCAGTAGCTGGTCACTCGCTTTGGAGTGCGCTCCGGCTTTGCTGGAAATATCCTGAGAAACATGACAATTTGCTGGAGAATCCTAGGCAATACGCGCCCCCCGCCGCCAAAAAGAAAGGAATATGTGAGGAACAAGCATAAGACACAACAAGATAGCTAATGGTTGACGTACACGTTTCTAAATTGCGTTAAATTTATTTTGCATTACAAAAAATTCATTAAGTTGTCGAGTCTTGCCTCGGGCGTATCAAGGGATGTATTAATTTTTCAGTTAAACACAGGACAACCAAGAGAGCCAATAATTTGCTATGACGCACTTGACATCGCAGACCTAATAGTTGCTAAAATAAACGGTCACACTTTAATATCTCATAAAGAAGGATGTCTTATACCGGTTTCAATAGTGGTGTTTCAAGGATGGAGCAAACAGGAATGGACCAAAGAAAACACACACAACAACAGCTGCAACGTCAGCCACAAACGAGCCTGTGATGCTATTTTGTTCGATACTTGCATTGTGCTATTTGTTCCAAGCCATATATTCTTGCCCAAAGGCTTTTACATACCTTGTCGAGGACTTATCTATTTTTCCTATCTACCTATCCTATCTATCCCCTATTTCCTATCTAAAAGTTATTTCTCGACTCCATACTGGCATTGTAAGCAGTTTCACTAACGTTATCAACGCACCATTACATACCAAACCACCACCGCCGCCAATGCCTAAAAACTCCCGACTGCATATGCCATGCTGTAATATGGCTACCAACAGCATATCATGCACTAAACAAGCATATGAAGCCGGGGTAGTTGGTACAAATTCATGATTCATTCACAACAAAAGGACACGGACAGAAGAACGACAACACGGACGACTGCATCATGAACTGCGATCTTTGAAATCACTCCTTATTCAGTTTTTTTTTTTTTTTTTTTCATTTAGGCTTCTTGTTCAGAAAGAATTTCCATAGTGATGCAGTTACAGTTATCACTTCACTCTGACACAGATTACTCGACATTAACTGTGAAAGGACATAAGAGGCCTGTGTGATGCCAATACAAAGACAATTGTCACCGTACAATTGTGTAAACTTATTTAGTGAATTTTTACTTGAGCATCTCTTCACCACTTTGACATTTTTTAGTTTCTCAGTCATGCAATAATTCTCAGACTATTCCCAGTTTTCCATGCTTTACTAGATTGCAGACATCCTGAAATACAGACGATAATTTAAATAACTCAACTGGACGTTTGAGGCTTACATGTTTGTACCGTCCGTCTTTGTGGCCTGCTTCGACTAATTTTCGTTGTTTGCACAGATGATAAAGGTATGAAAAATTATTGCACAGTCTGCATTTCTGCACTGTATGGTTATGCAGTTTGACTGTACAACAACAACAACAACTTTATTTTCGGCCTAGGAGAGTGGGGAGTTTCATCGCAACAGGCGATACTCTACCCCAGTGCTTGGTGGAATGGGGGGAATAAAATAACGAGCCCCTTTACAATAACGATCGAAGTCCGATGGTGTCCAGAAATGTCAGAAGAGCTTTGAGCGCAGAGCGTTGCTGGGCTGGATTGGGCCAGGGACCAAGCAATTTCGGTAGGGAGAAAGGGCGAGAGTCCAGCTGACGAAGAGACTCGGAGAGTGTGATTCGGGAAGGTTCGTAGTGAGGGCAATGAAGAAGAATGTGCTCCAGATCCTCAAGAGCACCACAGTGGCAACAGGTGGGAGAATCAATTTGTCTCAAGCGGTAACGCCACTGAGCTGTAAAGGCCACATCGAGGCGCATGCGGTGGATTAATGCAGCATCCTGACGAGATGTGTTTCGTGGCATGCGGAAAGCGAGCATGGGATCAACTCTGTTCAACATAGAGGGGGGAAGAATGTCGGTTGTCCGTTGGCGGGAAGCCAGGGGTGTCACTAGACGTCGCAGAATTGAACGGCGGTCTCCTCTGAGCAGAACAATACGGGTCCGGTTCCGAGACGAGAGTGCTGCTTCTGCGGCGCTGTCGGCCTGCTCGTTCCCCACGACACCACAATGGGCTGGAACCCACTGGAGAACGAGCCTGTGGCCTGCGGCGTGGATAGTGTGGTAAGCCATTAACACGTCGGTGACTAGGGGTGCGGATGGGCCTCGTATGCCGGAAGTTTCAATTGCTTGAAGTGCAGATTTGGAGTCTGTAAAGACTGCCCATTCCCGGGGTGGAAAATCAGCGATGTGTTGTAGAAGGAAAAGGATGGCATAGAGTTCCGCAGCTGTGGAGGAGGTTGGATGTGAAAGGCGTCTTCCGTGCACGACGCCTTCGGATGGAATGACGAAGGCTGAGGCGGACTTGTTGTTTCGGGATGCGCCATCAGTATATGCTGCCGTAAACGTAGAAAACTTCTCGTCTACCAGAGCATGAAAATGGGCTCGGAGGACTTGAGGGGGGACCTGATCTCTTCGTTGCAGAAGGTTTGAGAGGCGTACAAACGTGGGCGGTACCGGGAGAGACCAGGGGGCTTCCGGCGGTATAGTGTCCTTAGTTATGAAGCCAGTGAGAGTCTGGCGTGTCCTCTGCGCTACTCGATAGAAGTCGCTTCCAGGGCGGTATCGAATTTTCCTGAGTAGCGGGTGGCGGGGAATGTGAGCACGCAAACGGAGGTAGTGCCGAGCCGTTTCCCGTTCACGGAGAACTTCAAGCGGGAGCTCACCAGCTTCAGCCAGTACTTGTCGTGTTTCAGCCATTCGTGGAACTCCGAGGCATCGACGAAGGCTTCGAGCAAACAGGGACCGAAGCGTATTTAATGAAGTTGTTGATATCCTGTGCAGAATAGGAAGGCTGTAAAGCACACTTTTAGTATTACTTTTATTGAAATTTACATTGTATATCTTTCTTCCACAATTTCAGTTATTTTTTTAGCCATATTGGCAGCTGTCACTTTGCAGAACCCGACATATTCATCCAGTTGTGTCAGCACAAATCTATGCGACTGGACAAGTGCGACTGGACAGGGAGCATGGTGTACTGCATCATCAAGGACACAGTTTGGGAGCAGATGTATGGGACACAATGCTGAATTCGCAGTAAAATAATATATATGCCTTGCGTGACTAATCACCTAACTTCAGTAACGAGTGATGAACATGCAGTGTCTTCAGGCAACTTCTGGAAATTAATGCATGACATATGGGAGATGGTTTGCAAGATACCAACACCCAAAGCAACAGTTTCACAGATTTTGGGCGTATGCATTACGTTGGCCCACAAGAAGAGCATGTAATTATTTCGATCCACTTTACTGAACTTTAGCACCGCTAAGGGTGCCATAGAAAATGTAGGGGGAGAGGGGGGTTCTAAAAAGAAACAGATGTAGTGTGAATTTCCCATTAAAAAGAAATGAAAAAGTTTACACACACAACCACAAGATTTCTAAACCTATGGTGGAGCTAGCTCTTACACAGACATGATTTTTGTAGCGGATGGCATGGCATGCCATAAGCCTAAGCTAATGCCAGCCACATTTTGTATAGCAATACATTTTCTTCACATCTGGCGTTGAACAACTGCTGACCTGAAACAAAATAAATAACCAGGTGTGACACGTATACGTACAATCATGCGTCACAGGTATTTGCTGCCAGGCATGCAGTGAAAACAGTGTCGATAAGATGGCACATATTTTCCTGGTGATGATGCGAAGGAAGGAAGCTTCCCAGCAGTAATTGTATGTCATGGTGTCTCCTATTGCAACAACATTCAGGTACTGTTTCGAAGGACATATCAATAGATGTTAGAATCATTTGTCATGATGCTGATGACACATTCTTAGTTACATCAGAACTTTGTGGCCTTCTTATGCCCATATTTTCTTCATACTCCACTCACTGCTGTGCAGTTAGGGGTGGAATGCGAGTAAAGGCAGAGGACAGCTGGTGTGAAATGAGAGCACCAATGTACAGGACATGTCATACAGCAAAAACCATGGACACTTACATGCACCTGAGCCGGTGCGAGGAGAACAAGTTGTAACATAATTGAAAGTACAGTGATGTACTACACATATGCATATTGGAAGGATTTTGGTGCATCATATTGGTGATCACACCAGTGTAAAGCTGCAGTGTCGTCGAGTAATTTTTAACAGTCCTACTCACAAAATGATGCAGAGCAGCATGCATACATTTTTGTTTGAAAGAAAACCCTTGAGACACAAAAGGGAAACCTTATTTTGTTTTGCGCTATATTCACACTGAACACATGAGCACATGGATAAACTCTGTGGCCATATGACAGCTGTCAACAACGTAAAAGAAGGAGAGCAAGTGCAACATGGGGGCTTGTTTACCCTGCTTTACTGCGGTCGTCAATATGCGCACTGAACACATGAGCACAGAAAAGCTATGCGGTCATACGGCAGCTGTCAATAACGTAAAAGCATGACAGCTATTTTTAACATGTGTTCATGTTCTTCCACGTGCTGGTGTGCTCAGTGTGGATATAAACGGCTGCACTGGCTGGAGAAATCTGTACCCATGTTAACGCAAGCTAACTTTCTTTTAAGCAGTTGACAACTGTCATGTGACCATGTACAAGTTGTCCATGCGTTCATACTACAGTATGGCAGAACCGCATTTCCATTTTGATGTTGCATGTACCACCTGACTCCTATTATAACTGTCTATACCATCTATTTCTGAGTCTATAGCCAATATATAGTATATATTTTGGTATATTCATCTGCAAGGTGCTATATGCTGTAACTACAGTTGATTTAATTTTCAACTTTAAGCACGGTGCAATGGGAGCTTCAAAGTTTCTGTACGCATTGCCCTTTATTCCTGTGCAATTCAACTCTATTGCAGTACGACACCTCAGATATTTTAGTGGAGTCAGCATGTGGTATGTAGGAAGGTTTTCGTTGCTCACCTTTGTTCTCATCTGACCTGGGCAACTAATTGAGCAGGATATTGAGAGTGCACGTTTCTATGAAAAAAGTAATCCTTGTGGAACTACGTAATAGCCTTTATTGTCTGAATATAAACAAAAGGCTCACGAATAGGAAGTTGTTGTGATAAATAAGTTCATAACAGGTAATTTTTTTAGAAAGGACCTCAACAATATATGTGCTTATACAATGCACAAAAGCTGTCGGTGATTGGTGATTCTTATGTACCTGCAATAGTAAACCTCGAAAAGTAATGATGCTTCCAAAAGGTTTGCAGCCTCCTTTAGCACATTGCTGTGCAGTGTCTTTTGCAGAAGCAGCCCTACAAAAGTATATCTACTGTTACCAGATGATAAATCAATACAGAAGTAAGCAGCTGGCTCTTTGAATATCTTCTAATGTAGCAGTGATAACACGATACCTGAAGAACTGTTCTTCATTGGTCTGTTCTGCTGTAGCATGCTGAAATAAGTGAAGGACACATTTCCGTTTCATCTATGTTTACATGTGAATCCAGGGGAAATGGGGACCTCGTTCGCTTTTATTCCGATATTTGCGTGATCTGGGAACGGAAAATCTGATCAAATTTTGTGTTCAGTGTAGTGCAACAACATGCAATATTTCCATGCCTTGATAGTATCCAAACAACATCTGCAAGACACTAATGCACTTGATGATCAGTCCTATTGTACTGTATAATATGCCTGGAGATCAGACACGATGCCAAGAGATGATGCCAGGAAGAGATACCGGGATGGTTGATAAACATGCCAGATGGATAACACCCCTCAATTTCTCCATCGGGGCTCGCAACAACCACCTAGCATGTGATTGCTCTTACTGTACAATGACGGGGGCGATAACAGTGTGTATCGCAGGAGATGACACCATAATAAGCGGCAGCACTACTTATACTTTGTTTTTGAAGATGCACGTTGACGTTCGGCCATCCGCACGCTCTTACTGTCCCTTGGACTGGTATATGGATTTTGTTCAGTGGCACATGTCAATGTGACCCTCTTTGACCACACTTTGACGGAGTCTTTTGCGTTTGCCAAGCACGCAATAACGCCTTGAAACAACTGCCGCATTTCGTGCCCCTGGTCAAGCGTTACGCCGTTTTCTTTACTAACCGTGCATTTAGAACACAGGGGTGACACAAACCCGCCATTGTTGTAACTACCCTCAAGCGGGTGCTTTTGGCAAAACTGCCATCTTGTCCCGGTCGCACGTCATAGAAAACGTCATTTTGAGGTCATGTGACTTTGTTTACATGTCGTTTTGCCGCTTACCGACATATTTTCGCCGTCATAACACCAAGAGATGAACGTATTTTGCCAGCGTAAACTATGCGGTGCTTCTTCCGCAACATAGTTGCCCATTTCAACTTAGTTTAAGTACATCGCATCGGCTCGGTAAGACTTAACGCGCGGTCGTCATCACATCTTTGATTTGATTTGATTCGGGTTTTATTGGCGCATCAGCTACAAAGGCCATAATGCGCCAAATACCACTGAAGACTAGTTAGTTAAAAGGTACATGTGTAGGACTAAAATGTGAGTAACTGTGCATTAGTATTTAAAATCACAGATGCTTTAAAAACCCAGTATCTTTAAAAAACCTATACACGTTCTCAAAAGGAACAAAGCTGTCATCACCCAGCAGAAGCATTGGGTGGAGGGGCAAGAAGGTTCTATAAAAGGGAGCAAAATGATGTTGACGAAGATGTTGGTACGCTGGACACGTGATGAGGATGCGAATGATCGAAAGCTGTTCCTCACAGTGGTTGCATTCCGGTGGGTCTTCCCCTCGTAGAAGATACCCATGCGTCAAGTATGTGTGTCCCAAACGAAGGCGAGAGGATAGCACTTCATATTGTCGACTGGACATACCAGGTGAACTAGAGCCTACATAGGGCTTGGTACTGTGTAATTTATTATTGGTTTGCCGGTCCCAAGATGCCTGCCAGTCGTTATTGATGCATCTTTTTAGACATAGTTTGAGGTCTTGATATGGAATTTCGAAAGGGGTTATGTCACGTGTTAGAGCAGCCGTAGCAGCATGATCAGCTCGCTCATTGCCAGGTATCCCAACATGACTGGGTACCCAGCAGAAGAGTAGCTGATAGGCCCTATTAGCTATAGTGCTTGCCAGGCTCCTTGCACGAGCTACTACCTCATCACATCTTTGGAAGTTGTCAACAATACGAGGCTTTATATGTAAAACTGCGCGTTTTATTGCGAGATTATCGGAACAAAAATAATTACCGTGATCGAAAAACATCCAAAACGTCGTCCAGAAACAACAACCGCATTGTTTACAAACGGTTTGGCCACCGATCACGGGCGCCGCCATCTTAACGTTACGTGTGCCTTGATGGTTGCTATGACGTGCGACCAGGACCTGTCCGGGATGCATTGCGTTCGCCCAGCACGCTTTCGTCTACCGAGCAATACATTGAATGCCACCCCTGTCATTTAGAACGATTCTGCTTATTTTTTACTAGTTAACTTCAAACTAGTGCAACATCATTACATCACCCACCGCAACCACTCTACGATAGTTTTTTCAACACACATGTTCACAGTAGCTGCAACGTACTTAGATCGACGTTAAACTAGCCCCTCCCCTAGTTTAAAATATGTCCCATTCAAATGCATGAGGCTTTAAAGGGACTGTCGCATCCGGGAACGTATGTATGATACCGATAGGATAATGTTCGTCACCGTTTCAGATGCATAATGTAAAAACCCCGAGACTAGGGAACACGAAGGGACAGACACAACACTTCGTGTTCCTTAGTCTCGGGGTTTTTACATTATGCATCATCTTCACCAGCTCGCTTGCTTCCTAGCCATTTTTTCACCGTTTCAGAGTCAACTTTGCCAAATTTCTCTTCCGGAAACAGCGTACATATTAAGTAAACGAGTGCTAAAGGTCTGCAGCCAACACGATGATGACGTAAGCCAGGCACACGAATGGGAGCGCAGCGCAGGCGATTGTCCCCCAGATCGTCTGCTTGGCGTTCGCATCGCACTATACTAAGTGAAAAGTCCTCGGTAAATACGCTGGCTTTCGCTAAACAGTGTGAGTGCAGACGTAACCATGTTACGTGAAACATGGCGCTACGCTCCTGACTGTACGAACACGTTCAACACTAACCAGAAACAACATTCCGCGAGCCGATAACAGAGAAGACGCCGTCCCCTATTGTTCCGCCTCGCTCGCTCTCCCGGCTGCCCGACTGCCTGCGGTCGGTTGCCAAGGCTACCAAGGTCCCTCCGGCCGCTCCGTGATTGGTATTCTCCATGTCAAAGGACGCGCAGTGATTGGCCTCGTCCGTGTGACGTTTCGAGAGAGGGAATCCCGGAATGCGTCGTCTGCTCTTGCGAAGTTTTATATCAAACTACACAGGAACAACGCTGCCAATTCGCGTCGGGTTTTCGGCGTTATTATCAGTGATGAACGCGTAGTAAAACAGCACTGCAGTTTCGGAATTGACCGGGACGGATGCTATAGTCCCTTTAACCACTAGTTTAAGTAGCTTGGGTGGATGATCGAAATGGAATATTCGAGGCAAATATTCGTCCCATTGTGATAAAATCCGTGTCCTCGGCGCTTCTACTAACTATGCCAATCAGAACTTACCCGACATTTGATGAAAAATTCTTCGTAAACCAGGGATTAGGCCTACCGGCCTCCTTCGCTTCTGGCAGACTCTGGCGAAATGCGCATGCGTCCTGCAGGAAGCTCGCCATGTGCGGTGCCATGAGCTTCACAACAGCAGGTGGTAGAGCATGGGGTGTTGATGCAGGATTGGCGAACGAAAGTCTCACGTGATCGATTCAAACCCGACGTCACTAAAGCAATGGTTTAAGTCAGTTGGTGAATACGGACTTACTCGGCCAGAAATTGTCAAAAGCTTCATTGCCCTCGGAATGGAGGGTGCCCCCCTGCGAGATGTCATGAAGGTGCTGCTCCGGTTATTGGCAGTAATTTTAGAACCAGGCAGTTGTCCTACTGAAGGTTTCACCTGAGACCCGATTTACGTTCATCGGGTATGAGCACGCATAATGCCACCAGGTCATGAAAACGTAGCAGACAGTGTACACGCCAATGGAGATGGAACTCTGTGTCTTTTGTCGTTTCTGTTGGATTCGGAGCTTCGAGTGGTTCATATTTCCTTTTTAATGCGATAGTATTATTGCCCTAGCTCCTCAGAAATTACTGTGCTCTGCGCCAAAAACTCGCCTCCGACAATAGATGACTCCACGGGAACCGTGGTCGCTGAAAAGTCCGTGTCTGCTGTAAGGAGAAAAAAAGAAGAAAACAATCTTCAGTAGTCACATGGCATCCACCAAGGTACCGCGTAGGACGCTCGTTTATGGCCCGCTAAAAGGATTATGCAGGCGGAATTTGGACGGTTGCCGTGTTGTGCGACTTTCCAACTCAGTTATTTATATATCTACCATCGCACGTCATTTGCGCTGGCTCCGGATTTTCAGGTGTTGCCTATTTCTTTTTTTATGTCGGCAGGCAAACAAGTCTGGTGCTGAAGGCACAGTGCCACCATTTCCACCACTAGCATGAGGCTTGAAACGTGTGATCCAGTATGAACGTTTTCTAGATCATGCGAGATAATACGCGAAAGCTGCCAATTTGTTCCCCTTGCAGTCTAAGAGGGTACTAAGTGACAGATTTCACTAGGCACGTTTTTGCACTCTTGTCAAGCGGTGAACCGTTATTGCTGCAAAGTTTATACAGCAGTAACGGTTCACCGCTTAGCACGACTGCGTTGACGTGTCCAGTCTCCTGAAGCCCGTCAGTACTTAGCTGGGCAAGAATATTGCGTGAAGCACATTCCCTGCCGTTCTTCACCGTTCACGTTCTGAATGAGAACTCGGGCGTCTCTTTGTTGCTTCTCTTACTCCAAATAAAGCCGCTCCGTGCAATTCCATTCCAGCCCAAGTCTGCTTGGCATTTCTAAACGGACGTAGCAAAGTAGTGATTTAGGAACCCGAAATAGCAAATATATTCTAACCCACTCGAGCAAAGACTTGTACTTTTCCCTTGTCCTTTTGAGGACGCACAAAGAGTCTCAGTGCGTCTATGTTGGATTTTCGTCTTTCTGTTTCGAAGTTTAAGTAATGTTTCGAAAAACCGGTACTTCGAATGAGGACCTTGTGCCTTCCTTGAGCAGGCTGCAAGCTGTCTCCTAGTGCAATTTTTAATTTGCCATCTAGTGAAGGGAATGTCTTGGTGAATCGTTTCCCTTGTCAACACAACTACTTGTGACCACCACAGTACATAATACAACGTAAAGTAAATTTATAGTAAGTAAATATATACCACGTTATCAAGCGCTCCAATTTTTTTTTTTCTACTCAGCATTTTCATTAACATTGGGTCGAATTGTACCGGAATCCTGTTCAAAATTTGGGGATTGGTACCTGGTGAAGACATTCGTACATTTCGATATAGTAGTGTTAACTATGCTGAGTACACTTGGTAACTGTTTTATATTTTATCGAGATGGGACGAATCCAGAATTTCCGGAATCCGAATCCGGATCCAAGGAAGTTCCTGCGAATCCACTAATCTTTCGAACATTTCCTTAAAGAAGAGTTTAAAAAGCACGTTAAGGGAAAAACACGTCGATTGTAAAGTGTTTTGAAGGAGAATTTGCTATGTTTGTTTGATGAAAAGCAAATTAAATGTTAGTTCACTTTCAGGGGAAACATACCGATATACTTCTTAAGTGAAATTTATTGAACATGTTTCTCATCGACTAGAAGAAAAACAAAAAATCTTGAGTCTGAATTCTTTCCGTAAACCTAAGCAACAATTAAAGGCAAAATCATGTTACTTTTAAACTTGCAACGTCGGAGCTTTATGCTATGGTTTTGGCGCGCCTGCAGGCCCGCCGGCCAATCATGCTTCGGCGGAACTCCGGAGGCGCCAATTTTAAAAAGGTCCAGAGGTGGTTGATGGATTGAAAATATTCTATTTGCCGTTTTGGGAACTGGGATTCGAATTCCCGAATCCCTCCCTAGGAGTCGAGGATTCGGTTAGCCCATCCCTAATATTTTATAACTGGGCTACACCTTTAAGTAACGTTTCGTGCCAGTGCTTTTCAGCAAACGCTAAATATTTAGCCTATCTAGTTCCAATCCGTTCTGTAATGGCCTACATGTAATTTCATTTTTATCATGTGGACATGTTTCATGCTTGCAATGTAATCGTTCTAGGTTGTGTTGGAATCATGGGACCCCGTTATTTTACGCGTCCCGAAATCCCCAGACTTTTCTCAACAAATCCCGGGATTTTGGAACTTGGGAACATATACAAACCTGCTGTTGGTGCAGTCCCGACACAACACTGTGAAGCGCTGTTCAATTCCTAGCACTCGTTCTCAATGATAATAATAATAACAATTTGAGATGCGGCGGGATAAAATACTTTTCGCAATGTCTCTTATGTTACGAAAAAAAAGTGGTGCCTAGATGCCCACGATGAATACTTTGAATAAAAGACGAAGAAAAAAACACTGACGTGGTTTGGTGCTTCCAGACTTTTCCATTGTATTTAAACAAATACAAGACTCGCTCAACCTTGGACGACCATTAATTGGATCATGAAATGTCATTCGCTGCCTCTCTTCCTTGCGCAGGATTGATTGTTGATGCCTGTGAGTGACACACCTACCGGAGCTCAGTCTATTGCTTTGCAGATTGCAGAGGTGTCGGCGACTTTCATCAGTTTGTATAAGGACGCACATGAACAACGGCACAACGAAAAAAGAATTGCTGGGGATCAGAAATGTGAGTTTAGTTTCTATGGTGAGTAGAGAGACGGAGTGAGTGCGGGTATCTTCGTACGTGCACCCGCACCGCACGCACATGTGCCACCCGCAACCGCAGCCCGCAGCCGTAGCCCGCAGCCCAAATACAAATTTATTTTGTTTTAGCTATGTGCATGTTAGCAGATTACAGGTGACCGATGACACACAATGGGCGTCAAGGGTGAGAACACAAGAATACTACCACTGCCGGCTCTGTCACGAAATTCTAAGTTAAAATTTGTAGGAAAGCAATGACCACGCACAGTCTAAGGATCATATTGAGCACATTCAGTTATTTTTTTATTGACTGCCCGTTGGCTGCCATCCAGTTCATGAAAGCAACCTTTATCGTTGAAAGAACGGTTCAATAGCAAGCGAGCTGGTGATAGTATCCATGATGGCGAGTCCCGAACAGGAGATACAAGAAGGGACATACACCACAATGTTGAGACATTGTGTATGCCCCTTCCTATCACTCGTCTCATGGTTTTTGCTATGGACCTTTTCCCTTCCGGAAACTTTACATATGTTTATGTAGAATTGTGAAGGTACAGCCAGGCGCTGTTAGCAAATCACACAGTAGTTTTCTTGAAACAAGAATCCATAGAAGGTACGCAGTCATCTTTAGCATTGCACATATCTATGGGACATTGTTAATCACTTTGGAATGTCACAGGCATGTCATGGAGGCCGGCACATGATTAGTGGTGTTGAACAGACAACGAGTTGTCATATTTTAGGTACAAAAAGCAGTTTTGGCACCTGTATATTGAGACGAATGTATCTCTACATACTTTGCCATGACACAAATAGATGAAGCAACAAATGTACTCGCTACCTTATTACGGTTATTAGTCAACACTGCCAAGAATGTGGGAACATAGTGTTGTACCACCTACACTCTTCAAAACGACCTTGACACACAACACATAGTGGGTCGACGAGAGTCGAGAATGATGTCCTTTCCCACCCCATGGGCTGAAAACATTTTTCTACGACTTTGGCATCAGGGGTAGCTAGTACAACAAACGCACACGTTCCTTTTTTGAACAAATCAGTATTCAGAGCATTACCATACTGTGGTAGACCTGCAGTGCATTACGTGGTACAGCACACAATGTAAAAAATTTCACCGTAGAACATGTCCGCCGTTCTAAAGACAGTCTTCTCCAGTTTTTGAAAGTACCATTTCCTATAGTGGTTTATGATATGACACAGTATTTCTAAATCTTTACAGTAGTTTAGCGGTTGTAGCAGAAAAAGTTACCATTGTTTCCGATCACAGGACGCAAGCCATAAATGCTATACGGCAACAGTTAGCATTGAATGAATGACCAATTAGCTTAGAATTACGAATTAGAATTATTAGCAATGAATTACCAACTAGCCCAACAAAGCATTTTGGTGAACAACTGTCAGGTAACATGATGTAGAATGCTGTATAGTATTTATGTCCCGTGTCATGTGCCCAAAAACAATATGTGCTTTTGCTCATTCTGCACAGCACAGGAGAAATGAGCTGCATGTGAGGATAACAACATGATTTCCGAGGCGCAGAGGAAAAGACATGACTTTACGATATCTGTGTGAATTGTTTCATGTTGTAATTGCGTACCAGCTCGCCTATACCTGAGAATAAGTATGATGCATTGTACACGCACCTTAGACATGCAATGTGTGGTGTGTTGTGATAGTAATGCCACTGCCAATTGAAAAATAATGCTCCAGGTGGATTGTTTCGGTACAATCTTGAACTAAGCATACGGAAGGTTAGGGCATCTCCGTGACAGGTTTACCTGGAAGTGAGAAGGTAAATGCTAGCTGAAGTCATTGAATAATTAACATTATCAATATGCTGCTGCAGATCATACCAACAATAGCACACAAGATGTGCCGATATATTTTGCAGGAATGTCTCTGTACTTACAATATTAGTACAGAAGCTACAGAAAGACATAAAACAAGTTTTTGTATACATGATACCACTTGCATGCAACACAAGCATGTGTTGCATTGCCAAAACACAACAGCGAACATATTTACATTACTTAAACCTGACAAACAAAATGTATTGTTGCACACATAAGGCTGTTTGAATGTAATGCTGAATTGTTTCGAAAAACATAATTTATGACTGAAACACATCAACCGGAAGATTTCGATTTACCTTACTCAAAACTGAGAAAAGTTATGTGCTGTTGACACATGAAACTGCCTGAATGTAACCCTTGAGGGCTCTGGAAGAACACCTTATTTGTGACCAAAATACAACAGCTGAGGCAACATTTAAATTTAGACCAACTCAAAATACACAAGATGTGCTGCCGTGCATACGATACGATAATAATGCTTAACTGTACTCTGAAAGCGCTGGAGTAAGAACACAAACACCTCAGGCATGGTTGCTGTAAGCTAGCGAGCAACAGCAAGGGTATACGAACACAAGAAGTCGAGCACAAGTGATGCAATGCACAATTCATCAGAAAATGAAATGTCTCAGCACAAGGTGTCAATGTTTCGTCAATAAAAACAGATGAACTTTGAAGGGGCATCTGGTTGGCACTAGTGACAGGCTTCAGCTTGAAACCCAGAAGGTGATAGCTGAGACGTGGAGTGCAAGCTTTTCGGTGGTGCAAGAATGCCTGCGAAATCACCCATGCAGCACCATGTACTGAAAGTCGAGTGCAATAGGGGTGGGCGGTATGTGTCTTATCAATGTTCTTCAGTTTCACGCGCTCTTCAAGGCTTTCCAGCTACCCGTCCACTCCTATTGCACTCGGCTTCCAGTACATTGTGCTGCTTGGGAAGGCAATTCCAAATATGTTGTGAGAATACACCCGCTGGGGCCTAATCTTTAAAAGATGAAGCAGTAACTAACAGATAGCGTGTTTTTCTTTCTATGTGATGACATTTACACCGCCTGACTGACTTGTCAAACATTACGCCCCAAGCAGCACAATGTACCGAAAGTCGAGTGCAATAGGGGTGGACGGTATGTGTCTTATCAATTTTCAAGGGGTGGACGGTATTGTGTATATTAGTTTCACCAGTTCGTTCAAGGTCTTCCACCTACCCGTCCACCCCTATTGCACTCGACTTTCAGTACATTGTGCTGCTTCGGGCGACTTACCTTTATCTGCTGCGTATTCCTGCTTCTGCAATGTCCTGCTGCAGATAACGCTGGCACAGTGTCCCGGACAACATATCTTGGGTTTCGTGTGAAACAAGTTGTGCATTGCTTCGGTAACATTCGTATGAGCGAAATTAAGAGATCAAATCGCTGCTTTCGAGGGTGGTACCCAGTCGGAGTTGTAACCGATTGTTGCAGTCAGTAGCTTTTTCTTTCGGCTTTCGGAAAGTTGTAGTTTGAAACATTGGAACTGCATGATGCAGAAGTGTTCTTGCATACGGGAGCAAAACGCTCACGCATTCTCAGCACGCAGCACAGAACACGACACACACCAGGAAGTCTGTACTGGCCTAGCAAATGCTTTGCAGTCGAAGGAAGCAAAACTCACGTTGCTAGTGGGTTCAGTGAAGTCCAGAAATATGCTGGCTCCCTAATAGCGAACTCTTTATCACTTCCCCAATGTCAATCTGCGCAGCAGACGGCTCGGCAGAAGTAACCGGCCAAGAAACCACAGGGCGGAATGTCCACGGAAACCAACCGGGCCACAGGGCGGAATGTCAGTGAAACTGAAAATTCACTTTTTCGAAAAATCGCAAGGAGTTTGGGATAACTATTTTGCGCACATAATCAGTGCCCCCTTATGAACGCATCGTGTGAGTAACATCCCATGCTGTAACACTCGAAAATCGGCGTAGCTGAGCTTTAAGATTCCGACTCCCATGTTCAATTTACGGTCCTCCGGCCCTTAACGACAAACACGTGATGGCAATTGATGGGAACGACAAACACGTGTTCTGAAGGTGTAGGAACACTAAAGACGGACTCCCAGCCATCCCGTCGGTACCCTTTTTACTTGGGTCCCTCTTTTAAGAGGACGTAATGGCAGACACATGTCCCGACAGCAGTCCACTACCGGACTTGTTGCTGCGGAGGGGCCACTTTACACAAATGCCTATTTCGGCCTGTGGATCATTGGCCACATATGTTATCCTTTACTGTAAAATGCTAGACGGCAGCTCAGAGAGCGCAGCTCTGCACGCTACCCTCGGGCAAAGAAGGGTGCCCTCGACGCTGCTGGGATAAGCGGGAGAGAAAAGTGATCTTAGGAAAAATTTAACACGCCTCAATTGCTTGGCAGTCCATCATTGTAATTAAGATATACAATTATCGTATCTAAGGTGCATTATGCGTCAGAGGTACCTAAGCATAAAAACAGAATAGACAGTTGTGGGATATGTAACACGGCGATTTGGTGCATTTGCATTTCACACGAGGTTCCACGGTACGTCTCTATAGCCAGCGTGGATTGGTAGGCCAATTGCAGCCAAAAGAGTGTGGACTGCGAAGGAGACAAACTAGCTTTGTGTCAGAATTTCTATCTGGCTGACAGGGAGTTTTCTTGGAGCAGGACCCGGGGAATAGGTTTGGGTCAAGTTGTCGCGCACCGAGAGGAGGCGTGCGTGATTCCTTCTCGCGGCGCCGGAGTGTTCTTTCCTTTGGCTATGTTTGTTTATTCAAATCGTGCGACCCCCGAGTCGTAGTCGTGACGTATAAGAGCCATCGTACGTCATCGATTCCAGATATCCGCATTGAATTGAGAGCTTCTCGGCGTCTGCTGTCGAGTACCTCCAAAGCTGAATCCTTGAATTCGAACGGGAGTCACAGTCACGGGGGTGACGTCACGAGAGCATGTCAGTGGCAGTTTTGCCTAGCAAGAGACCCATCTCGACTGTCGAGTATTCGACTGGGGCAATCATAAATATCGTGAAATCATAATAAGAAGACTCCCTGCTATTATACGTGTTAGCCGAAGCGCTACTTTTGAACCGTTGCACGAAAGAAATGCGCTGTTTCGTCGAGAAAATGTGCAGCGAGAAAGAGGCTGCGCGTCTGGATACATCTCGCGGTCTGGAAGATCCCGGATCCCATAACGCCAGTGTGAACATCGCAGGTGTTGAGCAAACCACCCTCGAGAATCGGCGAGTAACAGTTCGTGACATTGCACCCGAGCTTAATTTAGTGTCGTGACTGTGGATACAGTCGGTCACGAAGAGTTAGTGTACCACAAGGCATGTACGAAAGGGTTCCCCGGCACTTCAAATTTGACCAGAAGGGAGCACGCATGGCAGCGTCTGAGCAGGTGCTGAATCGGGTGCAATCTAAGAGGGACGAATTTAACACTGAATGGATCACTTCATCCAAGAGACAGAAAGATGCGGTATGGAATGGCGAGATGAGGCTTAGGCCGGTTTCACACTAACGTTCTTGTCGTCAATCTTTCACGGAGCCAAAACGGACTCATTGAAAGCTACGGGGCTCGATTGCCCTTATTTTTGTTTTTGAGGTAAACGAACGAGAAAAGGGTTAGTTTGAAATGTGCCTTACCCGCCGCCAAAAAACAAAAAAAGAAAAAGCAAGATGCAGCCATCTGCTGGGACGTCCATGGGAGAGTGCCATCCATGTGGACTTCTTGAAGCAAGGGTCACGATTAACGCCCACTACTATTCCACGTCGATAAACGGCGCCGTACAAAATTGAATTCTCAAGAAAAGGCCTGGGATATTGTCTAGAAGGGTCATTGTTCTTCGCGACAATGCCCTGCCTCATATGGAGAATATGACGGCAGCAGTGCTGGCCGAAATGCGCTGAGAGGATTTGCCCCGCACCCCTCACAGCCCAGATGTTGCCCCAAGTGATTACCATTTGTTTGAGCCTCTTAAACGGCACCTTGGAGGAAAGACATGCCAAACGGACAAAGTGCTCCAGAAAGATGTTCTGCAGCGGCCACGTCAGCATCAGAGATTCCCCACATAGCAGTAGTGTCTAATACGCACGGTGAATAATTTGAATAAAAGAAAAAAAAAAAACTGACGTGGTTTGGATCTTCCAGACTTTTCCATTGTATTTAAACAAATACAAGTCTCGCTCAACCGTGGACGACCCTTAATTGGATCATAATGTTCCTTATTTAGACGTACAAGCAAAACAAAGAGCGACAAAACGCCAGGAAAATGTCTTCATCTGCTCAACTCAGCTGAGTCGTTTGCTTGCATGGATGGAGATCCTTGCAGCGACGGATCTATTCCCTCATACGTTTCTTTATTTTCCCTTTTTTTTTTTGTCTGACGCCGTTTCTATTTAGTTTTTCTTTGCTGAAGTGCACCCGAGTATATGAGCTCCATTTATTTGCCTTCGCGAGGGAAATTTACCCCGCAACATATCCCAGCAGTGGATATGTACGCAGAGGCACCGGCTATAATTTCTCATATCTATCCGCTGCTACGCAACAGTAAGATGCGTCGTTCTGTTTCTTTCACTGCTGGAATAGTTGGAGTGGAAGACTGTCGCAACGTGGCCTCTTTCTGTCCGTGCATGTTTGATTCATTCATGTGCAAATACTACTGCCCTTCTAAAGGCCCGCGTAAAAGCGGTACGATATTGAAACGGTTCCCAAAACATCACAGGTGAATGCCAACTGCGCACATAAACAGGTACACGCTTCTTGCCGACATACCATCATGCGGTAGGTGGTTTCAATCGGTGAAAGTTCATGTTTTGTACATGTTAGCAAGAACTCGAAATCAAAATGCAACTGTATCTTTGAAATTTAGCACCTTTGGCTTGACATAACAAGCTTGAAGTACACATGAAGAAGCCGAAGAGAGGGACCGAATGATTCGGCTTGTAGTGTCCTTCAAGGCAGAGAGTTGAACCGAAACGTTTATCGGTTCGGTTCGGGTTTAGGTTCGACAGTAAGTGTTCAGCTCCGTGCGGTAACTATAATGGTTCGAACCGGTTTTCTTTAAACGGTTCGGTTCAAGAACCGGTTCAGGGGCCACGAATTGGAATGAACCACAACAGGCAGGTTAGAGCACACTTCCGTTTGTGTCTTACAGTGCAGGTACAGTGCTGTGATACAGTGGACAGGAAAACGTCGACGGTCGTTCGGCGAAATGGAAGACAATATTAGTAGTGGTCACGACAGCAGCGTCATCATGAGTTATCGGTTTGTGTTGAGTGCCCCAGCACGCGGCTCATGTCGCGGTGGTTAACTAGCCCACCGGGTTGTTCGCAGAATCTCGGCAGGAATATAACAGTCAACCATTAAATGACCGTTAAATTAATTAGACAGCTAAATGACTTAAATGACTCAGGCCTAGGTAGCAGGCTTTGCTACCTCGGCCTGAGTCATTTAAGTCATTGATATTGATCTATTAATTACCAGTCAGGTGACACGAATACACGTTAATCAGCAAACGACGCTTCATGGTAGTTGGATTGGAATTGTGCGATACTGAGCCTGGGGTCTTTATGTGAAAGGTGGGTTATCGTTCATACAGGCTGATCTTACAACGCCTGCACCTGTTCGTAACACAAACGTCATAGGAGGGCAGTCAGTTTTTCTTTCACGGTGCTATGTGTCAGCGATAATTTCTGCAGTTAGGTTGGACACTCTGTAAGGTCAGGTTGATTAGTATATCATTATATCTCTCATAAAATTGCTTGGTCTCTGGCCACGTCCAGCACACCAACGCTCTGCCGTCAAGGTTATCTTCACCTTTCTGGACACAACAGTAATTCGATCCTTATTGTGAAGGGACTCATTATTCCTTTCCCCGCATCACCACCAGCAATGGGGTAGAGTATCGCCCCCAATTGTTGTTTTTTCCCGAATGTTACCCAAAACTGTCGTTGATACCTAATTATTATACATATTGTTACGAAGTGGGAGAGGAGGACGAAACTCATTCTCGCTCATTCTGTAAATAAACCTCTGCATACCGCTTGCACAGCTGTACGTTTTCTCTTCACAAATTGGTGGAGGTGCTCTATCCCTATCTACCAACAGTTGAACCTGGAATTGCGGAGCGGATTTACCATCTCCTCAGTTATGGCTCCTCCAGCAACGCAGCCACTGCCACTCCCGTCTTAGTCAACATCAGGAGCTGCCCGGTTCTTAACCCGTCAGCGGGACCCACCGTTCTTCTCGGGTGACACAGACGTCCATGACTGGCTTCTTCAAGTCGATGGCGTGGGGGCGTATAGCAATTGGGACGACGCTACTAAGTTATTGAACGTCGTGTTCTATTTAAAAGATACAGCACACGTGTGGTTTGACAACCATGAAGATCAGATTCCATCATGGGAATCATTTAAAGCCCTTCTAGTTCAAATCTTCGGCAAAGGGACGACAAGTGAGTCAGACGCTACCTCAAAACTCAGTGTTAGGCAACAAGCGCACGGTGAGTCATTTGGAAGATGGAAGATGTCCTTGCCTTATGCCGCCGTGTCGATTCTAATATGTCGGAGGTGGATAAAGTTGACCACCTCTTGAAAGGCTTGTCTCCTACACTGTATATTTCTGTCGCGGCGAAGGAATACGATAAGGTCTTAGACCTGGTGCTCCCTCCAGTGCCTTCGTTGTTGCTCCACTCTCCTTTGATCATATAGGTGAAGACCAACGTAGGGACCACGCGCTAGCCCCATTTTTCCACGACCAAAACGGGCGATATCCTTCTGGCGGTGCCCGACACTTTGCCGTCATCAACGGGGTCCTGTATAAGCAGAACATGAGAGGGGAAGGTGCAGCGTGGCTCCTCGTCGTTCCTCGTGCTTTACAGCGGTCAGTTGTCAGCGCCTACCATGAAGATCCAACATCTGGCCATCTGGGTGTCTTCAGGACGTATGCTCGGCTACGGAGGAAATGTTTCTGGAAGGGCATGTACCGTTCTGTGCAGCGATTTGTCAAATCGTGTGTACCATGCCACACCCGGAAAATACCAACGACGCGTCCGTCTGGCCTCCTGCAACCTATCAATCCCCCTACAATACCGTTTGAGAAGATCGGGATCGATCTGCTGGGACCATTCCCTCAGTCTTCTTCAGCTAACAAGTGGATAATTGTATCCGTCGACTACTTGACGAAGTACGCAGAGACAAAAGCAGTTCGTTCTGGTGCTGCCTTGGATGTTGCCCTCTTTCTTGTACAGAGCATTATCCTTCGACATGGTGCCCCGAAAAGCCTTATTAGCGACAGAGGACGGTGCTTTCTGCTGGAAACTGTGCAAAACACCAACCACACCACCGCACCATCAGCGAAATGATGTCCATGCATGTTTAGTCTACGCACGATAACTGGGACCTCGTGCTACCCTACATCACATATGCGTACAATACCGCTTGCCAAGCTACAACTGGCTTCTCTCCATTTTTCCTTCTGTACGGGCGCGAAGCTCTGTCACTTCTCGACTGTTTACTGCCACCGCTTGACGACGTCCCTCTGGATTCCACTTCAGCTCGTGCTCTCTGCAATGCGGAAGACGCAAGACAGCTAGCCCGTTATCGCATCGTGGACTCCCAGGACAGTCAATGCCAACGATACAACGCAACACACCGCCCTGTCTCGTACACTCCGGGAGATCTGGTATGGATGTGGACACTCACCCGACGAACTGGACGCCCCGAGAAACTTCTACCGCGCTACACCGGACCTTACCGCATCGTGCGACGAGTCTCTGAGTTAAACTATGAAGTGGAACCGTGTACGCCACCATCCGACCGAAGGACCCCCGCCATTCAGCTGACTCATGTCCTCCGCCTGAAGCCTTACACGCCCGGGGCGGGCTTGTTATTGGCTGTGTGCTCCGGGCCGGGCCGAGCCCGGGCCGACAAAATACGCCAGCGCCGCGGGCCGGGCCGACAAATATGTTCCCGAGAGTCAGGCCCGGCCGGGCCACGCAGCTAATTCCACACAATGGAGATGCGTCAGTTCATATCATCATGCGCTTGCGTCATTCCTGTGCATATTTTGCAAAGACAAGCAAAGGATACTGCATTATGCATATGATTCGACCCTCTAGAACATTCTCCAAGCCACTTTACATTGCTCCTCACTCCTCACATATTTCACGATCACTTTGGCAAAGCTTGGTGAGAGGGGTAGGGACTGGGAGAAGCAGTCTGTCGACAGCATGCTCTACCTCCGCAAAATCTTGACAGTGTAACGATAACGCCCATGCCCGCGTGCGTTCTGGATTTAATTTGGTCTCATGTGGTTACGGTGTTAAACCGCCATCACTTGTATGTTTGTCTTCTCTCCTTATAAATATACTTATAAATTTGTTTGATAATCGCCAGAAACGCGTACGTCGCGGCTGGAAATACTAGGCCGGGATCTACTCGCCGGGTCGGGCCGGGCTGGGCTCTATTTGCTTAGACGCCGGGCCGGGCCGGGCTCTAGTCACTGGGTCACCGGGCCGGGCCGGGCCGCATAAAAATATGAAGGTCCGGGTCCGGGTCGGGCCGGGTCATTTTTCGATGCGCCGGGCCGGGTCGGGCCCGGAAAAGTCGGCCCGTGCAGGGCTCTACCTCTGCATACCGCTTGCACAGCTGTACGTTTCCTCTTCACAATATTCTTATGTATGTCTTAGGCATTATTAGTCATAACAGTTTTTAGTCATAACTTCCCATCATCATTCTCCTTTCATCATCTTAAAATAAAGTTATTTCGCGACTCGAGAAAATCTAGAGCATCCCTGCAGGGAACGACTTTCAAGTTCGGCAAGCAAGAGGAAGGCTACTAAAGTAATAAAAGAGGCAAAAAAAAGAAAAGAAAAAAGATGCAAACACAGATGCAACAGACACAACATGCAAAGTTCCGCCCTTAGTCCCGAATGAACTGTTATTTGAACCGGTTACCGGTATTTTTTTAGCGGTTCAGTTCCGGTTCGGAGAAAAATAACGGTTAATAACGGTGTTCGGTTCGGGTTCGGTTCGACTCTCTGCTTCAAGGTGAAAAGCTGTCGACAGGTGTAAACAGCTTGTAGCTTAGCTTGTGAGTCAAGCTACTTTGCAATATAATTTTTATTAAGATGTTGGTGCTCTACAACTTCTGATTTGTAGAATACAAATAAAGATAAGGAAGCAGCGACGTCTAAAAGAATAAAGACACATTCAGCTCGGTAGATTTTCCATGGGACATCAGCTTGAGCCGTATACTTAGCAGCGGACAACACGCGTAAATGATGCTCCCCCAACATCAGAGCCATTTGCCACTATTCGCGTTTATTATTTAGCAGGTTCAATCACATACTTTGAGGATGCTCGTCCAACAGAGTATACGAAGTCATTACGTTCTCGCAAGCCAACGCTGCTAGTTCCGCAGGCTGACTTTATACCGACACGACTGCGTAAGTAGCCCAAGCAGCACAGAAGCTTGGCCGAATATTGGCTGCATATTGGGAATACAGTTCCAATATTGGACCAGTATTCCCAAGATTCTGCCAATATTGGCTCACCATTGGGCATACTGGCCCTATATTCCCAAGGTTCTATCAATATTGGCTCGTCCTTGGGCATGTTGGCCCAATATTCTCAAGATCCCGCCAATATTGGTTCATCAGTGGCCATATTGGCATTTCCCAATATTGGTTATATACAGGGAATATTGGCATTTTTTAGAAATCGGGAAAATCAGATATAATAATTTCCTCTGATTAAACCAGAATCAGATAGGTATGCGCAATTTTAGCAAAGCTAAAAACTTCACCCTGCGCAACCGTGGTCCCCAAACTGATGGTCTGGAACCGCCCCAGGGTCTGATGGACTTCCAAATCCAAACCTGTCTGACAAACCGTCACGCTTGGCGCTTCGCTGTGACAGGCCTGGCAACGATGTGCTCTTTGTTTCTCTCTGCTGTAGCGGTTGTGAATGTGGCGGTTGTTGTGTTAGGGCCGGGTCCTATAGCTTTATGCGAGCAGCAGCAGCAAAGCAGCAGCGGTGCGGCAGCCGCAACATGGCAGCAGAGCAGCTTTCTGCTGCCGCTGCCGGTGCTCTGCTGCTGGAGGCGTCCCATAGCTTCGTTTTGAATTAGCGGCAGCAGCGGCTTAGGAAACACAAAACGTGTTGGCAACTGTGTCATTGTTTACATTTCGCACATTCCGAAGGCGTACGCAGCGGCTAAGCCTATTAGTGCACACACCTAGGAACGCAATCCTAGGTGAAAGGCGTTTGTGTGAGAGATATATTGTGGATTTGGAGCTCATAAGTAAACTTTGAGATGACTGTGTGTGGTGGTGGTGGTGGTCTGAGCCTCGTATTACCTGATTGACTCTTCGTTGATGTGTAGTCAGTTTCATGACATTCAACGTAGGTTCGTCCTACTGCTGCGCAGGACAGTCCTTGCTGTGTTGTGTGGAGATTCTTCTACGGGATTTTGTCGTATAAATATTGCCTCGTTACTATAGTATTTGATATTTTGATTTACGGTGACTGTCAAATGCGTACGTTGCTCTTAGTGAAATAAAATTGTCTAACGAAAACAAAGGCCCCTTCTGCTAGTACTCACTGCTTTCTGCCTGTTTTCACAAGGAGTGGGTTCATCATCTATCTGTATCGAACCTTTTTTTGTTGTCTGAACGTTGTCTATCTCCATCTAACCCTTTTCAAGGGCCAGTTTCATTTACAACCACCTAGCAAGGTCTTGGAATACCGACCACAAGAAATTTGTTCGGTTTGGTTTTCACACGGCATGGACGTGAAAGTGCTTGTACGTTATCAGGTCACGGGTTTTGAAGTACTTTCCAGAAAACAAGCGAACATGTAGCTACAACTGGTACACAACATATGTATCACGTAGGTTCGGACGAACACTTTATTGAACTTTGTGAACTGAATTATGTCCTGAAAGCGCACTTCACGCAGTTCCGATGATTGAACACTCGCTCCAAACTACTGGCACTCACAAGCGTATCCAGGTCTTCAGAATCAAATCACAGAGCAACCAGAAACAAACCTTCTGCCGTCACTCACCGCCCTGCTAACCCTAAACACCGTCGAACGAAGACAATACCAACCAGCCTCCTGATTGGCTTTCGAGACCAGCTGCTCAGGCTGCAGAGCAACAGGGCAGCACAGCAACCAAAAATTCGGATACGAGAGCAGCAGGGAATTTCTGCAGCTCGGCAGCGCTGCTGCTCTCGCCCAGTGCTATGGGACCGCTCGAGTCGCTACAGCTCTGCTGCTCCGCTGCTGTTGCTCTGCTGCTGCTGCTCAAATCGAGGCTATGGGACCCCGCCTTTACTTGCGGCATGTTTCAACAGTTATCTAGGTATTGGAACAGGTCGTTTGTACCTCTACAAGTCATTGTAGTGTGATATCTGCAAGGATAACCATTCTCGGTTCCAAGTAATGCAAATGCAAGTAACCCGAATGCAAGTAACGTGGAGTATTCAACTGGTCGGAGCGGCGCGTCTCAACCTAAAAGTTGATATACAACATGCTGCTAGTGGTAAGTGTTGTCTCTACGTTTTGTTCCCTATTGCTTATTTGAAGTACCATTGTAACGGGTTGTTCAGACTATACTTTAACTTTAAGTGGAATGCACATATTAGGGCAGCGAACATTACGCGTTGCGATTACCAGTTATATCCCGGACAGTTTCTTCCCAAAACATGCTAATAGTGGAGGTACATATAGTGTGCTTTGTGTCTTTTTCAAGGGCTCGACGTCCTCTTTCGACTACTTTGGTCCCGTAAGCGCGCGACGTTTAATTCTCCAGAAATTCGCTTGGGAGCGTCGGTTATCCGCGCCGGTGCATCTGGTAGCGGCTTCTCACTGTCTGGGGACGGAACTCGCTTCCCCCTTGTCCGATCGCGTTGAATTTTCAGGTTTGTATATTGCGGTTTTTCCCCAACAACTTTCTATCCCACATCTGTGTTGTAGTCTATGTTGTATGTTCAGAGCGGTTACGAAGTTATTCGGCAAATTCCCGTGCCTACCCACGGTTCCGGCACCTTTATCGTGTTTTTCGGTTCGAAGTTCGAACCCAATGGCGTATCTGCACCATTCTTCCGTACGACTTTTGAATTATCTTTGAGCCTCACGATTTATTATAGTGCAATGTTTGGCAGAGCCTTCCATGCTTCTAGCCTTTCATGGTACAAGTTTCTGCATTGTGTTGAATGCTTTGGGACTGTCGCATTACAGCTTTTCGCAGTATCTCATGTGGTTTTTCATTGTACTGGCATTTGTTTTGAGTGAAATGCTCAGTCTTATATAGTACAAGTTCTTTTTCTCTGTTACATGCTTATGGTCTTTCTACATAGGGAGCGGCACAGAATGTGCGCAATGGCACACAGCTGTGCAATTTTCTTGCACGCAGTGTTTAGCAAATAGTGTGGGTTGACTATGATTGACCTTGATGTTGGGTAGTTTCATTTTAAATCGAACAACGTATGAAAGTCGTATTTTTTAATTCGCCCAGAAAAAATATATGTTAGAGGACAGTTCAAACGACGCAAATCGCGCCACGTGCGATGCTCGTGCGTGTAGTAGTTCCCGCGTAGGAGAGAGGGAAAGCCGGAGGCTGCTTGAGCGCGCTTTCTTCTGGACCGACTTTGACGGGATCTAGCACCGCTGACTTTATGCCTAGGAACCGGATGATTTTTGTGATTATAGGCTGCACCATAGACACTGTCGACAGTCACCCACAGAACTCTGAGAGCCACAGATTTTCTGTTAAAAAATGCCAAACATGGCGTAAACGTTCAAAAAGGCCAAACTTTGTTACCAATTTGCTTCATGACGAAACCTCTGAGAACATCGAGCTTAGTGCCATTCGATAGGACATTGAAAGAGCTTTTGTGCTGTATAGAGCTCATTTTTCTCATCCCAGTTGTTTCTGTGTTATTAGCTTGAGAATCACACATGGTAGGCGAAAATTGCCAATGTTGCATCTCAATTTTCTCAAAAATGCCATCTTCGATTTCCTTGATTATTTTTGAAAAGGTGGCGTCATGTCTTTACTTTAGACGCCAAGTGAGACAATCTTTTATTTTTGCCTCAGAGACGCGCAGCGATCTTTTTTTTGTCAGGCAGGGTGCATGATGCTCCGGCCTTGCGCGCCCCACCCACGACCACGCGACCTTCAACCTCTTCTTTGCTACATGTGTCCCGCTGACGGAGAAATCAATGACCACACTGCGTGAGCTTGTTGTAGTGTCCCCGGAGCATCACTTTACGTTTACCCAATGGTCTCTCAGTTCCGTCAGGCTCATTCAAACCGTGGGAGAGTACATGAGTTGCCTGTGCGCCCTTGACGAGAAGCCCCAGTTCGACGAACATACCGACAAAGCAGTGAGAAGAAACGAAGCGCCTCGTAGAGATCTTTATCCACTGGTAACATCTTAGCTTTTGTTTCAGGTTGCCGCCAGTCCCCCAGGCAGTGTGAAAGGCACATCCTTTTCATTTTTCAGGTCACATTTCACGTGACATGTTGCCACTCTTTCAGATGTTGCCTACTTACGCACTGTTGATAGGCACAATTATGCAGTCAGGGCTAGGGGGAGACCATGTTATCAGAGGGAAGGCCACTAAGACAGAAGGATGAGATAAACCAGGTGGAACAAGAGGGTTAATAGGGGTACACATGTTCGTGATAACGTCCTTGGATAAGACTAAGTCGAAGACATTGCCTGCACAATTAGTAAATTTATTAAATTGTGTGAGGCCATTAAAGTGCATAAAGTCTAGCAGTCGTTGTGCCTTTAGTCGGACGGTTGTAGATACACAGTACAAAGCTGGATCGGTTGACGGTTGGTTTTGGAAGATTGAAGTCTCCATAAATATGAACATAATACTTGCTGAAATCCAGCTTTTGCTATATGTCGTCAAGAAACGATACGAAGGAGAAGGCGTCGAAATTCGGCGGAAAATAGTAATTGCCTATAAGGCAGTTTCTCCTACCGCGGCAGGGCAATTCAATTCACTTTCAGGACACAGTTCAAAGTCGTTTCTTCGAATGGCGTTTCAACTACGCTTTACAGCTATCAACACCCCCCCCCCCCTCCCAAAGATCAGACCGCAGAAACTGTAACTCCTATCACTCCTAAAGACAACATACTCTGATGTAAAATAGTTGTCTATGGTTATCGTGTCGTTAAATCAAGTCACAGTGAGACAGATAACATCATAGGTTTCACAAATAAGATTACTGAAAAATGTGGACGCTTTGGTACGTAATCCACGAACGTTTTGATAGTACAGCCCGATATTACTGCGTGACGTCACTATTATCTCCAGAAGCAGCAGGAGAACCAGGATCAAGAACAGCAGGGATAAAAATTTGTGATCGATTGAGTTGACCAATGTACACATGGAAAATGCACCCTCAGGCCAAACATTAGGGTCATTCAGCGTATCAAAACACTCGTTGTCAATAGATACATGGAACGAGGAATACGAGGAAAATCGGGTTTCGATTCTTGTACACACAACAGAATGGATATTAGTTACTGAAAGTACCATAGATTCAATGCTGTCCACGGTTGTGCACGGTGCGAGTCTAGAGACGAACAGTGCTCGCTTACGAAGTGGAGGGGGAGCTGCAGAGATGCTAGAGGACTTCGCCTGACCGACAGAAGGTGCAGGACGAGGACGTCGACGGTGCCGAACCGCGGTGAAACCATCTTCTTGCACGTCACCAGAAGCGGTTGTCGGATCATAGAATTTCGAGTTAGTGACGAACTGGACGTTGTGGTGGTCCTCCGCTAGACGACGAGCAGTAGAAGAATCCAACGGTCGAACGTTATGTCCAGTCGAATTATTGGGACGTACACTTGCACCGCGTGATATAGTTGCTGCACACGACGATTGTGTGCCAGCAGAACTTGCATGATTTTTAGTCTTCTCCGAACAGTCAACACCGAAGAGCAGACGTTTAAGGGTGAAAACTTCGTCACGCAGTTCGCAGCTTTGTGTTTTCAATGACTTCACCTGTGCAGTTAGTCAACTTTCGCCAAAACTTTGTCTAGAAGCGAGACAACGGAAGAAAGCGGATAGGAGCCGTATCGGCTTCCACATACACACTCACTGGACGAGTTACGCCCTATAAACGGAACGCCATTGCTGCCACTGGAATCGTGTCGAGTATCCGAGGATCTTCTAGTACAATCGTGGCACTTGTAGATACTGTTTCCACTGCTCATAAAGAACTCGAATTCTTCGGCGCCAACTTTGATGCATTTACAGTGGTATTTGCGACCGGAGCGCAACAGCAGTTGCTGCCCACGGTGAACCCTGTCTGAGCAGGTAACGTCTTTCACCGGCGGCGCCATGTCCCAGTACGATTCGCAATGTTTCGCAATTTTCGTCCTATTTCGCGATTTCTTTTTGTGGCAAATCAAACCATTAAATTTGAATGAATATTTTTTCCTTCGAAGGTCTCATAGGATACTTCAACAGGAAAAATCGCAAGACACGTAACTTTCGTAGTCATTGCAGGAGTAATTGGGGAAGTATGCGATTTTTCCAAAATTCGCTACAATCGAGCGTGAAACACGCAACGAAGTCGGAAGAGACGTCTGAAACCTACGCAATTTTATTGAACGAGCCTTCCTCTACCACATATTAAATCATCTCGAGGGTGTTTTTTCGTATACAAGACAGAATGTTTTGTTTTCGTAGTGGGGGGTATTACGGACACCTAAGTCGCATGTATCCGGTGGGGTGCTATATTGGTTTCTTGGGCTCCGGTTTTAATTCTCTGCATTTCCGATTTTTTTCTGGTTCGTTTTTGATTATGACAACCATCGGTACCAAAGGAACATGGGTCCGGTTGAGCGTTGTGGAGTTTTAATTCACCAGCATGAATACTAAGCGCGTAAGTACATGTTCAGTGATCTGCGCAGGATCAGGAGCGGGTCGGATGCGGATAAACTGCAAGATTGCGCCATCAATTTTCGTCACACTAGGTACCGGACACAGAGTACAAGGTATACTCAAGCCGCTCGCGCGTGTGGGAGAGAGCTCTGGGGCCCTATTCCGAGCCGCTGTCGAGCGGCAGCGACGGTGTCGATAGAGGAGTATCGGTAGAAGACGATAACGAGCACCGGGAACGACACCTGTCACTTTTGGCATTCCCATGTAGCTTTTAACGACAGTGCGCTTGGTTTGTTGACTGTCGGTAGAGGTTAAGACGTCTGGGAACGAGACGTCGCACTCTGAGCCAATGGTGTAGCAGGAGGAGAATCACGCGGAATGCCTTATTTTGGAAGCAGACGACGACGACGACGCGTTGACGATGGAGAAGTCTCGCGCTTCTCGCTCAACGCACGAATAATATGAAATTCTGTTGCTGTTCGTGATAGAGCACCGCAGTTTAGTCACGGACATTTTGCTGACGACCTACACGCAATTAGAATCAGTCGCGATAGTAAATTCCCAGAGAAGGAGCTGTCAGAACAGTTAACAAGTGGAGAAATGTAAGCTTTAGGCAGACCTTTGTGTATTGTTTGATATGTATGATAGTAGAGAATTGTCTCTGTGGCAAAGTGGTTTCAATAAAGACCTTCCATCTGATACAAACCCGTTGTCGCCCGATCTAAACACCGGCGCCAACCATGATTGTGTTTAGCCACGCGAAGTAACTTGCAGCCGTCTTGACAGCTCTGTCCGCTTAACGACAGTATCATCCACCATATCGACAGGGTGGAAGCTGTCGTTCCCGTGAGCGACACCGTCGCTTACGGGCGACGCGTTTGGAGCGCAGGGAATATCAAATTCTCTTCGATAGCGTTACGTTGCGTCACATACCACGTGTTCTCGCTCCCGAACGACACGTTCGCGCTACCGACATAGATCGGAATAGGCCCCCTGGCGCCTCGAATCGAGATGGGCGTTCGGCGCCGATCTTGAGTTACGCTTGCAATAAACTCTACCCATTTCGTTTGTTGCATGTGTTGCTGTGCTTTGTGCCGTGTATTCTTTCATGGCAGCTAAATCTGTGCTTTCCGTCGTGTATCCTGTGGTAGCATCATGGCCACTCAGTAGCTGTCATCGCTACAAAAGCTATGCCACTCCGGTGTTCACACTGTCAGCAGAAGAGAAAGGAAGTCGCCCATGTGGATGAAGTTCGGTGACAGCTGTTTTTGTTAGTGTTTTTTCTGTGTTGTTTTGGGCTGATGGGAAATATCGTTTATTTCCTGGAAAATTGGCGATATATATCGAGCCCACAAACTGAACTATTGCTGCGTGCCGTGGGATTCGCGGATTTTTCGGGTAGGATGCGGATGTCAAAAAGCTCATCCGCGTAGGGCTTTGGCTCACACGACAAAGTACTACTTAGACCTAGCCATCACTGCTGATCTGCAGTCTCCGTCGCCGGCACCGTGCACACCGGAAACAATGCCACAAACTAGGATTGGGATACGCGCGTTATGGTAGAGAAGGAAATAGTGTGGTTACCCTGCAGAAGTATGTGCCACAGCATATTGCTTGGACATGAAAACCCAACCAGACCCGAAAAAAACTGAAATTAAATGAATTAAAAGAGGAGCCCAAGAAACGAATATACCCCACTAGATACATGCAACGTGGGTGACTGTGGCCGTAATAATCTCTGCACTCTCAGAAAAAAATAAATAAAAATAAACGGTGGAGCAGTTACACCTTTTAGGAGGTAATGGTTGTCGCATATGTTGTGCCAGAAATGTTGCGAAGTTCTACCTGCTACCTCACTTTCTTCCACGAATGACAGGGTTACCGCTTCTGATTCGGTGAGTTATCTCAGTCGCTTCAAAATCCCGTTTCCAAAATCTTCCCATTTAGCGGAGCATGTAGGGGGTTGCGTTTGCGAGCCGGATTTTGAAGCGACTGATATAAAGTTTAGGTCAAAGGATGTGTATCTCAGGCAGATTGTGGAAACGCAACTCATTGTAGATCAAGGTAGAGATTGTGTTAGTGCCCCCACCGCTGTGCTTACAAAGGAGCAAGAAGAAGTGGTAAAGAAAGGATGTTGATTCGGGTGATATCGGTGTGTGGCATCAAGTGTTTTCTGTGACATAACGCACGTGGGGGGAGCGTTGGTTAGAATGTATCTTCGCTTGTTTTCAGTGTCAGTAAACGGTTGAAAGTTGCGTCGTCGCTGTCTCGTTCCTTTCTAGTCGCCTGGCCAAAGGCGATTGTGGGACTTTCGGCAATTACCTTTGGAAACTTTTGCCACCATTGAGGAAGTCTTTGGGGAGCTTTTAATTGCGAGAATTTTTTTTTTAATTCAACTTTGAAAACTGACAAATGCACCTCACTTTTTTACAGAAAAACAAAGTCCTCCACGGATAACGCAGACCCAACAAAAACTATGCACAGTATCCCAACAGAAATAGCCGAAAAAAAAAAAAGCTTTAGCCTGGCGTGCTTGATTTTCGGAAAGAAGGGTTTGCGAAATGTACCTCTAGAGGCGGAAGTGTCACCTCCTTCATTTGTTTTCTTTGCGATGAGAAGGCTGTTATCTTTTCTTTTCTTTCTGATAAGACGGTTGTCGCCTCGTGTTTTACCCTTTTTCCCCCGCTATGACCTTGACGGTTGTCAAGGTCAAAACGGGGGGAAAAGGGTAAAACGAGATGCGGGAACACTTCTTCCTCGCCCCGCAGCTGTGATGTGCTCTTCTTTGCTACAACCAAAGCAGGCGAGGCTAAAGCGGAATTTTTTTTTTTTTTTGACTAACACCCTTCTGTGTGTGTGGGGGGGGGGGGGGTTGTTTACAAGTCAAGTGGGTCACATTCCAGCTATGAACGGCAGTTTCGAGCTACTTGGTTCTCATCCACACAGCGTAGAGATGTGACACGCTCTAGGGTCCGCACGAACAGTCAATGTTCCAGGGTGTTAGCAACACCTCTAGGGGCCGCAGTGTAAAGCCAGCAATTACATATCCAAATACAGATATAAGCGGAGGCTCCGTGGCTGCACATGATGTATATATAATAAGGCTGGCACTGCATGGCTTATACGCTGCTGAATGTATATCCATACCTGGCTGCAACATTGCGTAACAACGCAGGTTACAATATACAACTTGACTTTTGGCCGTAACGAGACTTCGGCTTTCATGAGACACAATAAACGGTTGCTGTCTCGTGCGACCTTCAAATTTATTGAGGAAACAACTGCCGGTTCCTTCACTTTCAAATGGGGCGACTACGTTGCGATATGGTTATGCGTGCTGCTTAATGTACTCATGGTGCGACTAAGAAACTTCATGGCAAACCCCACAGCGCGTTACCCTCTTTAGCATTACGTTATAGCTGCTACATTTGAGCCATGTCTGCAAACCATTACGCGTAACGCAAAGTCCCCGCATTTTCTTTCCCCGCAACAGTTCATCAATCACTACCACTTTACTCCTGGTTGCACAAGCAGGGAGACCGCATTTTCTCCGTTTTACACGCCGGGTACCCGTTGATGAAGATATCCGTTGAAATATGATTTCTAGTACGCAACCATCATCGTAGGCGTAGGAAATGTGAACGCGCGTACATGGCGCTCCTGTATTTTGTATCCGGGCATTCTAACATGCCCGAGAACGACGCAGCTGATACTGTCTAGAGCATACTGCCGTAGTCTAGACAATTCTGGTCGCTATCAGCAAAATGATATTTGGCGCTTCTTTATCGGAATTGTAAGGACAAGTTTCCTTGACGCATCGAAACATGTCGTTTGTGGTATCCGCTGTTAGGATTGCCGGTTTTCGGTGCCTAGTTTTTCGGAGATTCCGTAAGGTGAAATCGGTGGTTACTTCGCTCACCAGAAATCATTGTCTTTCGGTGGTAATATTCTGAAACGTGAAGAAACCCGGTGGAAACCGGCGAGGATCGTGACGGGAGGTTCCCATGCATACAGTGAACTATCACTTGATGTCCTTATTTTTTTGTTTTGTTTTTTTACAATGCCAACTGCTAATATGAGCGGTTGATAACTTTGTGAGATATACGTGTTAGCGATGCAGGCGAGATCGCACACCGCTCTTTTCACTGTAAGACATTAGCATTGGAGCTTTCTCGTAGAAGGCAAATCTTACAGTGGGTCCGTGTCCTAGTTTGTAGTCTTTGTGGAATAGACTATTGGTTCGTGCTGGCACACTCCATGGTCTCTAGACTCTAGCTGGGGCACTTCCAGACCAAACAGCCCTATTCTCATTATGTAGATCTATTCGTAACTGGACTGGATCGTGACTATCGACAACATTAAGGCCGCTTGAGAAGCTAAAGGCAAAATATATGTTCTTCACGACGAACGACTTCATGTCCACTGTCCGCTGCCAACCATTTCAGAGCGAAGGGACAAGACATGAAATCAATACATTTGAAGTCGACATTTCGATGACCATCGGTGAATAATTATTTCCACTGAACTTGTAAAAAATTACGGCCATACGTTTATCGGCGCTCTTCGGTAAATACCGAAGACCGAGAACCCTACCATTGATACGTGATATGGAAACGCTGTTTCGCCGTTTCCGCGCAAATGTTGCCTGCAGTGATCAGTCTCCAGCCAAGATCGGAGTTTTCAGCGCTTAAAAGACTCATTTTGCTTTTCATTGATTGAATGTCTTTCGCAATCGTCAAAGTTATCGTATCGCCGACGTCAAGTTTATCAGCTAGTCTAAGCACACGAAATCATGCACGTGTAAGGTATGTGCCAAGTGTACGTGTATTGCTGGGGAGCCAGTTTGTGTACTGTGTTTGGCGGCTGGAGTTGTAAAGTCAAAAGATCGCACAAAAAACCGGGTTGAGCTCATCCACGACCTAAAGTTCAAGGGCGGATATGTCAACATCAGATGACAGACGTTTTGCCAATTGATTCTGAGCTACGTATATACTTTACCAGTTATACGAGACACATGATTATTTGTCATTGTTTAAATGTGGATTATAGAAACGGGCTTTCCTAAAGCATCTATAACGGTTGTACACAGCGAACGCAGCTCATTAAAAAGTTAATTAACGAAGCGGATGCAATTCTTCGGCACGCAGTAACAAGATATCCTCGGAGGCACTGCTCTCGAAAGTTTCAGATTTTATTCATGTATCATCACCAAACTAATCCCACTGTTTTCTTCAAGAGGCGGAAACACAGAAGAAGATCAAAAGAAGAGGTGCCATGTTACTGGGGAATTAGATACATTGCCATCCGGGTTGCGCGCTTTACCTTCTATCAACGTGATCGAAATTTTAGTGGGCTATGTTACGGCGAAAGCTTCCGCACTGCTATAACATTTACAATAGTACAATGGAAAATTTTGTATAACAAATGCTAATATATGCAAGCACGGGCTCTCATTGTCTATTATTATATTCCACTTTGTTTTAAGGCACAGGATCAGTGGATTGATTCTGTGGGTTCTACAAGGGTTGCTCCGAAAGTAACACCTTGTTACCTTTAATCTGAAACGTAGAAGAGATACGACAACAACAATGTTTGATACTCAAAGGCTAGCTATAGGATGCGATTTTTCAGTTGTAGTGCATTTTCTCCAGCGCTGAACACGACACTGTACCCGACCGAAAGATGAAAGCCTGGAGGGGCGAAATACGAGCTGTAAGGTTGGTGCCTGTGGACGGTTCACCCAAACTTCATTAATTATTGCAACGATTTCCAAGTCCATTTCTCGAAGAAGACCATTCAAGGCTTATTGCCAGAGTGAACGCCCCTCGCTGTCTTATAAATAGGGCTTTAAACGAACTATGAAATTTCTCAAAGACCCTGCATTCGCAAAGACCCAGAAAGATTGCTGCAAGCGCTTCTTCCTGTCGTAGAAGCTCAAACAACTGATCTTTTTTTAGATAAAACTACGTCACTTTTTAATCAGGCGCTGTTGAAATCGCCGCCGGGCCTACCCCCACGTTCCTTTTGCCTCTTCTGTTCCTACCCACGCTCCTTGACTGCTGGCGCGGAATTCGCTTGGAGAACGAACACTAGCGGCGCTTAGGGCAGCCGTATCATGTGATACTTTTACGTCACGGGCTGGATAGATTCTGGTGTGTGTGGAATTCTCCGTGGTAGTGGTGTCTGCACGTTGCTTTCATAGCTATTTCGTCTAAGAAATCTGCTGCGCGGAACTTACTCGACTTCGAAGGTTTCTCAGACTCGACACGGCAAAAGTGAATTACCGTCACAGTCGGGTTTGCACTAAGTACTTTGCAAGCACCAGTCGCTACCCAGTGCTCGAGTTCACACTGTGGGCGCTTTACGGCGAATGCAGCTTTTTTTTAAATCTAGCAGAAGAGATTGTGCTTTGACCTCTTGCCGTATATATTGCTAACATTCTCACAATTACTGCTGAAGTGTCAAAAAGAAATAAAACTATCTCCGAGAGCAAGTTTCTCTTCTTTCTCTTAAAAGACGAAACATCAGCCATGTTGTTAACAGCTTGCTTGTATTTCTCTTGGATGTGAGATGCAAGTTATTGGCCTGGTTATTGAGTTAAGGTGTCCGACTCTGGCCGTGTTCCACGCCACAAAATATGGCCCCTCGTTGCTGAAGTCTTTTACCGCCGCTGTGCAGCGCTCGCATTCCCTGGTTGGCTAGGTCTCCGAACCCGTAAACGCTAGAGTGCATTATTTTGCGTACACTTTCGTCAGAACAATCACTGATAAACACTGATAAACAACCACACTAGACATATATACTGTGCTTGTGCCTCTTCTGAGACTCTTCAGGTAAATAAATGAAATGAAATGTAAAATGAAATGAAATGAAATATATCTAGTGTTACAAATTCAAATGGTAAATCCTCACGGTTGCTTCAATTGAGAGGGAGTTTTCTTTCGTTCTCTTTTTTTTTTTTTTTTTGGCAGATGGGAAGCACTTTACGAAAATGATACAATAAAAGAAGCTGTCAATCAGCAATGTGCTGTCATGCACTTCGAAGGCGATTGACGTATCATGTTTTTGGAATCGTTATCGTGAACACCTTCCGACGTACCACGGTGGGCGTACTAAAACTCGCTAACTTCGTCGTATGGCCTCTCGGAACTGTTTTCGCAGACGAAGACCATCGAATACAGCAGTCCGAGTGCTGTGCCGTGAAGGCTGCCATGTTTGTGTATATTATGTGTGCTGGCGTTGTGCTTGTGACTGGAAATACAAATGTGGCAAAACCATGAAGATTTATGGATATATCGGTTCACTTTTCAACCCAAAGTATTCATTCGTTATTTGTAGCGTGCAACTAAACGGTGTTTGAAGCAAAAACCAGTGGCCATTCATGCCCAAGAATTAGGGACAAAACGTAAAGCAGGCTTCACCTAAAACGGCTCCCATAGCACGTATTCTGGAACGAAAAGCGCGTGCTACATATTCTGCTGGCAGCGCTTTGCATTCGTTCTCTAAATTTGTGTGTTACTTCACGTGGTAAGGGTATAGGATATAAAAAACTAAAAACTAGACAGCTGTTAGGAGAACTAACATCGTTGAGGTTGTAAGAAAGAGCAACGGTGTGGATATTATGGATGTTACGAAGTCTGTTGGCATCTGCTAAACTGTGAGCAATCAAACAAAACATAAAATAAAGGTGTGGTCGGAGTGAACGGCACAACAAAAACAACAATAAATGATGACGATGAGACGGGGTGTTTCACCGCGGAGGTGCGTACCCTACCCCACTGCACGTGGAACATTATGTGAAGATGATGAAGGAAGGATGAAAACAAAAGAAATGACTAAAATGAACGGCAGAAAATGGAGCAACGACAGCTTAAGACGACATGTACTACTCTGCACAGGAAAATGTGATATCTGAGGTTCTACGATGTGCTAGGGTTGTCAAACCAGGTTTATCGAGGATAGGTTCAATGTGTCGGTCATAGATATTGTACAATGACTCCACGGGATTCGATGCTGTCATTCGGTCAATCTCTTATCTTTGAAAATTAGTGAAGCTAATTAAGTATACCATTTTAGTTAGCCATCGAACACTGATGCGACCGGCTAGGAAAGATATCCGAGAGGCCAGGTATGTCAGGCGCCCAAACGGCACGTCCGGGGCTCTCATAAATTTTTAATAACAACTGTGGCACCTAACAAACGACAACCTGTATATCCTCATATGTTTCCATGCTGTCTCCCGGAAGAATTCGAGGCTCGTTCGAGTAGACCGAATGTACAATCGTATTTATAAAATAGCGCAAAAAAAAAAATTGGACATGGTTGCAAAATTTGGGACATACACAAATAAAAGATTTGACTAAAATTGGCGGGCTAAAGTGTGCCTAACAAACCAACAATCAGTTTGCTTGTAGAAACAAGGTATTCTGAGGCACGATAGATCTATAAGTTGAGTGAATGTTGGCGTGGATATGACGTAGATGGTGTCGTCTAGACGAAAAAAATGCTGAAGACTTGAAGGCTCGGCAGTGCAGAGAACCTACGGATACGCATGTAAGATGAGGGAAGTAGGACGCATGACGCTGAACTATGAAACCGATCCATATATTCCGAAACTCCGAGTGGCTGGACACACCGTTTGTATAGACTGCGGTTTTGTTTCTTCTTTCTCGCTCTCTCCTCTTTCATTCATTTTTCTTCTTTTTTTTTTTTGGGGGGGGGGGGGCGCTTATCAATACCTGAAGACAATTTATGATACAGCTATATAGGATGTCACGCTTCCTCGCGAACGCAGGAGCCTCTCTAGGGAGGAAAGCGCAATTGTAAAACGGTCACGTGTTCCGTTTGTGTTATAACACATTACTCTGCTCTCTTTTGACCACAATAATGCTCGTTGCCCTGTCAATGTCATCTGCATTTTTTAGACACTGTAGATATGTCGTTTACCTCGAAACTACAAAAAAAGTTAAGAAATCACGACTTTCTGTTGTTTTTGTTTGATTTGCGATTATCTGGCAACTTTCTGTTGTCGTCACCTGTCAAGATCTATCAAAATAAGCACAATTCCAGACAACGAAAAAAAAAAAGAACATATCGTGCTGCGTTCCTGTCTTTCATTTTCCATACTTAATACAGCTAACGCCGAAGTGACTCAAATCTATTCCTATTGCAGCCTAATGCCGCGTGCTTTTCGACAGCCGTGCTCCTGGCTTTTCTTTTCGTCAGTGGAGAGGGTGCTAGCAGGTGTGCTGTCTTATCAGCGTATTTCTTCTGAAGATTTACTATCTTGATCCAGCCGTCGTACATGCTCGCGCTTTCAGCAGACTGCTTGGGACTGTGCCGTTCGCTATCGCGTCTGTTTCCTTCGTTCATCTTTGTTTCTGTAGGTGTGAAGAAAAGTTTATTGACTGGTTGATAAGCATCTGCGTGCACCACGTAAAAGTCAGTTGTGTAGCATCGATTGCTAGTACGTATGAGTTGAATAAATACGAATGAAGCAGGATGAACATTTGATTTGCACATAAGAATTAGTGACGTCTTCATGTTGGGAAATACTTCGCATGGCTGCATATGCGATCACAATGTCCACCTTTTAACGTTGAAGCCAAAATAATCGGGGGTACTTCAAACCACATTACTCGAGCTGTGACGCAACATTTGCCACAGCTTGCCGTCGTCTGGATCTTTGGACGTCGTTCCCGATTTCCGTTCTTAGCTCACCTCGCGTCATAGAGTCCACATCTAACATGCGTGACAAGCGCTGGTTGAGTTCGACACTTAAACCTGGCCTCTTTCCTCTTGGGTGCCACCTTCTTCCGAGTTCGTGACGTCACGTTTCTGACATCTCCTAGCCCGTAGCGCAGACGACTTTTCTTCTAACTTTAACATATTTTCGCCCATCCCATGCTGCGTCCCATTTGTTTGTTCGCCGATGATGTAGGTTCTCTAAGACACAATTTTTCTTTTCTAGTCCTTGGCTAGAAGGCCATCCTAGTCAGCGCTGCTGCATGTGGCTCATCGCGGCGTGATGCGAAAAAACATGTATATACGGGGTCACGCTCTCCTGTCCGTACCCCTTGCATTTGTTTCCGAGATCTAGAAACATAGTTAGGACGTTTAACGTCCCTGACGCAGACCTTTCCCTGCAGTATCTTGCTCAAATTCTTTTACCACACCTCTGAAAAGATCTCATAACTGTGCTAGTTGTGGTAGTAGCCTCGAACTGGGGTCGCAAAGCGTGGTAGATCCTCAAGAAGTAAATCGTCATTCTTTCCTGTTAATGATGTGAATTTAGCAACTTCCGTTTTGCTGTCAGTGAGCAGTCTGACTTTCGCATCAGATCCCTTTATAATGTCTACCAGCTTTCTCACGGACGTGTAATATATTCCTTGCATATTCCCATACAGATTATCGAATACCGTTTTAGCAATTATTCGTTCTATGGCGTACAGGCAGTCTGAAGACATATAGGAAGGAATCTGTTCGTACTCCCGTAGCAGACTCCCAGAATTCTCAGCTGCAGAAAATACGGGCACAAAAGCTCTTGCATACAAGAACAATAGCAATAAACGCGCGCAGAGCGAATAAGCTTTGGCAATGTCCTAGCATACTTCCTACTCAAGACAAGACCGCAGTGCTATCAGCTCCAGTAGATATCTTGATGAACAAGGAATGATTTCATTGGATGAAGTATGGAAGAGAAAAAAAGTCACTAAAATCAAACAAAAGAATAAGTCGGTCGTTACTTTTGTGCACGGGTTTCGTTGATAGCTGCTGTAATCGCCCTCACCTTTCTGTCTGTCATGTGGTTAACGCGGAAGCCGTGATGAAGCGGGCAACTCAACAAGATACAGATAAAATAATAATTCCGCGCTTGATGCCCCGGTACGAGTACATCGTGAGCCGTGCAGCAGTGGCCGGTCTGCGGCCACTGTAAGGAAAAAAAAACAGAGAGAGAGAGAGAAACTTCAGTAGTCGAGTGGCATCGGCGAGTCCTGCAAAAGAAGCTGATTATCGCTCTTATCGCTCTCACAGCATTTGTACGCGAAAGGTGGACGGTTGTTTTGCTGTGAGCCCTACAGGCTCATTTATTCGAGCAGCTTCTTGAAAACCTGGTCTTGGAAATGCAGGACGTAGACACTGCTAATAGAGTGCGCGATCCGAAAGGAAAAGACACGTCCGTGAGAAAACTGGTGGACATTATAAAGGAAACTGGCGCGAACGTCAGACTGCTCACTGACAGCAAAAAAGTTGCTACACTCACATCGTTAACAGGAAAGAAGTTTTTCCCAACATGAAGACGTTACTAACTCTTATGTGTAAATCAAATGTTCATCGTGCTTCATTCGTATTTACTCAACTCATACGTACTAGCAATCGATGCTACACAACTGACCTCTACGTGGTGCACGCAGATGCTTATCAACCAGTCAATAAACTTTTCGAAACAAAGATGAACGAAGGAAAAAAGACGCGATAGCGAACAGTCCTAACTCCCAAGCAATCTGCTGAAAGCGCGAGCATGTACGACGGCTGGATCAAGATCGTAAATCTCCAGAAGAAATACGCTGATAAGACAGCACACCTGCTAGCACCCTCTCCACTGACGAAAAGAAAAGCCAGGAACACGGCTGTCGAAAAGCACGCAGCATTAGGCTGCAATAGGGATAGATTTGAGTCACTACGGCGTTAGCTGTATCAAGTATGGAAAATGAAAGACAGGAACGCAGCACGATATGTTCCTTTTTTTTTGTTTCGTTGTCTGAAATTGTGCTTATTTTGATAGATTTTGAGAGATGACGACAACAGAAAGTCGCCAGATAATCGCAAATCAAACAAAAACAACAGAAAGTCGTGATTTTTAAACTTATTTTGTAGTTTCGAGGTGAACGACATATCTACAGTACCTAAAAAATGCAGATGACATTGACAGGGCAACGAGCATTATTGTGGTCAAAAGAGAGCAGAGTAATGTGTTATAATACAAACGGAACACGTGACCGCCTTTTACAATTGCGCTTTCCTCCCTAGAGAGCCTCCTGCGTTCGCGAGGAAGCGTGACATCCTATAGCTGTATCATAAATTGTCTTCAGGTATTAATAAGCCGCCCGCCCCCCCCACCCACCCCCCCAAAAAAAAGAAAAACAAAGGAAAAAGGAGAGAGCGAGAAACAAAACCGCAGTCTATACAAACCATGTGTCCAGCCACTCGGAGTTTCGGAATATATGGATGGGTTTCATAGTTCAGCGTCATGCGTCCTACTTCCCTCATCTTACATGCGTATCCGTAGGAAGGGAGTTGCCTCAGGACAGAAGCCGCCGATATTTCGAACAGAGCCTATTCTTCTGGACTGTTCTTCCCAGAAGAAGAACAGTCTCTGTTCGAAATATCGGCGGCTTCTGTCCTGAGGCAACTCCCTTCCTACCTCTCTACCGGTTCGCTGGATTTCTACCCATCTACATGCGTATCCGTAGGTTCTCTGCACTGCCGAGCCTTCAGCATTTTTTTCGTCTAGACGACACCATCTACGTCATATCCACGCCAACATTCACTCAACTTATAGATCTATCGTGCCTCAGAATACCTTGTTTCTACAAGAAAACTGAATGTTGGTTCGTTAGGCACACTTTAGCTCGCAAATTTTAGTCTAATCTTTTATTTGTGTACACTCTTAAAAAAAAGGGAATACTTTAACTCCTTTCCTTGCCCTTTTTGAGAGTACAATTACGCTCAAAAGGATGTCTCCTCACTCCCTCAAGGGAGTAGCATAACACCTTCTCCCTGCCGGGGAGTAATATTACTCTCCAGTAGGAAGAAAGGTGTTATGCTACTCCCTTGAGGGAGTGAGGAGACTCCCTTTTTGAGAGTAATTGTACTCTCCAAAAGGGTGTTATATATGTGGCAAAACAGGAGTTAAAGTACACCCCTTTTTTAAGAGTGTATGTCTCAAATTTTGCAACCATGTCCCTTTTTTTTTTGCGCTATAATAGGATTGTACATTCGGTCTACTCGAACGAGCCTCGAATTCTTCCGGGAGACAGTATTGAAACACATGAGGATATACAGGTTGTCCTTTGTTAGGTGCCACAGTTGTTATTAAAAATTTATGAGAGCCCCGGAGGTGCCCTTTGGGCGCATAACATACCTGGCCTCTCGGATATCTTTCCTAGCCGGTCGCATCAGTGTTCGATGGCTAACTAAAATGGTATACTTAATTAGCTTATAATTTTCTTTTGTGTTCTTTCTCTTTATTTCTTTTTTTTTTCCCTATAGTCGTGACAGCGCCCACTTCTGTGTGGCCAACAACGGCGACCCTATCCTGCCATCACCCCCCCCCCCCCCCCCCTTTCACTAATTTTCAAAGATAAGAGATTGACCGAATGACAGCATCGAATCCCTTGGAGTCATTGTACATTCTCAATGACCGACACATTGGTGTCTATAATTATGAACCTATCCTCGATAAACCTGGTTTGACAACCGTAGCACATCGTAGAATCTGAGATATTACATTTTCCTATGCAAAGTTGTACATGTCTCGTCTTAAGCTGTCGTTGGTCTATTTTCTGCCGTTCATTTCAGTTCTTTCTTGTGTTTTCATCCTTTCTTCATTATCTTCACATAATGTTCCACGTCCAGTTGGGTAGGGCACGCACCTCCGCGGTGAAACACCCCGTCTCATCGTCATCATTTGTTGTTGTTTTTGTTGTGCCGTTCACTCCGACCAAACCTTTATTTTCTGTTTTGTTTCATTGCTCATAGTTTAGCAGATACCAACAGACTTCGTAACAGCCATATTGTACACACGTTTGCTCAGTATTACAACCTCAACGATGTTAGTTGTCCTAACAGCTGTCAAGTTTTTAGTTTTTTTTATATCCTATACCCTTACCACGTGAAGTAACACACAAATATTTGCTCCTCGTATTGTATTTCTTATTTGTCTTCTTTATCTGTTGTAGTCTCTTCTGCGACGAGCCATTTCCCAAACCTGTGGTTGCGCGTGGCCTTGAACGTAGGCGTCGCTGCTACGCGTTCGTGCGGCGATTGAAGGCTCCTTTACAGGTTCAAAATTTGAAACCCGAATGGAACCTTGAAGATGCCGCTATTCGTGCCCAAAAAAATTGCTCAAAAGTTTTGTCCTGGCAGAGGGAAGATGCCATTAGAGAACGAATGCAAAGCGCTGCCAACGGAATATGTAGCACGCAGTGGCGTATCTAGGGTGTGGCAGGTGTGGACAGGTGCCATGGGCGCCAGGTGAACAGGGGCGCCATTATGTGGTCGGGTGTGAATGTGCCAGGTCGGGCACTCAACCTGGCACATTCGTAAATGATCTAAAGCACCCGCTATTAGGGAGGTTGTAGTGTGAAACCTAGTGCGGACCACACGAAAACGCATCCCCAAGGACATCGTGTTAACCATGTTGCCATGGGCGCAGGTTGCTCTAGATACGCCACTGGTAGCACGCGCTTTTCGTTCTCAGAATACACAGGCTCTATGGGAGCCGTTTTAGGTGAAGCCTGCTTTACGTTTTGTCCCTAATTCTTGGGCATGTTGTGCGGTGGCGCTGGTGTGGTGACGCAAACGACAGAGCTGATTGAGACGTGAAAGGAGGACGACGAGAGCCCGCGACCACAGACGAATGTGTTTTTGCAACCTGAACTCACGGAAGGAAGTTCGGCCTCGTGGTCCGATATTCTGCACGGGGCATGGCTTCCTGTGGATAAGGCTTGAGTTGCATAGCCCTTGTCCCCAATCTGGAACTCGCACAGTGCAAACGTTATCGCTACTTTTAAAGATGGCGCTCACCAAACGTCGCGCGGCAACACGTGAAAACCGTTCGGGTGGGTCGCGATTTCGAATATACGTTGAGATGGGCCTTCGCGTTGGAGCTCGTGGCGAATTGTGGGCAAGCCGGCGATAGGTGTAGGACGAGCCAGGTCCCACGCACAAAGCCGGCAACTATAAGTGACTATCATTTTTTTATTTTTTTTTATCAGGTGTAGACTGAGTCACACGCGCGATCTTCGACTGAAAGAGAAATAAAGATCCTCATATCGTGTGATGAGAAAAGGCCTGGGCGCTTCCAGGGTCTTCATGCTCACACATGTATCACGTACATCTGCTGGTGGAGTAAAATTAGGCAGTTCAAGATATGGAGAGGTTTATGAGCTTCTTCCAGTACTTGCATCCAGAGGCGGAGAGTTTTCATTTTCCCGGGGAGGGGGGCTAGGGCGCACCGCGAAATAAGTACTCTGGCGGGGGAGGGGGGAGATATGTTTATTAACAAAAAAAAGAAATGAAAGGTAAGCCAGATGGATGTCGGCTTGTTATTCAAAAAAGTGAAAGGGGGAAGACAAAAAAGGCAAAGGAAAGAAGAAAACAAAAGAAAACAGAAAGAAGGAAGGAAAAGAAAAATGAAGAACACAAAACTAAAGCTGAAGATATGATATATAAGACTATGATATATGCAGAACTGGTATAGAGATAAGAGGAAGGAAGAACAGAAGAAAAAAAAACAGAGAGAACGTAAACAGTGTACATGTGCACAACTGAAACTGAAGGCATTACGCCTTTGAAAACTGAGTGCAAAAGGAACAAAATGCATTGTATCCTCGGTGTTTGACCCGAAATGCGCGCAATATAATGAATATGGTCAATGAAATGGAGCAGCGGGAGTTGGACCCGCTCCCAACGGGTATGCGTTCCGAAGATCCTACCGTTAAACCTCACTGGCAGCTGCTGGTACCTTTTCGACTGCTTCGTTTCATTGATCTGATTGCTTTGGGCGAAATTCAGGCTATGTGTTGTGTCATCCTCTGTGTTTCTTCGCCTCACCTTCTACTGTGATAATGAGTATGGTGGGTGGATGCATATTTTCAAATTGCAAGATGCATTTCTGGGGTTGGTGCCTCTTTGCTCTTTTGACCTGGACGCGCCGAGCCCCAAAGGCTGGTGTCAGTCTCTTAGCGGCACTTCCCGGGGGAGGCGGCGCCCTCCCCACGTTCAAGTTCCGGAGATGGGCAAGCCCCCCCCCCCCCCCCCCCCCCCCCCCCGCTGTCGGCGCCTATGCTTGCATCGACTACAATTCCTTAGCTTCTTTATTATATTGCCGCTACTTACTTGCGACTTATTTACTTTCTCGCCTGTGCACATCTCAAACTGAGAGAATCTCAATGCGGAAACCAAGTACTGAGCTAATCCATGTGCGGTCATGGCTTCTTCATGTTACAGCGGCTATATGTTTAGTCCGGTGCTTCCCTGCAAGATTCGTTTCTGTTTCGAACGAAAAACCTGTTAGTGTTATTAGTTACATGTTTGCAGCGAAAGAGGTGCGAAGAGCCACTTTTTAGTAAAAGTTGTGTCACGTATGTACGCGGAGGAGATGGTGACGCAAAGCGCATCCAGATAAAATATATGCGTCCAATAAAACCTCTACTCTCGCTCTCTTTGCGTTCTACTGCTGAAACTTTATTCTGCAGAATCCAACACGGTTCTGAAAAGAAGGTTAGGTAAGATGAGTAATAACATGTTGGCCCCATGATACGGGGTGTCATGCGGAAAACTTGACAAAAAAAAATACCTGTTTTTGTCTAGCAATTCCAATAATTGGAATTGTGACATTAGGTGGGAGGGACACACGCACACAGCGCCGAAGAGATGGGGGTCTGGCCGGGCCTCTTTGGGGTCCGCTGAGTCCACCTGAGCAGAGTGTCCGGGTAGGGCTCAGCAAGCCGTATACCCGGGTTGCGTAACTTATCTCGCCGGCCCCGCGCGCAGAGACACATGGGTTTGTATTCCTGTCCTCTCTTGTTAATTCCCTTGATGCGAAAACCGTAAAGGCGGTGTCACACTGGGCCAAAAACAGACAGAATCTGTCGTCACGTATCCAAAGACATCGTGTCCGCAAACCTGTCACACTGCACGAACAAAAGACGGCCGACACAGAGATCCGTATGTCGGCCGTCGCCGAATGCCGCTATCGGCGGGCCATCCTGACAAACAAGTCTGGCACACTGAATGATATCGACAACCGACAAGCTGCCATGCCCTTTCTTTCAACATGGTGTCCTGCAATAAGCCCTTTGGCAAAAGGACAACCAAGTCTCTGTGATTACCGCTCCTCATCAGCAAGCAGTATATGTTGATCAATGGTCCTGAAGATAGTCATTGTCACCAGCCTCGGGGCAGACACAGTTGTATGTCATTTCCTGTCGTTGTGTCTTCCCTGCTTGAGTTGGCCTTGGACCGCCTTGCAATGCGCGTGGCGTATTGGGTGCTTCGTGATTGCGTCAGGTGAATTGGGGGTCGTGCTGGCTGTCATATATGTTGTGTGCCTTCATGGACCCCTACTCTGTCTTGCGATTCGTCAACGGTGCTCCGAGTAGCGACTTCATAACTCTTCGCTCTATGCTTCGCACCCCCACCCGACGAGGGACCTCAAGGTTGAACTTTGGGACTCCACAGCCGCAACTTCCATCTGTTTTATCCGCACGCGTATTGTTGAAAAGGAGCAAGAACCAACCTGTATAGGGAACCATTAATGGTGGATGACTTGAACAACTTTGCGGATGATGATGACTGGAACAACTGCCGGAGACGAGCGTCGCGAACGAATCTTCATCTTCCCTTTTCTTACATGTATATCTTGATCGCAAGTTCCATTTCTTCAGTCTTACTGTTCTCCTTCAACTGTCTGTCCAAGTTGAGTTTCTTACAATAATTCATGTTCCTCCATAACAGGTAGAGTTTTTATAAAATTATGTTACCGAAACAAGTATGTGACTGGACTACTCAATGTGACCTGCAAGTGACCTGCATGTGACCTGCAAGTCCCGTACGTATGCTATGCAAGGTTCATGCACGAAAGCTCGTAAAATATTTCCTTGTTGTTAAATACATGCAAATGCTTCTCCCGTTTCATACCGTTTCTGAATCATCCACAGCGCATTAAATCAACTTTCCTATATATAAATAAACAGTTTTTGTGCAGTATGTGTTGGTTGTGGGCGATATATTTTGAGCAACGATCAAACCCCTGTCGATACGCTGTCAGACAATATCTGCCTGCCTATTTTGTCATCAAAATATGTGATACTGAATGGGCATTTTGTCGACTTACCTCTGTCACTGTCGATCAGGCAGTGTGACAGCAGTGTTTGGCAAAACAAAGTATGATGACGACGTCAGTCTTCCGACGACGTCGGCAAAGTGTCAGTGTCGTGTCGGTCCAGTGTGACAACGTCTTAACCGTTCATCTAGTGTCAAAGAGGCCCCGTAGACCCTTATATCCGGCCCTGATTACGGGGGAAGTGATGCATTTAGAGGCCGACCCACATGGTGCGTATTCCAGCGAGAAGCACGTTGTATGTCACGTACTGCGTATAATTTCAAGCACACAATCCGTTTTCTGTACACGGTAAAAAAATTCACCGTAAAAAAAAGGGGGGGGGGCAAACGCAAGGAAAGTTGGCTGCCAAACATTGGCCTTTTTTTTCTTAAGTTGGCCAGTCATTTTAACAGGCATATGCCGTGTAGCATTACTGTGCTGTGGTCGTTAAAAAAAAAACTATACTGGCCAGTAATTTTAACTGGCATATGCCGTGTACCATTATGGTGCTGTGCCCGTCCCAGGAACCTCTGTTTTCTTCTTTTTTCTACATATGGTCGTAGTCATTAGAGAGCAGTTTTAGCAATGACCGTGCGCAACACATTGTGATGTTTGTCACATTAGGATTTATTTTCTATATACATAGTGGTGATAATGTGCCAATGACCTCTGGCATCAAAACTCTGCAAAGAGAAAGGAAACTGTTACAGGGAGTAGGGCAATTTACATGCAATTATGCTCACAGTTTATTTTTTCAAAGGAAGAACATACGAAGGAACCATGTGCACCCATGAGTCACTTCTGGCATCAAAACACTGCAAAGAGAACGAAACTGTTCCAGAGAACAGGACAATTGACATGAAATTATACTCTCCGCTTATTTTTGCAAATGAAGAACATACGAAGGAGCCATGTGCATCCATCAGTCACCACTGGCATCAAAACACTGCAAAGAGAAGGAAACCGTTACAAGGAGCTGGGCAATTCACATGCAATTATCTTCAGCGTTTATTTTTTCAAAGGATGAACATACGAACGAACCATGTGCACCCATCAGTCAGCACTGGCATCAAAATACTGCAAAGAGAAGGAAACTGTTACAGGGAGCAGGGCAATTCACATGCAATTATACAAATCTCAAAGGAATCGCATATTATTTTTTTATTTTTTCAAAGGAAGCACATAAGAAGATGCACACAAAACGCGGAGACGGCACGAAACTACTTCTGGCAGCGTTCATAAGGACATCTGATCTCATGACCCTATCGTACCTGCTGCTTCATATGTGACACCATCTCCGTATATTCGTAGTGAACTGACGCGAGCACGAAAGGACGTGACACACTTTCGTGGTTTTGGCGAGCAAATGGATCGGGGCGACCGTCCTGGCGTGTTCTTGTGGCATCTCAAAATGTGTCATCTGAGTATTCCATACTTCGCTGCCGTGTGCACACAGTGCATGACAGCACGGTATTCCGCTCGCTTCATGTACATGTCTACTGTAGTCAACGTAGCCCATCAGAGTGTTAAAAACACAAGGGCATCTTCTGCAACCATACATTACAATAAGAGCGCCTTAATCACTTGACGAGCAAGGACGCATGACACACGGACATCTGAAACTAGGGAGACGCCTCACAGCAAACGCGAGCCACTATTTGCTGGGGTCCCATAAGTTGAACAAAAACAAGTCATACGGTGCATCACGCTCAAATCGCAAAGAACAGAATGTGCGAACAGAAATGTGCTTACCTGACTACGTGCATTCAGAAAATTTACGATGACCACTTCGTCCTCCTTCATCAACGATCGTCCGCGAACGATGTTCGGCTGCTGCGGATGACAGCAATGCCCCGTACTTGGCTTAGCCTTCCCTTCGCATTGAAGTTTTTGGCTGGCGCATCATGATGGAGCCACTGTTCTACGTAGTTTTCGTCGTATTTGTGATTACGGTAACACGCAGTCGTCAGATACTATTAAACGCCCGTAGAAATCACAGTATTTTTTTACAGTGATACGCAAACAGAGCGTCAAGGGGGTTCTGAATTTTATGGCGCGCATCACAGTAGCGTGTGCGCAGTAGCCAGTCGAAGCTAAGACCTCCCGCGTATCACGTGGATTGAGCAGAAGAAAAACATGGTCGAAACATTGGTGGATGCTGTGGAAATGCGTCAAGTCGTTTTTAGTTTCTTGCCATACGCGAAAGAGATCCAGTTGTATGTTGAAGCGCCTAGATGGCATCGGAAACGCTAGAGTGCCAGCAAAGATGTTTGTGTTTAAAGGGCTGTTGAACGTTGGACATTGAAAGGAAGAAGGTGAGAGTTGCGGCTTGCATTGGCGGGACGCGGTATGGCGAGGTGTCCGCGCTTTTGATCCTGAACGTTGAAATGGAACGTAAAACGAAAGTATTAAAGAGTGTTTCACTCAGTATGTGCGAGTGAAGAAAGTCCTTCTTCAGAACTTCTTCAGAACAGAAAAACTTCAGAAGTGGGATAAAGATCCGTCTTGGACTGTGACGACGAAAGAAATGTGCGAAGAGAGCGAAGCCTAAAGCCAACTACGCAGTACGGAAACATGGCAGACGGCAACAAGGAAAGTGAAGTCTCGGAGATTCCAACGGCAGAACTTGTGCGCATGGTTTTGGAGAAAGATAAGCTAATCATGGAACTACTACGAGAACGTACAGCTGACCACCAGCGACCTGTGTCAAGTTTTCAAGTCATGCTGGACTTAAGCAAGGGGATCAAAGACTTCAACGGGGAAGGCAACTCATCCTTAGCCCGCGACTGGATGGGAAACATAAGGAGTACGGCGGCTTTACATAAATGGCCAGAAGAATTTCAGCTCGAAACATCAGTTGTCCCATTTGAATGGAGCTGTGCTAGACTGGTAGCGCAGCCGAAGGAGCAAGATGACATCATGGAAAGAATTCGAAGAACGCACCACGAGGACTTTCATAAGTCAAGCTAATGCAGCAAAGAAGTTCAGGCGCATGAAAGAGAGAGTTCAGCAGCGGAATGAAAGCACAGTGGCGTACTTTCATGCCAAGGTTCGATTGTGTACCGCAGGTTTGGCGCCGTCCGCAAGAAGCCGACGCAAGATAATGAATTACATAGCGCAGTAAGAAAAAAGCAACCGCTGTAAGAAAAGCAACCGCTGTAAGAAAAAAAGAAGAGAAAAAACAACAACAGAGAGACAGAGAAACTTCAGTAGTCGAGTGGCATCGGCGAGTCCCGCAGAAGAAGCTGATTATCGCTCTTATCTCTTATCGCTCTCAAAGCATGTACGCGGAAGGTGGCGGTTGTTTTGCTGTGAGACCGACAGACTCATGTATTTATTTCCCCTAGCGGCCATGGAGGCAATACAAACGGGAGGTTAGCATTTCGTAGCATAATATTAACATAGCAGCATACAACCAAGTGAAAAAAAATGTTCAGATACGTGGAGGTAAATAAACAAGTACATGAAACATTTTGGTCAACTGGAGCAAACAATGACAACACGTACAAAGTGGAAATTGAAAAACGGCAATGCAGCGCAATGGTCATGCCAGCCAGACGCGTGAGCCTTCCTCCTTCATCTCCCCCTCTTCATCCATTCCCCGAGCAAAGTGCCGCCAGTGTAGGCATGCAGATCGCTCCAATTTCCACGTCACCCCTCCGCCCGCAATGGTCGCGTAAGAATTTCTTAAATTGTTTGGCATCGGTAATGGAATGCATCTAAGCTCTCGAACTAACGATCCTCTTAGGTATTATTATGATAATCAATTTTGTGAAACAAACACTCACAAGTTGTTATTCGGCGAGTGGAAAGCAGACGCAGATGCACGGCAACATGAAAAACTCAGTGCGGCACCCCCCATTGTTCTCTATAGAACCCCGCTTCATTGTCCCTGATGCTTTGCACATGAAGATACGAATAGTCGAGCAGCTTCTTGAAAACCTGCTCTGGAAATGCAGGACGTAGACACTGCTAATAGAGTGCGCGATCCAAAAGGAAAAGACACGTCCGTGACAAAACTGGTGGACATTATAAAGGAAACTGGCGCGAACGTCAGACTGCTCACTGACAGCAAAACGGAAGTTGCTAAATTCACATCATTAACAGGAAAGGATGTCGATTTACTTCTTGCTAATCTACCACGCCTTGTGACTCCAGTTCTTTCCTCAGACACCAGAGATGAACTAGTACACTTATGGGATACTTTTAGACGTGTGGTAAAAGTATTTGAGCAAGATACTGCAGGGAAAGGTCTGCGTCAGGAGACGTTAAACGTCCGAACTATGTTTCTAGAACTGGGAAACAAATGCAAACGGACAGTAGAGCGTTACCCCGTATATACATGTTTTTTCGCATCACGCCGCGATGAGCCACATGCAGCAGCGCTGACTAGGATGGCCTTCTATAGCCAAGGACTAAAAAAGAAAAATTGTGTCTTCGAGAACCTACATCATCGACGAACAAACAAATGGGACGCAGCATGGGATGGGCTAAAATATGTTAAAGGATAGAAGAAAATTCATCTGCGCTACGGGCTAGGATATATCAGAAACGTGACGTCATGTACTGGGAAGAAGATGGCATCCAACAGGAAAGAGGCCACGTATAAGTGTCGAACTCCACCAGCGCGTGTCACTCATGTTAGATGTGGACTCTATGACGCGACGTGAGCTAAGAACGGAAATCGGGAACGACGTCCAAAGATCCAGACGACGGCAAGCTGTGGCAAATGTTGCGTCACAGCTCGAGTAATGTGGTTTGAAGTACCCCCGATTATTTTGGCTTCAACGTTAAAAGGTGGACATTGTGATCGCATATGCAGCCATGCGAAGTATTTCCCAACATGAAGACGTCACTAATTCTTATGTGCAAATCAAATGTTCATCCTGCTTCATTCGTATTTATTCAACTCATACGTATTAGCAATCGATGCTACACAACTGACTTTTACGTGGTGCACGCAGTTGCTTATCAGCCGGTCAATAAACTTTCCGTCACACCTACAGAAACAAAGATAATCGAATGAAAAAAGACGCGATAGCGAACAACACGTCCCAAGCAGTCTGCTGAAAGCGCGAGCATGTACGTCTGGATCAAGATTGTAAATCTTCAGAAGAACTACGCTGATAAGACAGCACACCTGCTAGAACCCTCTCCACTGACGAAAAGAAAAGCCAGTAGTACGGCTGTCGAAAAGCACGCGGCATTAGGCTGGAGTAGGGATAGATTGGAGCCACTACAGCTTTAGCTGTATAAAGTATGGAAAATAAAAGACAGGAAAGCAGAACGATATATTTTCTTTACTTTTCTATTTTTTTTCGTTGTCTGAAATTGTGCTTATTTTGAGAGATTTTGAGAGACAACAGAAAGTCGCCAGATAATCGCAAATCAAACAAAAACAGCAGAAAGTCTTGATTTCTTAACTTTTTTTGTAGTTTCGAGGTGAACGACACATCTACAGTGTCTAAAAAATGCAAATGACATTGACAAGGCAACGAGCATTATTGTGATCAAAAGAGAGCAGAGTAATGTGTTGCAATACAAACCGACCACCTGACCGCCTTTTACAATTGCGCTTTTCTCGCTAGAGAGGCTCCTGCGTTAGCGAGCACCCTGACATCCTATAGCTGTATCATAAATTGTCTTCAGGTATTAATAAGCCCCCCACCCCCCCCAAAAAAAAAGAAAAGAAAAAGGAAAAAGGAGAGAGCGAGAAAGAAGAAACGAAACCGGCAGTCTATACAAACGGTGTGTTCATCCACTCGGAGTTTCGGAATATATAGATCAGTTTTATATTTCAGCGTCATGCGTGTGTGTGCATGGTTGTCCCACTTCCCTCATCTTACATGCGTATCCGTAGGTTCTCTGCACTGCCGAGCCTTCAGCCTTCAGCATTTTTTTCGTCTAGACGACATCATCTACGTCACCGCGACATATCCACGCCAACATTCACTCAACTTATAGATCTATCGTGCCTCAAAATACCTTGTTTCTACAATCAAACTGAATGTTGGTTCGTTAGTCAATTTTAGTCAAATCTTTTATTTGTGTATGTCTCAAATTTTGCAACCATGTCATGTTTTTAGTTTCCATTTTTTTGTGCGCTATTTCATAAACACGATTGTACATTCGGTCTACTCGAACGAGCCTCGAATTCTTCCAGGAGTCAGTATGGAAACACATGAGGATATACAGGTTGTCCTTTGTTAGGTGCCACAGTTGTTATTAAAAATTTATGAGAGCCCCGGACGTGCCGTTTGGGCGCATAACATACCTGGCCTCTCGGATATCTTTCCTAGCCGGTCGCATCAGTGTTCGATGGCTAACTGAAATGGTATACTTAATTAGCTAATTTTCAAAGATAAGAGATTGACCGAATGACAACATTGAATACCTTGGAGTCATTGACATTCTCTATGACCGACGCATTGGTGTCTATAATTATTAACCTATCCTCGATAAACTTGGTCTGACAACCCTAGCACATCGTAAAACCTCAGATATCACATTTTCCTGTGCAAAGTAGTACATGTCGTCTTAAGCTGTCGTTGGTCCATTTTGTGCTGTTCATTTTAGTTCTTTCTTGTGTTTTCATCATTCCTTCATCGTCTTCACATAATGTTCCACGTGCAGTAGGGTAGCGTACGCACCTCCGCGGTAAAACACCCCATCTCATCGTCATCATTTATTGTTGTTTTTGTTGTGCCGTTCACTCCGACCACACCTTTATTTTATGTTTTGTTTGATTGCTCACAGTTTACCAGATGATACCAACAGACTTCGTAACAGCCATAATGTATACACGTTTGCTCTTTCTTACAACCTCAACGATGTTAGTTCTGCTAACAGCTGTCTAGTTTTTAGTTTTTTATATCCTATACCCTTACCACGTGAGGTAACACACAAATCTTTGCTCCTCGTATTGCTATTTCTTGTTTGTCTTCTTTATCTGTTGTAGCCTCTTCTGCGGCGAGCCAGTTCCCAAACCTCTGGCTGCGCGTGGCCTTGAACGTAGGCTTCGCCGCTACGCGTTCGTGCGGCGATTGAAGGCTCCTTTACAGGTTCAAAATTTGAAACCCGAATGGAACCTTGAAGATGCCGCTATTCGTGCCCAAAAAAATTGCTCAAAAGTTTTGTCCTGGCAGAGGGAAGATGCCATTAGAGAACGAATGCAAAGCGCTGCCAACGGAATATGTAGCACGCGCTTTTCGTTCCAGAATACACAGGCTCTTTGGGAGCCGTTTTAGGTGAAGCCTGCTTTACGTTTTGTCCCTAATTCTTGAGCATGCTCCGTTAAGAGAAATGAGACCAACGTTGTGGGAAAGACATCGGAAGATGTCCAGCAACCACAGGTCCTCCTAAAAAAAGTGCGTTGGAACGGAAAAACGAACCTCGTGGGAATGATCGACACTGGCATCTCCGGCTGTCTCCTACGCAAATCTGCTGCAGAACGTTGCGGCGCCGAAGTTCAGCTTGAGGCAACGCTCCTTTATGGTTTTGTGAACAGCGCTGTCCCAGCGACAAGGACAATTGGAAGTGTACAGCAGACCTGGAAATCGATGGAGTTGTGGGCAAGAATGTTTCTGTCCATGTGGTACCAGATCAAGCCCAAACAGTGGACTTGCTTGTGGGTCGTACGTTCACAGAACTCGCATATATAACTTACGCGCGCATTGGAGGAGTATTGCGTTTCTGGCACAGAGACGACTGTCCGTTTTCACATGTGGAGGCTATCCAGATAAATACTCAACTTCGGCTGAAAGCGAAAAATGATCAGCTTTTGCAAGAAGGTACTGTGAACTGGATTACGTTAACAGCAGACGAGAATGTTCGTGGTGAAGTGTCGTACAGGCAGTCGGAGAGGAATGCTTCGTCGATATGAAGCAAGGTGAGATAAAAGTTCCTGTCGTATGTACCGAGAGAGGAGGCTCCAAGATCAGAAGACGTCAGTGCATGAGAAGAGCGGTACTGATTGAGCCTGATCAGAGTGGCGCTTCAGGGGAGACTCCCTGCACATACTTTAAGCCTGTCGAAGAGGGCACCAGTGCGAGCGACACACTTCTGATAACTGAGCGGAGATTGATAGATCCCGGAGAGGTGAAGGTTGGACCAATAGTAGAACAACAACAAAAAGCAGAACTTGTTGACCTTCTGAAGGAGTATCATCAGTGTTTTGCGACGATTCCAGAGGAGCTCGGTTGCACAAATGTGCTGGAGATGAAAATCGAAGAGATTCCCCTTAGCACACCGGTGGCCGTAAGACCATACAGGGCAAGTGCGGTCGAGAGAGAGATCATTCGGAAGATTGTGACTGAGTGGAGGAGGCTGGGTATCGTGACTGAGAGCCATTCACCATATGAAAGCCCTGTTTTGCTGATTGGCAAGAAAAATGGTGCTCAGCGTCTGGTGGTAGACTACAGACGCTTGAATGTGCAAACTGTACGAGAGAAATACCCACTGCCTAACTTGGATGATCAGTTGGAGAGGTTGGCTTGCGCGTCGCACTATACCGTACTCGACCTGGTTCATGGCTATCTCCAGGTCCTTTCGTCTGAGGACGCTAAACTGAAGACCGCTTTCATAACGCCAGACGAGGCAGGACAATTTGAACGAATGATGTACGGTTTGACAAACGCTCCGTCCGTTTTCCAACGTCTCATGAACAAGGTGCTTGAGCCTTTGAGTGGACCAGTGGCTGTATGCTACCTAGATGACGTAATGATTCCTGCTACATCATGGTGTGATCTGATCGATAGGCTAACCAAGGTTCTACATGACTTTAAGGAAGCATGATTAACTCTGCGACTAACTAAGTGTGCGTTCGCTATGGAAAGCATTGAGTACCTGGGATTTCGCATCAGCAAAGGGATGGTTATGCCAGGAGATCGGAAGGTTAAGGCTATCACCCAGTTTCCAGCTCCGAAGGACGTCCACGAGGTGGGACGATTCTTGGGACTTACGAGTTTCCTCAGGAGGTTCATAGAACACTATGCAACTATCGCCGAGCCACTGATGCAGCTTACGAAGAAAGGAGCTCCTTACGTCTGGGGCCTTGAGCAGGAACGCAGTTTCCAAGAGCTGAAGTCGTAACTTACACAGAAGCCGTTGCTAAAGCTGTACGATCCGACTGCGGAGACCGAGTTGGACATGGACGCCTCAGCAAAAGGGCTGGCAGGAATGCTACTGCAAAAAAGCGATGAAAAGTGACACCTTTTCTATTGTGTAAGCAAAAGGACGACAGAAGCCGAGAGTAAATACCACTCGTCAAAACTGGAGTTAATGGCAATAGTTTGGAGCGTCGACCGCTTGAGAACACTGCTTCTCGGCAAACACTTCATAATCGTCACGGACTGCCAGGCTCTCGTATACATGAATGCCAACAGAGGACAGTTACGTGTAGCAATTTAACGGGGACGTTAAAACTTTCAGAATGGCCGAGTATAGTCGTTTTTAGTTTCTTCCCATACGCGAAAGAGATCCAGTTGTATGTCGAAGCGCCAGATGGCATCGGATACGCTAGAGCGCCAGCGAAGATGTTTGGGTTTAAAGGGCTGTTGAACGTTGGACATTGAACGGAAGAAGGTGAGAGTTGCGGCTTGCATCGGCGAGACGCGGTATGGCGAGGTGTCCGCGCTTTTGGTCCTGAACGTTGAAATGGAACGTAAAACGCAAGTATTAAAGTGTGTTTACCTCAGTATGTGCGGGTGTGTGGAGAAAGTCTACATGCGTTAGCATTAAAACTTGAAAACCCCTTTCGCAACGTTACACCTCCTTTCAAGCACCCTCCACAAACGTTACACAACCCTTCAGACGACCCTACACAACGCTAACGCAAGACAGCATCCGCAGCCAAACGAGCCTTTCGGGCTTCCTCCAACTCTGGTTGGCGGCGCCTTCTCGGGGCCTCTGCCTTTCGCCGGTGCTCCTAGGCGCAGCTTTCGTAAGCCATGGCGTGACCGCGCTGACACGTCTGAACCTGTGACCATCAGAGCTGCACCAGTGGAGTGCAGCTGTAGCTTCCACAGTTTGGCCACGAACCCCCCCCCCCCCTTGTCCACGAGATCATCCGTAGCGAATCGCGAAGGTTGGGCCGGTTAACGGCGCAAAAAAGCGCGCGCTGACTTGATCGAACTGCCAATGTGCGCGGCGTACCCTCTCCTATACCCTCTCACGCGGATTCCCCCCGCCCTTCTGTTCCCGCGCTTCGCCAGGCCATCTGCTAATATTATGGGGAACTACAAAATAAAAATCCAGAAGACGAAGGAATGTACATGTACAAATTTATTGACACGGTAAACATATAAACAAGAAGCAACATTTCAATTGAAGTAAATCAACAGGATTATTAAAGAATGCTGACGAATAAATAAATAAATAAAGAATAACTACTGCACAACAACAGAGAGCGTGACAATCATAAGGGCTACCCATTCTTAAAGGTCAGCTACGCCGATTTCCGGATGTGTTAAAACGGCTGTGATATTCAGAACGAGCACATCCAACTGCCCCCGAAACGCCTCTTCGTTTCTCAATTTTGTCTTCCTATTACGAAAATTAATTAATCAGAGAAACCAAAACAACGCATGGGCGCAGCCATTTTTGTGACGTACATGCAAAAAACCTGCTCCATCTACGTAGGTAGAGAATCGTGCTTCTGATTGGATGAAAGCTACGGCTTTCTCCGACTTCCGTGGCGTCTTCTCCCGTTTGCGAAGAAATTAAGTTATGGCCGCCGGCTGCGATGAGCGTTTCGTCCGATATAATTCCGAGAACTGTTGAACGATGGAAGCAACAACTGGCGAACTCACCTCAACAACATTTTCGACGTGAAATTGTGATTATGTGCTCGAGAACTTCGCAGTTCAACCGTTGAGCTGCCATTCACGTCGACCCGTTTGCTGCTTTTACTGTAAGTGCAGGAATGGGAGCGATTGAACAACAACGTGAGACTTGGCGGTCGTTTGAGCATATACCTGCAGAGGACTGCTCTTCAAAGAAAGAATACCGTATTTCTGCCCATGCACATCGTGCGATTGTCAGGCTTGTTACACGAGATACATATATTGTACAGCATCATAGCGTGATCGCAATGAACGACGCAGGAATGTATCGTGACCATTCGAACTGCATTCGTTCAACCATTCGTCAGTTATATGAAAGTGGTCATTAGAGTTGTCCCGCACAAAATGTGTTGGATGTGGTTTTGTGGTGTGTTGTTTATCTTGGAGAGCGTATCGCGGCATGTAGATCGAGAGCCCTTATACGTGTTTTTTGCATGTTTACTCGAGTGTGCGCATTGTTCTGTACCACACAGGCCATATTTCATTCATAATAGTTTCGCAAATAAACACGTACGGGTCGATCTCATACTGCTTTTGAGTTAGGCATAGTGTCTTCAAATCAGGGTATATGTATCTTGTTTGCTGTGCCCAACAGATGTTATTATTGGTAGTGCAACATTTCCCACTTCTTGACCCATGCTAACATTGCCAGAGTAAGGAACATTACACTGTGCTGTGTATTCCACACTCAGTTGTCCCGCGACGTAAACCCCAATTATTATATTGTGTACTCCACATGTTCAACCAGGCAGCACTTCCCATACCCTAATTTTTTTTAAACATGTGCTTAAAATTACACAACTGCCACTCAAGTAACTTTGCCACCAAATTAATCAGTGACAAAACGTATATGTACTTTATCACAAATTTAGTAACCTTGGTGGAAATGGTTGATGCTGTCCTCTGCCTTGTAAGGTGCACTTCGTGTCAAAATACACAGAGTCCAAATGAAAAATTGGCTAGGAAGCAAGCGATCGAGCTGGTGAAGATGACGCATGATGTAAAACCCTGAGACTAGGGAACACTTCAGACTTCGTGTTTGTGTCTGTCCCTTCGTGTTCCCTAGTCTCGGGGTTTTACATCATGCAGAGTCCAAATGTTTTCCTTGAACACAAATGCCCTGTCAAAGCTGAAAGACCCTTATCAAAATGGGGAAGCCCGGGCTTGCTTGTCCAGAGAAACCAATATGAAACTGCAGCGCTCAACGCAAACAACTGCATGCTCAGCAACTAAGGCTGGTGATGCCGAAGACCTAATATTTCTAGGTTAGAAGGAACAAAGGAGAAAAGACCACAGCGGCGTATTAATGTTGCTTCAAAAGTATAACACTACGATATATGTGTTATGTTGGTCACCTCCTGCATCAATTTTCAATAATGTTCAATTGCGCTGCTACCAACCAAGACCTAAGCCTGACCTATGATCTAATAATAATAATAATATCTATCTATGACCTATATGGACCTTCAACACTAGTTTGGTCTAGGTTTCACACGTGGCTTCTAGTGAAATTTGAAGCTGCTCTGTAGACCTGACAGGAGACTTGCACAGTAGAGAATTTGTTTATTTATATTTTCCAAAGAACATGTAAAAAAGAATGTGCTGTACCAACTGTATTCAAAGAAATACAAATATATTTTGTTTTAGCTATGTGCATGTTAGCAGATTACAGGTGACCGATGACACACAATGGGCGTCAAGGGTGAGAACACAAGAATACTACCACTGCAGGCACTGTCCTGAAATTCCAAGTCACCATTTGTCAGAAAGCAATGACCACGCACAGCCTAAGGATCATATTGAGCTCCTTCCATTATTCTTTTTATTGACAGCACGTTGGCTGCCATCCAGTTCATGAAAGTGACCTTTATCGTTGAAAGAACGGTTGAACAGCAAGCGAGCTGGTGATAATGTCCATGATGGCGAGACCTGAAGAGGAGACACAAGAAGGGACATACACACGCTATGTTGCGACATTGTGTATGTCCCTTCCTATCCCTTGTCTCAGGGTTTTTCGCTATGGACATTCATGATGTTTCCTTCCGGAAACTTTACATATGTTTATGTAGAATTGTGAAGGTACAGCCAGGCGCTGTTAGCAAATCACACAGTAGTTTTCTTGAAACAAGAATCCATAGAAGGTACACAGTCATCTTCAGCATTGCACACATCTATGGGACATGTTAATCACTTTGGAATGTCACAGACATGTCACGGAGGCCGGCATATGATTAGTAGTGTTGAACAAACAACTAGTCGTCATATTTTAGGCAAAAAAGCAGTTTTAGCACCTGTATGTTGAGGCAGATGTATCTCTACATACTTTGCCATGACACAAATATATGAAGCAACCAATGTACTCTCTACTTTATTATGGTTATTAGTTCACACTGCCAAGAATGTGGGAACACAGTCTTGTACCACCTACGCTCTTCAAAATGACGTTCACGCACACACATTGTAGGTCAACGAGACTCCAGAATGATGTCCTCTCCCTCCCCATTGGCTGAAAACATTTTTCTACTACTTTGCATAAGGGGAAGTTAGTACAAGAAACACACACGTTCCTTTTTTTAACAAATCAGTATTCAGAGCGTTACCATACTGTAGTGGGCCTGCAGTGCATTACGTGGTACAGCACACACTCTAAAATAATTCACCGTAGAACATGTCCCCCTTTCTAATGACAGTCTTCTCCAGTTTTTCAAACTGCCATTTCCCATAGTGCTTCATGGTATGACACAGTATTTCTAAATCTTTACTGTAGTTTACCGGTTGTACACACAGGGCGCAAGCCATACGTGCTATACGGCAACAGTACATGCTGCTGTCTAGCAGTTGTTCGTGTTTGGACATGGTATGGTGCATGCAGGGTAAATTCCATGGTTAAAATATTCAAACGTGAACAACTGTTAGATTACATTATGTAGAATGCTGTATAGTAGAGTAAAAGCTCCAGAGTCGGACACCTCCCTACCTCGGACAACTCCCCATATCGCAAGATTTCATTGCACGGGCAGGCTCGCATTGGAACTACACGGAGACGAAGTTCTCTACGTCGGACACCTCCCTATCCCGGAAGTGGGACAGGGTTTTCCCTGCTAAGTCGAACAAAACCCTGGCCAAATTACCTCAATCTCGGCCCATCTTTGCACCAAAAAGACCCAAAATGAGCCAGTGGCCTTGACTTTCGCCCCTTTTTTCCCCTATACTGGTCCCAGCATTTTGTTGTTTTAGTTATTTGAGTCCAAAGACAAGTGCTGTCAGTCTACATTGTAATCCTTGGTGTGAGCACTTGTCTTCGGTTTGTCTAGAGCCTTTGAAGGCGCACTGCACCAAAGCAATGAAAAGCGGGCTGACGCTTAAAAGACAAGTCCTCGCTGTTCGAAAAGCTCCAGGGGTAGTGCCATTGAGTGGAATCTGAACAGAATTGAATCTACCAAAATCAGTAATAATTATCAGTGAAGAGTGGGTAGAGGTACTACTACCACCAGGTACCACTAGCAGGTACCACCACCGGGTACCACTAAGGACCATAAATTGAAGAAGGGGGACATTTCTGGCAACACAGCTGTGATCTTTTCCATTTTTTGTTTCCCTCGTATTCTGTAACTCGGACACCTCTATAAGTAGGACACACTTCAGCTGCACCGCGGGTGTCCGACATAGGAAAGTGTCGCTGTATTTATGTCCCGTGTCATGTGACCAGAAACAATATGTACTTTTGCTTATTCTGCACAGCACAGGCGAAATGAGCTGCATGTGAGGATAACAACATGAAACCCGAGGCACACAGGAAAAGGCATGACTTTACGATCTCTGTGTCAGTTGTTTCTTGTTGTAATTGCGTACCAGCTCGCCTGTACCTGAGAATAGGTTTGATGCATTGTACACGCACCTTAGACATGCAGTGTGTGGTGTGTTGTGATAGTAATGCCACTGCCAATTGAAAGATAAAGCTCCAGGTGGATTGTTTCGGTACAATCTTGAACTAAGCATACCAAGGGGTAGGGCATCTGCGTGACAGGTTTACCTGGAAGTAAGAATGTAAATGTTAGCTGAAGTCATTGAATAATTAACATTATCAATATACTGCTGCAGATCATACCAACAATAGCACACAAGATGCTCTGATATGATGCAGGAATGTCTCTGTACTCACAATATTAGTACAGCAGCTACAGAAAGGCATAAAACAAGTTTTTGTATACATGGTACCACTTGAATGCAACACAAGCTTCTGCTGCATTGCCAGAACACAACAGCGGACAGATTTACCTTACTTCACCTGAGAAAAAGAATGCACTGTTGCACACATGGTACTGTTTGAATGTAATCCTCACGAGAAGCATAATTTATGACCGCAACACATCAACTGGAAGATTTCGATTTACCTTACTCAAAACTGAGAAAAGGTATGTGCTGTTGCACACATGAAACTGCTCGAGCTGCCCTTGAGGGCTCTGAAAGAACACCTTATTTGTGACCAACATACAACAGCTGAGCCAACATTTTAATTTATACCTTACTCAAAATACACAAGATATGTTGCAGTGCATATGATACGACGATACTGCTTAAATGTACTCTGAAAGCGCTGGAGTAAGAACGCAAGCAGCTCAGGCATGGTTGCTCTAAGCTAGCGAGCAACAGCAAGTGTATACGAACAGGAAGTCGAGCACAAGAGATGCAATGCACCGATCCACCAGAAAATGAAATTTCTCAGTACCAGGTGTCACTGTTCCGTTAACAAAAAACAGATGAACTTTGAAGGGGCGTCTGCTTGGCACTGGTGACAGCCTTCAGCTTGAAACCCAGACGGTGATAGTTGAGACGTGGAGTCCAAGCTTTTCGGTGGTGCCAGAATGCCTGTGAAATCATTTAACAAATAAGGCAATTCCAAATCTGTACTGAGAATACACACGCTGGGGCCTAATCTCTAAAAGATGAAGCAGTAACTGACAGATAGCGTATTTTTCTTTTCTATGTGATGGCATTTGTACCGCATGACTGACTTGTCTAACACTACGCGTCTTACCTTTATCTGCTGCCTAGTCCTGCCCCTGCAATTTCCTGCTGCAGATAAGGTTGGCACAGCATCCCGGACGAGACATCTTCGACTTCGTGTGAAACAAGTTGCACATTGCTTCCGTAACACTCGTATGAGCGAAATGAACAGATGAAATTGCTGCTTTCGAAGGTGGCACCCTGTCGGAGTTGCAATCGATTGTTGCAGCAATAGCTTTTTCTTTCGCCTTTAGGAAAGTTGTGGTTTGAAACACTGGAACTGCATGCTGAAGTGTTCTTGCAGACGGGAGCAAAACGCTCATGAATTCTCGGCACGCAACACAGAACACGAAACACACCAGGAAGTCTGTACTGGCCTAGCAAATGTTTTGCAGTCGAAGGAAGCAAAACTCAAGTTCCTCGTGGGTTCAGTGAAGTCCAGAAATATACTGACTTCCTAATAGCGAATTGTTCATCACTTTCCCAATGTCAATCTGCGCAGCAGACGGCTCGACAGAAGAAACCGGTCGGCTTGGCGGAAGAAACAAAGCCAAATGTCATGCCAAGCCGGAGCACGGGCAGACCACGAATGTGTTGTCGACACAGGGTTTGCGGGCCACAAGACGGAATGTCAGTGAAACTAAAATTCACTCTTTGGAAAAAACGCGAGGAGTTTACTATTTTGCACACATAAGAAGTGTTGCCGTATGAACGCATCGTGTGAGTAGCATTCCATTCTGTAACACTCGCAAATCGGCGTAGCTGAGCTTTAAGGGGTACCTCCGGGTACCCGAAGATATGTGCGCCGTTTCACGATTTGCGGGTAAATTGCAGGGTACCCGGAATGCGTCCGCCCATATGGCGTGTAAACCGGCATTACGGGCACCCACTAAGCAACCTTTTGCCACCATACCGTAATTATTATTCTTAGCACTTTCCCCACTTTTTATAGAGGTAAATAGCCGCAAAAGAGCACTTTTTCGCATATCCCATGGTCATTTGACCTTTCATCGGAGCACCCTTGGTCTTACTTAATACCTGACAAGTTCTACATGAAAGATTATTCCGAAGCACACGCGTTCGTGTAAATTCCTCTCGTATTCTTTCAATTCTACTCTATCGGCAACAAATCACCTGATCATTTGACAATGTCGCTCTCAGTTTGGGGTTCATCTTACCATACCAGTCGTTTCCCCACACAGACTCTAAAACGAAACATCCTCAGCACTTACCGTAATTGCGGATGATATCTTTTGTGATTCGCTTCGCAGTTTTGCTGTTCGGGAGTAGAAGGTGGGTGACGCTGCGGATTGCGGGTAAAATGAGGGTGTACCCGCGTCCCCGTGTGACATATACCAGTGACATAAGTACAGCCTAGTGCGGGTGAGGAAATTTGCATCCGCATACCGGATATACCCGCATCACGCGCTGCGGGTTATGGGTGCGGGGCGAGTACAAATTTGCCTACGCGCACTGTGCCCTACTGATGTCAAGTATATAACAAAGTTTCGCGTAGCGAGCAACGGGAATAGTATGAAGGGACAGACACTATATTTCACAATTAAACCGACACTCCGGACTAAAATAAAGATCCACCTGTGAATGCCTGTAAATGCTACTTATTCTCTTTCGTATTTTAAATGAACTTCGCTCAGGCACTCTGTAGGAAACTTCTAAATGCTACAACACGCGTTTCCACGAACTATGGCAGAATTAAGCCAAATCCTTCGTGTCATTTCACCAAGAGCGAGACCTGTCGGGTCCGCCCCAGATATTACGGTTGCTCCTGCACAGGGAAAAGAATCCGTACGTCTGCACAGGCGCTGTGGACGACTGCATAAATAGTTGCTTTTCTGGATTGCAGCGCCATGAATCGCGCTGGGGTTAGGGAAGCACCATGAGATGCGGCGGCTCGTCTTGTAGGAGCACAGCACCGAGTCCGAATTTCGACGCATCTGTATGAACCTGGATGCGAAAGGATGGGTCTTCGGAGAATAATTTGAGGGTTGAGGGTTGGCTCGTTACAGTTTTTCTTTGAGGTCTGCGGATGTTGACATCTGTGCATCAGTTCACAAATGAACATCCCTTTTCATGTGATTCCGCAAGGGCGCAGTGAGAACGCTGTAGCTTCAGATAAATTTCCGGATATAATTTGTCAAACCGAGAAACGATTGAAGGTCTTTGACATTCTTTGGCACCGGGAATCCTTGTACTGCTGCTACCTTGGCAGAATAAGCTGATACGCTGTGTCTCGTAACAACGTGTCGCAAATAAGGTATATTGGTACAAAAGAATGAACACTTCCGTGGCTTGAGCTTTAAGTGTGCGTCTTTAATGCGCTGAAGAATGGTCGTCAGATGATCCAAGTGTTCGCCAAACGTCTTGCTGTAGAACACGCAGTTGTCCATGTATACGAGGGCATAATTAAATTTGGCGGCATCGTGTACTGCGTCAACTGCCCTTTTTAAAAAGTGAACGGTACTAAACCGAAAGACATCCTCAGGTACTCGTAAAGACCGAAGGCGTTACGAAGGAAGCCTTCCCAATGTCCTCTTCTTTCATCTGGATTTGATGAAACCCAGATGCGAGGTCCATGACTGAGAAGTACTTGCAACATGTCAAGGCTTTTCAGGCCTCTTCAATGAGGGGAAAAAGTGTTGGAAAAAGCCGACAACACTGGCGCCCTCTGCATGTTAGGGTATGCGTGCGTATCTGCGCACACCTGTATATTCTAGTTTTTCCATTAAAGCTTTACCTCTGTGCCACGGACTCTGCTGTTGCTGTGCTGTGGAAGCTGTTTTAGTGAGCTTCAGGGAAACCCAAAAACTCTACAGGCAGCTCCTGATGGATAGTCACAAGGTAAAGATCACTCGGAGTGCAGTTTTCGATATAAAATCTTTATAAACATTCCTCTATAGAAGTCTAAACAATATCAATAATATGTTTATAGACATTTTATGCCATTTCTATAGCAATCTCATGAAACTTTCTAGTGAAAGTCTATTCGGAATTGGCCACCGTGTTTTTATTGATTGTCTATTACACATGCTCTATTGACTGAGGGTTATAGAAACTCAAGAGAGTTTCAATTGTTTTTACGCCCAATTATAAGTATGCATTTTCATGCAACAATTAAATAATACGTCACATGTGAAAGCAACAAATAATATTTTATTGCACATATGACATATACGACGTTGTTGTTGTTGACTAGACACAAGAGTGAAAGACACTTGCTTCGCAGTACTGGTGTGAAACAACTACCGATACAGAATGCTTGTGTATGTATAACATATATGACGTTGCTGCCGTTGACGAGACACAAGAGTGAAAGATGCTTTCTTCGCACTACTGAAGAGAAACAGCTGTCGATACAGAATACTTGTTCATCGTGCTATGTTCATCACAATACTTGTGTTCCACAAAAATCGCCTGACTGAATAATTTGAGAACAGCTAACCCTATGAGTAAAATGTCTTCTCGGTGGCATCCTCAAGTCATTCCCCAGTAATCACTGAGGTCATTTGCAGACGCTGAAGAAACAAATATTTTATCATTTGCAAATTGCTTTGCTCGTCTTTGGCACCTTTGAGGTAGCAATGAAGATGTTTATTAGAAGCCACATCAGTAAGAAACCCCCGTCTACCTTTTTTTTTCAAATAGATTGTTTCCATTTACATAACTATTGCACAGATCAGTGTGAAATGCACTTTCACTGAATTGTGTTATGTTAGAATTTTTATCAAATAATGAGCACATGGAAATGGGCATGTCACTTGTTGCCTGCTGAGTGGTGCCTCATGGATGCTTACTGAAAAGAAAATTTCCCGTGAGGTTCAACTGCTTCGGAATTATTCAGCAGGAGGTCTTTGTTGAATACACTGTGCTAGTGCTGCAACAATTGAGTTTTGTAAAGTGATATGTAAAGTACAACCAAGGAACCAACACCGTGACGGACCCTTCTGGTGAACGTGGGACATGAACGATATGCTGGGTGGGTCAGGTAATGCAGACCAGGTGACGTACAAAGGAGCAAGCAACGCGACAAGGCTCCGCGTCTGGGAGCAATTAGAGGACCCCATCACCCCCGGCGACACGGTGGCACCTGACGGCGGCATCAAAGGGGTGCGTACTTCGAACCGAATGAAAACCATATGTGCGGGGTGTTCGAAGGGAAACAAGCAGGCACGCGAGAAACAAAGGGACCGAGCCTTCGCGTTAAGGAAGAGCTTTGACGATGGACAGAGTAGACCCGACAACCAACGAGAAAACATCTCCTGACGATTGGGAGCTCTGAGATCGCCTGTTCGCCGGTTGACACTAACCGCCTCCAGGAACAACGCCGACCAGAACCTGCGTCACAGCCGACATGTCTGCGTCCCCGGATCTGAACTGAACACCAACGTGGTGCGACAGAGACCATCGCCCAGGGTGTCGTCGTCAACGAAGGCCCGTCAGCCAGAACAGCCTGCAAGCCACGTCGAAAGCGTGAGCCTGTCACACATGATGCGATGTTAGATGGGTAGAAATCCAGCGAACCGGTAGAGATGTAGGAAGGGAGTTGCCTCAGGACAGAAGCCGCCGATATTTGGAACAGAGACTGTGAAGAACAATCTCTGTTCGAAATATCGGCGGCTTCTGTCCTGAGGCAACTCCCTTCCTGTGATGCGATGTTGTACGGCTAGGAAAGTAAAGATGCTATAACTGTAAAGCGGTCTCGTCTCGTTTTTCCTCGCCTCAGCGTGGGCCCATCCATTTTGGTTGTGTTAAACATTAATGTGGACGCAACGCGAGCAGGCGGGTGCATCACAACCCGATCGAAAAACACGACAGAAATTTCTGTCGTGACAACAGGATTTTTTGTCGTACGACAGACACTTCTGTCGTTACTACAGAAATTTCTGTCGTTACTACAGAAATTTCTGTCGTCATGACAGAACTTTTGTCGTAACTACAAAACAAGTCTGTAGTTACGACAGGGGCGCCTGTCGTTACGACAAGCACTTTTGTCGTGTGACGTACACGTTTGTCGTCACGACAGACTGTTCTGTCGTTACAACAGGGGGTCTTGTTGTAACTACAAAAGAGTCTGTAGTAACGACAGGAATGGATGCTGTACAACAAGCAGCTTTTGTCGTACGCCAGACATATTTCCCGTCCCCGCAGATAGTCGATCTCGCTGTGGCGACAGGTACTTGTCGTGCGATAAACAGCATGGGAAAGCGGCACCTAGTAAATAACAAGAAACGAAAGAAAAAAAACGAAGTGACAACCGTTGTGTTGTTATTATTGCTGTTATTATATTATTGTTGATGTTGTTATAATTGCTGTTCTTATTGGTAGCTTGGTGTGTCGTCACATTCGTTTGCCGGTGCACGGCTCTGGGTGTCGGCAACAGCTGAATTGCCGACAACGGTTTGAGGGCGCGCGGGCTCACGAGCATCCTCTCTCACAAAATGACGTTCACTACATCTATGCTTGACGACACCACAAAAAGAAGAAAAAGAAAAGGACCAAAGACAGCAAGTTCCGGCACAAAAAACAACGTCGCCGATACGACGATACACTTGAAATCGCATTTCGTGCGCGTTACTCTGGTCATGTTGCAAGACAGTCAACCAAGAAATTTAGAGAAAAAAGACAACGGAATATGAGCAATAAACGTTCCTTTACTGAACAGTTACTTTTTAAGTACAACGAAACAAGGAAAACTTGACACGTGGTTTTCCTGAAAATAACTCGATGGACGTAAGAAATTTTCCAAAATTCGATTTGTTATGTGCTAGGAAAGTTTATAGGAATTTAGTTCTTATTGTTTTAACGTACTGGTCCTTTTTGCGCCTCACGCACACATTAATTCGTAACTGATATTTCCTCTCCGTGTGGATTCCAATGACGGCTAACATAGCGCGCCACCTGTGCGCGTAGTAGGCCTGATTCTGATTCTGTTTCTGGCAGTTTCTGAACATGACGGCGGCATTATTATTTGTGTCGCTCGGTGCGGTTCCCTTCGTTGGCAAGTTTGCAGTTATGTTCCTGTTTATTCAATGTGAGAACGAACCGGAAAAGCACGTCGTCGAGCACAATATCATTGTGAACTTCCACGCAATAGAATACTACGACAAACGGAACTTTTTCGGGGCATTTTGGAATGCGACGAGACGACACATGTTACACGACAGGTAAGGTGGTTTCCACAGATCATTTCCAATAAGTTTTCTTACTTCTTTGTCGTAAAAACATTCCAGAAACATGTCAGGATGAATGAGCGGCGCTGAAGCAGGTGTAAAGTGGATCACGAACCACTTGCAGAAGAAAAAAAAGGTAAGAACCGGCACTTGTATTGCGCCCCGAAATGATTTATTTTGGTGTTCTAATGGCGTGATTAGAAGTGAATACAGGTCACAGATTTCGCTCGTCGCACGGTGTACGCCAGTATTCGCTGATCGAAACATGTCGTCTTTGCGACTTTTAGGCAAGGCAGGGCAAACAAGCACTGCACGAAGGCATGCAGAAGAAGACACTGTTTCTGCCCCTGGATTCCGCGAAAATCAGTGAACAGAGACAACGAGAGTTCGAAGACATGGGACGTTTGCAGACAGAAGTGGCAACGCTGGCGCAAATTAATCGTATGCTGCAAAAGGCCATCGCTTCAAAAGTTTTTCAAAGTGGTAAGCAGAACTTTTCGTATGTATGCTAGCTGCGCCAACTTGTTTGTTTTCAAGTTTATTTATGAATGTACATGTGGTCTTTATTCACAAGTGATTTTTATGATGCAGTTTTGATGTCTTCCTGCACTTACTGGTGGGTGAATACTTTTGGGCAAATTTTGTGAATATATCTATGCTTAGCATTCTTTGTCTGTCAGAGAACATAGAGATAACTTTTAAAGCTAAGTGTACATGCACTAGAGGTACATACATGCACTACTTCACACTGTTGCTCCGCTCTAACTGGTGCTGTTGACCAGATATGACTGTGTTTTTGTGACTGCGACCTTTTTTTCTATTTCGTTTTCTTACTAGCAATAAATACTGAAGCCATAAATGAGAAAGACGCTAGATTACTTGTGCCAATGTGTTGAAGTGTCATTTCTGCTAAATTTGACAGGACAATAATTTGTCGCAACTTTTAGTAATAAATGTCAGAGGTAAGAATTACACGGTTACAAACATCTGATAGTAAAAACAAAAAGCTTGTGCAGTAGGCTCCATATCACACTTTTTAAAAGTATAGTAAATGCTTGTGAGCTCCTTATGTTTCGAACAGTAATAATTCAGAGCGCATGTGTTCAGAGTTTCAGAAATATGAAATCGACAAAAAAAGTTTCTTACAAGTAGTTCGCCGGGGGAAGCGTCATGTACTGAAACTACAAGTCCAATTATGCTTGCTGTTAACTAGAAACTACTTTGACAGATTCCGATAAGACCTGTTTGAGCACCTCTCCACTCTCAGTCTCTCTAGCAGCCATGACAAAAACGGTACCAGATGATTGGAATGTCCTCACATTTTTATAATTTTGTGTACTGTCAAGGTCTAGCCTTTTTCCTAGTTTGCATGCATAGAATCGCATATGAAAGATATAGGAATATGACGCTTAACAAATACTGTCATATTATGACACTGATATAGTCTTTTTTTTTTTCTTTCGTACAGGCTACAAGAGGCCCCATACATCCTGCTACAGTGAACAGTGCATGTATGAGTTTTGTAAGTGTATAGACAATAAAAAGATGTACTCTTCTTCATAGACAGGTTCTCCCTCATCTTGCACGTTTGCATGCAATTATACATATTCGACACTTGTTACTTGTTACTGCCGATGCTGGATGTGAATCATACAACACGACAAGATTCATACGACACAACAAAGCACACCAGACGACAGAACAACACACGAGAGGCATCTACAACAGAACGACACACGACAGACATCTACGACAAAACTGCACACGACAGAAATCTACGACAGACGACAAGGTCCCAATATACGACAGCCTTGTTGTTTGTCGTATTTTTCTGTCGTTTTTTTCGACTGGGAACACAAACAGTTTACAAAACCAAATGCGGCACCAGCACAGACTGCTCTATCTGCGTAATTGTGCCTATCAACAGTGCGTAAGTAGGCAACATCTGAAAGAGTGGCAACATGTCACGTCAAATGTGACCATCTTGTGCTACTCTTCTGGATGTTACTTACCTGCACACTGTTCATGAGGCACATTTATACGGAAGCAGGGTATGTAGTTTAAATTGAACAACGGGTGACAGTCGCATTTTTTAATTCGCCCAGAAAAAATATATGTTAGAGGACAGCTCAAACGAAGCAAATCGCACCACGTGCGACGCTCGTGCGTGAAGTAGTTTCCGCGTGGGAGAGGAGGAAAGTCTGAGGCCGCTTGAGCGCGCTTTCTTCTGGACCGACTTTGACGGGATCTAGCACCGCTGTTTTTATACCTAGGAACTGGAGGTTGTATGTGATTATAGGCTCCACCATCGACACTGTCGACAGCCACCCACAGAACTCTGAGGGCCACAGATTTTCTGTTAAAAAATGCCAAACTTGGCGTAAACGTTAAAAAAGGCCAAACTTTATTACCAATTTGCTTCATGACAGAACGTCTGAGGACATCGAGCTTAGTGCCATTCGATAGTACGCTGAAAGAACTTTCGCGCTGTATAGTGTTCATTTTTGTCAGCCCAGTGGTTTCTGTGTTATTAGGTTGAGAATCGCACATGGCATGCGAAAATTGCCAATGTTGCATCTCAATTTTCTCAAAAATGCCATCTTTGATTTCCTTGATTATTTTTGAAAAGGTTGCGTCATCTCTACTTTAGACCCCAAGTGAGACAATCTTTTATTTTTACCTGAAAGACGCGCAGCAATTTTTTTTTTTGTCAGGCAGGGTCTACGAGACTGCGACCTTGTGCGCCCCATCCACGAGCACGCGACCTTCAACCTCTTCTTTGCCACAGGTCTCCCGCTGACAGAGAAATCAATGACTACACTGTGTGAGCTTCTTGTAGTGTCCCCAGAGCATCACTTTACGTTTACCCAATGGTCTCCGAGTTCTGTCAGGCTCATTCAAACCGTGGGAGAGCACATGAGTTGCCTGTGCGCCCTCGACAAGGAGCCCCACTTCGACGAACACATCGACAAAGCAGTGAGAAGAAACGAAGAGCTTCGTAAAGATCTTTATCCACTAGTAACATTGTAGCTTTTTTTTCAGGTTGCCGTCAGTAACGTAACGTAACGAACGTAAAATGTGCCATTGCGAGACCCCTGCAGATGATGGCTGTAACCATTGCATTAGCATCATCCGATAGCTTTACATGACCTTTCACATGATATAAAGTGTCTGGGTTCAAGCGCATTTTTTGTCCGCCTAGTATCGCAAAACCACGAGTGGTACGCAAAAATTTTGCATGTTCGATCTTAATTATTTCTAAAACGCCGCAATGTTTTTCACGATTTATTCCACAGGGGAAGAATTATGCCTGTAATTTGCGCTGTTGGTAAGGTACATTTTCTCTTTTTGATTGAGACGCAGGGCTACCTTTCCGTGGAGCGATTTTTCCACACTAAGGCGCTCCTCGTATGTTTACGAGCGCGTTTTGCTTCGTAGTCTTTGCTTTGTAATTTATTGTCCAGATCTTGCATTGTGTACTTAATTTGCACTTATGGTACGTATGTTTATTTTTTCCTTTGGAGACGTAGGGCAATACTTTCGTGGGCGCCTTGAACTTGCTATTACGCACTTTGATGAGAGTCGCACGCACTACGTGTGCGTACGCACGTGCGCATATTCACTATTCTCCCGCACATGTGCTTGAGGCAATGCACATACGCACGCTATGAGGCTGTCGTGCGAGCTAACGTTAGGAAGGCAGAACTACGGCCACTGAGGACAAAGTTACAACACCTGAGAATACAAATTTGTGGCCGCGTGGTTGCAGCCGTCTCTTAGCTTGGGCGCAATAAGTGATAGTTCCGAAGCTGTGCATGCTAGCTTTAATTAGTTTTATGCCCCGTAGCGTTATTTCGGAACTACGACGAGTACTACAAAGCCCGTAAGCTCTCAAGTATAACACGTTCGCCCTCCACGAGCTGTGTCAGTGCCACCCTGGGAATCAAAATTTCCGACAGAACGACGCACAACTAAAATCCCTCGTTCCTGGTAGCCGTAGGTACCTTAAATCCTCGGCGTGGTCTTCAGTAATCCTTTTGGCATTAATGCGCGTGAACCCGGTCAGTTTATATTATGTGAAAGGTCATGTCTAAAGCTATCGGATGATGCCAATCCAATGGTGGCATCCATATTACCTGCAGGGGTCTCTCAATGGGCATATTTTACGTTTTTCGAAACTTCCTCAACGTTCATTTACCAATGAAATGGATGTCACTTTCACACTGCCTAGGGGACTGGCGGCAACCTGAAACAAAAGCGACGATGTTACCACTAGATAAAGATCTTTACGAAGCGCTTCGTTTCTTCTCACTGCTTTGTCAGTATGTTCGTCAGAGTGGGGCTCCTCGTCTAGGGCGCACAGGCAACTCATGTACTCTCCCACGGTTTGAATGAGCCAGACGGAACTGGGAGACCATTGGGTAAACGTAAAGTGATGCTCTGGGGACACTGTGGGTTCGAGTCCTACAGCTGGCTAACCTTTTCAGTGACTTTCATCTTTCATCGGTAACTACAAGAAGCTCACGCAGTGTGGTCATTGGTTTCTACGTCAGCGGGAGACCTGTAGCAAAGAAGAGGTTGAAGGTCGCGTGCTCGTGGATGGGGCGCGCAAGACTGCAGCCTCGTGGACCTTGCCTGACAAAAAAACTCGCTGCGCGTATCTCAGGTAAAACTAAAAGATGGTCTCACTTGGCGTCTAAAGTAGGGACATGACGCCACCTTTTCAAAAATAGTCAAGGAAATCGAAGATGGCATTTTTGAGAAAATTGAGATGCAACATTGCAATTTTCGCCTAACATGTGCGATTCTCAAGCTAGTAACACATAAACCACTGGGCTGAGAAAAATGAACACTATACAGCACGAAAGTTCTTTCAACGTACTATCGAATGGCGCTAAGCTCGATGTCCTCAGACGTTCTGTCATGAAGCAAATTGGTCATAAAATTTGGTCTTTTTTAACGTTTACGCCAAGTTTGGCATTTTTTAACAGAAAATCTGTGGCCCTCAGAGTTCTGTGGGTGGCTGTCGACAGTGTCTATGGTGCAGCCTATAATCACAAACAACCTCCAGTTCGTAGGCATAAAATCAGCGGTGCTAGATCCCGTCAAAGTCGGTCCAGAAGAAAGCGCGCTCAAGCGGCCACAGACTTTCCTCCTCTCCCACACGGAAACTACTCCACGCACGAGCGTCGCACGTGGTGCGATATGCTTCGTTTGAGCTGTCCTCCATTATGTGTGAGTGGAGTTTTAATTACAAAGTTCTGATATGTAACTTCAAGAACAATAGCTGGACCGATTTCTATAGTGCTTTTTTATTATTTTTTTCCGGCGCGCGGTGGGCGGTGCGCAGGTGAGGGGCTGTCCGTGTGTTTACCAGCTGGCTGAAGAGCTGAGCGTACACGTATGGTTGTACACACTGGGCTGAATTCTTTGGCTATTTTTCAGCCTGGGCCGACTTCGTTCGCATTTTTTTCATGCGGCGCACAAGTAGGGACATGCACAATGTCAACATCGGGCCACATCTTTGGCGATTTTTCACCCTGGGACGACTTTGTTCGCAATTTTTTTTTTTTTCAGGTGGTGCGTGTATCAAAATTAAAAGTTTTATTGTAAAAGTCTAACATGAGCACTCTAGCGGAGTTTTAATTTCAAAGTTCTGACAGATGTACGTAACTTCATGCACAACAACTAGTATTCCATTATGACACATTTAATCAAAGAAGATATCTTTAATCAATCTGATTACAATCAAAATTAAAAGTTTTATTATAAAAAGTCTAACATTATTATACGTGACCACCATAGTGGGGCTTTAATTACAAGTGCCGATATATGTATGTGGACAGCAGATAACCTGGAAGACCGTGGGACACGAACACAAGAGGAAATCAAACCTATAACACTACAAAGAAGATATTCTTAAAAAACAACAGAGGAGGAGAATAACCTATAATTTTATATATCATAAAATCATCCTCGTGACTTAATCTAGTCAAACCCCATACAATTTTCATTATAGGAGACACTACAAACCTTACTTTGTTTTATGAATGCAACACAGAAAATATATTTAAAAAATGAACTTCACCGCATAGCACGCTCCTAGCCAACAACCTGCTGTAATAATATCCGCCCTGATTTGTTGAAGACGGGAGGCGTACACCTGACAGTTATGAACATTTTCGAGCGCAATAGGGAAGATAAGTTCCAACATTACACAATTAATCATTTCCTTATTAAGTAAACAGCATAGGCTAGTTCCATCTCAAATCGAACAATCCGGTACACTTGATGTCTCGAATGAACGGGAAAAAAATATATGTTGAAGCCATCGGTGAGTTAGGAGAAATAAACGCTTTCCGAATTCTCTGCGCTGCGCGGTTCGGGAAATAGGAGAGGAGGAAAAAACTGCCTCTCATAAGGCGACGTCATCGCGAGCGGGTTTGAGCGTTCGCTACAAGGCCATTTCTTCTCGCATTATAGTAATTTCTGATCTGGCTTTGGACCACTTAGGGCACAATAGGATCCTTCCTTGGCAGTGCTGTACCGGTTTTTGTTTGTCTGCAAAAAAATATCAAAGTTGACTCAAAGTGCCGAAAAACACCATATTCACTGCAGGTTTGCGGACGATGTACAAAACGGATAAGACTGGGCTTTATGCCGTTTAATTTGTCATTCATAGGGCTATCGAATGATGTATAATTTGTTGCTCTACTGTGTAAGAAACGTAAGCGATACCTCTTTTAGTAGCACCATACCACCGAAAAATGACGAATTTCGGAAGCCTTTATCTAAAAAACCCCACCAAAAACTTGCCTCGAAAATTTTATATGTTGTAGGTAGTTCCTTAGACTATGCACAGAAGAAAAATCAAAAGTCGGACTTCATCGGTAGGCGCACTGTGAATTTTTTGCCAGCCCTATACGCGGAACGCATTCAAGCCGTGGCACCGTGTCCCGCGTGTTGCAAAATCGAATTTTCCAAAGGGACTTTCAACTTCTGTCTTCACATAAAAAGTAATTGCTATCATTTGAAACCGTTCTGAGCGCTTGCGTTCATAATTGTGTTGTAATCTCTGAATGTAAATTGTGGAGCAACCATATGTGCTCACATTTTTTGCGGGATGACGCACATGCATTGCAAGTGCTGGGAGCCCGTGAAGAACAGAATGCTTTAGAATACTTTTACGTCTTCATAAGAGGTATATTTGTCCACGGTGATCATATCTAAGCATATTTAGAGTACACAGAATAGCAAGAACTTGACGGCGAAGAAGACAAGGTGACGAAGGTAAGAAGGTAACGTAGGTTATGCAGAGCATTCTGGGTGGATGAGAGTGCTCGTGTCATGAACTGCTTTAGGCCGTTGTGGAAGCCACTTTCCTTAATGTTACTTTTGATGGCATGTTCTTGTGTGATTTTCTTTCAAATGTGGGCAACATTGCTGCGTGTTGTGATTCAGCCACCTTTGCTGTGAAGTACTTGAAGCAGCTTCTGCATAGCTGGCCCATTTCTGTTACGCCTTCGGCTTGATCTGCTGGAACCACAGTCTTTATGGCAGCTACGCCGATCTCCGAAGCAAAGCGAAAATCCTTTGTCTATAGCACTTTTTTCTTGTGTATGAGGCAGTAGTCAGCGAAATCCACACGATCAGCACTGTACAACGAAGAGGCCATGGAGGTAGGGCGATACCAGGACGACACACTACAGTAATGCAGATGTCGTTGCACTTTCTGTATAAGGGCACTCCATGCACTTCTGTAGTCGAGAAGTGAATGAAGCGTCTTTTGTGTGTAGGCGAAACTTTGCGCAAGGTGTCTTCAGGGAGTAAATGCGATCAGGACCTTTCCATGGTCGCAGCATGTCGAACCGAATAACATATTGGACAGCGGCGCCAGTCGGGCTGTTTCGGCAAGGTTCACAAAAGGCACCATGAATTAGCCTTGAGTGTGTGCGTATGACACTACAACATTTTCCTCAGTGCAATTTCCCCCGTCCGAGGTCATGGGGCCGTAGGAAAGGAAATGTTTCAAAGAATACTGGAAGTCACTGCGTCCCTCCTGCCATAATGCGTACAGTAAACATGCTTGTTTAGAATAACCATGAACAGATATGCCTCTTACGAACGTGTAAAATAATTCTGTTCTTCCCGGGCTCCCAGCACTTGCAATGCATGTGTGACATCCCGGAAAAAATGCGAGCACATCTGGTTGCTCCACAATCTAGATTCAGCGATTACACCATTGTTATGAACGCAAACGATCAGAACCTTGAAAAGGTAACCTTGAAACCTCAGGATGGTTTCAAATGACAGCAATTACTTTTTATATGAAGACAGAAGTTGAAAGTCCCTTTGGAAAATTCGATTTTGCAACACGCGGGACACGGTGCCTCCGCTTAAATGCGCTCCGCGTATAGGGCTGGCAAAAAATTCACAGTGCGCCTACCGATCAAGTCCGAATTTTGATTTTGCTTCTGTGCATAGTCTAAGGAACTACCTACAACATATAAAATTTTCGAGGCAAGTTTTTGGTGGGGTTTTTTAGATAAAGGCTTCCGAAATTCGTCACTTTTCGGTGGTATGGTGCTACTTAAAGAGGTATCGCTTACGTTCCTTACAGAGTAGAGCAACAAATTAGACATCATTCGATAGCCCTATGAATGACAAATTAAACGGCATAAAGCCCAGTCTTATCCGTTTTGTACATCGTCCGCAAAGCTGCAGTGAATATGGTGTTTTTCGGCACTTTGAGTCAACTTTGATATTTTTTTGCAGACAAACAAAACCGGTACAGCACTGCCAACGAAGGATCCTATTGTGCCCTAAGTGGTCCAAAGCCAGATCAAGAAATTACTATAATGCGAGAAGAAATGGCCTTGTAGCGAACGCTCAAACCCGCTCGCGACGACGTCGCCTTATGAGAGGCAGTTTTTTCCTCCTCTCCTATTTCCCGAACCGCGCGGCGCAGGGAATTTGGAAAGCGTTTATTTCTCCTAACTCACCGATGGCTTCAACATATATTTTTTCCCCGTTCATTCGAGACATCAAGTGTACCGGATTGTTCGATTTGAGATGGAACTAGCCCAAGACATACGGAAATAATGAGAAACAAAACGATCAACAGCTAATAGAGAACCAAAACCCATCACATAACCAAGAGGTACACAAAGGATTACTAATTCAAAAACAATCTATCAAAACGAGAAACGTGCACGGATGAATAGCAGAGAAACACTCTAAACGGTGCATCTACCAACGGTAAACAACAGACACATGCAGGAAAATAATTGAAAAAGAATCAATCAAAACGATAAACATGCACGGATGAATAGCAGAGAAACGCTTTGAACGATGCATCTGCCAACATGTAAACAACACACAGGAAAATAATAACGAAACAAACTATCAAACATTACAATTTGAAATTGAAATAATATATCTTTTGAACTATCATAAAATCAACCTTGCGAGCTAACAATATAGAATTCTCATCCTACTCAGGCACTATAACAATTACCTTGGCAGAGCTATCCAAACACGCAGCACAGCTATGCTTTACACAGTACAACCAGACTCAAGACACGGTGGGGTCACTCTCTCCCTCTATGCAGCCTGGTGGGGTCACACTCTCCATCTATACAGCCAAAAGCGAAGAAGCTGCTGTCAGTCTGCGGGGTGGGGAAATCCTCTCTCTTTTTCACATTCTTTCCTCCAAAAGGAAATATTCTTAGGACCGGTGTACAGAGACGAAATTTTTATTGATCGCAAATAGACATTGGAGTTATTCGACTCTCAAGAACACAATAAGAATTCTATCAAAAAACAATAGCACACACACAAAAAAAATCTAAGAATAGACTTTTATGTCAGTGCAAACTGGTTTTAGAGGAACATTATCCAAGCAAACGAGAAAATATTATCGGCGCAAACAATACTCAACCAAAACGAGAAACGTTGCATTTAATGTATTTCAGATCAGACACAACTATTAAGCATTCATTATTCTCAACTCACAAAATATCAATCGAGTGAAAGTCAAGTTTATTCAGTGATAGAAACAATACTAATTCGAAAACGAGAAACAAATTTAATTACATCGTTTTATGACAACTTTGCAACAGTAATTTCTACACGCAGAAGCAGCAAACAACTCATCTGAAATGCAAATTAATGTGAAAGTTTGCTACAGTCAAAATCAACGCACACAGATAAAAAATACATTCCAATCTAGTAGAATATTTTTTATTAATATCTATCGAGTGATCACCTGAAACAAAGTCAAAGCAGTAATTAATTTAGGCAAACATATTCCTAACCACGCTCGCAAATACAACACAGAAACACGTCTTTTTCATTCAGGACCCACTAGTGGATTCGAAGTGAGAGGGGCAAACGGCGGGGTCACTCTCTCCCTCTATACAGCCCAAAGCAAAGAATGTGTTGTCTATCTATGAAGTGAGGAAACCCTCTCTCTTTTTCACATTCTTTCCTCCAAAAGGAAATATTCTTAGGACCAGTGTACAGAGGCGAAATTTTTTATTGATTGCAAATAGACATTGGAATTATTCGATTCTCAAGAACACAATAAGAATTCTATCAAAAAACAATAGCACGCAAAAAATCTAAGAATAGACTTTTATGTCAGTGCAAACTGGTTTTAGAGAAACATTATCTAAGCAAACGAGAAATAGTATCGGCGCAAACAATACTCAACCAAAACGAGAAACGTTGAATTCAATGTATTTCAGATCAGACACAACTATTATGCATACATTATTCTCAACTCACAAAATATCAATCGAGTGAACATCTGAAGCAAAGAGAGAAAGTTAAGTTTACTACGTGATAGAAGCAATACTCATTCGAAAACGAGAATCAAATTTAATTACATCTTTTTATGATAACTTTGCAATAGTAATTCCTACATGCACAAGCCACAAACAACTCATCGGAAATGCAAATTATTGTGTTTGCTATAGCGGAAATCAACTCACACAACTTAAAAATACATTCCCAACTAGCAGAATATTTTTATTAATATCAGTCGAGTGATCATCTGAAACAAAGTCAAAAGCAGTAATTAATTTAGGTAAACATTTTTTCGTAACCACGCAGCGCAAATATACATCACAGAAACATGTCTTTTCCATTCAGGGCCCACTAGTGGGAACGAAGTGAGAGAAGGAAGCTGAGTTCCCGTACACTTTCGTTAAGGTTACACCCGCAGGGAGTAGGGAAATCCAACAATGGTCTTGGTATACAATCTATAGTTGAACGCCATAAACCGACTCCCGCAAGTCAAGTTAGGGAAGGAGGGGCTCTAGCGCTGTCTTGTACCTGGAATCATTGAAAGCATACATTTTTCATTACACATCACATCTTTTTTTTTGTAAATTGAATTTCATAATTCTAACGTCAGGTGGAACATTCTAAATGAGATAATAAATTTTTAATAAATAAAATTATCATCGATATGATTTAATTAAATGTCGAGGCACACTACACAACAGAACAGACAATTGCTATACATTGAAGAGATGGACGGATTTTGTACTCGCTACCATACGTCATGGGAGGACCTGATAAAAAGTTGCTTCGAAAAGGAGGAGCCGCGAAACGATTCATTTATCGCTGCATTTCAATACGTCCTAGACATGGTCGTATTCGGAGATATGGTGCAAATTATGGAATTCAAGATGCGAGAACTTGTATGCTGAATCTACAATAGTTATAAAAATATTTGCACGTCAACATCGGAAGGACCACTTGGATTGATGGTGGAGTTTTTGCGGTTTGCTAACGAAGAATTGAAATACACTAGACCAAACGTAATTGTAATCATTGCAATGGGCATTGCTTTAATCAAGAAAGCAATCAGATCAAATTATCATATACAAGCAGCCTATATCGCACGATTCATTATGGATTTGTTGAAATTACACCTAACGGTTGAAATGGAAAGTACATAAAAATCTTATCACGTGGTATATTCCACCTTAGAACCTCTACACATTTATTTTATTCTACCAGTCAAGGATATCGAATGAACAGAAGTTCAATATTGTCGTGCAAGGTCTGATGTATCATCAATTATTGAAACTCAACAAACATATCAATTGTGGTGGGCCACCGGACGATTTTCATCTAATACTCCTCTCTTGTACGCCATTCAAGAGTCTTCGTACAAAGAAGGGAAACATCAATAAGAGACTGTGCAAGTTCATCGCAACAAAGTGCAAGCTGTTGAAGCAATACAAACACGGCGACAACATATCACCCGCGTTAATCAACGCTGGATTCAAGCGCCCAATAATCAGTATAAACTACTTGATGTCTTCGGAATTCATCAATCAACACAGCAAAGGGAAACTTAAGAGTTTGGAATAGAATTGTAATTTATCGAAATCAACAAGTGTATAATTGAAATGATAATTGTATTCTTTGTCATCATTGTAATGTATTCTACACATCGCAACGAAAACAGCTTCTGATTAGATTGAAGATTGCTAAGGAGACACTATGTACAAGGATCTTCGCACGGAATCAGCGTTGGCAATCAAAGAGATTTTACACGGTCAAACTCTATACAACACCGACATCCGAAGGAAAGAATTGCAGAAGAATCGCTAATAGAAATTTAGAGGCATGTTACATCAATCTTTGTTTACAAAGAGGAACACTAATATTTTGCGAAAGCTTATTTTATGAATTAAATTACACAGTGTAAATATTTTCTCAGACGATTGGACAGTTGACAATACTATATTGAAAGGAGTCTATTATCAAATGACGTGCAGTCTACAATTCTAATCATCATAACATGCGGCACGCAATTGCTATAAGATTTTGGGAGAATCGAATCACACAACAGTCATCAAAAATGTTTAACCAATGAAGATGAGCACTATGCATAAGATATGCAATTATAATAAGTAAATATTCCTTTTGCAAACTTAACCAAAGCCGCACACATAAACGTAGCTCCAATTCACAGAATGTACCCGAGGTTCTTCATTAGCCATACTGAAAAACTATGAGTCAGTTCGTTATGTCACGGCATATGAGGCACTACAAATGGGAAGCGCATACTTTAATTTTAGAATATTTTAGCTCATAATGGAAACAAAACGCAAACTATAACACCAAAGGTTATTGTTTAAATTTTCAAAGTCAAAACTGTACACTATTTCTTACAATTTTTTAATAGATAGATTAAAGAGCTATCTATTTAGTCACACATTGGATACAAGATATTTGTCTGTACATTATTTGCTAGAATTTATCAGATCACATTCCGGAGCAGTAGTGAGTGTCAGTAAGTATTTAATTAAAAAACTGTAAGAAATAGTGTACAGTTTTGACTTTGAAAATTTAAACAATAACCTTTGGTGTTGGAGTTTGCATTTTGGTTCCATTATGAGCTAAAATATTCTAAAATTAAAGTATGCCCTTCCCATTTGTAGTGCCTCATATGCCGTGACATAACGAACTGACTCATAGTTTTTCAGTATGGCTAATGAAGAACCTCGGGTACATTCTGTGAATTGGAGCTACGTTTATGTGTGCTGCCTTGGTTAAGTTTGCAAAAGGAATATTTACTTATTATAATTACATATCTTATGCATAGCGCTCATCTTCATTGGTTAAACATTTCTGATGACTGTTGTGTGATTCGATTCTCCCAAAATCTTATAGCAATTGCGTGCCGCATTTTATGATGATTAGAATTGTAGACTGCGCGTCATTTGATAATAGATTCCTTTCACTATAGTATTGTCAACTGTCCAATCGTCTGAGAAAATATTTACACTGTGTAATTTAATTCATAAAATAAGCTTTCGCAAAATATTAGTGTTCCTCTTTGTAAACAAAGATTGATGTAACATGCCTCTAAATTTCTATTAGCGACTTTTCTGCAATTCTTTCCTTCGGATGTCGGTGTTGTATAGAGTTTGACCGTGTAAAATCTCTTTGATTGCCAACGCTGATTCCGTGCGAAGATCCTTGTACATAGTGTCTCCTTAGCAATCTTCAATCTAATCAGAAGCTGTTTTCGTTGCGATGTGTAGAATACATTACAATGACGACAAAGAATACAATTATCATTTCAATTATACACTTGTTGATTTCGATAAATTACAATTCTATTCCAAACTCTTAAGTTTCCCTTTGCTGTGTTGATTGATGAATTCCGAAGACATCAAGTAGTTTATACTGATTATTGGGCGCTTGAATCCAGCGTTGATTAACGCGGGTGATATGTTGTCGCCGTGTTTGTATTGCTTCAACAGCTTGCACTTTGTTGCGATGAACTTGCACAGTCTCTTATTGATGTTTCCTTCTTTGTACGAAGACTCTTGAATGGCGTACAAGAGAGGAGTATTAGATGAAAATCGTCCGGTGGCCCACCACAATTGATATGTTTGTTGAGTTTCAATAATTGATGATACATCAGACCTTGCACGACAATATTGAACTTCTGTTCATTCGATATCCTTGACTGGTAGAATAAAATAAATGTGTAGAGGTTCTAAGGTGGAATATACCACGTGATAACATTTTTTATGTACTTTCCATTTCAACCGTTAGGTGTAATTTCAAGAAATCCGTAATGAATCGTGCGATATAGACTGCTTGTATATGATAATTTGATCTGATTGCTTTCTTGATTAATGCAATGCCCATTGCAATGATTACAATTACGTTTGGTCTAGTGTATTTCAATTCTTCGTTAGCAAACCTCAAAAAAACCACCATCAATCCAAGTGGTCCTTCCGATGTTGACGTGCAAATATTTTTATAACTATTGTAGATTCGGCATACAAGTTCTCGCATCTTGAATTCCATAATTTGCACCATATCTCCGAATACGACCATGTCTAGGACGTATTGAAATGCAGCGATAAATGAATCGTTTCGCGGCTCCTCCTTTTCGAAGCAACTTTTTATCAGGTCCTCCCATGACGTATGGTAGCGAGTATTGTATTGTATTGTATTGTTGTATTGTATTGTATTGTATTGGTATTGTATACCAAGATCATTGTTGGATTCCCCTACTCCCTGCGGGCGTAACCTTAACGAAAGTATACGGGAACAGCTTCCTTCTCTCACTTCGTTCCCACTAGTGGGCCCTGAATGGAAAAGACATGTTTCTGTGATGTATATTTGCGCTGCGTGGTTACGATAAAATGTTTACCTAAATTAATTACTGCTTTTGACTTTGTTTCAGATGATCACTCGACTGATATTAATAAAAATATTCTACTAGTTGGGAATGTATTTTTAAGTCGTGTGCGTTGATTTCCGCTATAGCAAACACAATAATTTGCATTTCCGATGAGTTGTTTGTGGCTTCTGCATGTAGGAATTACTATTGCAAAGTTATCATAAAAAGATGTAATTAAATTTGATTCTCGTTTTCGAATGAGTATTGCTTCTATCACTTAGTAAACTTAACTTTCTCTCTTTGCTTCGGATGTTCACTCGATTGATATTTTGTGAGTTGAGAATAATGTATGCATAATAGATGAGTATGATCTGAAATACATTAAATTCAACATTTCTCGTTTTGGTTGAGTATTGTTTGCGCCGATACTATTTCTCGTTTGCTTAGATAATGTTTCTCTAAAACCAGTTTGCACTGACATAAAAGTCTATTCTTAGATTTTTTGCGTGCTATTGTTTTTTGATAGAATTCTTATTCTGTTCTTGAGAATCGAATAATTCCAATGTCTATTTGCAATCAATAAAAAATTTCGCCTCTGTACACTGGTCCTAAGAATATTTCCTTTTGGAGGAAAGAAAGTGAAAAAGAGAGAGGGTTTCCCTACTTCATAGATAGAAAACACATTCTTTGCTTTGGGCTGTATAGAGGGAGAGAGTGACCCCGCCGTTTGCCCCTCTCACTTCGAATCCACTAGTGGGTCCTGAATGAAAAAGACGTGTTTCTGTGTTGTATTTGCGCGCGTGGTTAGGAAAATGTTTGCCTAAATTAATTACTGCTTTGACTTTGTTTCAGGTGATCACTCGATTGATATTAATAAAAAATATTCTACTAGATTGGAATGTATTTTTGAGCTGTGTGCGTTGATTTTCACTGTAGCAAACTTTCACATTAATTTGCATTTCAGATGAGTTGTTTGCTGCTTCTGCGTGTAGAAATTACTGTTGCAAAGTTGTCATAAAACGATGTAATTAAATTTGTTTCTCGTTTTCGAATTAGTATTGTTTCTATCACTGAATAAACTTGACTTTCACTCGATTGATATTTTGTGCGTTGAGAATAATGAATGCCTAATAGTTGTGTCTGATCTGAAATATATTAAATGCAACGTTTCTCGTTTTGGTTGAGTATTGTTTGCGCCGATAATATTTTCTCGTTTGCTTGGATAATGTTTCTCTAAAACCAGTTTGCACTGACATAAAAGTCTATTCTTAGATTTTTTTGTGTGTGTGCTATTGTTTTTTGATAGAATTCTTATTGTGTTCTCGAGAGTCGAATAATTCCAATGTCTATTTGCGATCAGAAAAAATTTCGTCTCTGTACACCGGTCCTAAGAATATTTCCTTTTGGAGGAAAGAATGTGAAAAAGAGAGAGGATTTCCCCACACCGCAGACTGACAGCAGCTTCTTCGCTTTTGGCTGTATAGATGGAGAGTGTGACCCCACCAGGCTGCATAGAGGGAGAGAGTGACCCCACCGTGTCTTGAGTCTGGTTGTACTGTGTAAAGCATAGCTGTGCTGCGTGTTTGGATAGCTCTGTCAAGGTAATGGTTATAGTGCCTGAGTAGGATGAGAATTCTATATTGTTAGCTCGCAAGGTTGATTTTATGATAGTTCAAAAGATATATTATTTCAATTTCAAATTGTAATGTTTGATAGTTTGTTTCGCTATTATTTTCCTGTGTGTTGTTTACATGTTGGCAGATGCATCGTTCAAAGCGTTTCTCTGCTATTCATCCGTGCATGTTTATCGTTTTGATTGATTCTTTTTCAATTATTTTCCTGCATGTGTCTGTTGTTTACCGTTGGTAGATGCACCGTTTAGAGTGTTTCTCTGCTATTCATCCGTGCACGTTTCTCGTTTTGATAGACTGTTTTTGAATTAGTAATCCTTTGTGTACCTCTTGGTTATGTGATGGGTTTTGGTTCTCTATTAGCTGCTGATCGTTTTGTTTCTCATTATTTCCGTATGTCTATGCTGTTTACTTAATAAGGAAATGATTAATTGTGTAATGTTGGAACTTATCTTCCCTATTGCGCTCGAAAATGTTCATAACTGTCAGGTGTACGCCTCCCGTCTTCAACAAATCAGGGCGGATATTATTACAGCAGGTTGTTGGCTAGGAGCGTGCTATGCGGTGAAGTTCATTTTTTAAATATATTTTCTGTGTTGCATTCATAAAACAAAGTAAGGTTTGTAGTGTCTCCTAGAATGAAAATTGTATGGGGTTTGACTAGATTAAGTCACGAGGATGATTTTATGATAGATAAAATTATAGATTATTCTCCTCCTCTGTTGTTTTTTGATTAAGAATATCTTCTTTGTAGTGTTATAGGTTTGATTTCCTCTTGTGTTCGTGTCCCACGGTCTGCCAGGTTATCTGCTGTCCACATACATATATCGGCACTTGTAATTAAAGCCCCACTATGGTGGTCACGTATAATAATGTTAGACTTTATAATAAAACTTTTAATTTTGATTGTAATCATATTGATTAAAAATATCTTTTTTGATTAAATGTGTCATAATGGAATACTAGTTGTTGTGCATGAAGTTACGTCAGAACTTTGAAATTAAAACTCCGCTAGAGTGCTCATGTTAGACTTTTACAATAAAACTTTTAATTTTGATACACGCACCACCTGAAAAAAAAAATGCGAACAAAGTCGTCCCAGGGTGAAAAATCGCCAAAGATGTGGCCCGATGTTGACATTGTGCATGTCCCTACTTGTGCGCCGCATGAAAAAAATGCGAACGAAGTCGGCCCAGGCTGAAAAATAGCCAAAGAATTCAGCCCAGTGTGTATACAACCATACGTGTACGCTCAGCTCTTCAGCCAGGTGGTAAACACACGGACAGCCCCTCACCTGCGCACCGCCCACCGCGCGCTGAAAAAAATCGCTAGAGAAGTCGGCCCAGGGCGCACCGAGCCCGTTGGCCTGCTGGTAAGCACCCGGACAGCCCCTCACCTGCGCGCCACCCACCACGCGCTGGAAAAAATAATAAAAAATCACCATAGAAATCGGTCCAGCTATTGTTCTTGAAGTTACATATCAGAACTTTGTAATTAAAGCTCCACTCACATATAATAGTGTTAGAGTTTTTATAATAAAACTTTTAATTTTTGATTGTAATCGTATTGATTAAAAATATCTTCTTTGATTAAAATGTGCTACCCATTCTACTTAAATGAAAACTTGCGTAATTATCACTAATAAAGAAAAAATGGTGCTAACCCTTCAATGCTATTGCACCATACCTGTAATAAGTTTAATCGTTGTTACGTGTATTGTGTTTCCTCTGCTTCAGGTTTTTTGGTTAAGTTTTTCTACTTCACGCAGACTCATAACATAATTCCTGACACTAATGACTTTAATAAATATATTTTCCACTTGTACTTTTGTGTATGGCTATCCTTTGCATGTAAACTGCCTACTGCACACCTGTTGTAGCGGGGGGGGGGGGGGGAATTGCGATTGAAATCGACACAGTTTGAAAAATGATGAAAGAAGTCGGTGCTGAAACAAAACACACAGCTGAAAAATGTGCACAGGTGCACAGGCTGAAAAATGTAAGTGGGTAAGCGCGCACGCAGCCCTCCGGCCACGCTCCGCCCACCGGTAAGAGCCTCCACCCGAGCGCCGCCTGCCGCGCGCAAGGAAAAATACGCGAAAAAAGTCAGCGTGACGGTGGCGCTGCCCTGGTGGCAATGTTGTAGTTTCTCATACCCGTAGCCTCACAACCCCTACATACTACTTATCTTTTATTGCGCTACTTCACAATGATAGATTCAGGCTGAATAGCCTGACAAACTTGGCTTTGGCGCTACGTACACAAAAGCTACTAAGTCAACGTCGGACGAAACTTGTTGAGCGAAATCACCGAGAATCAGACTTACAGTAGCGTCATACCTTTATACAGTACGACGTGAGCTGGTATTTAATCATAACATTTAGAGGATATTGTTTTACAAAAAGAAATATCGTCTACCATCGTATCTGCAAAGCTACGCTGTCTGTCTCGGTCACAGCCTATTCCGGTCCCGGTGTACGGTAACTGTTAAGCAACTTATTCACGATACACGAAGTGAATGCGGTGTTGTAAGGCAAGAAGCAATGACAAATGACTTACCTGTCGGCAGTCGTTGATTGGGTATCGGGTACGAGGCGTTCGGACTCTCGAATCGTTTCTACCCCAAGAAGCAGAGCAGAAATGTTGTACAGGCATCTTCCCTGGCAGCCGTCCGAAACGGACGCTGGCGACTCCGTGGATGCCGGTTCCAACCGGCACAGCCGCCGCGCTGTCGCCTGTTTGAGCGCTCGCGAACAAATTTGAAAGCGGCCAATCAACGCTCAAACAACGAATTCATCCTCATGGGAACCAATCAGTAATCACTAGCCTCCGGATGTCTCCATGACGTTCAATTTATAACGTTTTCTGACGTCCGATGACGTGAAACGCATGAAGCGCCTCACTTTATCCCATAAAGGAACTGGCGAGTTTCGGGCCCTTGTTCGAATTTCCAACTGCCGCCTGCCACTCTCGCCCTCTGGTCTCCCTCTCGGCTCTCGCCGTTTGAAGTTTGAGTTTGTAGCCACCGTGGCGTCTTCACATTGCATCAGGCTCTGCAATTACATTTTCTTCGTTTTTTTTTCGTTTTTTTTCTTCGAGTTATTTATCTTAGTTTTTGTTGTTGTTGACGTTTCGCTGGTACTTAATATCTTCACCTTCAGATGAGAGTATGTGCACCAATTGACGTTACAGGGATACAGCAAATCGCAGCAGTTATGTGCATCAAAATATGTGGCGGTTAAATTAAAATGATGGCTACTCACTAAATATGTGCTTAAATTACATGCATGTATCCAACAGGCTACCTATCGAGTTATTTTGAACACTGCGCAATTCCAAGTGTGGAAATAGGAAAATCATGCATTGTCTATAGGCTGTATGTGAACTATACAGAATAGGTTGTATATAAACACAAGGTCAATACATGGTGATTATACTTTCTATTGAAAAATAGCAATAAATAGTCAATGTCAATAAAAAGTCAATACAGTACATAGAATGTTCATAAGGGGTAAAAAGAAAGTCAACATTCATTTTTGTAAGAGGGAGCAGCAAACGTGTGGCGCCAGATCGTATGGTCTATGCTGCGCAGGCTCGAGTCCCTCAGGATTCACATTAACTTCGTGGACGGATAGTTGTCGAAGGCGGGTGTTGGAAGAAACCGATAACATTGGCACCCTTTGCATACTCGGGTGTGCGTGCGTATCTGCGCGCACCTGTAAATTCTCAGTTTTTCTATTAAACATTTACCCATGCACCACGGTCTCTGCTGTTGCTGACGTTCGACTCCAACAAAAAGCTACACAGAATCTTTTGTTACGGCAAGTGCACGAACATGCGTATAGATCCTGTTTCCGTTCCTTTTCTTTTTTTTTCTTCGTCCTTTTTCTTTACAAGAACTAAGGTGACGCCCAAGTGCTACGGGAAGCCAGCGTCAGCAAGGTCTTTGGTCATCGCTTTGATGAGGTCTCTCTGTGCTGGTGACTGCCGCCTTGGCCGCTGAGCTACCGTACCGCCTCCTTTGTTGGAATTGCGTGAGTTTGAACCAAGCAGTGTGCAACAACGAAATTTCGCAAGAAATTTTTCAAGAAAATTTCGCGCAAATTGGTAAAAAAATTTCCCACCGTTGACTGCTGTGCACAAATTAGATCCGCTCCAACGTTGACGGAAATATCCCTTATATCAAGCGTGCGATGACCGGAACAACGGCACTGAACAGGGCTTTGTGTATTAGTTTCTTTGTCTTTTGCACTTCAACAGTGAAGCACTTGTTCAATTTCAGAGACGCTCAAATACACGTTTTCCATATCCCGTACTTGTACTGCGAGTCCTACCGTCCTACCTGCGAGTACCGAGTTCCACCAGTTGCAGTGATGGGCAAAGTACCTCAAAATTATACTTCAAGTAAAGTACCTGGGGTCATTAGTACTTCAAGTACAGTACAAAGTACCCAGTTCCAAATGTCTTCAAGTAAAATACAAAGTACTAGGCAAAGTACTTCAAGTACTCATCAAGTACATTGCGAATTTAATTTGTATCACTTTTTATTTCACTGTTTAGTATCTGTGTCTTGCTTTTTTTGTCAAAACTTTACCGAGCATTCTTCACAAATCCTCTAAAGTCATGAAGTCCCAGGTTAAGACCTAACCCGTGGATATGAACTTAATCAGATGGCATAATTTGCAGTTACATGTAGGGAGGTAATCCGTCAGCTGTGCGGTGATTATGTTTTATACCCTGACTGATCCAAGATCCCCCGCCTACTGTGGTGTTGCGGTACTAATCTGCTGGACCAGGCTAGGAAATTTCGAGGGGAAAAAAAGTACAAGCCAACGGAGATTATATATTTCGCTGCATCCCATGCTGCTTTTGAAATACAACATGTTTAAACAAAGAATATGAAGAATGTAAAAAAGGATGAAGCACAATGTAAGCCGCCATTTTTATATGACTGTGATCTGCAGCAATTTAATCCATGTGACCAATTAAAAAGGTACAATGTAAAAATTAAAGCATGTGCGTTTCTCAGAGTGTTCTGTAATGTAATGCCCACACAATAATCACACATTGTGATATCAAATGATTATTAATTGCCAACGAAGGAAACAATGTAAAAAAGCATAGAACCCTGCATTTGAAAGCACAAAAATCGTTTTTGGTAAAATGTCATACTGGGACTCTTGATAGTGCATCCCATTAAAAGCGGTAAAATGACGGCAAGAAGACGAAAACACACAGATAGCGCTATCTGCTATGTGTGTTTTCGTTTTCTTGTTGTCATTTTAGCGCTTTTTGCAGGGCGAATTTTTGATACTCTTTTGTGATTTTTTTTTCTGGACTCCAAGTTTGGGTACTTGAGTACTTGATGGGAAAGTACTCGCAAAAAGTACTTTAAGTACAGTACAAAGTACACGACTTAAAATGTACTTACAGTAAAGTACAAGTACACAAAAATTTACTTAAAGTACTACTTGAGTACTTGGTACTTCAAGTACTGCCCATCACTGACCAGTTGGTTCGAGCAATCGGTTGATTAACATTAAAAAAACACAGTTCATTTCTGCCTCGACCAACATGGCTTCTACGTCCAGTTCATACCGTTCTGTAAACCGTTTTGTAAAGAGGTCTTGCTTGTCACCATGACAGTTTCTTCGTGATTGAATACTTTGACCTTAACTGATTTTCGAGAGCAGGGAAGTACAAGTTGTTTAAACAGTCGAACGCGTTGCGTAGATCAGTTTGTAGTTACTTGGTAGGTACATCAGCCCCAGTCAATAACAGCTTGAGAGGTCTCAAGGGAATCATTCCTCAGCAACACTTTGTCTGCTTGCAAGTGAGGTACAACGATGAATGGGTTGTCGAAAGTCTGGTCATCAACTAAGACTGTTTTTCGGACCAGCCCTTTAACTATGAGGGGTTGACCGTTGGTTCCTTCCAGTCGTACAGATGAAGGTTCAATATGAAGCCTGAGCGCATCAGCAACACTCTTATTCAACAGAGGTCTTGAAGAACCGGACTCTAAAAGCGCTAATTGTCGACGTCCATTCAGTTTGATGGGGATGACCTTAGTAGTACCTGCTGGTGTTCTGCACCTGACTTGATTCACTACTGATGCTTCGGTGCACGTGCCAGAGGCATCAGTGATGCGTTTCCCGAAATCAGTGACGTTGCGCCTGCCATAAACCTCTGCTGCCAGTTTAAAAATTCTTGCATTAAAGGCATGGGGCAATGAAAAACGAAGTGACCAGTAGTCCTGCAGTTTAGATACAAACACTGGACCTCGCGGTGATTCATTGACCTGGGAGATGTCATAAGTGACACAGTGTTTTGTGGCGCTGGACGCGCTCGCTGCTCTGGTAATTGCTTAGGCTTGACAGTGTGATTTTCTGCATATATTTCCTGTTGGAGACTTTTGAGAGGCTCCTGAGCGCTGTTCTGGGAAACCTCACGTAGGACTCAGTGCACAGGGAATCGGCGAGATGTGAAACATTTGTTCAGCCTTGTTACGTAGTTGTTCTTGTGCCTTCTCTTACTCCTTGGGCTGGTGAGATGCAATCAGTGTGTTTTACCGAAGTAATGACTCTAGCATATCATCTAGCGACGTGAACCCCTTGTCGAAGTAACGTTCTTGACACTAGGCAGTAGTGGCTTGATGATTACTTCACACTTTTCCTTTTCGACTGTAGGGTACTCGCACTCATCCACAAGCTCCTGCTTTCGTAACGCAAGGCTCGCTGAGCTCTCTCCGACACACTGGGTCGCAGCAACCATCATCTCTTTTTCTTGTAGACATCATCATCTTGTCTCTATGTAGACAGTAGCATTTGCGGAGAGCTGCCTTCATATTTTTCCATGAAGTAATCTTAGAGGAATTCACGTAATACTTTATCCATGTGAAATATTTTGGGGCAGCTTCGACACAGTTAGTGGAACTGCGATATCAGGGTGTACCTTGTATGTCCGGAACCAGAAGTCGGTCTGATGGATCCATCCTTGCTAAGGTGAGGAACTGCATTAGCGGCAACAGACGACACGTGTCGCTCACTTGAAGCTGATAAACGTAAGTTTGACAGGTCACTAATTGTGGTGCGTTCCAAAGCCTTCGTCTTCCTAATCTTCTTGGTGGCGGCGTGTTGCACCTCTGAAACATCTGAAACATCGGTGGTTGAACATGCCATCAAACGGCGCAGACACGCAGAAATCGGAAACGGTGCAGACACGCTTTCCGAATGCTTCCGTTCAATAACTGGTGCAAGAAGATCGCAAATGAGATCGTGCGTCGCTCGAAGGTAAGGGGTGTTCGCTTGGATATTTGGTCTCGTGGCTGTCTCCTGTCGAAACGGATCCTCAGGAGTTATGAGCCGCGCTTGCAAATCGCTAACTTGCTTTTGCAGAATGTTCATCACAGTCACTACAGAACGGAATGCCTAAATCATTGCCGTGTCGTCCATCTCAGCGAAATCCTCTATAGAATATTCCGCACTGGAATGTTCTGCCATCTTAGTACTACGCTGCTCACGACGTACGAGTGAAAGCTGTGGATGAAGAGCAGGTGCTGGCTGGCTAGTTCCATCTCAAATCGAACAATCCGATACATTTAATGTCTCCAATGAACGGGGAAAAAATATATGTTGAAGCCATCGGTTAGTTAGGAGAAATATACGCTTTCGGAATTCTCTGCGCTGCGCGGTTCGGGAAATAGGAGAGGAGGAAAAAACCGCCTCTCAGAAGACGATGTCGTCGCGTGCAGGTTTGAGCGTTCCCTACAAGGCTATTCGTTGCTTACAAGGCTATATTGTCGCGTTGTAATCATTTCTTAATCTGGCTTTAGACCACGTAGAGCACATCCTCCTCCTGGATTGGCAGTACTGTGTTAGTTTTTGTTTGTCTGCAAAAAATATCCAAGTTGACTCAAAGCGCCGAAAAGCACCATATTCACTGCAACTTTTCGGGCGATGTAAAAAACAGATAAGATTGAACTTGATGCCGTTTAATTTATCATTCATGAAGCTACCGAATTATATATCATTTATTACTCTACTCTCTCAGGAACGTGAGCAATACCTCTTTAAGTAGCACCATACCGCCGAAAAATGACGAATTTCGGAAGCCACCCACCAAAAACTTGCCTCAAAAATTGTACATGTCGTAGGTAGTCCCATAGACCATGCACAGAAGAAAAATCAAAATTCGGACTTGATTGGTAGGCGCACTGTGAATTTTTTGCCAGCCCTATACGCGGAGCGCATTCAACTGGTGGCATCGTGTCCCGCGTGTTGCAAAATCGAATTTTCCAAAGGGACTTTCAACTTCTGTGTTCACATGAAAGTAATTGCTACAGTTTGAAGCCGTTCTGAGCGTTTATGTTCGTAACAGTGTTGAAATCACTGAATGTAGATTGTGGAGCAACCAGATGTGCTCGCATTTTTTTTTTTTTTTTTTTTTGCGGGGTGTCACAGATGCATTGCAAGTGCTGGGAGCTCGTCAGAGTACTTTAGAATACTTTTGCGTCTTTATAAGAGGTATATTTGTTCACGGTGATCATATCGAAGCATATTTACACTACACAGAATAAAAACAACTTGAGAGCGAATAAGACAAGGTATGAAGGTAACGTAAGTTACGCAGAGCATCTCGGGAGGATGAGAGTGCTCGTGTCATGAACTACAGTATGGTGTTGTAGGAGCCACTTTCCTTAATGTTACTTTTGATGGCATGTTCTTGTCAGATTTTCTTTATAGGCTCTTCTCACGTTACATGCTAACTCGCTGCAATCCTGGCAGTTACTCCTGGATGTTCCTGGGAAGGCAACACCGAAAGCGGTCTCCATGCAGTTTAGGGCCTGTCTTTCTGCCCATTTCTTCACGTATTTGGGAGTGTGCCTCCATCGACTTCCATGTGTATTTCAGCTGTGTGACGTAAATTGCTTCAGATGATATATTCTCAATGATTTCTTCGACCACGTCGGGCTGGTGCACAAACGGCTCGCCCCGTGAGCTTCCTTCAAATGTGGGCGACATTGCTGCTTGCTGTGATTCAGCCACCTTTGCTGTGAAGTACTTGAAGCAGCTTCTGCACAGCTAGTCCATTTCTATTACCCCTTTGGTTTGATCCGCTGGAACCAAATTCTTTATCGCAGCTACGCCGGTCTCCGAAGCAAAGCGAAAGTTCTTTATCCGAAACACTTTTTTCCTGGGTATGTGACGGTAGTCAGCGCAAGACACACTGGCAGCGCTGTACAACGAAGAAGCCATTGAGGTAGTTATGATGCCAGGACGACACAGCACAGTAATGCAAATGTGTTCACATAGTCTGTATAAGGGCACTCCGAGCACTTCTGTAGTCGAGGATGATGCGAAACTTTGCGCAAGGTGTCTTCCGAGAGTTAATCCGTCTAGGACCTTCCCATGGTCGCAGCATGTCGAACCGAAGAACATATTGGACAGCGGCGCCAGTCGCGCTGTTTCGGCAAGGTTCACAAAAGGCACCATGAATTAGCCTTGAATGTGTGCGTAAGACACTACACAACGACACTTTGCTCTGTGCGATTTCCGCCGTCCGGGGTCATGGAGACGTATGAAAGGAAATGTTTTAAAGAATGCTGGAAGTCACTGCGTCTGACCTGCCACAATGTGTACCGTAAATATGCGAGTTTGTAATCACCCTGAACAGATATAGCTCTTACAAAGATATAAACGCATTCTGTTCTTCAAGGGATCCCACCACTTGCAATGCATGTGTGACATCCCGCTAAAAGTGCTAGCACATCTAGTTGCTCCACAACCTACATTCAGCGATTACAACACTGTTATGAACATAAACGCTCAGAACGGCTTCAAACTGCAGCAATTACTTTCATGTGAACACAGAAGTTGAAAGTCCCTTTGGAAAATTCGATTTTGGAACACGCGGGACACGGTGCCACTGCTTGAAAGCGCTCCCCGTATAGGGATGGCAAAAAATTCACAGTACGCCTACCGATCAAGTCCGAATTTTGATTTTTCTTCTGTGCATAGTCTAAGGGAATACCTACAACATATAAAATTTTCGAGGAAGTTTTTGGTGAGATTTTTTAGATAAAGGCTTCAGAAATTGGTCATTTTTCGGTGGCATGGTGCTACTTAAAGAGGTATCGCATACGTTCCTAACAGAGTAGAGTAGCAAATTATTTATAAATCAATAGCCCCATGAATGACAAATTAAACGGCATAAAGCTCAATTTTATCCGTTTTTTACAACGCTCGCAAAGTAGCAGTGAATATTGTGTTTTTCAGCGCTTTGAGGCAACTTCTATATTTTTTTGCAGACAATCAAAAACTGACACAGCACTGAAAACGCGGGAGTCTATTCTGCCCTACGTGGTCTAAAGCCAGATCAAGAAATTAGTACAATGCGACAAGAAATAGCCTTGTAGGTAACGCTCAAACTTGCGCGCGACGACATCGTCTTCTGAGAAGCAGTTTTTTCCTCCTCTTCTATTTCCCAGACTGCGCAGCGCAAAGAATTCCAAAAGCGTTTATTTCTCTTATCTCACTGATGGCTTCGAAATATATCTTTTCCCCTTCGTTTAAGACATCGAGTGTACCGGACTGTTCGATTTGAGATGGAACTAGCCAGTTATCGTCGTCCGTGCATCCAGCGATCGTAGTTAGGGCGCCAAGTTGTAACATTGCGAGCGTTACCGTGTAACGATGGACCTTCAAGCAAGACGTTCACACTCGGTCTGTGTTTCGAGGCAGAATGCGTAGTTCCTTCCCTACCTCATCCCCTTCCGTTTATTTTCCCTATCACACACCGTCTTCGTCACACAAGTATTCAGTTTTTTAATTCTCCCAAGTGTCCGACATGAGACACATTCGTATGCTTTGCGGATTGTAAACAGGCCCACATACTTGCGAGAATGCCATAAACGTGTGGGCACCAATCTATCCTGTCTGACTGTGTTTCCCTTCGTCTGCTTCTCTTCACTCTTAGAGGTAGAATGACCCAAGCACTGTAGTTTTTCTTCCCTCCCGGAGCTCTACAGATCAGTCTGGGGAACCATCCCTTCTTTGTGCTCTGTCGTTAATCAAGCCCAATTGTGGAGGCTATAGCTGACACAGGGGCTGTTGTATGCGATGGTATCGAATGTATGTAGCCGACGAGTGAGATTAATTTTGGTGCGTGTCCGCGGTTGCAGTGTTCCTTCCTACTGACCACACTGGTTGAGACACAGAACTGATCCATTACTTCAGGAGATGAGAATGTTTTATTGGTTCCGAGAAATAGTATCGCAAGGGCGTAGAGCTGACGTGACAGAATAGTACCTCATTCCCACGTCAATGTAGGGCAGTAGGCACTCATAGGTTTGACCGTACCCCTGCAAAACTGAGCCATAATGAGGTGGGCATGAGTGAGCAAATAGAGAGCTGAGCAGGAGATGAATGAGTATGATTAAGCGAACGAGGAGATGAGCTGAACAAAACCCATTCCTGAGAGTGTTGATCCATGCCCTCTGGCGAGTGAGCTCAGCATGAGTTAGCTGAAATGATGCTCAAAGTGGACGAACTGAGCATACGCGAACTTGAATAACGCTCCCACGCCATGAACTGAACAGTGTGATTGCACTCCCCACCCCCGTACTTGTGATTCCAAATAAACCACTGCCTTACACCGTGTATTCCACTAACAACCCTCTAGGTGGGAGTGCACTCCCCTAGGTTTTCAGCAACAGCTGGCCTGAAATCTCTTAGATTACTCAATAGATCTCGGCTACCCACGCATATACTCATCAACATATACCCCTCCCCGTATAGAGGTCGATAACCACATTTGGCCGTTCTCGAATCCGCATTACATGAGCCATCTCTCGTTATATCAACCTCGTGACACTGTCTTGGGGGGGGGGGGGTGGCATACACAGAACTGTGAAATGAGACAACAAAAATGACCGGAGGCAACCCATATGCGCGCGAAGGTGAACACCGAGAGAGCTCAGCCAGAGACGGGAAGCCGAGCCGAGGACGAGAAAGCAGGAGTTAGCAAACAGAAAACTGAATGGAGGTGATTCAGCATGGGTGAGCTAAACGAAGACCTGAGCTTGAGTGAAGAAGCAAGCGGAGAGCTGAGCATAGAGTGAGTGAGCATGGGCGAGGAAGCGGAGAGGTGAACTCGGAGTTACGGAGCGTGAGTGAGCGGCAGTCACGAGTGTCGTCTTCTGGCTGCGACCAACCTCTCCGTTTATTTTCCTTTACGCCTGACCATTACCACGTGCACGAACATGACTTGTGTACCTTGATGCACGGCGTCTCAGTACCCATTAATGGAGCTGTCGGCAGATTTTGAAAGTTGCTTCTGCGGTTCTGCCCGCACAACCAGTAACTACCAGCATCCGACAGCCGTGGACAGCCGACACGGGTCTGAGCAACCGCAGCCGGGTGTAAACATCCATCGTACGCCTCGGGGACGCCGTTTGTTGGGTGGTACAATCCATATACAACAGCAGATGTACAACGTACACTGCTCGGGACACTGTGCGCACCCCATCCGCACTGCGTGCGCAGGGGGCGTTCGAGCACCCTTTTTCGCCTCGACACTCCGCCTTCCTGTTCGCTCCCCTCAGTCGACAGACTCCGTCTTGGGCAAACGACAAGTCTGTGCAGAAGGCATATTTATTTCGACTATTTATTTTAATTAATGCGACTCGATGTAGATTTTAGAGCTGAGTGGTGTTACCGCTTGAGAGAAGTTGTCTCCCACTCAGTGGCGTCACTAGGGGGTGCGGGGGGTGCGGTCCGCACCGGGTGCAGCGACGGAAGGGGTGCCATGCCGCACCAATACTGCCGCTTCCTCCCGTTCTCTGTGGCACGATGACGCCAAAAACACCATGAGGGCCCTTCTGCGAGGTACTCTTTTTTTTCTGAGTGTAGTGTAATATGTTTATCGTGAATCGCCTGGTACGGAAAGTTACGTTAATGGGGCACGGGGTGGGGTGGGGTGGGGGTGACGCAAAGAGCTCCCGCACCGGGTGACGCGTACCCTAGCGACGCCACTCCTCCCACTGATGCTGTCACCCTGGTGCTCTAGAGGACCTGGAGCACATTCATCTTCATTGCTCACAGTACCAACTTTCGCGAACCGCACTTCTCACCTGAACTCTCGCCCATTCTCTCTACCAAAATTGTTTGGTCCCCTGCCGAATGCAGCCACCAACGATCTGCGCTGAAAGCTCTTTTGACGTTTTTGGAGACAATAGGACTTCGATCCTTATTGTGAAGGGGCTCATTATTTTATTTCCCCATATCACCACCCACCAGCAATGAGGCAGAGTATCGCCCCTGAGATGAAACTCCCCATTCATCATCTTAAAATAGAGTTGTTGTTTTGTTGTACATAAGTGTAAACATCACAAACGCTAATAATTCAAACTGTCGTTCGCGCAAGTGCAATTAAGTGTACGACTATGTGTATTGCCGTCTTCTGTCCCCGTGTCTCTCGGTCTTCTTCATGGATCTATACCAGCTAGCTTGCACCCTTTCCCTTGTTTCATTTGTACGTTTCGCTTGCAACTTCTTTGTGATCACCACTTCCTGTCGGAATGATCCCCTATTGTTAGTGTGCCGCGAGCAGTAGCTTCGAATATACACCTATGAATATACTTCGGGATGACGCACGCAAACCAGGGTCAGAGCCGAGCAGAGGCAGAACGGACCGGGCGCGCAGACAATTCCCAGGTGTTGCACCACTATCTCTTCCGATTGGTGGCGGTGTTAGCGCACGAGACAACTAGTCGTCCCTTCCTTTGATATTTTCTCCGCTCTTTCTCCTTTTAATGCATCAGTATTATAGTCCTTTCTACGCAAGAATCGCGGCGTAGTCTGTCCATACCCACTGCACGACGAGTGGAGAGGGAACGAAAGTGCGCGTGGAGGGTGCGACGCGGCCACGGCGCCTGCGCGTCGGCGGAACAGCCATTCCCCCACAGCTGCCTGTAGAACCCATTGTTTGAGATAATTCAGGCAACAATGGGCATGCAACCAATGAAAATGAACGATGATGCCTACCATTCGGCCAATAAGAGTCTCTCAGTTTGACACGCTTCTCGGCCGACCCTGGCTACAATCGTCTTTTGCTGGTTTTCAGACCTGACACTCCTTGTTCCGCATTCCAAAACGCCAAGGCCAAATTTGGACAAAACACACATTTATTTGGTAAATCGTATTCACTGAAACGTCTCACACAAATATTCACCATGCGTACAGAGCCCAAAGCCTTGCTTTTGTTCACAGTCTGCAACCAAACCAAGCTCGAGCTCGCAAAACACACTCACAGTCTACACCTAGAAGCGACCGACGGTCACATGAGTGCATGCCATTTCACAGTGAGCGTCTGCTTTCATTGCTTGCAGTGCATCAAATGTTACAACGAAATGGGAAATGCTTGTGTCGCAACAACACTGAATTCTTTCTCCGTTGTCACGGCATTTGAAAATGCGACGGCGCTCAGAGGCGTCAGGCCATTACTTCATTGTAGATCCGAACTGTAGGATTTGTTCGTAGCATGATACTTGTGTCATAACATGTCACAAGCGCAAGGTTACTTTATAACACGAAGAAATCCGTGAACACACTCATCTTTCAACGCAATAGTAATGCGGCGCTGTCACCAAGATAGTCGCGACGCCGCGACTCCTCCTCACAACTGCCAACTAACTACCGGTCAGGTCGACAGCCCGCGAAAAACAGATATATCTAAACTGCCAACCAATCGTGGAGCGGGCAACGTCAATACGTATGGACGATGATGCCTGCATGACGCAGTAATACCACGTGGTTATGAAGTGAAACACTTTTTAGAGCCGCGAACACGGGAGGCTGTGGAGGCCTGGTGCAGCTGTGGTGGTAGACAGGTTCAGACGTGTCGGCGTGGGCGTGTCATGGGTTATGAAAGCTGCGCGAAGGAGCGGCGGCGAATGAAGGCTGAGGTTGCGAGACGGCGCCGCCAAGATGAATCGGAGTAAGCACGAAACGCTCGTTTTGCTGCGAATACAGCCTTTCGTTAGCGTTGCGTAGGGTAGTGTGACGGTTGTGCAGCGTTTGTGAAGGGTCGTTGAAGGGTTGCGCAGCGTTGTGAAGGGGGGTTCCCAATGGGTTTTCAAGTTTTAATGCCAGCGTATTTTTTCTTGCTCACTCTTCTTTTCGCCTGCTTGTTCTTCTTCTTTCTTGTTCCTCGTTCTTTTTAAATGGAATTTAAACTCGGTTTTACGGCTGACGGACCTCTGGATTTATCTTATGTTTTTGTTCCGATAAATCATTTATCCCACCTTATCGGTTACAGATTTTTGTTAAAAATGCTGTGAAGTGGCATCTATTGAAGCGGCATCTATTTACCTTTCGTTGCTTTTTAATAAAAATATGGCAGAATTAAGCGAATCCTTCGCGTTATTTCAGCGACAGCTATAGCTGTCGGGTTCACGGTTTCGGCTGCAGACAGGAAATAATCTGCAAGTCTGTACATGCGCTGTGGATGGGTGGATGACTAGTTGCTTTTCTAGGGAGCCTACATGCGCTTATCTGGATTGCAGCGCCATGGATAGCGCTGTTGTTAGTGAAGCTCCATGGGATGCAATGCAGCCTGGGACCCAATGTCCCCATGCGTGTTCCGAAGCGGTTCCAGACGCAAAAACTTCCAAAGCTGGCCGGTTGCACAGTTGCAGTTGCACGGTGAAGAACATGACTCTCCGACCATATGACATACACACCGCTGATATAGACGGAAGTGTGTGCGTTAACTCGCAATGTGCAGCTCACAAAACATACAAAGTGGTTTTCTATGTAACGTCCTGTCTTCTTTTGGCACCATGTCTACGGTCGATGCAAACCAACTCGCTCGCATCATTGTGCTTGCAGCTTTCCTTTGTTTTCGCCCCAGAAATGCCGTTGCAGACGTTCGTACATGCACTTTTTATTCATTTATTTGTTTTAAAGGTAACAAAAACTACTCGAATGGGATACAACAAACAACTGCTTGTTTACAGGGAACGTGCTCTATGTAGCCGAATTAATGTGACACTCTTCTCCAGTATGCCCCTGACGCATACAAGCCCCCAGCCTCCCACTCCTTCCTGCTGTCCTCTTTTCATCTATCCACATCTGTACCCCCGTAGGGGGCATCAGCGTACTCTGATGTTTGGTGAGTTGCGCCACCACGGACCCCAGCCCCCAGTCCCAAGGTGTTATTCGTACCGTGCCGAGGGGATTTAAGGTGAAACCTTGAAGGGTGGCAGTCGGGATCTTGGTCAAGCCCCGGCTGATAGGTTGTCAAAACTCAGGGACCTTCCCGTATGTATGAGTATGAAAAACGGGTGACTTCTAGGAATACTCATTTGATTAAACCTGCATGGGTAGATATTCTTCTTTAACTGAGATCGTGGCCGCGAAGCGACCGCGGACCGAAGCCTTAAGGACTGTAACAAAACAGTTCACCTCGAAGTACATCGTACTGACTTCTGCGGACACAGATATAAAAGCCTACCACTAGGAAAAATGTCACCCTTTTCATTGAGAAAGCGGTGGCATCACTGTCTAAGAACGTTACTGAAATCAAACGTATACGATCTGGTGACCTGCTTCTAAAATAAACAAATGAAAAATAGTGCGAACACATTCTAAACGCACATGAGATGATGGGAAAGAAGATTTCAACTCCCCTGCACAAAACACTGAACACGTGCAGGGGGGTCATCTCAGTTTCAGAGCTGATGGACGTACCTGTAGAAGAAATCCTTGAAAACCTGAAACATCAGGCCGTGATAGATGTGCGCAAAATTGAGATCCGTAAGAATGGAGAGTATATCATCCCAAGAAACATCGTAATAACCTTTGACAAAACTTCATTACCTGATAAATTAAAAGTAGGGTATCTCTCGGCTGATGTGTGGCCGTACATCCCGAATCCTTTCCGTTCCTTCCGTTGGAATCGATACGGGCATGCGGCTGATGCGTGCCGAGGTTCTCCCTGTTGTGCAAGATGTGGGCAGGCAGGCCACGACAAAAAGGAATGCAAGAGGGCCGACCATTGCGTCAATAGCCCCGGTTAACACCCCTCATATTCAAGATTCTGACCAAAGTGGAAGTATGAAAAGGAGATTCTACATGTCAAAATAACACAAAACATCACTTGTGTACAGGATTTATGCACTGTTTAAGATACCTGAGCGATTCCTGGCATGCTGGTTGGCAATACACACGGAAAGCATCCGCATGAATCAGAATAACTGTGTGATATATATTCTTGTCTCGCCATACCGAAACTACCTGAATGCATATTGCGTGTTTTAGTTGCGTGTTTCTATGTGCCCTATCCTACAATGTAAGAAACGCACTCACTTTTTGCGCCACGTTCAAGCCTCGGACGTTAATTCCTTTGCCTAACTCAGTGATTGTGTTGCATACCCTCTAAAACCAAAGCAGGTTCACGCTGGGAGTGTCTGTGTCTGGGACATAATCTGTTGCAGCAAAATGAACTCTGATGCATAAACCAAACCACGGAGGAACAAGAACAGAAAAGACTGGTGATGCAACGAGGGGTATTGCGAATGCAATCGTTGAATTGCTAACAAATGCGGATAACATTTTAAATTGCACATAATGGTTTGCAGATATGAGACAAATGTAGAGGCAGAACTGCAATGAGTTGTGATGTAATGCTAGGAGGGGAGGGATAACGCCCTGTGGGGGTTTGCCTTAATAAATAATATCCAGTGATCCGAACTATAGGTGATAACTAGTTTGTGTCTCCCTCGTTATGTGCACGGGTTTAGTACATGCAAAATAACGGCCTATGAGTGCTGAAATCCATATTTCGAGAGCCATTGGAAGTATTCAGAAGATACCCCTGGGGGATGACTACAGCCCTAACAGCATTTACCGTAACATGGGCAGTCCTAGAATGACCCTTTGTTCATGTCGGTAGACCCACGCCACAACGAAGCAAAATGTCCCGCCTTGGCTTGCAAGATGTAATATAACGGAGCATTGCAATACCCGCCTGGTGATACCTTCACCTAGCTAACACGCGCGATGATATGCCTTCCAGGCACTCCTAGCCGCCAGCGGGTACTCGAACGACCCTCCTCCGCGAGCTGTGTACGGGAAAAGGGGAAGAGTCACGTCGGATAGCCCGCCATAAACATTTCTGTGCCCGTGGCTCCTGTAACGCCATCTATCTTTTGAGCTGAGTTTTCTGCGCAGACCATAGCAATTTCCGAGGGGTTAGCCTGATAATGTTATGGAATTAAAACGGAGGAGACTTTACATAATTGTTATGAACCAAAATGACATTGGTGTAGGAGCCATTAGTGAGAATATCTGTTACAGGTTTTGTCGTTGTCTCACCTGAGCGCTAATAACGTCCTCCGTATTTTTCTTCTTGTAGGTAAGCTGCTGTCTCAAGCTGGGTCGCAGTTTTGGTGATTTGTGTACTCGTCTAGCGCCGTACTACACTCGTCTCCATGTACTACTGGTGAGTCTACCAAATTTCATGCACCGCGCTTGTGTGTGGATTGTGGTACCCATATTCCTCATGAGTTCTTCGTCTGAGTTTCGATTATATTGTTAAGTAACGGGATAGCAAGCGCTGGAGGGAGAACCAGTTTATTTGGAGACCAGGAAGAACTGACCCGAACCTCTCCATATTTTTCGATTTTTTTTTTTTCAATCCCAGAACTGACCCGAGCGCAAGCGCTCGTGCTCAAGACATCATCCTCAACCTCTTCAAAGGCTCTTCCTAGCAATATTAAGTCGCGTTTGGCAAGTCTTTTACTGCCTCCTGCAGAGCAGACATTGGAAGCACGATTGCGCAAAGGCCGTCCCGCGTACAGAGTCAAAAAGCCACAACGCCGAGTAAAAGGAGAGTTCGTAACACGCGGAGCGAACCACATGACCGCGGAAATATGCGACGCTGCGTAAAAGACCGAAGCTGCAGGAAACGGAAACATGCTTGTTGGCTGTTCTTCGTTGACTACTGCACATCTACTACTTGCGTGGGCTGCACAGAATTTAGTACCCTACTGATGTCCTGTCCCACGTACAAGAACCTCCTCTATGTATGAAGTTTTACAAACTACGCAACACGGACAGTGAACTCAATGAGTTAACTGTGAAAGGGACTGTAAGCTGAATGACAAACCAATGCAAACTACACGTTCTTCGAAAATATTTTAAGGTCGGCGCTTAAGAGATGAGAGACATCTGCTGTGCACTGAGTAATAGAATTTCAAAGGCGCTATTCGCCACGTCACCACTTTCTGATCTCCGGAGCGGCAGTCGGAGGCAGTCGGATATCTTGTCCTCCCAGCACAGATTCAGACGACCGACGGAGTCTGCTGCCGGCAGAAGGAGAAGGTGACGCAACGGATACCGATCGCGCTTCATTTTTATTTCATCAGGATTGCTCTGCATGTGTGCCATTCAACGGCGTTCACTGTACTATGGCCAATTCTGAATGGGAACGCCAACGATGTTTGGTTTTACCGCGAAAATGGTGCAACGACACTCCGGCGCAGCAGCTTCGGAAAAATAATGCAATGCATAGACGTGATCCCTACGATGTAGCGTTGCATAGGACAATTTTTTTTCTACGTAAGGCGAAACAGATACGGAATACATAGCATGGATATTTATAAACGCGGATATTTCTTTCGCTGGACAAACCTTGACTACACGTAATCGTTCGCTTGTACCTTTCGAATACATGTATAAAAGCATAATATTTGGAAGCTACTCTTCCTACCCAAAGGAAAATAAAAATTTATTTCATTTAATTTAATTCAACTAATTATTGACTACGTGTAGCTCGACATCACAGCGTCATCGCCAGTCGGTGTTGGCACGCTATCGCGCCTATATTGGTGCACAACATCGAGATACACTTCAGTTGTGGAAAGTGAAATCGAATATGACAACGTCTATTCTCAAAATACTCCGGCAGGCGTTTGGGTCGTCCAGACGGAGGTTTGGGTTAATGCTGTTTTACGTTCATTAACGCTGCTTCGGAATCTATACTTTGGCCCATATCTTGTCCCGGTTTTCCATGTGGATGCATTCTGCATCATCCACAACGAGCGCAAGTGCCATAAGTTTTCTCTTTCATTGGTCCATCCTGCGTGTTGAGCTGTGCTACCAACATACGCTAGACACAGACGAAATGCAAGGGCGAAAACAGAAGAGTTAGAAAAACGGACTGCCGTCGGAAACTGACTCGTGTGAATGCTAGAGAATGAGCGGGCGTCTTCAGACGCGTAGTGACCTCGTTTATCTCGGATATCCTCTCACTCCTTCCCGACTTGCTACCGCCAGAAAACTGACTCATGTGAATATCGGGTTACTGTGTTTAAATTACGCATTTCTGAGTAGCTTATTATATTACGTTACTTGAACTTTACTTTAGTGGTAACTGCTCTATCACTATAAGTAAATGAACGTGTCAGTCGACTGTTCCGTATATGAGGAGCCTTACAGTAATGCAGAAGCAATTTTTAACGCCCTGTTTTTTTTTTCCTGGAGGACTTAAGTAGGGCAGCAAGATGCGCCATGCGAAGTAATTCACACCACAGAGTCATACTTATCGCAGAAATTGAATTTAAAGTACGCCACAAAAAGCGACCGTGCCCAACGGCAGTAGAAAGCAGTGCCAGCCTGTGATCTGCATGAATCCTCGCGCTGACGCTATAAGGATAACGCCCGCTGATTGGTCCAGAGAAATGTTGTCTGCTACTCGTCTGTTCGGGGTTCCGAAAAAGCATTGCTCCAGGCTCGGTCATGAATCAGGGTGTAGAACCGAAACGTTTTTCGTTCCGGTTTTCGTTCCGGTTCTACCATAAACGGTTCGGTACCGGTTCTGCTCCGGAGCAAAAAATAACGGTTCATACCGGTTTTAACCGGTTCCGCTTCTGGTGGACACATTAGTTCCCAGAAAAAAAATCGATGTTGCAAAATGCAAAACCCGTTTATTCCGTATACATGGTATTTGATATTAATAGGCAGCTGTGAAATTGGTAGCTCCTGGTTCCTGTAGGCTCCTGGATTGGTGCGATCGCATCCTATCCCAATGTCTGTTGCTGCTTCTTAGCCAGCAAGCACTACCGCACGAGTACGACGCAAATCGAGGAACATCTTCACTCACAAACGCGCTCGACGGCTCCGTTTTCTTTTCGTGCCCTGTCCATAAAAGAGGCACCACTTCGCACGAGCTTGCCTCGCGGATACGTAAATGTGTTCAACTTCGCTGCTCTCAAACAACGGACGCGTTGCGCGACATTACCGATAGAGAAGCCGTTACGCATCCCCTCTTTGGGTCGCTGTTTAGTTGAGGAGAGTTTGGGCGGATGAAATTAAAACGAACACTACGGCACTTTGGTAGAGAGCCACGACCGGTCACATGTACCTGTATGTATATGTGCGCGAACGATAAAACGTTACAAAGGGAGCCCAAGGGCCATAGTATATCGACAAACATTGCACCGAACCCTCGTAAAGTATCCATGACATGACTTCAGAACGCACGATGTCAGTTTAATTCGCCTACTCGTAGTCCAAACCGGCGAAGTTTTTGCTTGGACCGAAAACCGTTAAATACATTTTTCGGTATCCCTCTTGAGCGAAAAAAACGTATATGGTTTCGATTCCGTCCCGGTTCGCTCCAAAATAGCAGTTTCTTTTCGGTTTTCGGTTCGCTCCGACACCCTGGCCATGATTCGGCCGCTCCTTCTATCCCCAATTCTCCCGGAGAACTGGCAAAACTGGTTTACGGCGGCAAAGGGACAAGGCGCTGACCTCCACTGACCGCCGAACCAGAACGAGTTCTCCCTGCAACATCATCGGTGACGTGGCATCACACGTTCTCCTCCTCGTTATACCAGAATGGCGAGCTAAGGGCGAACGCGCGGAATCATGTTTCTGTGCGTTTTCTTTTTCTTTTTTTTTCTGGGAAACAAATTACACACATCAACACCTTTCGCGCTATTCGGTAAAATAACACACACACTTTCATCAGACGTCTTAATCCGAATTTTTTTGGATGGCCCTCTGTAGTCCTTTAAAGTGGCACTACTGAGAGAATTTCTTGTCTCCAGAAACCTACCGAATTCATGTCATTGCAAGCCATACTGTATACTCCCAAATTATTGATTCTGAATGTGACAGAAGAAAAGCATAACCCAATTAATATCTAGTCTTGAGAAATATGAAGTTATATGGTTTACAATCTGCCAACCGTACGGCAACATTGCTCTTCCAAGGTCTATTTCGTGCTCCTCGCTACAGCTGATGGCATGCTTCCAACGTAGAGCGGAGGGTGGAGACCTGGACAGCGCGCGCGCTGTTGCTAAGATGCAGACGTCAGTGCTCTCGGTGATATTATACACTCTACAAGCGTTCTTGGACAAATTTGCTGAAGCGCGTAACTTCACTTAGGCATTCACGTTTTGCGCATTGCGGCCTCGAGCGAGACTGATCTGAACAGCGCCATCTGCTTGAAAAAACCACTTTCAGCAGTTTCTTCATTGAACCGTCCACGAAATGGGGTGGCACCTTTGACGTTGTAATGTGATCCCAACATGAATTTCTTTGGCATCCTCGTTGGTGGGTAGGTCTTCTCCCTTTTGCTTATGGCTTTGGTATGTTCCGCGCCAAACATTCCCTAAGAAAAAAATTGTATTTCCCCCATAGATGTTTGATATTTCCAGCAGGGGCATAGAAGAGAGATCCTTTCGATAATTCCCAGGAGGGGTGCTGTCTTCTGCTGTCGCCTGGCCCATTGTGATGCAAGATCGTGCTCCAAATACGGTTGAGCCATCAGGGCGATATGCGTGACAGCTGGCCCGTCAATGCCAACTTTATCGATGTATGCTTCTTTCTTTCCTGTGACGTCATTGCCATTGACATTGCGCACTGTATCTTCTCCCACCCCTGTGTCAGTACAATGTACGTGCGCACTCCACCATAACATTTTATTCCGAATACGAGTGGTGCGTCAGTACATGCCGTGGGTTTATTTTGCTGGATGCGTTAATATTATCGTGTTTTTTGACGAAGAGATGTTCGGATTGTGAGTATACTGTTTAATGTGTGTCTAGTGGTTAGTTAACATTTGTAATCTAGTGCGACAATTAGACAATAGGTGCAGAGCATGTGTAGCGTATAGAATGCGAGCATGGCTGTACAGAGCAGGCCTCGTGCAATCGCGACAATGGCCTTGTTCATTAACCGCGGAGTCAGTTGAACGACTTGGTCTGCATACAAGTATATACGTAACAAAACGAGCTCTGGAGTGCAAGAAGGGGAAGGAACGATCGAACAAACTGTTTAATCATTACTAAGAACATCAATTAGTTATCAGAACATCAAGTTAGAAGTGCTTGTCTTGGCGCGAGCTCGTTCTTAATTTTTTGAATACACATCAATAGAAGAACTAAGACTTGAATATTAATGATGCATGAAAACTTAGGGAGCTTGTTACTTATACGTAGGGTTCCGCGCTTTCGGTTTTAATTGAAAAACACCGAAAAACATAGGCCGGGTAAATTTGCCCTCATTCGGTTTCAATGGAAAAACACAGCATGCAGAGGAACATTCTAGGAATAATGACAAAGATAAATTGCTGCACATGCCCAGCAAGTTGTTGATGCAGATTAGAAAACCATACAGAAATAGGATGGTTATGAAAAATGTCCGTTTACTTTTTCCGTAACCTCAGAAAGCCACCGCAGCGAACAACGCCACGTCGAATGAACGTCGTGCCGGAATTACCAGTGATGGCCACTAACTACTTCTACAGTAGTTTAACTATAACTACTAACTACTTTGTGATTGAGTAGTTTAACTAGTAGTTCAACTACTTTTCAGGGGAGTAGTTAAAACTACTTTTTTAACTACTGCAGTGTAGTTTAACTACACCTATAACTACTTAACGTTGTCCACCAACACCAATCCCTTGTAGTGTTCTTGGATACCTAAATATGAATCACAAGCAATAATAAACTTCGGCTCAAGCCATTGCTACAATCGTTAAATACAAAGCTTGCGGCGGGATTCTTTCTGTGCCTACGCGATAAAATAAGTTGCAGAATTATTTCGCAGCAAATGAGGCTTCACTAGACAAGCATTAAAAGTGAAGATTTAGTACACATGCACGACACAATTGCTCTGCACCTCCGTTCTCACCAAACAAGTAGCTCAAGGTAAAAGTCGGAAGCACAATCGTGCCGTAAAGCTTGCGGCAAAATCGGTAGTAGTTGGCGCCTTCAGTAACCTAACTACTGTACTTAACTACTCAAAATAGTAGCTTAACTAGTAGTTGCCACTACATTTCTGCAAGTAGTTCATAACTACTTTTTAACTACAATCAGGTAGTTTAACTAGTAGTTTAACTACATGTAGTTAACTACTGGCCATCACTGGGAATTACATTGTGGCTTCTATTCACCGACAACTGTCGGGTAAACCATGTACACGCCACAAAAAAACATCGAAAAACGCCGATTTCGTGAACACCGATAAACATCGAAAAACATACCCCGAATCCGGCCAAAAATAAAAACCGAAAACGCGGAAGCCAACTTCCACGGTCCTAATGCAAAAAAGCAATACAAGAAGAGTGAGTGATGGAAGTGCGTTCTGGCGGAAGCATTCGCGCAAGGAAAATCCAGTTTTGGAGCAGCCTGGCGCGATCCGCCGACGAAGTGCATCGGACGTGTACGGTTACTCATTTATGATGTGGAATGAATGCGTTCCATATTCACTTTCACTTTCATTGTGTCTGGGGGCAATTTTCCACTCAATGTAGAGGCGCGAGATCAGGGAGCTGCGAGACTAACATATCGTACCGACTGCGTGTCCACGCATCGTATTTCGTTGTCGATAAGCCTCGCGATCCTCAAGGGCAGCAAGTTACAGTGACCGACAACAGTAGGCAACCATATCTTTAGAGACGCGCAAAAAAGCGATCGAAACCAAGTGTTAAAGTGTGGAGATCACCAATGTATATATACAGGGTGTCCACGCTAAGTGTGAACAGATTTTTTAAAAATATATTCAATCACTTTTTCCGAGATGAAATCAATTGCAATATAGCATATGCTGAAGGGCACTCCCTAGGGGGGCATTAAGAGACTCCTAAGGCAATGTCTTAATTAACTTTCAATAATTAACTTTTTAATTATAAAAGCTACGAAGTTGCTCCAATGAGAACATCTGATCTCTTCGGTCCCCAGATACCAAAAGCATTTTCAGAACAAAAATCCGTTCGGTAGATCGTCCGCAAAAAATTCGTGAAGGAACGCCATTTTTTTCTTTATTTGGTTTATTGCGCATCTTCGAAGAAGCGGCTTTCCTTTACCCCCAGTGTGAGAGTGAGAGTGAAAGAGCACAGTGCCGCCTCATGCGTCGAAGATTAGCTTTAACTTGCGGAAACAAAACTAAAACACAAATCTATCGGGTGACTCTATCGCGACTGCCCTTATCTTGGGCTGCATTTTCTGTTTTCTTTTAATCTTTTTCCAGGACGCAAGAGGCGATAGTGTGCTCTTTCATCCTCCCATATTGGGGGCGAAGGAAAGAAGCGTCTCTAGAGGTGCGCAATGAAGAAAATAAAGAAAAAAATGGCCTTCCTTCACGAATTTTTTGCGGGCGATCTATCGAACGGATTTTTGTTCTGAAAACGGCTTTGGTATCTGGTGACCGAAGAGATCAGATGTTCTCATTGGAGCAACTTCGTAGCTTTTATAATTAAAAAGTTAATTATTGAAAGTTCATTAAGACATTGCCTTAGGAGTCTGTTAATGGCCCCCTAGGGAGTGCCCTTCAGCATAGGCTATATTGCAATTGATTTCATCTCGGAAAAGTGATTGATATATTTTTAAAAAATCTGTTCACACTTAGCGTGGACACCCTGTATATACAAGTACAATGTAAAGCGAGTTGGTGTACACTTCACACATGCAACATCTCCTTCAGCTTGGGGAAATAGAATAGAAATATTCTACAGAAATATATTATAGAATAGATAACCCAGAACGAACAGCACAATTATTGTTTATAAGTCCCAAACGTCGCCACACCAGCATTGGACAGCTGTTTCGGCCTTATTGGGCCTTCATCAGCAATGTGCAACGCATTGCTGATGAAGGCCCAATAAGGCCGAAACAGCTGTCCAATGCTGGTGTGGCGACGTTTGGTACTTATAAACATATGTTCAACGTGCAGCCAAAGAGCCTATGCTATTTTTTTTTCACTAGCACAATTATTGGTACGTCAAAGGGACGGTATATATTTGCGTCGCAAGCCTCGAGACTACTTTGGTAGGGCGAGACAAGGCCGCTAGGCCTAACTGGCATCAGCTTCGACTGATTAGCCGGCTAGCAGGTCGCTGTGACAGTTTCCTCTCATGTTTATACGTATTTTGTCAAACGTTCCTGTGTGTCGTTCACTTCGGGTTTCGTTTCTCATAACACGCGTTATCTTCGTGGTCTGCGAAGTAGTCGCCTATGACTACGCGCCTTGGCGCAACTTTGCCGCAAATACAACAAAAATGTCCTCTACGGCGCAGGATGGCGCAGCACCCCGTGATTGGCGCTGTTTGGCGACAATAGCGCAGCACTTTCATCACTGATAACGAGTCCACGTCTGAGCCAATACTCCGTCTTGCGGGAAATTCCAGGAAAGCGACTGTTCCGCGGAACCTCAACTTCGACTCGAATGAACACATGAAGGAAAACTAGTGTAAGTCCATCGAACAAACGTCGGGGGCGTCCGGGGGCAGAGACCAGAAAAGACACGACCACTTTGTAGCCTTGAAAAGAGACGACTGTTTTATTTATAAAAACAAGGGAGAGACAGGGGCACCAGAAACAGTGACCAGAAGCGCCTCTATGAAGATCTTGGGTTGGGTATTAGGTTACATCGACCCATTTGGGGAGGTTCCAACGAGGGGTGCGGGTATAGCGCCCCATAACATGAACTCGGTTGACCTGTGGCTCACATGAAAACAGTAAAAAAAAGCAAAAAAAAACAGTTGACTGGCGTAGTCGGCAATATTCTCCATTGCGTTGTTACACGTTGTGATATTCGCCACACTAGAGACTAGACAGACCTGTGTCATAGAGTCCCTGGTTTCCATAGTATGCCAAATGATACCAGTCGTATTTTTAAGGGGCTTCCCCTTGGACCCCTGACCCTAAGAAGAATAGCCCATTAATTGATAACAATATTGAGGCCGTGCATAACTATATCATCAGCATGATCAGGAATAGTCCTAGTTCTCCCCGCCACAACCTCACAATTGAAGAAATGTCGGCACTAAGAGGCTTAAAATCCCGTTCTGCTATAATAACTGGACCAGCAGGTGAAGGTGGTAGTATCGTCATTCTTAGTACCACAGATTATATTACAGAAGCTAACTAGAAACTAAGCAGTCCCAAATTCTACTTAGCTCTTGATAAACACCCTACAGCTTCATTCTGCAATGAAGCTATTGAACTATTGATTCCCTTTGCCACCAGAACATAATTCCTTACAACATTACAAAGTTCATCATACCAAATAAGGTTAAACCAGGCACATTCTACCTTCTTATTAAAGTGCATAAAGAAAACCATCCGGGGAGACCCATTATATCCGGCATCAATACCCCCATCGAAAACATCTTCCTAGTTGTTGATCAATGCATTAGCAACATCCCGTGCCTCCTTCCTTCATATATGAAAGGTACTAACGGCTTTTTGCTTAAGATTGAATCTATTAACAATAGCGGTGCTGATCTCAATAATGCGATTTTAGCCACTATGGACGTAGCATCATTGTACACAAATATCCCGCATAGTGAGGGACTTCAGTGCGTCGATACTTTTCTCAGGCCTTACCCGTCTGCGTTATTCCCCTTCTAATTCCCATTCTAGAATTTGTCCTGAAGTACAACAACTTTGTATTTTCTAACACTCACTACGTACAAGTCCATGGAGCCGCAATGGGTTCACGCGTATCTCCAAATTATGCAAATCATTTTATGGTTGTCTTTTGAGAAAAGAGCACGCCAGAGCTTTGATGTACGGCGATTATTTACTACAGCTATATTGATGATATACTTGTGATTTGGCCAGCTGACGAAATAAAAGCATTTTTGGATCACTTCAATTCGCTGCATAGTTCCATGAAATTTTCCTGTACTTTCTCATACCATACTGTGAATTTTCTCGATGTTACAGTTTCACTTAAAGATGGCACGTTAGTAGCTGACCACCTCAAGAAACATCCGTCGTCATTACCTTCATTTCGATAGCTATCATCTCCATACACAAAACAAAAATATCCCCTACGGTCAGTTCTTGCGACTAAAACGCATTTGTTCCGATGAATATAGTTTTTCCAAGCAATCCCTGAACAAGTCTATGGATTTCTTAAAAGAAGGATACCCCTGCGCTTAGTTAAAGATGCTCTACAAAAGTTTGACAGAGAGACTCTCTTTTAAAACCAATAATTAAAAGGGAAAGGTCAAACCGAATTTTCTCAACTCAATAGAACAATGTTTTAAAAAAATGCAAAACAATTCTACGTCGTCATATTAACGTTCTACATGCAGACGAAAAATGAAAGAAATATTCCCGCACGCTCATACCCTAGCGTTACGGCGCCATCGTAACATCCGCGACATACTTTGTAGCACCAACGTACAAAAAGAGCCCTCAGGCTGTACCCCTTGTAATAGGAAACGATGCCAAACTTGAAAACATATCTTTCCTTGCACTAGCGTCGAAAGCCACGCCAGCATTTTTTAGTTCAAAGTTGGACAACCTTTAAACTGTTCCTCATATAGCATTTGCTACACAGTATTTTGCTAAAGATGCGGTTTACAGTACATTGAAGAGTCTCGTAATTCCATGCGCGAAATGTTTTATGAACACGAAGGTGACATCGTTCATAAACGACAGACTCCCATATTTGTGCATTTCAATCTCCCTGGTCACGACTATAATGAAGACTTAAAGACTGTAATTTTAGAATCGGCTTCACTAACGATTAGAAGCGAAGGAATACATAATATTTTTTAATTGCAAAGCTTCACATATGGTTCTCCATGGTATAAATGTACACAGCGGTTCGCTTTACCACCTGACGAAAAGGAACATTGATATTTCGCAACCTGTTCCAACAGTCAATAATACTGTGGTAAATGCTTGCCATTTGGTTAATTAACTTGATTAAGTGACTGATTCATTGATGCGCAATGCGCATAATGCAGTGTGCTTCCCCTATACCTCAGCATTGTATCATTGAAAAACTGTCCAACTCCCACCCTCATTACTTTAGTGTGTCCGCATTGTTTTTATAACATATCAGTGTCGAACTTTTGAATGCACAAGTAATTTTTGCGCGCCGCTCACATTAGCTGTAAGAAGCTTGTACTTAGCCTTTTTCTTCTTTTGCAACGGACAAGTGCGGCCGGCAGGAATTCAAACGGTAAAAGTGGTGTATATGCGTTTCTTCCAAGGGTCTTGGTGACAGATATCTATCCAACGTATAGTCTTCTATTTTGTTCTTTGTGATTTCCTCCTTCCGTTGCTTCTCTATTGTTCTTTGGTTCTTTCTCTCACCGATCCCACTCCCTATATAAGCAGTATTTTAACTGCTTCTTTTGTCTGAAGAAAGGCAGGCTCTGCCCGGAAGCTCACGTATTTACTCTGACTTCGTGCTTCATTCTTTCGGTATTATTTTTCTTGACGGCATTTCAACAAGCTGGACTGTGTAGTATTTTACCCTCTTAGTCCCTAATTCGTTAGAACTTTCAGGAGCGAGGAATAGTGGTATACAACACCCACTTTTGTTATGCTTCTTTTGTTGGTATACGCGTATTCGACAGAGCTCATGATTTCGTCACTTTACCTGCCCAAGTGTACGAAGTTGGGGTAGTTGGTATCTTGACATATTGTTGAATGCAGCAAGAAACAACGCAGGAAGAACGAAGTAGACGCCAGGGCTGCTTACTCACAACGGATAGAATATTTATTTCGGGACGGACAAGGAAAATAAAGCATTACGATGAACAGGTTTGAAACACGAAAAGATCCACTGACCCCCCCCCCCCCCCCTGTTAACACACATGCTTAAAGATAGCCCGTCACTGTCTAACACTATGACACATGCCACGCATGCCTGACAAAGTACCGAGCATAAGAATCCACATCAAAGATTACGTCGTATGCCGATATGCTATCAATTGCAAAGGCAGGTCAATGGAGGGCTGGCTACCACACATATCCCCGTTCTTTACTTCAGCTACCTCCCTTGCTATCTTTTGTTTGAACATAGCTTTTGCCTCTGTGTGTCCAAAAAGTAGAGCCTTATAGAGAAATGTGGATATGTGCGTTTTCGGCATTAAGTGGGAATGTCGGTTGGTTCCTTTCTAGCATACCTCTCTTCGACTGTAATTGAACATAAAGAAGGTTTGTACATACAAAGCCGAGGCACTCCCATTGGCTCTGCTATCGTTTGACTCAAAGGTTGCTACCGCAATTGGGTGTACCTGTGTGTGGCGCAGGTTTGGGTACGTTGATGATTTCCTAGTGTTCTATAAGACCAGTCCCCACTTTGGAGATCTTTCTGAGACCTTCTTCCTGCCTACTTTTGAGGCTCATGCGGAAGGACTCAGATTCACTTTTGAGTTGCCCGTGTGAGACACTCTCCAGTTTTTTTATCTGAAATTGAGTCGGAACTGCACACACGTGTGTTGGACTTACAGTTCGAGGTCTAAAAAAGGAGTAGTACCTTTTGATACATGTCACACCAAACTGGTTAAAAGGGGAATTGCGTCAACGGCACTTTGGTCTTCTTTACGCAAATCATGTGAACACCAAATACAAAGCAGCTTTGCCTCTCAGGTCCAGAGGTTGATGGAGGGAGGCTACCCGCTTCCATTTTTGCAGAACGTTGCTGAGATCGTATTGCAGAAGGTAAAGGGCAAGGCGAGAGGGCTGCGTAGCGAGTTGAGGGGTAGGCCCGTAATACTGCCATACATTCATACCTTGTCTCACAATTTTAAAACTGTGGCTAAAAGGCATGGGGTTCTACTAGTTCTGACTGCTCCTATTAAGCTCAAGGTTTTGTGTTCTAAAGTCAACAACCCTAAGCCCACAGGTGAATGTAAAATGCAGCACAAGAAAAGAAGCTTTTGTGAGTTGCCGACAGCTAGTAGTTTACAGCATACCGCTCTCATGTGAACGACGATATATTGGGCAAACTGGGCGCTGCCTCTACACACGGCTGCTTGAGCACCAAAGCAACAAACAAAGGTTGGGCCAAGCTAGGCTATAGTTAGGCTGGCCTACCTGGCCTTGCTTGGTACATCATCGACCAACAAACTTGTTTCTTGATACGGATATGTACCTTGGCCAACGATTTGCCAAGCATTGGCCAGCCTACGTTGTGGCAAGCTTGTGCCAAGATACAGACCAAAGCATTCCTGCGGCGTCCCTCATTTTCAGACTCAATTGTCTCGCGGCGTAAGGTAACGATATACCATTATTTGTTTGTTGCTCGTATTTCACAGCGTTTCCTGAGGAAAAACAGATACTATACATAACTTGTCTCGCGAGCTTCCGCAAATTCGAGAGACCTGTTCGCGTGTGTGTCAAAATGAAGGGTGAGGCGTGTCTAAGTTTAATTTGGCGCGTACACAAACTACACTGAAATGATGAATTGCTTGTCGTATTAATTCGCCATGGAGGTAATGCTTCTGTTTGTTACTGCTTTAGTTTTGGGAAATGCCCTTGGTCCATCGAAAGTCGAACTCATGCAGCGCTAGACCATTCAACGTTTCCCTCTCCCCCAGGCGAGATCGATCAAAGCTTTGGCAAGTGCTTGGCCAACGAGCTCGTTTCTTGATACGGATCTGTACCCTGGCCGACGGCTTTCCAATCCTCGCTGTGCCTATCACTGTGCAACGCTGCGCCAACGTTGGATGGCCGAAAGAGTCGTTGGCCAACTGTCATCCGACCTTTTGCCAACCGTCGGCCATCGGCCATTGCTTGCTTGGGCATAGGCCAGCGGTGTCCAATTCAACTCCATCAGGTCACCTTGCCGTTCACTGTCGCTCATGCGGGTGCAAGCCACTTTTTGGACACACAGAGGTAAAAGTTGTGTTCAAACAAAAGATAGCAACGGAGGTAGCGGAAGCATCTTTAATAATAAAGAACGGGGGTATGTGTGTAAGCCAGCCCACCGTTGACCTGTTTTTGGAAGAGGTAGCATATTTGCTTACGACGTAATGTTTGATGTGGATTCGTTTGCTCGGTACTTTGTCAGGCATGCGTGGCATGTGTGATAGTGTTAGATAGTGACGGGTTATCTTTAAGCATGTGTGTTAACAGGGGGGAGGGGGGGTCAGTGGATCTTTTTGTGTTTCAAACCTGTTCATCGCAAATGCTTTATCTTCCTTGTCCGTCCCGAAATAAATATTCTACCAGTTGTGAGTAAGCAACCGTGGCGTCTACTTCGTTCTTCCTGTGTTGTTTCTTGCTGCATTCAACAATATGACTTTACTTGTCGTTGAAAGGTGTGGACTAACTCGGTGATAATAAAAAATTCTTTAAGATAATGTGCTACAACGGATGTGATAACAGCCTGGAACAGATCTAGAGTGCCATCATCTCTAAATTATGTTGTTGCAATGGTGAATATTTATAGAACGAATGTGCCTTGCCTACTCTCCCGTCCCACATTCTTTTTCTTTTCATTTTTCTAACACCTGCTCTAAGATGCTCCGTCATCCTTCGTACACTAGTTGTAAAATATAGGTTGTGGCAACAAGAGCCACACTAGAATAAAGCAAGTCCCTGGCTTCTTAAATTATTCTTCGAATCGTTGGAAATTCTTATTATAGGTTACACAAAACATCGAGTAATATTTACGCTGTTTCACTCCCGAACAACTTCAGCACTATATGCATGCTGGCAGAAAAGAAAGCATTTTGACTCACTCTCACGCAGTATGCTCCGTCTATAGCGCTTGCAGGCAATGCTCTCCAGTACGCACAAGAACTGAAAAACCATAACGGAAACCAGAGACACCAAGTGACCAAGGCCCATCTTACTGATACGCCGAAATGGTTACAGGGTAATTCCATTTTAAATCGACTAAGGTCCGCCGAAGACATTTTTAGATTTCAGTGGAAAAAAATATATGTTGGAAACGACCTCGAGTGAAGACGAAAGCAGGTTCCCGGAGAGGTAAGGTGGCGCCGTCTTCCCGATGTGAGTTTTTCTCGCGACTTTGCAGCTTTACTGATGGCATTTCATTCGCGTCACATCCCTTATAGATAGCACACGTAAAGTCTGGGCACTCTAGTATACCTGCAAGGAGTGAAAACTGTGTCACTCTAAAGGGACACTGAAGAAAAAGATGCCAAATTTAGCAGAGATGACAAAAATTGCACATTTTTTTAGCGCTCATATTCGTCAACGGCAGGTCAGATATCCGTAAATCAAGTATGCTTTTAATGCGCAATCTTTCCTCTATCTTTCATTGTATAGTAAACCATTCTATCTCGTTTCGTTGCCGAAAAAGAGATGTCAGTAAATTTCGGTGAGAGCAGAAAATTGCGATGTTTGGTATGGCATACCTCAGCCGCTACCATATTTATTCTAATAATTTTGCGGATACTGAAAGGCCAAAGTATGCCATAAATCCAGCTCCAAAAATATGCTGCACTATTTTAGTAGGGTGAACGCAGCGCATTTTTCTCTGTGCCCAGGTCTCGCCGTTGGAGACCTGCACTACGACTCCACTTTCGAGCCGCACGCCATCGCGCGTTTCTCATTTCACAGCGCCTTCGGTCTCCCTGATGTTGCATTCATTCGTGCCGCCTGCACTTATTTGTGGACATGTCCACGTCGCCATTCTTATTTACGTGCAACTCTTTTATATGCCGCTGCGAGACCAACAGATGGGGTCGGTCTATTATGCCGCAGCTACTGAGAGTGGTGTACTGACTGACGATATGTAGCTGAGTATAAAGCAACAACTTCTGAAACAGTTTATTCAATATTGCACAAGGTGCGAATTTTTAAAAATTAAATTCTGTACTGGGAAGCGCTACCTGTGGCTGATTGCTGGAGGTGCCGCCTTTATTAAAGCCGAAAAAAAAAAAGTAACAAAGATTGTCAGCCTACGATGCATAGGTGGGTACGTTGCATAGGTACGTTGCATGCCATTCTGCGATAGAAATGATCGTGACATCTAACAACAACAACAACTTTATTTTGGCTTTGGAGAGTGGGGAGGTTCATCGCCACAGGCGATGCTCTACCCCATTGCTGGTGGGACATCTATTTGTGAGATATATTATTAAAAACTAATGAGGGACGCATTCTAACGACAAGTGTTCGCCTGGTCTGGCGCGGTCCAACCTTCCTCTTATTGACCAAATCCTGTCTAATTGACCAAATAATGTCGGGGCTCAAGGGCTGCATATGCCATCCTATGCAATGTAGCTGGACAGTTTTTTGTTACTTTTTTTTTGCGGCGGTAATAATGACGGCACCTCCAGCAATGAGTCACTTGGTAGCACTTCCCAGTACAGATTTTTTTTAAAGCGCACATCCTGTGCGGTATTGAAAAAACTTTTTGAAAAGTTGTTACTATACATTGTTGCTACATATCGTCAGTCAGTACACCACTCAGTCGCTGCGGCATAACAGACACACGCCATCTGTTGGTCCCGCAACGGCATATAAAAGGGTTGCACGCAAATCCACAAATAAGTGCCAGCGCCGGGAATCAGTTCAACATCAGGAAGACCGAAGGCCCTGTGAAACGGGGAACGCGCGATGGCGTGCCACTCGAAAGTGGAGTGAAAGTGCAAGGCCGACACGGCGAAACCTGGGCACAGAGAAAAATTCGCTGCGTTCATCCCACTAAAATATTGCAACATATTTTTGCAGCTGGAGTTAAGGCATACGTTGGCCTTTCAGTAACTGCAAAGTTATTGGAATAAGTATTGCAGCCACTGACGTATGCTATCCATACCAAACATAGGCAATTTTCTGCTCTCATCCATGGATGAGAGCAGAAAATTGCCGAAAGAGTTGTCAGTAAAGCTGCAGCTTTACTGACAACTCTTTCGGCAAGGAAATGGGTTAGAATGGTTTTCTATATATTGAACAATAGAAGAAAGATTGCGCATTAAAAGCATACTTCAACTACAAATCTGCCGTCAATGAGCAATGAGCGCTAAACAATGTGCATTTTGTGTCATATCTGCTGACTTTGGCATTTTTTCTTTAGCGTCCCTTTAAAGTGACACCGTTTTCACTCCTTACAGGTGTACTAGAGTGCCCAGACTATACGTGTGCTAACTATGAGGGCTGTCACGGGAATTAAATGGCGTCAGAAAGGCTGCAAAGTCGCGATAAAAATCACGTCGCGAAGATGGCGCCACCTTACAACCTCTACATCTGTGGACTGGTAGACCCTAGGAAGCTCTGGGATCCTGCTTTCGTTTTCAATTTAGGTCGTTTCTAACATATATTTTTTTTCAGTAAAATACAAAAATTGTCATGGGCGGACCTTGGTCGATTTAAAATGGAATGACCCTACAGTCGTCCTAACTGTAGGAGAACCGTCGTTATTCGTCCTTCACTGAATTCCTCCGCAGACAGGAAGAGTGTAAATATTTGCCGAGCAAACTTGTCTAACATTGTTTTGACGTGCGAGAACATACGTCTTCACACGCACCTTGTTCTGGGAAGGAAGCGACTGACGGTGAAAGTTGCAGCACGTCAATGTTTTCACTCCGCGTCTGAAGGGACGCTTGCACTCAAAACAATACTTCCTTCTTTTCTATATGAGACCGTAGGAATTTGTTCTCTCTGTGTTTCTTGAGGCGGCGCGTAATGATTTGATGCGAAAATGTTTCTTCGCGTATTTCAGGGTGTCTTATTTTCCCCGTTATCGTCAGTTGGAGGCCTATTTCTTTCTGGAAAGAAGAAGGTACGCTAATCAAGTTCAGACAATCATCATTCGCGTTAACCCTTCAGATTTCATAATGGGGAGCGGCGAAGCTCGTTTGGAAATCTGTGTGGCTCGTCTCACAAAGCGTGTACATGTGGATGTTGACAAGGTGATAGTGAAGGATCTCACTTCGTAGGGGAACGCAAGGCAGAGTGAGACGAAAAAGCTTGTCGATTTCTTATATTTTTGTACAGGAAAGAAAACGGTACATTTTTAAAGGGGCAGTCAACAGGCCGCCAAACATTTCACAAATAATGTCACCCCATGAAAGAACGCAGGTCATAATACCCAAATATACATTTCATTCGGCTGGTGCCAGCTCGGTGACCCACATAAATGTTCGCAGTGATTCGATTGTTTTATCTACTCTACTGAAGCTGATCCTAAGGATCAACGGGATCACTCTGGTTTACACTTCGCAAAATAAACTTCGAGAATAAACTACTCGAAATAAATCAGGAAAAAATCCATGGTGTAAAGATAAAGCCCTGAAAATCAACTTTTGCGATACAAACGCTTCAGATTCAAACTTTCAAAATAAATCATCTCTGATTGGTCGACAGGCACGACAGCCTCAGAGCAGCGAAGGCTTTTGGCTCAGCGTCTCAAATAGTTCCCCGCAGGGAGAGGCTTTTTGCGGTGGGTTGGGAACGAGAGTACCGAGTCTGGACGAATCGTTTACTGTATTCTCCGCCGGCTATCAGGATTCTGTTGACACTGCAGTTAATGCTTTGTTCTGCTGCTCGCCTGTAAAATTTGAGTGTGTGGAACTCTGAATTCGTGTCGTGTCACCAAATGAGTTCCCGGTGTTGGTTCCAGCTATGGTGGACACCTGCTATATTATGAACAGTGTCGCGAACATCGCCATTCTCCTGCAGGGCTGCCTTGGTTGTGAAATCGTAGAGTTGAAAAGTGACGATCGACGGAAAAGCATGATTCCGATACCGTGTGGATGTGTTGTGTTTGTCAATCTGTATGTGTTTGTGTGTGTTCCAGCGTCAAAACCGTAGAATCGTGAAATCGGAACCTGCCTGTGGTTTTCCTTGCGAGCCTACGTTTTGACAAATGCAGGGAACACTTACTGGACAGACTCCCGAAATGCATTTCTGCAAATAAGCTGCATATGAATGCGAAGAAATTGTTTGTTTGTTTGCAAGAAAAAAACTATTTTCTCTCGGATGAATAACTTGAGTCAGCTGAGGTGCCCTAATTTGTTGTAACCAGCATACGGTAATCTTAAAGTGTAACGAAATAAGATTCTAATTTCAGGAACATTCACATTGATTCGCGCACCTTCCTAGACAACGATTTGCCATACAAAAGCTGCAAGAGATGTGTGTAGACATAATACTTCAAGCACTTTGTTTTCACTGGTCTTTGAATACCCTAGAACCTAAGAATGCCATTTTCAAGGTCTTAAAAACCATGAAATTTTCTCACAGAAATTTTTGCATCTTTTTTATTCGGGTGGATATACAGATCAAATTCTGGTTGTCAGATGTCGGAACTGAAGAAAACCAAGCGCAATGAGTAACTGAAATCAGATGTGTGAGGAATGAATGGCACCCTCTGTTGTATTTGTTTGCCTTCCTTTCTCTCCTATTACATTCACATTCAGAAATCCCCAAGTACGTTTATTAGCAGGTTGCTCTTTATGCCAAGCGCCCACGCCAAGAAGAAGTCTACAATTTACGGTACCAGCTACTTCATTCTATGGTACCCTTGCACCTATTTTTACAGCTTATAAATATTGTGCTGAAATATGAAATCGCTGTAAAACTTGCAATCTGCACGACATTACATTAAATGTGCTGCTTGCAGTTCTGCACCGTTGTTTCTTCCTCACGTTCAAGTGAAAAGGCAAAAAGAACGCTCCGAGACTTACTCTCACACAACCATTATTTCGGGGCCATGTCCTCGCACTAAATGGTCACGAGCATACTTTTGAAAACTATAGTGGCACATAGGGAAACCGACGTTGCATTTGCACCGACCTTCTATTTCCAATAATTCAACGAGACCTAATTAGTACATCCACTTCGGATGTAGAACATGTTGTCATCCCTTATAACTGCAAAAATATGATTTCTCTAAGAATAAAAAAATCAGTCCATGGTCACGCTATATGCACCGCACCTACTAGAAATTAAGCAGTGGTTGCTGAAAGTATACTGGTATTTGTGTTTTATGTGATGTATGGCCCACATTTTCTTTTTGACCAGCTATGCCAGTGTGAGAGCTCCTACGCCAGACTAGCTAATTCCTCCTCTTTGTCCTCCATGCGGTCACATATATGTTACATTACAAGGAAGCTAGCTGGTACCACAGTACCAAACAGGTGAATTAACATGAACACAATCACATAGCAGAGTGAATAACAACCACCATTATTGACTTAGTTTGCTTGGTCGATGGCAACTGAAGGTGGCATATTTCTTTCCTCTGATTTTTTTTTTATTGGTTTGTTCCAGCTAAAAACAGAAGCCATACACTGAGCAGCAGGGCATAATAAAAGCCTCCATAAGCATCACGTTGCCTCTTTGGCGTTGGCAAACATCGCTTTGCGTCCACAAGCATGACTTTGACATAATTGCTTTGTGCCGTGACAAAGGGTACTATGACTGTGTTCACAGTACCATTTAAAACGTTGGCACCTATAGGGCTAGATTGCCGCCCCCTATTGCGTGCAGATATTCTGATGCCTGCAGAGCTGTAAGCTGTTCTTCCTGGTGAAAGAAAGCTTGAAGACTCCATAGGTTGTGGCTCACTGCCAAAGAGATACGGTTGGAGAAGAAATTACTGGGCATAAAGCACAGTGAGGCATGCTCTACCCAGGCCACAAGGAGGTACTATTACTTTGAGCCACCTTTTGTTAATGCAGCAAAAAGACCTATTTCCACTGAATGAAAGACTGTGGCCTTTTTTTCTGTTGTGGTTGAGGGGCACACGAGATCATAATAATTTTTTTCCAAAAGCTGTTACGTTGCATTCTGATATGATCTGAGCCAATATGGTCAGCTGATGCTATAAGATCTACAGAAAACACATGCCAGCAGATTCTGAACATGCTATAGGAGAGGGTATGCCCTGGAAATGATGAGATTTGTTCACTTTCCAGATGACTTCAGGTATGTGAAAACAATCATAAATGTTGACAAAGCTGTTATGAAGCAGCGACAGCAACTACTCTGTAGAACTGCGCAGAACAGTTGAATGCAAAATTTGTTCAAAGTGTGCTATAGCGTCATACAGATGGGATATGAATAGGTTGACGAAACATTTTCCTTGCGTAAGAACAAATACACCTGTAGGTTCTCAAAATGGAAAAGCAGAGTGTCGATTTTCGCAGGAGACAGCCATAGGCTTACGAAGTTACAAGGCTTACAAGGCTTACACTTACTTAAGGTTACAAGGCTTACAAGGCATACGAAGTCTGACTTCGTGTTTGTGTCTGTCCCTTCGTGTTCCCTAGTCTCGGGGTTTTTTACATTATGCATCATCTTCACCAGCTCGCTTGCTTCCTAGCCATTTTTTCATTATCATAAAGGCATGTTTTTTGTTTTTTGTTTATTTGCTTCCTGGATGGCCTGAACTGACGAACAAGCTGCAGCACATTATGGTGACAAATTGTTTGTTTTTTTAAAGAAAAATAAACCTGTATATTTTCAATATGTTACAGGAGAGGACTAGTTATACAAATAAGGGAAGATTTCTTTTAGACGACCTATATGTGAATATACTATCTGAAAAAAAAATATTGCAAGTGCTTGATATTCTCGAACACTTGGTTAAACAATGAATATAGATCAGCTTGATATTTTTATGTGAAGCTAATCACAAGCAATCAGTTACAAGCATTAATAATCTGGGTCTCCTTCAAGAATGATAATTTGCCGGAAATTTATCGTAAACTTTACCCAAAATGTGCTTCGTTCTTGAGTTCTCACTACGTCACCAGATTTATACTCGTTCTACATGCCCTTTGGGATGGCAGACCCGTGCTTCCCCTCTAACACCAGGCAACCAAAGCGCACAAATGATGTACAGGGTGTGTGCAGAAAAACATGACCCGCATTTTGACATGTAACTCGTTGTCTACTTAGCCGACGAACTTCCGGTGGCGCACGACGGCGTATTTATGCGTGCGAAAGCTACAAAAAATCCTGGAAGCCATACTCAGTGTAAAAAAATAAACAGAGCGCGAAAACATGGGCTTCCATGCATTAGAATAGGGTGGTCATGACAGTGCATGGTAGTGCATTTCGGTCTCATGAGAGTTATGTGCAGGCACCACTAGGGGTACTGCAGATGAGCATCCATGTGGGACATCGTTTCGATTTATGCACTGATAGCTCCCCTGGCGGTACTTGAACACAACTCTCCTACGTGCACCGTGTTGCCCTTTCACATACACCCTGTTGTCCACCATGTTGCCCAATTCTGATGCACGGAAGCCGAAGTTTTCGTTGTTCCGTTTATTTTTTAAGCTGGGTATGGCTTCCACAATTTTTCTACAGATTTCGCACGCATAAATGCGCCATCGTGCGCCACCGGAAATTCGTTAGTTAGGTAGGCAACAAGCTATGTGCCTAAATGCGGGTCACGTTTCTCTGCACACACCCTGTATATGTAGATGTCGGAAGGAAGCTCGTAAGGGACAACTTCATATTTCGGCACAGTTTAATGCGCCGCCATTGTTCATGAAAACAAAATGACGATTTACATTCGATATATGCATCGTCTAAAAAATGCACACAATTTTTTTCAGTGATATTTAAGAGAGTCAAGCTACATCTCTGGCTGGTTTTGGCTGGAATAACCCAGATTGATTGTTACACAAGCTGATGTATGTCAACATTGAAAATATGTAGGAAAAAAGGCAATTTAGAATGCCTCATTCAATTTACTACTTTTCATAGCTTACACCTTGACAGGTGTTTTTTATCCTAAAATGGTTTTATTGCCAAAATCCACGAGAATGACCGCCATCACATTAACAAGTTTCAACTGTATACCAAGTAATAACAAACACGTGCTTACTTTTTCTGCAATCAAGATGTGAATTACATCGTTGAGTTGCAGGCTTCAGTGAAAAATCACTGCTTGTGATGTCACTGCTGAGTGAGTACGGCACTGCGACGCAACAGTGTCTTTCACCCCACCCCATGTTAGTTCTTGAGCAATTAACATCAGAATCAATGAGCTTGCATGATGCACTTATGAAGGGTAATTTCATGTGTACCGATAAACATACTGCAGTGCTAATTTACAACGTAGTTTGTGGCTGTGGAGCACACTTATATTCAGTATGCCATGTGACCTAGAGGAGCATTTTCTGCCATAAACATTAGATGAGCGAAGACCCCAAAAAATGTAAGCACTGCTTACGTGCATTTGACAACCTGCATTTTGATTACTGAGAGGCTCTCTTCGTAGCTAGACGGAAAGGGTGCTGGCATTGTGGCACATGTTCATAAGATGTAGAACCAGAGACACAGAAAAAAATTGACAGCATATCATGATCTCAATCATGTCATTGTGTCCGTGTTTCTGTCTCCTGTTCTGCATTTGTTAATCTTTTTGTGTAGTTGCTGGATTTTAGCCCAACAGCAGGGGTCAGCAATTAGAGAACATCCAGAAAATGCAAGGCATACATTTCCGCATTCCTCATTCAAGTAACGTTGAAGAAGTAACCATGCGAAGAAACAATACAACAGTGAAGCTGGCTTCAGTACACTACAACATGTCACATATAACAATATACAGTATATCTCAGTGTTTCCCAAACCGTGTGTCAGGACCCCCATTGAGGCCGCGATAGCACAAACGGGGCCCCAGCGAAAGCAGATGAAGTGAGCGCAATATGCCACAAAACCAAGGAAACTAGCTCTCTACGACTGCACTACATTGAAGTTGTTTTACAAAAATGCAAGTTCAGTTCAGCGCACAATCAGTCGGGAGACAAGCTAACTCGCAGCAATGCTTTCAATCAAGTGTGTCGCAGTATTCCTCTCTGTATCATGACGAGACCGTGGACCTACATCAGACGCTACTTGCAGGGACTAGTATAACATTCATATGTATTTATTTATTTATTTCGAGAACCCCAAGGGTCCGGAGGACATTACATGGGGGGTGGGAACTGGAGCGTAAGATACATTTACAGCAACTTGTAGAAACAAACAACCAAGCAAAAAAGAACAACACAATTAACAGTAAGTAGACATGAAAATAAAGAAACGACGACAGTACAAACTTATATGAAAACAACTATTGAAGCGTGAAACAGGGAGTTCGTTCACATAAGTACAGATAATTAACAAATATGATAAGGGGGGTGAAAAATTTCAAAGCAACTGACATACGAGCGTGGTGGTCTTGTGGGTGGAGTGAACGGGAGAGGGTGCTACAAAACACTGTATGGTCGATAATAGTTGCGAGAGATGATGGGAGGTTGTTCTATTCGATGGCAGTTGAACAAAAGAATGATCTGGATAATGCATTGGTATTGCAATGAAAGCGTGTGACCTTATTAGTGTGGTCGATGCGAGGAAAAATCACACTCGAGCGGGTGATGGGCGATTGGTGCGGTGGCAAGAAAGAACCTATGGAAGAGGCCTAACTTGGCATGACGGCGACGATGTTCGAGTGAGTCGAGATTAAGATTTGATTTTAATGCGGTTACAGAGGTATTGAATTAGTAGTCGTTGGAAATGAAACGTGCAGCCCGATTCTGGATGGCTTCTGTGGCGTCGCAGAGATACTTTTGGGGAGGCTCCCAAATAGGTGATGCATATTCCAGCTTGCTTCGTAGAAGAGCCGTGAAGGTTAGGTGCTTAAGATGGAGGGCACCAACCTGAGGGTGCGTCTAACAAAGCCTAGGGAGCGAGAAGCGTTAGTTATTATGTGGTTGATGTGCTCGTTCCAAATTAGGTTGGAGGAAAGGTGGATTCCAACATATCTGTGAGAATCTGCTCGAGTTAATGTGATATCACTTAGAGTGTAGGGGAAGGGAGGAAGACAGGAGACCCGTCTTCGAGAAAACGACAAAATGCGACACTTTGCAATGTTCAGAGGCATTTGCCACTCATTGCACCAACGCCGGATTAGTGAAAGGTCGCTTTGTAAGGTTAGTTTGTCAGAAGGAGAGATGATTTGCCTGTACACTGCACAGTCGTCAGCAAAGAGACGAATCGTGGAAGATATGCATGAAGGAAGGTAATTTATACAGATAAGGAAAAGCAGAGGGCTGAGGACTGAACCCTGAGAGACACGAGAAAGCACAGGTACATTTGGGGATAGGTGGTTGTTGCAAGTAACAAATAACGTACGATTACTCAGAAATTGAGCTATCCAACGGACGACATACGGGTGGAGGTTAAGCAGAGAGAGTTTGTATAGAAGCTTAGAGTGCGGCACCATATCAAAGGCCTTGCGAAAGCCTAAGAAAGCGGCGTCAGTCTGATGATTATTGTCCGCGTGGAGAAAGATGTCGTGAACAAAACTGGCTACTCGAGTTTCACACGAAAAGAGCTTTCGAAACCCGTGCTGCAAGGGATAGAAGAATCATTTTTCTTCAAAGTACTTAACTATGTTGGAGAAGATTATGTGTTCGAGAATTTTACATACTGTAGAAGTGAGTCAAATGGGGCGGTAGTTATTAACGATGTGGCAGCTGCCTGATTTGTGAATAGGGACAATCTTCGCCGTCTTCCAGTCCTGCGGTATGGCAGAATCTTGGAGTGACTGAGTAAATATGCAACATAGAATCTTGCTGGAAATAGATCTCGTGTTGTATAGAACCTTCGGGTTAATAGAGTCCGGACCAGCACTTGACGACAGCTTAAGTGACTCAATGATTTTACAAATGCCATGAGTGCTGATATGAATGGGGACCATAGGTGAGGAGGCGATTACTGATAATGGAGCTTGGGTGTACCCGTTATCGGTGTTGAAAACGGATGAAAAGAATCCAAGCAGCACAATGTACTGAAAGTCGAGTGCAATAGGGGTGGACGGTATGTGTCTTATCAATGTTCTTTTGCTTCACGAGTCTGTATTCCCGTTCACAGTAGTGAAATTTAGCCCATGATACGTCGTCGCCAAGACGCTTTGCCTTCATGAATAAACGCTTTTTCTTGGTTAGCAAGATTTTGAGACTTTTCGTAAACCAAGGATTGCGATCATAATATTTCACTCTTTTCTTTGGAACATGGTACTCGGTAAGGTAGTTTATGTTGTCACGAAAGAGGGACATGTTATTCTCAATGGAGTGAGGCGAGGTGCCATGAAAGGAATTTTCATACAGAGCTGCAAGACCCTCGTTGATGGCTTGGAAGTTAGCTTTAGCGTAGTCGTATATGGTTTTATCGTTGAATTTACGAACATTTGGACGACTTGAGATATCGAAGAAAATGGCCTTCTGGTCAGTGAGACCATCAGTGACATGCAAAGAAGTGATGTGCTCAGGATGGGAGGTTCAAACGAAGTCAAGTGTTGACTGTGTGGCATGAGTTATTCGGGTAGGATGTGGAACGACCTGCGATAGATTAAATGTAAGGCATAAATCCACAAACAGTGTCTCTTGTGAACTCCGGGAAAGATTGCAGTGGAGGAAGTCTCAATTTATTGACCGTATATGTATCAGGGTATATTAAAGGTATATATTACTGTATATGTATCAGGGCAGATTTCAAGCTTCCTGAGCGCGCACAGACGGTGATCTCAGTTGTCTCGCGACGTAACAGACAGAGAAAGACACCTGCTGTCACACACACAGCCGTCCCGAAAGCTATGCCCATCTTTGTTGATGCACTCACGAATCCACAGGAATACTGCCGAAGCTCTCCCACTCGTATTAACTATACATGTAGCTTGAACTACAAACAGTTTGGTGCACACTCCACAAAACGAGAACAGCTGATTGCTGATTTCATGGGCGCGGCCAATGCGAGCCGAGAAGGACAGTTCAACAGAGGAGCAATTTTAGGTAAGTTCGAACGTGGCGCTAGTCGTCGGTGCAACAATTTCCGCACTACCTCCCACGTCGGTGAGTGAACCAGCCTCGATCATAACGCTTTTTCATTCTTTTTCTTTTTAGTATTATTTCTTATCATTTCTGATTCATTTCCAATTCTAATTCCAATTCCACCTCAACCGCTCAGCGCGCTTACACTAGTGCAGCGTAGAGTCAATAAATCGCTCGCTTCCCTAAGGAGAAGAGTACTTGAAGTATATTCGTGTTTTGTGCCCTTGTTGTAGTCTTGTGTTGTTCTTTTTCCTCTCTCTACGTTCCAGAACCATACGGTTTCCGAGCCAAGGCAATATAGTTGCGAGCGCAGTTGACATACAGAAGTATACAGATCCCGTACCGTGAAGACCACCACCCCAAACGTGGTTGCCACGGTTTCGGTTTTGGCCCATTTGCATGTCAAAATTCAGGGATGGATATTTTAATACACGTACGTGTTTCAAAATTTTTAAATGTGGTGTGGATTTTAACTAGGACAGTCTCTCATATCGGTATCTGGCTCTTGTTCCAGACGTCCTTATTAGAGTTAATTAATTTTTTAATTGATTAGTCATCCTTATTTGTCATTATAGTCTTTCTTGGAAAAGATACGCGCCCGTAGAACTCAACTGTGAAAATGACGTGCTCTCGTGACTCTTTTTATAAAAATTTGTCCAAGCTGAAACACACACACACACACAGAGAATAAACGGGAACGTGCCACAAAGGCATACTTCGTGGTCGTAGCCATTTTTAATAGAGATTTTTTTTAAAATAAAACAACTAGGACTACGTGTACATTACCTTCGCACTTACGCGTATGCGAGTGGAGGAAAACCTTATCTGCATGGTATTTTGGCATTCTAATTTCCACAATTCACTAAGACATATTTTTTTATGAAGTTGTTTTCCTTTCTTTCGAGAAACAGAAAGAGCAGAATACCTGGCAATCGTTTTAGATATGAGATGAATCCTTCATCTGTATGCTTCAAATTATTATCCACAGAGGTGACATTTGTTTGTAGTGCACCGTTTCAGGTTTTCCACTACGGAGATACCTCGCTCGCCTTGCTCGCACTAACTCGGAAGTCCATCACGGCAAACGGGAGCGAGCCCTACCCTACCCTACCCTAGCCTAGCCTAGCCTACCCTAGCCTACCCCGACCCGGCCCGACCCGACCCGACCCGAACGGAACCGAACCCGAACCGGACCGGACCGAACCGAACCGAACCGAACCTTCCCTACCCTACCCTACCCTACCCCACCCCAACCCAACCCAACCCAACCCAACCCAACCCAACCCAACCCAACCCAACCTAACCTAACCTAACCGAACCGAACCGAACCGAACCGAACTGAACCGAACCGAACCGAACCGAACCTTCCCTACCCTACCCTACCCCACCCCACCCCACCCCACCCAACCTAACCTAACCTAACCTAACCTAACCTAACCTAACCTAACCTAACCTAACGCAACGCAACGCAACGCATTCCAGGACATGGAGTTTGAGATTGAGAAGTGCGGCATATACAAAGAGGTCCTCAGAACGAAAATTCAGGGGAGGGGGGCACAGCCACCGTGAAAACTCGAGGAGCGGTGGACTGTTCCCCCTGCCCTCACATTCCGATTTATACCGAAAGTAAACAGGAGCAGCTTTCCAAGCTAGGGCACTGGAACGAACCGACAATAGTAAAAAAACGATGAAGAAAAAAAGTAATAAAAGAGAGGAAGGAAGCAGCAAAAAGGTATATTCGCTTGAACCGCAACGGGACAAAAACCATTGCAAACACGTTTTTCTTGTGCCGGCCATCGGCATTTAGCAGCCTTTCTGAACCCTGATGTGGATCACAGGCCCAAATAATGACAAATGAGCAAACAAGCATCCTCGCTTCTCACTTTTTGTGTTTTACGTCGTTTAAAGTGCAAATTGTTGCGCCCCACCACTAGCGCCACATTCGCGTTCACCTAAAATTGCTCCTCTGTTGAGCTGTCCTTGTCGGCTCGCATGGCCGCGCCTATGAAATCGGCAATCCATTGTTCTCGTTTTCTGGAGTGTACACCAAAATATTTACAGTTCAAGGTACAGGTACTTAATCCGAGTGGGAAAGCCTCGGCGGTCTTCCTGTGGATTCGTGGGTGCATCAACGAAGATGGACATAGTTTTCGGGGTGGCTGTGTGTGCGACAGCTGATATCTTTCCTCTTCTTCTGCCTGTGTGCGCCCTGACATATATACAATAATATAAATGTTATACTACTGTGCGCAAGTGACGTATGCTGTAGGTTAGGGGGTCCGTCATGACACAGTGAGAAATAATGCGACAGACCTGACGGAAAGCACGTTAGCTCGGTTCCCGAGTGTTTGTGCGCTGAACTGAACTTCTATTTTTTAAAAACAACTTCAATATATTCAGTTGTAGCGAGATAGTTTCCTTGGTTATGTCGCATATTGCGTTCACTTCATCTGCTTGTTCTTTTCGCCAAGTGGGTAACCCCCGCTTTGACTATTGCGGCCTCCCTAAGGTTTATGTGTCAGTTTTCGAAACACTGATATTGTTACATGTGACACATTGTAGTGTACTGCATCCAGCTTCACTGTTTGACTGATAATTTGGACGGTTACTTCTTTAATATTATTTGAGTAACTTTCATCTGATACTGTATCATTAAATAGGATAGGAATCCATTATGGTTTAGAATTATTTTTCCTTTGCAATGTTCCCACACTAATCTTGGTGACAACTTGTCTCTTATTAAATTCCTTTTGAGTTGTATTTCACACTGCTTACAGCATAATGTGAGAATGAGAAAATGTATGCTTCACATGTTCTCAGCATCCTCTACAGCAACTGCTCTTGGGCTTAAAATCCAGAAACTACACACGAAAAAAAGTAGAACAGACGACACAGCAAAAAGGACACGACAAAATGATTGGGACTATGTTATGCTGTCCTTTTTGTGTGTGTGTGTCTCTCTCTGGTTCTGTATTTTTGTGAACATGTGCCATGTTGCCGGCACCCTTGCCCTCTTGTCACAAAAACAGCCTCAGACATAAAAATGCAGACAAAAAGTAGAGAACTCCAACTTAACATAACAAGAGAGAACAAAGATGGGGACACAGGAAGCTTCTAGAGTCTTGGCACATACGCGATGACCCCTCGGTTTGTAACAAAAACCGTGGCCCCTCCCCGAACAATACTCCCATCTCCTTAAATAGTGACCGGTTGTGCAATCTCTCGTTCAGTTTGGCACTGATGATGTCCGTCGCATAACGGACGAAATGTCTGAGTAAACTTTGTTATTTTGCTATGTTAAGTCGGAGTTCTCTACTTTTTTGTCTAGTTATATCGTCTCCCGGCTTTTGGACTATTTTTGCATAAAGATGCAGGTTGTGAGAGGCACATAAACACTGCTTACATTGCTAACCTGTCTATCACAAGACATGTGAAAGAATTGCCAAATTAAAATTCAATAATACAAAAATGATTCTGAAATACATAATTCCAATAGAAGGGAGAGTAAACATTGGAATAACAGGTAAAGGTAAAGCACTGAAGTGTTGGCATTCTTCTGATGTGTATGATATACTGCTCTATTTAACCCATGACACATATGTTGTCAAACATTAACTTCTTGCATTCAACATCAAGATGCTATACCTATTCCATCTAAGCGACTCGTCTTTACACGGACACGTGGCACACTATTTTGGCACAAAGATTTGATATCTCTGCGTGTTGGAGATATCAAGCAAATACTGTGCCAAAATTGTGTTGCCTACATGACATGCTGCATCTGCTGAGATATGTTACGGGAGAAATACTCCTCAAGCGATTAAAGGAAGTGCATAGGAGTACATATGCTTTGCAAGGTTGTTCCAAAGTTCCAAGTAGTTGTTACAAAGTATGCTCGTGTTGAATTGGCGAAGCATTAGTCATCTCATAACAAAGTGATGAAAGAAACTAGTGAGAAATGCAAAACCGCAAGCACTGTTGCATGGCCATGTTCACAATGGGCAATAACGCTTTTCACTTTGCGTACCGCGGACTGACTATGCTCAATGAATGGTTTGCAGCGTTTGATTGATGTAGGCCATGGCAACTACCAATGACCTTTGCAGATTGTGCAATGATATCTTTTGTGAACAAGACAAACCTCAGTATATTCCCATGTAATTTTGATCCTACAATTAATTGAGTTGAGGGTTTTAGGTATTTAGGTGTGCACCTCTCTTCTGATATTTAGTGGAAATCACACATTAGTTCGCGTCCTCTAAGCCTCTTAAAAATTGTCTTCTTGAAGTGGACACGAAAACTACCTTTCGCAGACAGTACACTGCTGGCATACAAAACCCTTGTACAAAGTGCCTTGGAAACGGTACAAATGACATCATACTGTTCATCATAAAAACAAATGACATCATACTGTTCAACAGAGCCACCAATTTGGTACAGTTGAGCTACGCTCAAAGCTAGGGGGGACGACTTCGCGTCTAAAAGGCACTGTCTTGAGGGGATTGCGGTGGTCTCTGAGAGAGCACGCGAGTTTCGGTCCTAGTTTTCTTTCAAGAGGAGGCAGTGAACAAGTGCTCATTCGTGGAACCCAGCCCTCCCCTTCCGATTTGTTTCGGTATCAGTCTGTTTACCAACGTCATGATGACATTTATATTCTGTTGAGTTTCTTACGTGCTGTCCGGGACATGTATGTAGATAGGTATGCCAATATTTTTTTTATTATTAACCTTTTTTGTAGTTTGAATCCCTCGAAAAACCATTGCACAGCTCCAGAACACAAAGGCTACATAATGACCCAGTTTCACCAACCTTTTCAGCATCTGAACTAAGATGAACGGTCATTAAACTATCTGCTTCACTAAAGGAGTTATTATTACTGAAATATTTACCACATCACCGATGAAAAAAAAAAAGAAGTGTCTGTTAAGTTCACGAATTGGTAACCCTCGATATTCGTTCAGTTAACCAGAGTTGGTGAGACCGGGCCTGTGAAAGTCACCGAAACATTCATCACATTACAAACCAAACTTTGTAAAAAGAATTGAGTGCTAGCATGAAGTTTTGGCAATTGTGAGTAGCATTTTAACTGCTGCCTATGTAGCTGCAGCATAACTACAAGTAATTCAGAAAAAGTAGTACAAAATTTGAGGGTACTTTACTCTATTTTCCTTTGCATGGTACTAAAAACTGTGATGATTCCAAGTGCTCATCGTCTTGGCCCAGATTCTGTAGCAGATTTATCAGCCATTTGTGTTTCTATTTATGGTACTGTGGCAAACTAGCCACTCCACCCACATAACAGCATTCCTAGGTTACACGTAACATGTAGTTGAAGTGTATACGAAGAGGGGAGTCAAGTCCCTGTAGATCACATAAACAAAATAGAGAAACCGACACTGAAGATTTTTGTTTAAGTGCAATTTGTACAAGCTTTCGGGTGGAGGTCCACGCTTCCTCAGGTAGGACCTGAGGAGGTGTGGACCTCCACGCGAATGCTTGTACAAATTAAACAAAAATCTTCAGTGTCGGTTTCAGTATCTTGTTTATATAACATGTAGTTATAAAAGTGGTTTAAACCACCTCGCAGAAGTTGCAGATGCTGTTCATCAACTTTATTTTGACATGGACAGGGAGTTTCATTGCCTGGGGCGATACTCTACCCCATAGCTGCTTGTGGTGTGAGGAAGGAAATAATGTCCCATGGAGTCCAAAATTGCCAAAAGAGCTTTGAGACCAGGCATTCGTGTGCTCGATTTAGCCATAGGCCAAGCAATTTTAGAGAGGGGGGCAGAAGTTCAGATTATTGAGAGATTTGAAAATTGCAGTTTGGAAAGCTCGGTTGTGTGGGCAATGACAAAGAATATACTCTGGGTCTTCTACAGCACTGCAGTGACATTATCTGAGAGAGTCAACTTGCCTGAGCTGGTAATGACACTGAGCTGTAAATGCCCCATTGAGTCACAGTCCATGACTGACAGTGAACCATCTTGGCGAGAAGTGGTTTGTGGCATCCAGAAACCAAGCTCTGGGTCAACATTGCTCAGTATAGACGGGGGAAAATGTTAGTTGTCCACTGACAGGAAGACTATTTATACAATCCAATGATGTGTTGGTGAATGAGATCGGCTGTCTACATGACCAGTAACAGTCCTTTGCTATCTCTCACTGTGATTTAATTTAATACCTCCCTCATGTGACGGTGTTCCCGGCACAGTTTTATCTTGCTGAACTACTTTTCGCGGCTCTTATCAAACATAACATTAGCGGTTCTTCGTAGGCTGAGGCCGAGGAAAGCAAGAGACGTTTACATGTTGTTTAAGTGATTACTGTCGTGACAAATGGTCGACACAGCAGTTTTGCGGTACGTTTTATATGTTGCTCACCCTGGACATTTTTCGCTACCCGATTTCCTGTCCAAAACAGCTACGACTGCATCAATGTCACTTCACCTATGAATTCCTTCATGAGTTGCACGCGCGTGATAGCACACAAAGTCATTACAGGTCTGAAAAATACCTGACGAAATCGGCAGAAGAAACATATGCTTTATTAGAGCTTGCAGTCATTATCCTTTTTATGCAGCACATCCCGCAACACCATACGGCCCCGTCGTTACTCCATTTTCTCAAATAGCCTCGTCCCCAATGGTAGCCGAACGGCGGAACCGCTGAAGCGTTGTTTTCCTAGTATTCATACGCGTAGTTATTTACGCCTGTAACTTAAATAAAGTAATGAATAATTGAGAGATACATGCTGAATACGACCCAGAATTGCATAAAGGCTCGTTATTCTGGAGTGTGACCTTCTTAAACACAGATTTCTCACGTAAAACCATGCTTAACGCTGGACTGCATAGACCCATTGTGATTTATTTTGACAGCTTGAATTTCAAAGGATTGGAATTTGAGGGGTGGATTTCTTAGCGTGCGTTTAAAAAGTTTTATTATGAAGAGTGGGTAACAGGGTACACCCGGAACAACACCTTCGAGTTTAATGGCAGACAATATTTCAAGTCAACGGCACAGCTATGGGCACTAAGACGGCATCCAGTTATGCAAATATATTCATGGGCACCTTGGAAGAAAAGTTCTTGAGCCAGTGCGAGCTAAAACCGACTTTTTACAAACATTACCTGGACGACATATTTATGATCTGGCCACACTCGGAAGACAGCCTTGTAGATTTTATACGCAACTTCAACTTCCACCTCTCCATTAACTTCACTCATTCTTATTCAGCCACCACTGTTAACTTCCTGGATGTTCAGTAGATTCACTAATGCTAGCCTAACAACTGATCTGTTCGGTAAGCCGACCAATTCTAAACAATACTTATCATTCCAAAGCTGCAATCCGCGGCACACAAAACTCGCCATCCTCTATACGCAAGCCCTTCGATATAGGAAAATCGGATCAAATCATGATGATCTGTAGAAAAAAATTAGCTGCAACAAACATTCGTTGATCGTCAATATCCACTGAACCTAGTGCAAGACGCTCTCAAAAGGGCTCGCAAAGTAGATCGCATTAGCTTGTTTGAAAAGAGGGGAAAATAACTCGAAACACCAATTCGGTAAACTTAAATGTAACATTCGCTGGAAATATCCCAAACATTAAGAGCATACTTAATCGCCACCATAGTCCTCTCCTCCAGTCCGAACGCACTAAAGAAAATTTTCCCGAACCACCACGTGTGGCTTAAGGACGTACACGTAATCTGCAGGATAACTTGGTCCGCTCCTAAGTAAACAGGACGATAAATCCTTCGACTGCTTGTCACCCTTGTAATGGCCGGCGTTGTCTAGTTTGCAAACTAATGCAAGCCACGTAAGAAGTCAAAAGTACAAAACCTAAGTTTACCGCCAAGATCATTGCAGACCTAGACTGCAATTCCTTAAACGTCATCTATGCAATCCAAATTGACGCATGTCGAGCACAATATGTGGGTCAGGCAAAAACTTCTTTCAGAGTCAGATTCAACAACCACCGATCGGATGTCACCAAAAAAACATAATCTTCCATATTCCCGCCATTTCAAGCAGCCGTGTCATTCTATTCACGGTTTATCAATCTTTATTCTGCAGTCAATCTTCAACTCTGACCTCTCCTGAGAGCAACGCGAATCCTACCTGATCTACAAATTCCAATCGACCATTAGCGAAGACTCCGGCATGCTATGAACAATAACAAGTCTAACCTGGTACCCATAAGGCACTTTTTCCAATCCCTGTTCAGCTGGACCGGTCACACGACGTGGGCAAAGCGACTCTCCCAATGACGATGACCTCACACTTGAACCCGAGAAGACACCATTCTCGAACATGACCCATTGACAACCGCCACGTAGCAGGATTTTTCCTTTTCCCGATGACGTCACGGTGCAAGCCGTTATAAGCTCTGTGTATCACTAATATATTTTTGTCCTGACGGAGGCGGAGCGCCGTAACGTAGACAAGCCTTTTATCATTCCAAGTATCTTAGATGTAAATAAATTATCCCCTTTTTTTCTTACTTCCCGTAGCTTCGTAGTCTGTGTTTCATTTTTCATTTCAGCTGCATTTTCGTTCGATATGGGTGAAGGGTGAAAGAGCACACTGCGGCCTTATGCGTCGAAGATGAGCTTTAACTTGCGGAAACAAAACAAAAGTATCGGTTGACTCTATCGCAACTGGCCTTTTCTTGGGTTGCATTTTCTGTTTGCTTTTAATCTTTTTCCAGGACGCAAGAGGCGATAGTGTGCTTTTTCACCCTCTCATATTGGGTGTGAAAGAAAGTCGCCTCTCCGAAGATGCGCAATACAAAATAAAGAAAAAAAATTGTTTTTTTCACGAATTTTTTGCGCACGATCTATCGAACGGATTTTTGTTCTGAAAACAGCTCCGGTATCAGGTCACAGAAGAGATCACGAGAGGTCACAGAAGAGATGCGGCCGAATTAGTGCATCACTGACAAATGCGCAGTTAAACCTCAATTTTCGGACGACTTTTCTAGACATAACCGCCGTACTACGTAACGTATTTTGCGGTGGGTTTGGCTAATTCAACCACGGTCTATCTGATTTAGCAAGAAAAACGTTACATTGACTATGCAAATTTCCGAGTTCAATTCAAAAAATAATTTATTTCAATTAAAAGTGGCCAAATTATTTTTAATAGGTGGCAAATTGAATGGCCGGAAGGTAGCCGCTTACCCCATATTTTTCTGTTGAGCCATTTTTTATACTGGTCAAATGACGCGTTTCATGCACGTAAGACTGACCAGAATTTTTATAAATACCCTATGAGAGCAGCATAGATGCTGTTTTTGCAGTTGAGTTCTACAGCCAGGCGGACATCCTCTCGAAGAAAGTGTGCAACTACGAGATGACTAATTAACTAAAATGCCTTAATTAACTTTTTAATTAAGGGATTCCGGGCAAAAGCGAGATAGCAGATTGAGGGATTATTCTTGTTGCAAGCCATTCCACGTTTAACAAATCCTGAAACCCGCACGTGCGTTAAAATACCCATCCCCGAATTTTGATATGTAAATGAGCCGAAACCGAAACCGGCGACCGGAAACGCGGGGAGTACAGCGCTTATTTCACGTCAGACGGCCACGTGATTTGGAGCGGTGAAGATAATTGGAGTAGGTGCCGCTCAGCTGGCCAGATAAACCGTTTTTCGGTCCAGATAAATCTCCGTGGGCGTGGGTGATTCGCTTCTCAGGCGCACTTTTTCTGTTCCGGCTCATTTGCATACAAGAAATCGGGGATGGAGATTTCAGCGCACGTGCGTGTTTCAAGACTTTTGAAACGTGGAATAGTGTTCAACGAGGATAGTGTCTCAATCTGCTATCTCGCTTTTGCACGAAATTCCTTAATTAAAAATTTCATGAATGAATTTCAGGTAATTATTCACCTGGTAGTTACATACTCTCTTCCAGAAGATGTCCCCCTGCACTCTAAGAAAAAAAGGAGTAAAACGGGGAGTAATTGCAGCTTCTACTCCCCTAGTCTGCAATTACTCCCCATTTTAGTCCCCTAACCCAACATTTAGTCCCGACATTTACTCCCCAGGACTGCAAATTGTCACTAAACTTCGCGAATGGTCTCCTGAATGCAACAGTCTACGTAAATATGTGCCCTAGGTCAATTTGAACGATATAAGGATGTATAACTCAGACAACGTAGCAATTTTCCAGCCGCACAGAGTAAGAAACAGTTAGCGCATCTTTCTTCGCAAATTGTGCCCTAGTATGGCGCAAGATTGGTTGACGGTTTGCTTCAAAGTATTTTCATGCATGCGCATCAATTATGTACCTGGGACTTTTACAACAGCGCGTGAAATGCGGTCTTCACTCTGTGACATTCATTTACTCCCGTGCATTTACTCTCGAAAGGGACTATTTTTTGTGGCAATGCAATTAGTCCCCCAAAGGAGTAAAAGTACTCCTTTTTTTCTTAGAGTGTGGCCGTAGAACTCAACTGTAAAAATGACATCTATGTTGCTCTCATGGCTTTTTAATAAAAATTCTGGTCAGTCTTACCTGACGCACCCTGCATATGTATAGGGTCATTCACGAACCATGCCATTTGGAGTTTATAAGAAAACGGTAGAATGGAAAAAATATGCGGCAATTAGGTTTGCCATCATCAAAAAATACTTTTGTGGAATTTCAGTTGCAATAAATTGAAATTTCAGAATTGAACTCTGAAATTTCCGTAGTCAACATAACGCTTTTTTACAGAATCAGGTAGCTCGCGGCGAACTTGGTCGACGACACGGGATGCCGAAATCACTAATGCTACAGCGAGTGCAAAAGAAATTGTGGAAATCGGCTTTTTCGGACGCACGTACTTGAACGGCGCACAAACGATATACCATATTAGAACGACAGTTCACATGCACATTTGTCGGCTTCTGTATTTTGTTTATATGCACATTTGATGTGAACCTTGTATTTAGAAATGACTTTCGATTATACTCGTTGACCCCCTTTGAAAAAGTTGAAACTCCGTGTAAATTCACCGAACTGTGTATGTGAACTGTCGTTTTAATATCCTATACTCTACCTTATATCCTATATCCTATACTCTCTCTATATCCTATACCTCTGGAATGTGGTTTCCGTTATATCGGCCAAAGTAAACGTTGCCTAAATGATCGCTTGCGGAAGCATGCCCTCAAAGTAAAAAATAACGATTGTTCTTCAATATTGGTGAAACACTCACAAGTTTGTAGAGGATGTGCGCCCAGATGGCATGAAACCTTTGTAGTGTCCAGTCAAAGTGACCTTAACAAACGGCTTATGAAGGAAAGGCTGTCCATTATCTGTTCTGGGAACTGTGTCAGCAAGCCTTCCCTGACCTTCCCGTTGGTTTTGGGTATGTGCTTCCGTCCTCCTCACCCTTCTGTCTCACCAACTTGAACTTTTTATATGTTTGTGTAGTTCAGTAAACTTTCAACTGTGTTTGAAAGCTTGTCTGTGTTGTCGTTTCTTGTCCTCTAGTCTCGGGTTTTTAAGTTATGGATCTATACCACCAACTCGCTTGTTGCCTCTCTATCCTCTCGTTACTGATATTCGAGTTTTTGGCGAGTTGTTGTTTCAGTCGACGGAGAACGGGTTCGGTGACACAGGTAATTATGGCTCCTCTGTGAATGATAGCGTCGACCAGAAGCCCGTGATCAGCGCACGAAAGCGAATTAGCGATGCCTTGGGTCGCATTCCTCGTTCCCTGAATCAGTGTCGGTGTTGGAAACTTGTGCCTTGTTGGGAAACTCGCTCTGCCAATACATTCCTTCATGGACACCCCTTGCAGCAGAAACGTTGCGCTGACTTGTTGGCATAGCCCGTGGTTGCTTTGTCAGTCTCGCCCCATCAGTTTTACCTCTTGGCCTCTCTTATGCACGAGATGTTATCCCTAGTGTCCGTTGACATGCCTAAATCCGTTTGGCAACTGCTAGCGCATTCCAACGGGGTTTCGACACAAGTACTTGCAAAGGCGATCTCAATGTGCTGAGGAAGTCAATCAATGAGACTGGGGACGATGTGACGGTCCTCAAGCTCTGTAGCCCTGCCGAATTTATGTTTCGCACCATAACACTGTTTGATCCTCTGGCGCTTCTTCAGTCTCAGTCACCATAGCCTCCAAACGATGCGTCATGTAGTTTCCGATCTCCTTCCATGTTTCAACAGTGTCGAAGACGTCGGCCAAGTAGCAGTTGAAAGCTCCCCTCCGAGGTATTCATGAAAGCAGCTCATCCGCTCACCTGTAGTGCTGTCATCAATCAATCGCTTCGCCGCCACGCGAGGGTTATATATACATACGTAAAATAAGACGTGGACGACGGATTACGGGAAAATTAACAAAAACTAGTTTATGCAGTGGGTAATATAACATAAATATTATAATATACTATGAATATGAAACGTTTAAAAGAACGGTCGACGTTTCGACAGTGATACTGTCTTCGTCAGGACTAAAGTGCTTGGAATGTGGCACATGGCTTAAGTAGGTTCTTGCAGTGACATCAGGGTTGGTAGAGGTGCGCCACGTGGCGGTCGTCGGTAACATCTCATTACTGCCGTAAGTCTCATTACGGCAAGATCTCATTACGGCCGAAGTTATCTCATTTCGGTCAAAAAGAAAAAAGAAGCATCCACCATATTAGCAGCCGCTGTGTTTTATGCTTCCCAAAGTGTGTCCGAGGCGGTGCGCCCCCACGCCTTGTGTCACACACAATGGTTCATGCACACAATACTGCGACACTGTTTCATGCATCCCTTGTGAAAAATGTTTTTATTCCCATACTGTGTCATACGATATTTGTATCTCTTCCGCCATTTTCTCTCAGTATTCGAGGAACATCCTACTCACTGGCTCATTGAGTAAACTGTATGCGTGTGTCCTGAAAAGGTTACTCCACAGGGGCATGTACCAGGAGACACGTGACCTATGACCATGATCTTTACCCGCAGTAGTTGCCTTCTACAATTTACGTCCACCTGAAAGTTAGCACACAAGGTGCTGAACAGACGACAGATGCGCTTCATTGATAGTGACAATCAGACATTTTTTTTATATATCCAAAACATATTGAAGAAATTATCAACAACAGTGACCATTACGTCATAATGATGCAGTAGCATAGCCAGAAATATATTTCAGGAGGTGTTTTACGAGGCTCTACGTGGAGTGATGAAGTCCCCCTCGTTCATTTCAGGGGAACTACATTAGTACTTAAGTCATTGCACTGATGTCTCAATGTTATAAGCGTGTGTCACTCTGAGCATTCGGAATTACTCTAAGCTATAATATGTAAATTCAGAATGAGTATATCAGAAGGGTAAGCAGCAGATGCTACCTGCTGGCTTCATCTCTTACAGCCGTTACACGTGCCCACCATACAGGCCCACGTGCAGGCAGAGAGCTCCGGCTATTTTTCACTTTTATATGTACTTGCTGACATGCAATACTGTAAGTTACGAATAGTTGAAAGGCTTCATGGGTTTATCTGACATTGGAATTTATGAATGAGATAAGATTCCCGCTGTTTCCTGCACCGATGGCAAGAAAAGCCTCACTGTAGGATGAAAGTAGATATAGTGGTGATTGAGTGTCCTGGGTTACTGAAATGACGTGATATTGGAAGATTTTTTTTTTTTTTTGGCAACGTTAAGTTTTGTGGTTGACGTTATAAATGACGTAGCTATACATCGCGTGCTGCATTCATTGCATTGAAGAAGACAGGCAACATTTCAAGAATTACAGCAAAAATCGCCTATAATTTTTACCCGTTAATTAGAATTCGTACTATTGCAGATTTAGCGTCGTGTATTGATTTATTGATTTGGCATGTACTTGTAAATCGCTCCAGCAGAGGCGACATTCAGATGATAAGCGCTCGGAGATGTATTCGCAGAAAATCACGAATGTAGTGCACAGTACAAGTGTGCAAGAGGGCTTTCAACCTGGCATGTCAGAAAAGCTTCTTCTCTTGGCTGCTATTCTATGACGTCACGTCTTTCACCCAATAGTGAGCCTTCTTTTTTCTTTCCTTCTTTTTCCGGCTGCATATAGCACCCACCATACTGCCTCACCCACACAGCAGTCAATCTATCTGCTGTATAGAGGATTCTCGGCAACCAAAAACAATGGTCGGATGACCGGACGTCAAAACAGGTCGGATGGAGCTGGGAGTGTTCGGCGCCGCTTGCCGCATTTGCATAACTTTAAGGAACAAAACATTCCCACAAACAAACCGCTTGTGCAAAGGAGCAGTGGTTCTGGGAACAGCTTTAGTACGGATATTGCTGCTCTGTGAAAGGCAAAAGTAGTTTTCCTTCTGTGATTTTCGCGACGTTAATTGTGTTAATAAATTGATTACTTTTACTGGTGACTTGTACTGGCAATAGTGGACAGTTCAAAAACAGCTGGAGAACATTTCGCGGACAACTTTGATGGACGTCACTTGATGATCGAGTGTGCCTGAGAGTGCTGGGACGAAATTTCTGGAGGAGGCGACTGCTCTGCAGAACTTCCAGTCTGCTACCTGTTGTTGTTGCAGCGTTACTGTCTTGCACCTACGCCTAATTTTTACAAAATCAGTTTTTCGAGATCTTGTTCGTTATTCACATGTCTTTAAGCGCAAAACTGTTCTACCTATCCTATCGGGATACATTCCATACACATGTTGCACTAAACCAGATAAACGAGGCTCATCAATTGCTAGTGGCGTTGAGAGAAACAAAATGCGATGAAAGGACAACAAAAAATTCCGAGTAGCTGTGCAACCTTTGGTACTCACAGCTGAGAAACTGGGACAGCTGTGTCGCTGAGCAGACTTTAACACAATTCTTTATTTCTGTTTCACTCTTAAAAATGAACTTCACCGCATAGCACGCTCCTAGCCAACCATTATCTCGAATGATATCGTTATCTGCCCTGATTTGTTGAAAACGGGAGGCGTACGCCTTTTCTGTGACAATTATGAACAGCATAAGTGTCACAGAAAAGGCGTACGCCTCCCGTTTTCAACAAGTGTTGAGTGTTCTTAACATATAATACGTTAAGATCTCGAAATTACCTTGATGAATAATAATTATTAATAAGATAATAACTCGAACACCTTGTTCAGATGTTTAGGAATATTTACAATCTTTTCTGGACGAGTTCGTAGTGCAAGTACACAAGACACGAACCTTCACTCAGAACCTTCCTCGGAGGAGCCATCCTGGCGATAAGCCTGCCGTTTCGTGCTTTCCGCTCCCGCCACATGCATCACTACAGCTGACTTGATACCGAACGTCGAATCACGGCGCTTTCGCAGCGCCCTTCTTCCGCGACTTGCAGCGGCGCGATATGTGGGACATACGGAGCACCCAGGCTATCAGCTACTTAACTCCACACATACAGCTGTTGCCCTAAAAGCTCAAGAATGCAGTACAAGAGGAACTGAGGTCACATCAGTGGACCCACAACGAGAATAGAGTACGTTTGCCGCGCGAACCGGAATACCCAAATCTGTGATTCAGAACCTCAATTTCGTTAATGGAGGATTCTTTCGGCTCAACATAAAGTATAGTCGTGCCACAGGTTTAGAACGTATGTGCGACAGACATCCCGTTGAAGATGCTCCGACACCGTCGGGGTCCCTCAAACAACTGGTCACACTACAGATTTCTGTAGAATGCAATATCGTCACGCCCTGCAGATTGTCCTGGATTTCCTGCAAGACGCTGGTTTCTTTTAGGTCCTCTGTCCCTCTTTATGTCCAGTGCACCTCTCCACATTCTCTGTCTTTCGTGTCTTCCTTCATTTATGGGGGCCGTTGCGTATAACCGAAGGTGATGATGCATCCTTACTACCATCTCTCGTTCATCATCACCTCATTCTTATTTTATCTCTCGTACAGTCTCGTCGGTATTGGGATGATGGTGGGTCACAACTAACGTGGCATATTCTCCCATTAATTATCATCGTTCTATTTGTTCTTGTTCGTAGAGTACACGACTTTTGGTTCTTTTTGGCAAGCTGAGAAGACTTTCCTCCGGTATGCTCTTCCCAGAAGACAGCAATGAATAAAGAAGTCGCACGGGACACGAAGATTGATTGCCTTCTTGCACTTAGGTGCCGTGCGGCGGTTGCCGGGACGCCCGTTGTCCGTCTTGGCTTATTCTTTTATTTATTTATTTTTTAATAAAATACTACGAACCCTAAAGGGTGCAAGTAGGAGGGGCACAGAGAGTCCAAATAATTTAAAACGAAGCACATATATCACATCATGTAACCGCGTTTAGGTCTTTCATAAATGCCGTGACAGAGCAGTGTGAGACCTGAACAGATGACAGAGAATTCCATTCATCGACGGTTCGAGGAAAGAAGGAATATTTGAAGCAGTCAGTCCTGCACTGGAATGCTTTGAGTGTGCGCTGGTAGTTTGGCCGTGTTGATCTGGGTACGTGCGGAGTGATGTAGTCCTGATGATGGATCTGAAAGGAACAGGAGCCTATGGGTCTTTCTGCGCTCTTCCAGCGGTATTAAGCCCCTCCGTGCATTAAGAGGAGTATCTGAAGTGTGACAATTGTAATACTTGAAAATAAAACTAACGCTCTCCTTTGAACTTATTCAAGAAGGCGGATATTCCCAGTGGTATAAGGGTCCCAAACAATATCACTATATTCCAAAATAAGACGAACCAATGTTCTGAATTCCGTTAACTTCGTATGAGCTGTAACAAAGCGGCCATTCACTCCTGCCGTAGAAGCCCATGCGGACCCTTTCTTCCCTCCGGGCTGTTGACCCACAATTCGCATGAACCTTTAAACACATCACACGTAACCCCTTAAATACCATGCCAATGATGAGGACGGTGCCCAGAAGAAGAACAGTCTCTTCGAAATATCGGCGGCTTCTGTCCTGAGGCAACTCCCTTCCTACATCTCTACCGGTTCGCTAGATTTCTACCCATCTATGTACAGTATATGTTCTTGCTCAGGAAAGAAATGCAATTGCTTTTCTTTGTGAGCTATTTTGGTTCTAGTGATCAAGGCAGTTTGCTATTTTCTTGCACTTTGAAACGCCGTGCACATTGTCCATTGTGGGTAATTTATGCGGTAGGTTAAAAAGCACTGGGGTTTTATCGCTTTTAGAGTATAATATATGCGCTTTAAAATGCCGTGCTCACTGTCCGTGGTGGGAAATACAAACAACAAAAAATGATAAATAATGATAATTAAATCGTTGCCTTAGCTCGCGAGACAATTGAGCATGAAAATGAGCAACGTCGCAGGAATGTTTCGGTCTCTATCTTGGAACAAGCTTGGCATAATATAGGCTGGGCGGTGCTTGGCAAGTCATTGGCCAAGGTACAGATCCGTATCAAGAAACAAGCTTGTTGGCCGATGCTGTACCAACCAAGACCAGGTAGGACAGCCTAACCACTGCCAAGCTTGGCCCGACCTTTGTTTGTTACTTGGGAAGGCTAGAGAAGAATTAAGACAGCCCTCGTCAACACGCAAGCAGCGCAAGACAGAAAGTAAGGCAGTCGGTATAGAGTAAGCGAAGTGCCGGTAACGAGACTCGAACCCATTCCTCTGATTTCTGGTCAAGTGTACTACCAATTAATTACACCATGCCGGCATCGCACACATACCAACTCGCCAGGGCCTTGTTCAGAAGGCACGCACAGCCATTGTGTGAGAAAGCAGTAAACCTGGGAGGCAGCAACAGTGCGTGTGCACGGGACGGGTTTATTCCGAAAGTGGGGCAGGTGCGCCAGAATGGGTGCGCACGCAACGAGGTTAGCATGTCGACTTCTTCTAACACCCCCCTCGACAGGTTATCCCTCGATGAGCCCCATCCGTTGCCTTAACGCCTCCAGTCTCGGTCGTGGTAAAGGTTTCGTCAACGCGTCCGCGATGTTGTCAGCGGACTCGCGGTACTGAAAGTTGATGATGTTGCGTGCTACTAGATCACGTAAGTGATGATGACGGACATCGATGTGCTTTATCCTGGCGTTGATCCCTTCACTAAGGGCAAGCTTAATGCAGCCCTGATTATCCTCGAACATAGGTGTCGGTTGATCAATAACTAGTCCGAAATCTTCCAACAATGGACGCAGCCACAAAACTTCCTGTGAAGCATAAGCCGCGGAAATGTACTCTGCTTCGGTGCTCGACAGAGCAACAGATGACTGTTTTCCGCTGGACCAAGTGACCGGGCTGTCTCCAAGCAGGATGATGTAGCCACTTGTTGACTTGCGGTCAGTGACGTTGCCGGCCCAGTCTGCGTCGACATATCCTGTCAAATCCAAGCTTTGTCGACCTGTAAGGGTCAGCTTAAAGTCCCGAGTATGCATCAGGTACCTGAACAGCTTCTTCACGGCCCCCCAATCTCGCTGACGCGGACTGCTCACTCGACGACAAAGTATGCCAGTTGCGCAGGCGATATCAGGCCGTGTCGTCGTGCTCAGATACAGCAGCTCTCCGACTGCTTTCCGATACAGATCGTTGCTGGGCAGTAGGTCTTCTTCCCCCGTAAACTTCAGATAGTCTGGATCCATTGGTGTGAAGCTGATCTTAGCAGTACTGAGGTTATATTTCTCCAGCAATGCATCTATTTTGTTCTTCTGATGTAGCAGGAAACAGTCGTGACGTGGTCTCTCTATATCGATACCAAGGTAGTGGCAGACATGTCCAAGGTCCTTCAGCTCAAAGTGCCTATTCAACTGATGCCAAATTCCTGTTATGGTAGGATTGCCTCGATGGCAAATTAACATGTCGTCCACGTATACAAGTACGTATAGCCGGGATCCGTTCACTACTTGGGTGTACAAACAGGGGTCTGCCTGGCTCCGTGTGAAGCCCGCTCCAAGTAGTACATGATTGGCTTTGATGTTCCACGCCCTGGCAGCCTGTTTAAGTCCATACAACGACTTCTGAAGCTTACACACGAGATGTTCCTCCCCTGAAGCGATGAACCCTTCCGGTTGCTGCATATGAATGTCTTCTTCGATTTCGCCATTCAAAAATGCGGTTTTTACGTCGAAATGACGAACTCTCAGGTTCTCGGCAGCTGCCACTGTTAAAAGAATCCGCAGTGTGGTGAGCTTCGCGACTGGAGCAAACGTGGCATCATAGTCCTCTCCAAACCGCTGGGAGAACCCCTGAGCGACCAGTCTTGCCTTGTAACGCTCAACGTTGCCATCTTTGTCCCGTTTAGTTTTAAAAATCCACTTGCAGCCGAATGGCTGCTTGCCCTCCGGTAACTGTGCAAGAACCCAGGTGTTGAGCTGGTGAAGCGAATCGATCTCATCGACAGCAGCCTTTATCCATCTGTCCTTGTGAGCAGCTGGCAACTTCTGCATGTCCTTCCAGCTAACTGGATCGGGCGCGGATGCCGCGCAGGCTACATAAGAAAGACGGTCCGGAGGTACTCCTGTGTTGCTCCGACTCGAGCGCCGTGGTTGAACGGGACCATCCCCATCAGCTGCGGGAGCAACTCCATCTGCCATCTGAACATCCGCACCGGACCCTGGTACAACTCTGTCAGTCACCGGAACATCTCCAACGCTGTCACCGCGCAAGGGCAAGCTAGGAGGGCGAAAGCTAGGCAGCTCCACTTCAACGTCACCAGAAGACGACTGCTCCGAACGCTGTGTGCCCGGACGCCGGAAAGCGGGTGATTCTCCACAGAACGCTTCCATGATCGGGCTTTCGTCAACGATCACACTGCGTGTCACTTTGACACTGTGACTACCTTTAAGAAGCACCCGGTACCCCTTCTGCGTCTCGCTGAAGCCCACTAGCACACCCTCAAGAGCCCGAGCGTCCCATTTGTCTCGCTTCCCCTTAGGAACATGAAGATAGGCCGTGCTCCCAAACATGCGCAAGTGTTCCAGGTGGGGCTTCTTGCCAGTCCAGATTTCGTAAGGAGTTTTCGATACCGCTTTGCTAGGCAGCCGGTTCTGAAGGTAGCAGGCAGTCGTAACAGCTTCGCCCCAATATAACTTTGGAAGGCCTGCCCCGAAAAGCATACTCCTTGCGCTCTCAAAGAGTGTCCTGTTCTTTCTCTCGGCGTCCCCATTCTGCTCTGGGTTGTACGGAACTGATGTCTGGAATGTTACACCGTACTTGCGCAGAAGGGCCTGTGTCTTGCCACTGGTGTACTCTGTCCCATTATCGGCGCGAATTATCTGCGGATGACGCCCAAACTTCGTGTTCATCAGGGCCAAGTACTCCTCGAGCTTTGCAGATACCTCGTCCTTAGATTTCAGCAGGTACAGGACAGTGTATCGTGAAAAATCGTCGATGAAAGTGAGGAAGTACTTGTTTTTGCTAGGTGTTAGAGTCCTCATGGGGCCGCAGACATCCGTGTGGACAAGCTGCAGAACAGCTCCCGCTCGCGACGAAGTCTCTTTAGGAAAGGATGCCCTCTTCATCTTTCCTTTGATACAGCTGTTACATTTTACCAAGTGGTCGCAGTCACCGATCAGGATCCCATCTGCCAAATCCTCCTGCTGTAAACGCTTGACTGCTACTGCGTCTCTATGCCCGAGAGGAAGGTGCCATACGTGTACGCACTCTCGGTGACTAGACGTCCGAGAGACATTGGCAGCCGTAGTACTCAAAGTGGACAGGCGATAGAGGCCATTTTCCACTCTTGCCTTAGCCAACACCTCCTGCCTCCTAGTGACGACACAGTGGTCTCCTTGAAATGTCACCACGTTGCCTTGTTGCGTGAGGCGCTTGACAGACAGAAGATTACTCTCGAGGGAGGGTACGTAGAGTACATTCTTCACCTTGACCGACTTGCACTTGGAGTCAGAAATGCGACACTGTAGAATGCCATCACCGATTCCATGTGAAGAAATTCTCTGACCATTCGCCACGGTAACAGTTTCTGCTGACTGACGATAATTCTCCGTGAAGAAATCCTTGTCGTTACACATGTGGCTGGTAGCGCCAGAGTCAACGTACCACGGTCTACCTGGCAATTCGGGAGCGGCGAGAAATGCAGTTTCGGACGATGACGAGCGGTTGGACGCTGCTACCTTAGTGCGCTGCCGAGGCTTCCTGCGCCCCTTCAAACGGGGGCAGTTCCACTTCAAGTGGCCTACCTCCTTGCAGTAGTAGCAATGCCTCCTGCCGGACGGAGGTTTCCTACTGTCGTCTCTCTTCGTTTGAAGGGCAGTTCCCGAACCAGACGTTGAACTACTTGATGCTCGCTTTTTCATATACTCGTCCACGAGTTTTCCTTTGACGTACCCCAGCGTCAGGTCGTCGTCGGGCCGTGCGTCCAGGGCTGTGACGAGCGCCTCGTAGCTCTCCGGGAGACCACTGAGCAAAAGAGCCGCTACCTGGAAATCCGTGGTCTCCTGTCCGATCCCTCTCAGCCGCTCGACTAACTCCAAGGTACGCCTTATATAGCCTTGCATGTCTTCGTCCTCCGCTAACTTGGATTGGTAGAGCTTCCTTAGCAGGTAGAGCTTATTGCTAAGGTTAGCTCGCTCATGAACCTTGCGTAGCTCTTGCCACATCGCCTTCGCTGAGCCGCAATTACAGATGTGCACAATCTGATTGTCCTCAACGCTGAGGCAAATCGTGCTCTGCGCTTTCTCATCGCCAGCCGTCCAGTCTCCAGAAGGTGTCTGTGGAGTAGGTCCGTCCACGTACGTCCACGTTCCTTCCCGGGTCAGCAACATCTTCATTTCGAACTTCCAGACCTGATAATTGCCGTCCGTGAGCTTTGCAACCGTAAACTTGCCGCTGTCTCCCATATCCACAGTTCTAGTGTTCTGGGCCCATAACCTGTGAGAAAGCGGTAAACCTGGGAGGCAGCAACAGTGCGTGTGCACGGGACGGGTTTATTCCGAAAGTGGGGCAGGTGCGCCAGAATGGGTGCGCACGCAACGAAGTTAGCATGTCGACTTCTTCTAACACATTGGCTCAGCACATCTGACCGGAAATCAGAGGGCTGTGGCCTTGTGGTTTCGTTTCAAGCTACCTCTTGCCTCCTGAGTCGTTGACTATTGCCGGCTGCTTTACTTTCTACCACAAATTGCACCAACTACGTTTGTTACGTATACTTCTTGACTTTGCCTAACGACCACATATGACTGTTACAACGCGACGCGCACTGTTCTCTGATCTAATCCGTGCATCCGACTTAAGACTGAAACATAGTCTGAAAATACCCGCTTCAAAGGCACCTCAATCAACAAGACAAGACAAAAAACACCGACAACACTTACCAAAAAGCACGATACAGCGAGCCGCTCGGACAAGTTATTCGATTCGGAGGGCACGGCGCAGCCGTTGCTTGCCTCCGTTCGAGACCCAGAACCGTAATCCTTACAGTGTCATACTAAACTCAGATGGTGAAATGACCTGTAGTTCAACAAACGATCTGCCCAAAGAACACGAAAACTACCACAACTAACTCCAACCGCCATAACTGGAGAACACAGAGTAAACAGCACACTGTTGCCAGACCTGTCGTAGCGAAGCATTAGAACCTTGATGGCCAGTACACCTTTTTCACACCAATTCTCGAAATTACACCATGCAGTGCAGGACATGTATATATTACACCATTTCACACCAAAAACACGGTGTGTTCTTTTCCTTCGGGGTGGAATAAAGGAGTAGAGCAATTGATACACCCCAATTACACCTAAAAAGGAGTTTTATTTTTTAGAGTGTGCATATTTCAGTTTTCTTGCAGTGATCATAGTGGAGAGACACCTTATTGAACATGGAAGACTTGAGTAATACCATTATGTTAAAAACTATTTCATACTCTGCCATCAATTATTCAGTTTCCTGGATATATTTTGCATAGATTGAGAAGTTACCCATCAAAAAGAACTCGTTACAAGTTACCGTGTGCAAAATGTAACTAAGTTAATACCGAAGTTCTTCGGCCTGAAATGTAACTCTCAGTTACTGAGTTACTTAAAACAAAGAACCAGTTACTTCGGACACAAATTAGCATTACGCAGGTGCAGCGCGCGTAAGCAGTTCAGTTAGACTTTGAGTTGCCTGCGGAGGAGTGCAACATGCTTAGATCATTTCCATTTATGTCCAACAATAGACATCTCCCTGTTTGTAAACAAATAACGCCATAGTGTTAGACATCGACACAAATTTGGTAGGATTTAACCACGCTCGAAGTTAGAAGTAAACAAGGTCGCGCAGGAAAGCCACGGTCTTGAGGGGATTACGATATGGTCCCTTAAAGCGACGCGACCCTCGGTCCTGCCTTTCTTTCAATGGGAGGCAGCGAACAAGTGCCCGTTCGTGACACCCAGCCCTCTCCTTCCGATTTGTTTTGGTTTCTGTCTGTCTACCAATGTCATGATGACGTTTTTCTGGCAGAGGTCTATTCGAACGCTTTGCATTTTACTCCCTGTGGGCGCACAATGGTTCAGCTTCATTTCAATAGCAGCGGTTCTTACTTCCTGAATAAAATACTGTCATTGATTGAATATCACGTTTTATGGGAAAAAATGGCATGAAGGAACAGGAGAGAAAGCAAGAAAATATGTGGACGTGAGCCAAAAACGAGTTAAAATTAACTTGGAACTTAACTTAAGTTACTTTGGCAAAGTTACGTGAAAAAGGAACGAGTTCCTCTGAAAGTTACCACGGCGCAAAAGTACCAAGTTAAGTTACAAGTTACCAAAAAAGGAAACTTAGTTGCAGTAACGAGTTACTGGTAACGAGTTACCTCGTACTCTGATATTTTGTAGCAATTGAAGTTGTAAGCCTGGAGGCTAAGGAAGCTCCAATTACTGCTCACAATTGCCCCGTATAATTTAATTACTGTATTTGAAGGGTGAATCCCTCAACACGCCATTAAAAAACTTACTAAGAAAAAACTTGAATGATTTCTAATACGTGGTATGTACAACGTCAGCTACAAGACGTCTACAATTCGAAGTCTATTTTCAGAAGTCTGTCAGAGGTCGTGTAGATCACTGTTTCTGGACATCAATATCACGGCACGAATTTTAGATGCTTAGTAAAGGTTTTGCTCTGGGTTTAACCCTAAAGCCTGATGTTGGAACAGGTTTGGATATCTAGTAGACCACCATGTGTTCCACGGGGATAAGTGACGTAAACATCGTTTCTCATTTTCTTCGTGGAGCCCTTCTTTTCGGAGCTCAGCATGAGGGCATTATCCATATCGGCGATGAAAAATTGAGTTCCAGTGAAAAGGATATTGACGAAATATGATGGAGTGTTCCGCGGAGTGTCATATTGAAAGTTGTTCTTCAAAGGAAGTGATAAATCGGTGGCGTAACCTGGAGACCCTATATCGGACACGTTGGCGGCTCCCTTCAAACATGCATATTTCAACGTCTTTCTATATAGTGTGACTCGGTCAGCAACCTTGTTCTGTAAACAACACGTAGTTCATCCGTGGACAAGCAACTGAAGCAGGGTTGGCCGGGGAACGTCGATAAGTCGTGAGACGGGACGAAGGTTTTTCAAATTTTTCTGACGGACACACATAAGAAGACCTCTGCCTAGACAATCTGCAAAAGCTATTCAGATGTACCATAATTGCTATGTGCGAAACTCGCGCAGTCATCAAAAGAGTCAATCGTTCTTTCCGTTTTTTATTCGAAATTAACCACTCAATTCCACGCTGACTGAATTTCGGACATGGAAGGGCAAAATAATGTTGAAATAAAACTTGAGTTTGTTTTGCTATACCCAAAATTCTGGATATTTTTCTGTCCGTTTATTATTATTTTTTCTTTCTGGCTACAAGAATTGGTTGCACGTGGTAGTGCACACAGCATATAGGCAGCACAGCATAATGTTCGCGGCAGTAATGGGTGCTTTAGGTGTCATCTTCCTGCATGCAAAGTGGACTCGTGAGGTTTGCCTGGTTTCAGTCCTACCGAATTTCGACATGCTTCACGCTTCCATTCGTTCAACCCTTTAGATAAATACATGCTCAACAGGGGCGAGCCGTAAAATGCGCACTCAAGCTCCATGCCAGTCCTTTCTGGCGGATGAGCCAGAACAGAACGACCGGGCTTCACTAAACTGAGATGATTGCTCTTCAGTTGATCTCTTCGCGTAATGGGAGGAGTATGCGTTTTAAAAATGACTCGTAAATTTAAGCAATTATTTCTGTCAGTCGCTTCATTATGAGGCTCGACGCGACAAGAGGCTCTATTTCACCCTCGGAGTAAACGGAATTGCCTTGAGCGCTTTCTTCATGTGCGCTGTTTTATCTGAGCCGCGGAATTTCATGAAGCGCTCCGCTCAAGTTTACTTAGTTGCATTTAGTTGACGAGTGCGAGAACAGCCCTGCTCCGTTTCGCTGGCGCAAGCGCTAGCGAGCGTCACGTTTATCGGTTTAAAAAACGTTTAAAAAACATAAGATAAAACGAAAACAAGCGAAAACAAACACGAAGGACATTAACGTTGCCTTTAAAACATACTAAACTGTATTTCTAGTCCCATAAGTGTACGGAGCTGCCAGGTGATACAATGCAGTGGTACTCTCCTGCTATATATGCTTAGAACCGTATCGACAAAAAATGGCTTCCCGTTGAAAAAAATGTTTTTTTGAATTAATTCGTGACTTTTCGTCTCGAGACAACTTATGATCTTAATTGTCCCGTGTCCGTCCTGTGTAGTTTTTCCCCTCTTCGTTGCTCCTCACACCAAATGAGATGTTTCCGTTGAATCGTATACAGCAGCTCGCTTGTCTACTCTACTTATGTTCAACGTTATGATCATCAACGTCAACGCCGTAATAGCTCTGAATTAATTTTGGGCCGCCAGAGTTTTGTTCAACGTGCTCCAAAATCTTAGCACGGGGCCCGGGCCAAGATTAACATATTGACAGTGCAAGAACGTGAAGACCATGTCAGGTACAACTGAACATGATGGAGAACGCACAGGAACAAGGACTAGAAGCACGGGTAGTGTTGAACTAGCAACTGATTTATCTGGACTAGACTTCTGCGTCCAAAGAAATCAGTTGCCAGTTGAATGGCGTGTGTGTTCCTTGTCCTGGTCACTGTGCGTTCTCCATCATGTTCAACTTCACAGTGACAGTTTCAGGTGCAGGGCCATGTATTCCCCTTTTATTTTGGCGCGGTTTATTGTTGATGTATAAAGTTCTGGCAGGCTGGCCAGCATATCCAAAGTACCCACCCAGGTGAAGTATGTTTGCAATTGAATGTGATTTATGAAACCTGAGACCCACCTTGACCCTCTGTACATAAATGTATAGTGGTAGAAAATCCAACGTAAAGGTAAAACACGTGAATTGAAGTGCATCTGGATGAGAGCTGCCAATGTTTCAACTGTTCTTCTGTTACTGTTCTCATTATTGCCACAGTATTTAAAGCACATGGAAGGACTCTGGAACAAATTTACTGGGCTTACTATAGAAATTGGGATTACCAGCCATAGGACACACAATCACACAAACGGTACAATTGCAGCATATAATCCTGGAGCACAAGAGAGCTCTCCATATCGTGGGTAAGAAAACCTGCTCTCCTCGGCTTGCAGTCTGCAATGTCACGTGTCCCATCAATACTGAGGCGAGCGCTCTTTTTCTTTCTTTATGCAGCTGCATATCACGCGGCCTGTCACCTAACGTCACAGGACGTGAGAACAGTGTAACCTCCCTGGTTACCCTATTCACAACATTAAGCTATGCATACAAGAAACCAAGTGAAGGTTCACATGTGACAGGGTGTCACATCTCATATAAAGATCTAGCGCTATTCACTAGCTCAGCATTGACAAGCCACAAAGCACCCTAAAAACACGTTTGAAATAAAACACATTCACATGTCTCACTACAAATTATTTTTCTGCTTTTCATCGTACATCAGCTTTCTACGGCCAGTGCTTCCTTAATGCGGCACAGAAATGCAGAACCAACTTGCTCTCAAATAGTGCAATGTTTCAATTAGAACAATTCAAACAAAATTAGTTCACACACGTTTTGAAGACAACCACAATGAAAGCAGAGCCGTCTTTGCCAGGAACAAACGGGATCCCAGGAGGCAAAGATTAGTGGCATCCAATGCGACGATAGGAGAAGCGTGGGCATACCTATGGGCGTGTGGACTTGGAACTGGTATGATCGTAGTATTCTGTATATGTGTGGCATGATGCACAGTGCTGCATTTTTCAATTTTGCATTTTTCGAGAAAGAGTCCGGTATAACTCGAATTGTACCTTTGTAACAAGATCAAAGTTTTCAATTCAGAAAACCAGACCGAGGTTACCATAGCATGTAACATAATTTGAAGTGAACTTGTTTTTGTATTTTATTGCCCCTTAAACTGCATGCCACAATTGTGTGTTACATACATGTACTATAAAAACGCTGTACTATAAAGACGGCGCTGAGCCTTCTAGGATTCTTGTTACTTCCAGAATTCTCCATGTCTGTCGAAGGCACACTGGAAAAAAAGAAGGGGAGGGAAGAAAGCGCTTCATCACTTCAATTACAGTCAGCATGCTGTTTCAAAAAGTCGTTCTTTGGGCAATTGGTGTGGCAATTGCTTTCTAGTATTATGTTTCTAAGCATTGCGAGATGGGTTGATCATTACGCAGTGCGTGTCTCAGCGTAAAACATTGGGTGGCTCTGAAAAGGGCCGTTTTGTTTTGTTCTTGGGTCTTTTGTCTTGAGGTCAGCACACCTTGTGGCTTGGACTGATTTTACTCTGGAACCTACGTTAAAGCCCAGATTGTAAGCGAATATGCAGCACTAAGCGAGCGACGTGCAGAACATGGCAAAACCAAAATGCACATGCCTATTTTGGTGTTGCTCCATAGCTTGAGCAAGAACTAGCCTTTCCACATACATGCATGAACGTGGTACCAGTGTCTCCATAGGTGCTGATGACTTTCGATGCTCACGTAAGCGACTGAAGACCTCAGTGATCAGTTCGGACGTATAAACTACAGAGTTAGAAAATATCCTTATTGAAAATAATTACTGAGGTTACCCCAGAGTCTGAGGTCTTGAGGTATTATGGGCCATCTGAGGTCTTGAGGTTGCCTCAGAGCTTCAGGTCCTGGAGTTACCTCAGAGCATGAGGTCCTGGGGTTACCTCAGAGCTTGGGGTTCTGGGGTTACCTCAAAGTTTAGTCCCTGCGGTTACCTCAGGGCCTGAGGTTTCCACAGATTGGACCTGAAAACATTGAACAGCACAGAGCGCCCGTAGCACGACTTCGTGTTCAAAGACTTTTTATTGCTATTGAGGTCCTCAGGTTCTAAATATTTTTCAGGCACTTTAATTTGTCGTTCAGTGTCGCGACTTTCTTCATTTTCTTTCTGGTTTCTTCGCCTCCCTCTGTTCTGCTCTTGAAGCACTGGAGGTATGCACATAGAGATAAAATTCAGTTCAGTTCAATTCAGTTCGACGTGGTGAAAGTGCTCGGACTGGGGGACCCAAGAAAGCGAGACACTGCCCTTGCGGAAATTTCATTTCATTTCATTTCATTTCATTTATTTACTTTAAAGACCCTTGTGAAGGGAATTACATAAAGGGGGGAGTTTTGTAACAAGACAAACACCAACAACGATGTACACAAAAATGCACAAAATTCGTTACTCAACACATAGAAATTCATTCGTTTTGAAAATGATCATAGCAATTGGAAATAAATGACGATATATTTCGGTCTGATGCTATGGGCAGGAAGGTCATTCCAGTTTGATACCATCAGCTGGTGTGGAGAGTAGAGGAATTTTTTGGTTCGCGTAGGAGGAGCAAGTACTTTGTACGGGTGATCACGTCGTGGAAATGACTTGTGAGGTGGTTGACAGTAACTGGGGTGGGGAAGGGGGTGACCATAATATAACTTATGAAAGAACGCCAGGTCTGATACTTTTCGTCTGGTAATCAAAGGAGTAAGAGAGAGTCGGGCTTTAATGGCTGAGACGCTGGAAAAAGGATGATAATCACAAACAATAAACCGCGCTGCTCTGTTCTGTACAGATCCTACTTTATCGATTAAGAGATGTTGGGATGGGTTCCAGATTGTAGAGGCATATCCCAGCTGTGGTCGGACTAAGGTTGTGTAAGCCAGAGACTTCGTTTCAGGTGAGGCCAGGTGCAGGTGACGCTTAATAAAGCCTAATGATTTATTTGCTTGAGTCACGATGGAATTTATGTGTGAGGTCCAGGTGAGGTCGCTTGTTATAGTGACACCGAGATATTTATACGCAGAGGTTCTTTGCAGTGAAGAATGCGGAGTTGTGTATGTATACATATATGGGACTGTCAGAGAAGTGACTGTCATGCATTTAGATTTATCGTCATTGATTTCCATAAGCCATTAGAACACCAGGAGTAAAGACTATCCAGGTCAGATTGAAGAATCTCGCAATCCCTTACTGATTTGATACTTCGGTAAATAATACAATCGTCTGCATACAACCTGATTGTTGATTGAACAGAGTCAGGTAAATCGTTAATGTACATCAAAAACAGGAAAGGACCCAACACAGAACCTTGAGGGACTCCGGACTTCACCAAACTGTGTGGAGACTTTTTACCATCCATGATAACCGATTGATATCTATTTTGAAGGAAAGCACGCAACCATTTTAGAACTTGAGGATGTAGCTTGTAGTTAGGAGTCTTTAGAAGGAGTCGTTGATGGGGGACCTTATCAAAAGCCTTTTTAAAATCAATAAATAAGGCGTCAATTTGGCCATTTGAATGCAGGCAATTGTGAAGATCGGTCACTAATTCAAATAGTTGTTTCTCGCATGAGAAATGCTTCTCGAAAGCCATGTTGGTTTTTGAAAAGAATACCGTTAGCATCAAGATGGTTCATTATATGAGAAACCGTATATGCTCTAGAATTTTGCATGGGATTGATGTCAGCGAGATCGGGCGGTAATTGTCACTGTGCTAGGAATGCCGCTTTTATGGATGGGTATAATATTGGCTTGCAACCAGTCGACGGGTAATTCACCTTCACATAGAGAATCTTGATAAAGGCAACTCAGGAGGAGGCTGGAGTACTGGACCGTTGACTTTAGAATTTTGCTATCGATGCCATCTGGCCCGGCTGAGCATGTGTTAGGTAGCTTATCTATTAATGTAGTTATGCCAATGAATTGATAATTACTGGAGGCACTCTTGCAGTACTTGTAGGGGGGAAACGTCAAGGGGGGAGGGAACTTTCTTCAGTGAATACAGAGAAAAGAAGAGGTTGAAAAAGGAGAAAAAGGAAAAAAAAGGAGAAATTGAGAACTTCCTTGTGAGCTGCGACATGGAGCTCATATTTTAGGATTTTGTGTGAGTGCTTCTATCAGTGTGTATGTTTGTAGTGTGTATTAGTGTATATCTTTGCATCAGTGTGTACCTTTGCATTAGTGCGTATCTCTTTCTCTCCATGTTCTAGTGATATTTATTCACTTACACCTAGTGTACAAACACACTAATTGTTGGGGATGGGGAATGTACTTTTGTTTGTTTTGGGTTGTTTGTTTGTTTGTTGTTTTGTATTAGGAGTAGCACAACTAGTCAGGAGACAAGTTCAATTTCTCCCTGGTTTTCTTTTAAATAATCAATCAATCACCGTCAGACCAGGTACGATAACCAAAGGGGTAATACAAAATAATACACGAAATACCGAATAGTGATTACCAAATGGAGTGAGCATGTCTGCATCTACGAAAGTGATTTGCTCCACGCAGTGACAAAACTATAAAAGTTCATGACGGTAAATTGCCATACTCAAAACGCAGACGGTTGCGACCACAGGCATACCTAGAGTCTCCAAATAAGTTTAGTAGCTCTATGTATACCAAGAATATGCGTATACATCTTCAACAAGAAAAAGTAACGATAATGCTTGTCAAACCAGAGGGATAAACAGTCTGGTGAGCAGCACCCTCAGGCACGGTGTCGAATCACTCGACAACGTGCGCATTATCGGCACAAAATTTCTGTTGCTTTCTGTTGCTTTCCATTCGACTCGTATGGAAAGCAACAGAAAGACAGAAATTTGGTGCCAATAATACACCGTTCAAGATATGTAAACACTCACATTATTCCGCGTTTGTTGCTGTTCCGGCTCACGCCCTGATGGTTTTCCTATCCGCTTTCGTTCGCTGCAGGCCTTGCCGATATCCTCAGTGCCTATCACGCGACATGCAATCGATCTCAAATGTATAATAGGGAATCTGAAAATACGGTATCACAAATACTAGAAATTCAAAGTTACATCAACTTCTAAAGTGTCACTTTCCATTTACGAGATATTCAAGCATATTTTTTTCCTTTGAAACAAGACTTACACACACACACGCGCGCGCGCACGCACGCACACACATACATACACCAAAAACTATATACAAGAAAATTTCCTTTACGTACCTTCCACAAAAATGCTTCCACGGGTTTTCTCGCCCTCCTTCCGGAAAATGGCGTGCACTGGATATTCCGTGTTCCGATTGAAAATCTGTGCGATCGTTGTCTTCAGAAAAATTCCTCACGTCGCCCACACAAGTAACAACTCGAATGTCGTCAAGAAACTCACGTATACGCACGTCATCATGACACCTTATTAAAAAGCGGCACACAGGACGAAGCAAATACACACGCATGCCATGGAAGCAGAGGGAGGCGATTCCTAGAACGCGTTGCAAAAGCGGGAACTTAGTGTACGGCCCCCAAGCAAAAAAAGAAAAAAAGAGGAGAAATAGGGATGCGTAGCTGGAGCCACGGTGTAAGATATATATATAGTTAGGTGAGGAAGCTCCCGGCGCCCGGACGGCCTCCTAATGTTCACCTCCGCCTCCGCCCTCCGCGGCTCTCACTAGATGGCGCGAAGAACGGTGGGCTGAGGCGGCTGAGGGGCGTGGGATGGGAAGAGCGCGTTGAAGTAAATGTGTGTGTGCACGGTAGCCGGCATTTTAAAAGGGTAGCAAGCAAAGATAGAGGCTGACACTGGCTCGAACTTATGATGAAACTGCAACATTTATAGTTACTTTCCGCGTGTGTATCCGCGCCAGCTAAGTAATCATGATCCGATGCAGTGGACGGCGTTTATTCCAGCCATCGTGTCATGTTTTGCTCTTTATTGTTTTGTCGAGAGAAACTTTGTTGGTGTATGCGTATCCATTTTCAAACTATTTTCGAATCCACAGCAATTCAAACGAAATATTCCAAGTACAAGTTTATTTATTCTCGTCGCTGCATGGCAGAACACTCAAGCGAAAATGTCTACGTTGTGCAAAAGTGTGAACTTTTCTTCTTTTCACGGGTCTCTTTTTTGTCCATTGCATTCATTTGCTTGCAGTATTGACGCATTCGCATCAAGACGTAATACTGCAGGATCTTTGACAGCAACTCGGTTTTGTGAGTATCACAGGGAAACGTTAGTGTGCACACGTCAAGGACGTGCTCGATCGTGTCCCAAAAAATTGTCTGTTCATTGGCATGGGCAGAAAAATAGTCTCTGCAGCCTCAAGATCGCGTACAGTTTCATGTTTGGATGCTGCAGTCCACCTCTACTTTTGACATTTGTGAGTGCAGCTTCTGGCACCTGTGGCGCGTGAACAGTTAAAGCACTAATGCACTTTGAACAACTTATGAGCCTCTTCATTTTTCGGGTTAGGAACCCTGTGACGTAATACAAAATACAGTCGGCTACTGCAGGTGAGGTGCTGTCGCCTACGACTATGTCGTCACATTCCATTCTTCGGTGCCCACTAGCGCGTCAATCCTCGACTTCAGCTCCTGCAAGGTATCATGATCATTATTGTTCTTAAATGCACAGAGAAAGTCTGAGAGTTTCAGTATAGGTGCCTCGTTGGCCAGGACTTCACAATTCCCGAACTTTGGTGGTTTTAAAATACTGTACATTGACAGCATGCGATACAACTGCAGGAACGTTGTCATGGTTGGGTGATCGTTCTGACTTCCTGCAAGACGAATTTTTCCAAAAAAGCGCTCCAAGCAGTCTGATTTAGTTTCCCAGTAAGGACATGCTTGAAGCCACAATTTTTGATTAAGTAAGTACATAAATCTAACGTTGACCTCAGAGTAACACGCAATCCTTCGGCAGTATTGGCTGTCAGGAACATGTCTTTCAATATTGCACCACTGTGAACCTCTTCTTCCCAGTTGTCTAGCCACTTTAATGAATCTTCAAGTGTGGACCAGTCCCTTCCTCTGTACGTAACTCCCTCAGCAGAGAAGCGACGATTTAGGGCATCAAACATGTCATTTATTCTTCTTGTGAATTCGACTGTCCCGTCGCAGTCCGCGAGGCTTCCAATACCGCGATCTTTGTAGAAGATTAATCCCTGGGCTACAGAGTTGCTAAATACTTGCGTTGCAAGGCGCACACGCATCTTGTCGCAATTCGTGGGATATAAGTGTGACTGGGTGAGCCTAGGGCACACACGAAATCCAGCTGGCACAACTTTGTCTTCTCTGTACAGGGCAGTATAATCTGTCCACTTTACAAACTTGCCACTCACTTTTAGAAATTTATTCTTGTGCAGGCGATTTCTTATGCATTTCACCAGATGCGGAACATCAGAAAATGCATACACTTTCCTGTCTGAATCAAGTGGATGCTCAAAGAAGTTGCTACAATTCCCTTTCTTCCCACATATACCGAGTTCGGTCCACATGCGCCTGTTTGGATTTGCGCCGTCGCATACAATTCCGTCAACAAGAGCACCAGCACCTTCCAGTAATACAATTGCTTGAAGGACAAGCTGTGCAATAACTGTTCCTTTCGTGGCATTTCGAGATGCGAACACACCAATTGGCTGTACATAGCTATCGGCATACGGTGCAAACACAAGGCCGTGATCTGCCAACTCAGTTGTGGGTTCTGTATTGTCACCGTGGTCAACTAGACCTACATATGTCATATCTTTTGAGTTGCATGTCCTGCTTTTCCTCACCTGTATTTCATCGAACACAAGATTTCCATGTCTCTTGAAGCTGGACATACTACGAAGCTTTGTTTGCATCGCTTTGAAGAATGCCTCGTCAAGGCCACATTTCAGGCCGACAGAAGATATGTATTTGCGAATGGTTCTCACGGTCGGCAGTGGCAGGATGTCATTGGCCAGCAGGAATCTGTACGCAGAAGGTGAGCGAACATGCAAAAGTAGGCATAACAGCAACCAATCCTCAGTGTATCGGCGACCTTTTTTTGTTTTGCATCGACCAGCAGCAATGCATTCGCGCAGAATCATTTGTTGAGCATCAGGAAGGTTGGATCTACTGATGATATCCTTCAGCTGCTCTTCTTCCAGCTCGTAGAGTTGCTTCTGGCACAAAAGCAGTTCTTCTTCCAAGCGCTGTTTTGCTGCGAGTAGTCTCATTCTTGAACGGTATGAGGATATTCTAGCTTTGCGGATTACATCAACACGCTGCTTCTTAGATGGTGTTAGCGGAAGACGTACGCGTTTCAGTTGATGTGTTCTCTTCTGCCGCCGCATGGTATGGATACGTAATGTATCGTACAAGCCATGACAGTGTTTACAAGGCGATTCCCCATCCACGTGTAATGTACACTTCTTATGTCTCCACGTGCTGGCTTTGTCGACATACGCACATTCTGGTTGAGCTGCAGGGTACTTTTGGAAATCAGGTCCACCTGGACACACATGTAGGTTGTGAAAGTTGGTGATGACACTAGTTAGGGCGGGTATTGAATTGACATCTATCCCTCCAAAAGCCAACGTTGTTTCGACGTGTATGTCGTAGACAAAACTCCGAAGGACCAGTCGCCTGTCTGAAGCCGGGGATATTGACAACATCTTTACACAGGTAGGTGAGCATTCTACGTCCTTTGTCGCCACCATCTGACAGAACATGACTCTCTCAACTTCAAAGTGCGAATTTACGTGGTAATTCCAAGTTTCGTTCGGAAGGCGTACTTCATCGAGCTTCGTCAGCAGCACATCGTAATTCAACACATGATTGATGAGAATTTCCTTCGGGGGCACTCCAGCAGTTTCATCGTCGTCGTTAAGTACATCTCGACCAATCGCAGCAGCATCACCACCTTCACAGACACCACTTTCGATAGACACGACACATCGCTCCTTAGACCTCGATGACGAAGGGACGTCAGCGACGGATCTTCGCTTCGGAGGCTTCCTAGCAGGCTTAATTGAGGACAGATACGTCGGACATCCAGGGAAGATAGTTGGCACAGCGTGCGGCAACAACACCGGGCACTTCTTTTTCTCGTGCAGCAGAATATGTCCATTAATTTCGGAGTGGTATACCCTGGAAATCATGCAGTCCATGAAGTGCTTTTCGCAGACACTGTCAGTAGGTCGAATGTCTCGATCCTGACGAGGGATTGCACGGTTCCATATTGCTAGCCTTTGAGCGTCCGACGGCGCTTTGAAGAGAGATACTTTTTCGCTCGTGGAATCATAGCCGGAACGGCAATTCGGAACGAAACACTTTCTACCCATTACTGTGCATGCAGCCACTCACTGATTTTGCGTCGTCTTCAGAGTGTTGTCACGTTTGGATTTCTCGAGAAAAAAGCGGAGGTCCAACTATACGCAGCGGCCCAAGACGCCAGCTTATATAAGCACAGAGCATGGGTCCGAGAGTCCGATACCACAGTGAAAGCTGCCCTTTATTTCACAAAAATATCTACAAAACAAGAGAACCAAGTTCCCTCGACTTGTTTTCTGTTCCCTCCCTGTTCCCTGGACGATGACCTGTTTTTACAAGGTGCAATAAAATTCGGGGTGCAAACGAAGCGAAAATGGAACGAAGTCGTCGTAGTGGCTATTATTGTAACACGCTGCTATTCCAAATTAATACTGTTAAATTAGTAAAGGTGTTTGACAAGGTTCTACAACATATAAACTCTCCAAAAACACCAAACAAGCTATATGCATTCTATCCCGTCGCTACACTGCGCGAGAGTTCAATTTCAGCAACCCCATACTTTGCGGTTATGCCAGTGCAAAGTTTGGAAGAGAGAAGCCCACGATTGTCAGCGCCACATCTTGCGTAGGGGGAGAACCCTGAACGACCTTGAACATTATCTGGTCGGCGCTTCGCGGGCAGCGGTGGGGGAGCTTCCTCACCTAACTATATATATATCTTACACCGTGGCTGGAGCGAAGCCACTGAGTGGAGCTGTAAAAATAACACCGACGCATGTCTCCCGCGTTGTTGTTTTCTTTCGTCTTTTTTTTTTTTTTTTCAGAACCAAACGAAACGAAATATTCCATCTTTTGTAGATGATTTTCACATTTCATTGTGGCGTACGCCAACCTGTGTGAAGCTCATAGAAGCAGATAGTATCGCAACAACTCCTCCTTGCAATTTTATCTATCCATTATAGCCTCTAATAGAAATACACGAGAGGATCTACCGTTTACCCTATATTGCGCTTATTGTGTTTTCAGATGACTGGTCATGAAAAAATCGGTAGTGTATTTTTCACACGAGTAATATGATTTCTGTTTGCATATTACCAAAACCCTCGAGACTAGCGAGCTACGCAAACAGGCGCACGCGGACAGTGTCCGGCTGTGTTTTCGTAGTTCCCTAGCCTCGAGTTTTAGTAATATGAATTATAATCTCCAGCTCGCTTCCTCTTTAGCAATTCTTTCATTGTGATTTTTGTGTAACGTTCGTTGTGGACGCATTATGCTAGCAGAGCTTTAATTTATAACCGAATACAATTGACTTCATGCCTTCCTGATGGTTTATGTGGATGACACTTCTGAAATTTCGCGTTTTGGCGTTACGGTTTGGTGTAGGCTTAATTCACGTTGCCAATTTAATGAAGGTAACATAATTAAATTACAAGTCATCAAACTAAATTCTACTCCACACAGTAAATCATTTTACACCTTTATTTGCTCAAACAAGGTGTATTCTTATAAAAACACCTTTTTCTATTCCACAAAGTGTGCGAAAAGTGCATTACTAAAGGTGTAATATCGACATACACCACGTCTTATCCAATGTGGATCATTAAGAGTGTAAAGTGGGGTGTTGAAACAGGTGTTTTCCGTCGAATGCACCTTTTTTACACCCATTTGAGTTGGGAGTATGGTGTTAAAAATTGTGTTTTATTTCGTGAGAGAAAAATTATGCTGGTTTCACAGCTCCGCTCAGCAAGCAATCACATTATAGACAATAACCTGAGTTAAAAACACAGTATTTGACAGGGAGGGATGTTAGAAATTTAGCTTATACCTTTGACTTGTTGCAAGCGTGGGTGTTACTTGCAAAAACATACTCCCGCCACCGTTACAAACGTTTCCCGCCCCACCACATGAAACGAACGTGCCCCAACAAATTTTATTTCAGTATATGATACATCCGACACGCCAATATAGGCTACTGAGGGTGCCCCAGGTCTCTTTATGCCTTGCACTCACTTTGGTCCCACAGTGTTAACAAGCTAACGAGGCGTGCCTGCGACGCATTGCACTCCGGTTTAGGTTCTACGATGGAACCACGGCTGGAAGTCTACCGCGTTCGCGGTGCTGCTTGCCACAGAAGCAAGAACGTCGAACTGTATGTCTCGGCCAGTGGTGTCGGTATGCTGCCGCGGAAGCTCCTATTACACTATTTGGGAGGGAATATTCGCTAGCAAATAATTCCATCATAAAAGGTGTTTTCAATAGAATACTCCCATTTTAAGGGTGTTTTTGTTTTTAAACACCCATTATAGGAGTGTTTTATTAGGAATAAACTTAAGTAAAGGGTGCATTAGAAAACACCTATCATTTGAGTGTAGAGGCAAGACCAAAAAGGTGTGCGCCATGGGACAAACCATTTACACCAAAAAAGTGCAAAAAACTTTACTGTGAAAAACACCTTGCGAATCTCTCCAACGAAAAGGCCCCCTGAGAAATTCCCACAGAAATTCCTAGGGCTGTAAGGTGTACCAAGGTGTGAGGCCCTATGTTGAATCTCAAGATTCGCAGAGGTAACCGCAGGAGAGCTACGGCATGGGCTGAGGCCCTGAGGCGGAACCTTAAAAGAACCACAGCAAGGTCTGCGGTTCTGAGGTAGAACCTCAGATTTTTTTGAGGTGACCTCAAAAGAGCGAAAGCGATGTCTGAGGTCCTGAGGCAGAACCTCAGAATTTCTTGAGGTAACCTTAGAAGAACCGCAACCAGGTATGAGGCCCTGAGGTAGAGCCTCAGGATTTCTTGAGGTAGCCTCACAAGAACCACAGGCAGTTCTGAGGTAACCTCAGACAACCTCAAGTTATCCTGAGGTAACCTCAAGACGTTTTTCCAATAGGGATATGAAATGTCCATCCAAGTTTTTTCTGCTCTTGAGGCTTTGGAGAAATTTATGCACACACTGATTATGAGTAAATAGAAAATAAACTTGCATGAGTACAGGAGCAACATTTTTTCTTTCTGTTTTTGCAACAAAGGCGCAATGTTACAGATGAAGTTGTGCGGGATTATGCATTTTGCTCTTCCATTATTTCATATCCTATAACATTGTTGCTTCATGAGCAGTGGTGTAGGAAATGTAGCGCAACCAAATTTTCAAACCTGATACTATGTATTCATCATGCGCGTACCGAGAAGGGGGCAAGGAGGGGGGGGGACCTTTCCCCTGGAACTCCAAGGTCGCTTGTGAACATAGCGCACTATTTTGCCATAGATCGCAATGATTATTCTCAGATGTCATGATAAGAACCTCTGAAAACACACACGGTGCGCAACGTCTGCCCCCAGGAAACGATGTCGTAGGGGTGCGAATTTGCACTCTTGCCTCCCCCGGAAGTGATTTGCCCCCGTTAGAAAAAATCCTGGGAACATCCATGGTATTCATTTCACAGGGATCAAGCGTTACACTAAAACTTGCAGTTAAAGGATGTTCTGATGAAATCACCATAGTGACAGTACACTGGACAGCATATGATAGCAAGCACATACTGTAAGTAGCAGCTTCCTTCACAGGTACAGGCAGCTCCAGACTTTCAGCTGTGCTAGTTTCAGCTCACCCCAAGACCGATTGAGGCCATGTAAGAATGAGTGTGCTAGAGGGTGGAAGGGTCAGGGTCGTCCGGCTTGTCCTACTAGGCATCACGTAGCGGGTCTGAGTACCTGGAAGGCAAGGTTGCGAACAGTTGTGATTTTTTTATGTAGAGGATGATGGACCTTTTTATTTTTATGTAGAGGATGATGGAGCTGTAAGCTCAGTATATCATAATATCACATCAAGTATCGTGATGAAACGGCAGTACAATATTTGTAAGACATCATATTGTACAGTGGAAATGCTCGCCTATTCAGCCTAGTCCTCCAGTTTGGGCAGCAATAATGCAATATTGCTCTGAACAAGAAATGTTGCTACATGCTAATGTGGTACTATGAACGATGTGCGCCACATGTGGAATCATTCTGTACTCGAAGTTTCTTTTTTATTCCGTGTTAGCGCCGCGAAGCAACTGTGGCTGTGAGCGGCGTATAGACGTGGACAGATGAAGAGAGGACAGCAGGAAGGAGTGGGGGACAGGAGGGTTAGTATGCGTCCTGGGCCGACTTCAAGGGGAACTGTGCCGACATTCGTCTGGAAAGTCTTCGGAAAACCCAGTGAAAACCTCAGACAGCACAGCCGGTGACAGGATTCGAACCCGTGTCACCTCCCAGTCTCGGCGTGGAAAGCGATCATCCTAACCACTATGCCACGGGAGCTGGTCCGCACTTGAGGTGCTTTCAGTTTTACAAAAGTTACCTCGAATCTGATCAAATGGTTTCATTTCATAATTAAGATCCGTGGCTTCAGCTGAAATTATCAGTCCATTCTGCCCCGATTTGAATCTGTGCGTGTGGCAGATTCCGGATTTTTCTGATGGGGATACTGCATTGGACAGCATGCTAACTACACTCTAAGAAAAAAAAGAGTAAATAAGTAAATGCAGTGTAACTATGACTTTCACACTTTTTGTATACCCTTTTCTGCCTATTTTTAGTCTGACAACCCCGCCTTAGTGTTTCGATGCTCTCTTTACCCTGCTATGACGACTGTCACGTTGCCATACAATGCTGGAAACGCAGGTTCATGCCTGTTGACTGCCTGTACTCTGAAAACACTGCTTGTAAGTGATCAAGTATGTGCATGTTAGTGAGCCATCCTTTGTCAGTCCAAGTCTCAACATCTGTACGTCTGTCCATATAACCCCCCTCAGTGTGCATATGGGCAGGGCAACATCAGGCGCATGGTCTGAATGCCGGTCACTCTTCATCAATAGACAAAAAGCACTAGCACAGTAACGTACGTGAACGACAGTAACATAATTTTACAATGCACGAACGCAGAGTAATTTAGACTCCCTTGCAGTGTTATATTACACTCCTGGGCGACAGTGTAACACGTTTTTAAAAGAAGTACACAGTAAACTTTTTTACACTTTTTTGCTGTAAACGGCTTGTCCCATGGCGCACACCTTTTTGGTGTCGCCTTTACACTCAAATGATGGGTGTTTTCTAATACACCCTTTAGTTAAGTGTATTCCTTAATAAAACACTGTTATAATGGGTGTTTCAAAACAGAAACACCCTTAAAATGGGAGTATTCTATTGAAAACACCTTTTATGATTGAATTATTTGCTAGCAAATATTACCTCACAAATAGTGTAATGGAAGCTTCCGCGGCAGCATACCGAGACCACTGGCCGAGACATACAGTTCGACGTTCTTGCTTCTATGGCAAGCAGCACCGCGAACACGGTGGACTTCCAGCCGTAGTTCCATCGTAGGAGCTAAACCAGAATGCAATGCGTCGCAGGGACGCCTTGTTAGCTTGGTCAACGTGAGTGCAGAGGCATAAAGAGACCTCGGGCACCCTCATTAGCCTACATTGACGTGTCGGATGTATCATATACTGAACTCAAATTTGTTGGGGCACGTTCGTTACATGTGGTGGGGCGGGAAACGTTTGTAGCGGTGGCGGGAGTATGTTTTTGCAATTAACACCCGCGCTTGCAACTAGTCAAATATATAAGCTAAATTTCTAACATCCCTCCCTGTCAAATACTGTGTTTTTAACTCAGGTTATCGTCTATATTGTGATTACTTGCTGAGCGGAGCTGTGAATCCAGCATCATTTTTCTCTCACGAAATAAAACACAATTTTTAACACACTACTTCCAATTCAAATGGGGTGTAAAAAAGGTATATTCGACGGAAAACACCTGTTTCAACACCCCACTTTACACCCTTAATGATCCACATTGAATAAAACGTGGTGTATGTCGATATTACGCCTTTAGTAATGCTCTTTTTGCACTCTTTGCAGAATAGAAAAGGGTGTTTTTATAAGAATACACCTTTTTGAGCAAATAAAGGTATAAAATGATTTACTGTGTAGTGGATATTACACTAAAAAAAAGTGATCTCAGTGGCAAATATTTTACACTGCAGAAGGTATATTCTGTTTGTTCTTAGTGTGTACAAAGGTCAATTTAAACTCTATGTACTGACAAAAACTGAGGGTGTGGTCAGGACTTCGTCACCCCATTAAAGCCGCCCGTAGATGTGTTCCTGGTGCACACGTGTCACTGTCTGGTAAGGCACCAGAGGTCCCAGTGGCAGGTCGTCGAGCACAAGCACTATGGAACTTGATATAAGTGATAGTGAACACATAGGATAATAAGAAGTGGTGAATGGGAGCTGATGCCAATGTACTATAAAAACATACAGCCCCCAGAAAATATAGCGAACAAGAAAGTAGCCTTGCTGCCATACTGTGTTGATAGGCACGCTACACATTCAAATGTCAACAGTCGCAATGAATAAGTTACATTCACATACCGTCTTGGCGATGGGATGTAATGTGGGATGAAAAGTGCTCCACCACCGCTTCCCAATTCCATTCCTTCGGGTTCTAAAATGATGAGCATTGTATATATGGCATAAGCGTGCAGTTGTGTATATATATTGCGACACACAAAAGATTTTGTGTATCAATCAATGTGAAAGCCTATCGACGGCGAGTAGCAGAAGATATGCACCAGACTCCGCTGATGCTGCGAAGCTGGTCGATGGAATCTGTAACGTAAAGCATTTTTCGATTAATCAGTACTGCGTCATGGTGCCATGCGAAATTTTTCGCGTCACAAAGCCGAAGAAAAAAAGGAAATAATGAGTTTTAGTAAACACAAAGTCCTGTCTAAACAGGAGACTACAAAGGAGATTATAAATGCAGTCCCATGACGATACGTGCGCAGCGCACGAAGTTCGAGAGAGCCAGGACTAAATATCTGCCAGACACGCGTTACAATGAACAATGTCCCTGTTGCCATGGGCAAAAGGCTGACAGTCTGCACATTGTCGCATTGGTAGTGCGACAGTGTCCAGTTAGCCGCTGCTTATTTTATTGGTTCACTAAGACAATCCGTAATCTGGCGTAATCTGGCAGACACGAATTCCGGGAAAGCGTCGTTGTAAGCAGCATATATCATTCACACATAAAAACTTCGATCATCCAGGCACTGAGACTATGAAACAAACGTTGTCACTTGCCTCTGGCGATGGCATGCTGAGTGGTTGCCTGTTCAGGGAATATGGTCGGCACGGCGTCAACTCTCAAACGCTTTCTTTTTACTGGAAACCCAAGGCGGATCCGCATAATGTCAGTCAGCCTGTACGCGTCGTCCGAAAAATGCGACGAACAGACTCCGACGTTTGTTGTTCTGGTTGGTCAGGATTTGCACTGGAGATAACTTCCTCCCACTTTCGCTTGGTCTCACGGTCTCTCGGCTCGCGAAATATCAACTCTGGGTTAGCGATGGTTGTCTTAATGCAGCCAGGAACGAAACAACGTGAACCGCACGACATGATAACTTCGGAGCTTCCAAAAGTGGAAGAATAGTCAGCGTATTTTCACTTTTTACAAGTGTCGAAAGCAGAGCAGACGAACTCAGAAACAATAACAACCTGGTCGACTGATCGCAGCCTTCTGGTTCGCTTAGATAAATACGTCACATTGATGTCGGTCTCGCTGGAACCTCCGCGGCTGCGGTGCGAAACTTTGAAATTCGTTTATTTAATATCTAAGCGGTTTCCGGCCGTGAAAATTTGCCAAGTCGATAACTGAGCGATGCTCAACATTGTAGTATCAATTCTATAGTCCCGTTTCCGGATGCGACTGTCACTTTAAAATCTCGGTTTGGAGCGGACACACTCTGCGGGCTAGCTTGGTAGAGTTCAGAGCTCCTTTAAAGGGCACGCACGTACGAATCTGACGATCCATACATTCAGAATGGAACTCACGCAACCGCCATAAACGAGCGCCATCAGACAAGCCAGTGAGAGATTATAGCAGACAATCACTTCCCCAGAGCAGATAATATTTATTAAAGAACCTTCAGGCACACAAGTTTCAATTAAGGAAGTGATTCTTAGTTCATACAATAATAATTATAGTTAAAATTTCTACCATAACAAGTCTGAGCTTCTTCTATGTGACCTCCATCTTCATGTTGTAAACCAATATAAAAAAATCATACATGTAAATAATTAATTATTCCATGCTCAAATCATTTCAATGCTATTAAATACGAGTCCTTTCGATTGAAGAGCACAACAGGGGGGACACACCGCACCATCCAGGAAAGCACTAATTACACAAACAATAGTTAACACTGTCAGAGGGACATCACTAACACAACTTTTAATTATAGAATCTTTAACTTTCGAAGCTTGCTATCAATACGACCTGAGCTAGGACGAATGCCGAGGAACGCGAACTATATAGGGAGGACAATTTTCATGATATGAAAGATGATACAGCCCTCACTTTCTTGTGCATTCAGAATCATTACATGTACACACATGAAATACAGTTCCGACTCACATTTACGGATTTTGCAGAACATTTCCATGAGAAGAACACAGTGACACACACGCGCACACACAAGCTCAGATAAACTTATTTCCTGACCCCAGTCCGCTAGAACCGGTTTCACCTCTCCTTTCACTCATCCTCCTTTCACTCTTTCCTCGAAAAGCGCGGGAGATCTCCCTCAACCCAATCGACGATTCCCTCGCAAAGTCAAAATACATATTGGGTGCCATCATCATTAGAGTGAAGGATGATATCAAACCACAAGTAACACCATAAATGCAACGACTGATCTTGCTGTTATATGAAGGCGATATTTTTTTATTATCCTAATTGAACAATATACAATGATCACAAATACTCTATATGTAAGCATCTTCAGGGTGGCCAATTCGAATTTTGTTGTAACTCACACCCCCGTTTTGTCTGTTTGTTTGTTTATCAGATCACCATCACAAATAGGTGTAAGGAAATAATAATTAACTGCTTATATTAATCGAAAGCTACCAAATACGAATCTACCAAGTGAAGAGGAAAACGCAGGAACATGCGGATAGTTGGAGAAGTAGAATCAGACACACGATCACAGCAACAATTATCATTAGTCAACACTACAAATATTATGCTAAAAAGAGGAGCACAAGTTAAGAACATGTATATAGATGGAGAAAGTATGGAGGAGTAAAATCAGACACAGAATCGTAGCAACAATTAGCAATAGTCAATGCTTAAAGAATTATTATTAATTATCTACTTATATTAATCGAAGGCTACCAAATACGAATCTATCAAGTGAAGAAAAAAAAAACAGGAACATATAGACAGATGGAGGATTTATATCAAACACGCAGAATCGTAGCAACCATTATCGTTTGTCATTCCTTGGAGGAATAATAATTCTCAACTTATATTAATCGAAAGCTACCAAATACGAATCTGTCAAGTGAAGAGCACAACACAGGAACGTGTAGATATATGGAGAAAGTCTGGAGGAGTAGAATCAAACACACAGAATCGTAGCAACAATTATCAATAGTCAATGTTAGAAATAACATGCTAACAGGGGAACATCGAATAATCATTAAATGGATAGAATCACGGCGAGCAGTCATAGAGGTAATTAAAACAATCAATAGTTAGTGCTAAAAAACTCTCAGAAGTATATTATTAACACAACTTTTAATTAAAGAAGAGTTAACTTTTATACATGCTGTCATTGCGACCTGACCTAGGGCAAACACCAAGCAACACGAATTTCTATAGCAGGACAGTGTTCATCAATCTGAAATAGGCTACAAAGCCTACATTCTTCTGCATTCGGGATCATTACATGTGCACAGATTAAACGCAATTTTGACTCACATTCCTGAATTTTGTTGAATATTTCCATGAGAAGGACAAAATAGCATACACACAGAGACAAGTTCACTGTCCCCCAGTCCCTACAGAACCGGTTTTTCCCGTCCTTTCATTTGTCCCTCTCCATTCTTTTCTGGAAACCTACGGGAGAAGTCCCCCACCGCAACCTACGGTTTCCCCATGGCCGAAATTCCTGTTGCATGGCAAATCAGTGGACTGAAGGATGATATCAACGCACAAGTAACGTCAAAGATTTTTCAACAATACAATGGGTAAAAGCAAACGACATGCTTTAGTTGAACGTAGAATCCGCAAGTGAAGAAGTTGTAACACAAAGTAAACGTCATCGCTTTTCTTTGCTTTTTCTTTCTGTAGCATTCATTATCACTACAAATTTTAAATATACTCATACCGTTTTTTAATATTATGGATAAACAACCGCTTCACATGTATCGAATCATTATTCTCTTCCTTAATCAGGAGCATAAATTTGAAAATGAAAGAACATATGATAATGCATCTATAAGCTTACTTTTATTTTATTTGTTTTTCATTTATTTTTGAGAAGTTTTATGGCTTCGAAGACTATTTCAAGACAACTGCCAAAATAGTCCAATGCATAATTGAAAGAATGAGCATGACCTCATTTATCAACATATAATGTAAGGATCACTGTCTCAAATTTACATCACATGATACAAATGCAACGAAAGCAGGTAAAATGAGAACAACGAACATGACCATTTAGTGATGGGAAGCTCTTTTTTGTATACTTAGACAGTCATAAACAGCCTATGTCAGGAACTGATTTTCTGGCGGTGAAATGACAAACCATATGCATATCTAAGCAACAAACATGTATTTTTCATTGACCTACAAGAACGAGCTGGACTGCAAATATTCCTACAAAGCCTACGAGTTCTCTCAGGTATTCCTCGCTGCATGCAAGCAACCTTTTCTCAGTTGTGAGAAGGCACAGACAAAACCTTTCTAGCTGGCTACAACACAATTGAAAATAAGCTCCCCATCCCGTCAACAATAGAACGTGGAGATGTGCGGTCTTTTTACGACTTCAAACGCCCCAAGGATGGAAGTAATTGATGTTGGGGGAGAATCGGTACACAGGATGACGATCAAATTCTCCACACACACACCTCAAGCCAACGCTTTTCTTCTTTACACATTACTATCATGTTTCAAACTTAACAAAATAACTCAATCGACAATATTTTTGAGTGTCAAAACAGACCAACCAATGCTATATGAGGACGAACTGTTTACATCAGCATATGGACTCAACAAGACAAGCAGGACGAGCGAAAGCTTTGTGAAGCTTCTAAAGCAACCGTGAAAATAAACAATTCCACAGCTGAAAAAAAAAGAACGAGTATAGATTATTTTCTCTATACATAGCAAGTCAATGAAAGGTCAACTGGAATCTTGTAATCTACTCCACTTCTTTGCCAATCAACCAAACGAATTTGATTACATTAGAAGGAGAAAACATAATTATTAATCTTCTTTTCCAAATCGTACGGATATTCATAGAGATGCTCCCCAAATGCCACAGTCGAGGCCTCTGTTGGAATCAGCGCGCAGAGGAAATAGTGTTCTCACATATATTTCTTGTAAACTGCTCTAACTTTGCCCATCATCCAAATGAATTTGATTTCATTAGAAGGAGACAATGTAGTAATTTTAGACAAACACCCAGAATGGCTTAATTTAGAACTCGTGAAAATAGATGATTATCATCTATAACGGTCTTTCAAATTCAAAATAGTATGCAGATACACATAAATACCCTAAATACTGCAATTGAATCCGTTTTTTTTTTCTTTTACTTTTAGAGAATCAGCATTCAGAGGGAATAGTGTTCCTACACAAAACTATTGTCACATGTTAACATTGTCGTTAAGGCATTTTTCATCCTAGTAATCTAGTGTTGACATTAGAACATTCTCACTTTTTTGTGTGCGAAAACTTGCAACAATCTGTAGGGACTGGGGGACAGTGAACTTGTCTCTGTGTGTATGCTATTTTGTCCTTCTCATGGAAATATTCAACAAAATCCGAGAACGTGAGTCAAAATTGCGTTTAATCTGTGCACATGTAATGATCCCGAATGCAAAAGAATGTAGGCTTCGTAGCCTCCTTCAGATTGATGAACACTGTCCTGCTATAGAAATTCGTGTTGCTTGGTGTTTGCCCTAGGTCAGGTCGCAATGACAGCATGCATAAAAGTTAACTCTTCTTTAATTAAAAGTTGTGTTAATAATATACTTCTGAGAGTTTTTTAGCATTGACTATTGATTGTTTTAATTACCTCTATGACTGCTCGCCGTGATTCTATCCCTTTAATGATTATTCGATGTTCCCCTGTTAGCATGTTATTTCTAACATTGACTATTGATAATTGTTGCTACGATTCTGTGTGTTTGATTCTACTCCTCCAGGCTTTCTCCATATATCTACACGTTCCTGTGTTGTGCTCTTCACTTGACAGATTCGTATTTGGTAGCTTTCGATTAATATAGGTTGAGAATTATTATTCCTCCAAGCAATGACAAACGATAATGGTTGCTACGATTCTGCGTGTTTGATATAAATCCTCCATCTGTCTATATGTTCCTGTTTTTTTTTTTTGTTTTTTTTTTCACTTGATAGATTCGTATTTGGTAGCCTTCGATTAATATAAGTAGATAATTATTATTAATTCTTTAAGCATTGACTATTGCTAATTGTTGCTACGATTCTGTGTCTGATTTTACTCCACCATACTTTCTCCATCTATATACATGTTCTTAACTTGTGCTCCTCTTTTTAGCATAATATTTGTAGTGTTGACTAATGATAATTGTTGCTGTGATCGTGTGTCTGATTCTACTTCTCCAACTATCCACATGTTCTTGAGTTTTCCTCTTCACTTGGTAGATTCGTATTTGGTAGCTTTCGATTAATATAAGCAGTTAATTATTATTTCCTTACACCTATTTGTGATGGTGATCTGATAAACAAACAAACAAACAAACAAAACGGGGGTGTGAGTTACAACAAAATTCGAATTGGCCACCCTGAAGATGCTTACATATAGAGTATTTGTGATCATTGTATATTGTTCAATTAGGATAATAAAAAAATATCGCCTTCATATAACAGCAAGATCAGTCGTTGCATTTATGGTGTTACGTGTGGTTTGATATCATCCTTCACTCTAATGATGATGGCACCCAATACGTATTTTGACTTTGGGAGGGAATCGTCGATTGGGGTTGAGGGAGATCTCCCGCGCGTTTCGAGGAAAGAGTGAAAGGAGGATGAGTGAAAGGAGAGGTGAAACCGGTTCTAGCGGACTGGGGTCAGGAAATAAGTTTATCTGAGCTTGTGTGTGTGCGTGTGTGTCACTGTGTTCTTCTCATGGAAATCTCGGCAAAATCCGTAAATGTGAGTCGGAATTGTATTTAATGTGTGTACATGTAATGATTCTGAATGCACAAGGAAGTGAGGGCTGTATCATCTTTCATATCATGAAAATTGTCCTCCCTATATAGTTCGCGTTCCTCGGCATTCGTCCTAGCTCAGGTCGTATTGATAGCAAGCTTCGAAGTTAAAGATTCTATAATTAAAAGTTGTGTTACTGATGTCCCTCTGACAGTGTTAACTATTGTTTGTTTAATTTGTGCTTTCCTGGGTTACATCCCATTTCGCCTATTCCCATTTTGCCTAACGCCGATTATCGGATTAAAGAGGCGGGAGGGGTAACAGCCGTTAGGCGAAATGGGACTGCCGTGCAATCTCATTAGGCAAAACGGGACTGTCGGCAAGTGGGCGTTACTTACACGATCCGACCCGATGATCACGTGTGCAAGAAATGAATGTGCTCGTCGGACAACTACCTTACGTCGTCCGAAACAAAGACCGTTTACATTTGCAAATATAAGGTGCAAATATAATGTACAAATATAACAAAAACATTTTACAAACATTTTACATAGTGACTCCTGATGGACAGCATGACGAACGAAACAAGGCTTCGAGCCATGTTCAGTGTCACCTGAGCGATGTTAAATATGGAAACTGGTGTCGCTGTAGTCGTGTTTAACTCTTTTTTTTATTTTCGTGTTAGCGCCGCGAAGTTATGAGCGATGGCGAGGTGGCTATGAGCGAGATGTGGCTATGTGGAGATGACAGGTGGCTATGAGCGACGTACAGATGAGGACAGATGGAGAGACGACAGCAGGAAGGAGTGGGGGGATAGGGGGTTAATATGATGCTACTTAAGAATGTCATTGAGCAGTCAATAATTTAGAATGGCGAACGGGACATGATGTCGTACCTCGATGCCGTGGGACATCTAATGCATATTGAGTAGAGCTGCAACTTTGGAAGAATTTTGACGTGCAGAAAACAAAGCTGCCCTTTTAATTTAAAAAAAATGTAAATAAAAACTATGTTTTCACTCTTGCACAGTCTATATTTGTGAACCAACAGATGAGGGAAGAAACCCTAGTGTAATATGAATTATAAATACAGACCTCATGCTTCAGTGAAACCAACAAGGTTGCATGTAAAGTTATATGAATATCAGAAATTGACTTTTGGCAGCATGCCAGAGGACCGCCTTCTTTATCACGTAACACGGATTAGTAGGCGAAGTGGGACTGTCTGCAGCATACATTAGGCCAAATGGGACCCCCTGCAGTTCAAGGTCGGTAAACCTGCTAAGGGATGGCGAGATAATCTGCTAAGAAGCATTAGGCAAAATGGGAATAGGCGAAATGGGAAGACACGCTTGCCTGGATGGTGCGGTGTGTCCCCCCTGTTGTGCTCTTCAATCGAAAAGACTCGTATTTATAGCATTGAAATGATTTGAGCATGGAATAATTAATTATTTACACGTATGATTTTTTATGTTGATTTACAACATGAAGATGGAGGTCACATAGAAGAAGCTCAGACTTGTTATGGTAGAAATTTTAATTATAATTATTATTGTATGAACTAAGAATCCCTTCCTTAATTGAAACTTGTGTGTCTGAAGGTTCTTTAATAAATATTATCTGCTCTGGGGAAGTGATTGTCTGCGCGCTCGAGTTATCGAATCTATCCATTTGATATTAAATTGGTTTAACTGCAGATATTACAATATCACAAAATTTGTAGTGTGTGTGTGTAGAATGTGAATGTTGCCTGCAGAAATTGTTCGTTTCAACTTTACACCTCTCTATTCTGATTGCTAGCACTTTAGATTAATAAAATATTTTCACTTGTACAAATGTGTATGTCTGTTGCTTGCATGTCTTCAGGAGTAAAGTATGCTATGTTAAATGACGTTGAAATTTTGTGTAGAAAGTTGATAGGTGAGTTGATCGTTGGTAAATGACGATTGAAACTCCCCGCTCGGGGATGTATTAAAAGATGTGGAAAGGGAATAAGATGTATTTTGCATGTTGATGCATGTTCAAACACGAGAAGGAAACCCCTCTCTACGCGCGGCCGCGAAACGCGCGGGGCGGTCTTGGCTCGCGCTCCTCCTTGAGCGGAAACTATCCTGCTCCAAATATCCTCCGATATCAGACAAAGAGGGTAGCGATGGTCGAATCTATCCACCTATTTCGTGGGATACAGCTAATATCCTCGACCTTCTACTACTCCCACGACATCACAATGGATTGGAATCCACTGCAGAGCCAGCCTGCGTCCTGCTTCGTACGCATGGGTGTGGACGAGCCTCGTATGCCTATGTTCTCAACGGCTTGCAATCCGGATGTTGAGACGGCGAAGAACTCCGGTAAAATGAACAACGTACTGTAACAGAATGACATAGAGTATTGAAGTCAGCCGCGCAACCACCTAGTTGTGTTATCCTAACCCTCTACATGCGAAACTGTTGGCTACGGAGACCGGTCCTTTCGTCAGACACACGCGGAACTGGCGGAAAAGAACCTGCTATCGTGTCGTCATTGCCATTATCTTCTACCAAACGGCACCATCTACATCTGATGGATTCGACGGCGAGTGATTGGCTACAAGACAACAGAGATGCCAGCACTGCGCCTACATTAGGAGATACGGCATCATGTCTCCTGCAGTCAGCGGCGCAACCACCTAGTTGTGTTGTCCTAACCCTCTGTATCATACAAGTGAGCGTGGCACACCTTTTGTTTTGTCCCACTTGCATTCCCACGGCACTGACTGATTTTGACTGCTTTTGATATCTTGGTATATCTGTGTCTCCGGAGTGTATGTACCATGGTTACCTGTGCTGACACATGTGCAACTTGTGGAAAAATGCTAACGGCACGTGACTCTGTCATCTTCGGCCAGGATTGTAATGCCCCGTTTCATGTTGGCGACTGCTCCAACGTTCGCACAAACTCTCTCTCACTCATTCTCCTTTCACTCTTACATTTTTGCTCACTCATACACACCGTCAATCCCGTCGTATGAATATGTGTATGAGTAAGCAAAAATGTAAGAGTGAAAGGAGGATGAGTGAGAGAGAGTGGCTGGTTTGTCCCTTCAGATGACGCACCCTGGAAGTCAGTGAGAAGGCGTGTCAGCTTAGCTCAATTGGTAGAGCCCTGGATCGGCAACACAGAAGATGTGGGTTAGAGTCCTACAGCTGGCTAACCTTTTCAGTGACTTTCATCTTTCATGCTGAATATGTTTCGTGTATGCACCTAAATGCTCGTTCTCTGCTTAATATACAACATGATCTCAACCAATTTCTATCACTTGGATTTAAGGTTTCTATTCTGATGTTTAGTGAAACTTGATTCACTACAGAAGAGGAATGCTATAGATTACCAGGCTATTACCATCTCCTCCTAAATCGACACGATAAACGTTGCGGTGGCCTTGAAATTCTCGTAGCGGAAAACTTTCCAGAGGTGACAGTTGTTCAGGAATTAACTTCCTCAACAACAGATTGTGAATTTCTTACCATTAAGTGTATGCACTTCTTATTCGTTGCTCTGTACCGCCCGCCTTCCGGGAACATGCAAAGCTTTCTTGGTTGCTTAGAAGAGTTGGAGACAATAAGCTGAAGGCTGTTATCTGTGGTGATCTGAATGTCGACCTTCTTACAAATACAATCAACTGGTGCAGACTTCTTAACGCGCTCATAAGTACGGATTCACCAGCAGCATCAACTCTCCAACAAGAATAACACAAAACACTCCTACACTACTTGACCTTGTAATAATTATCTGCGACCTGCCTACAGCTTGTGCTGGTACAATCACAGCTGACATAAGTGATCATTTTCCCGTTTTCTTGGCAGTCAAACTGAGGGGACTTCACCTTAAGATTAATCCCACGATTTCGAGAAAGGTGATATCGGACGCTTGACTAACTTTGAGCATCACCTTGCCCAGACCGATTGGAGCAACGTATTTATGCAAGACGATCCAAACGCTACCTTTGAAGCATTTCTTTGCCGCTATAAAGAGGCCCATGAGCTATGTTTTCCTGTTAAAACATATAAAATTCACAAGCGTGCACGTAAACCTTGAATCCTTCCAATACACATACGCAAGATAAGGAAGCGTAATACGCTTGATTCTCAGTTTCTTAAGCACCGCACTGAAGAGAACTGGAAGAAATACAAGGACTTCCGTAATGCGCTGAATCGTGAACTACGTTGTTGTAAGCTAGCTTATATCAATGCGAAGCTCAAGATTGAAAACAGAGAGTCGCTGTAGAAGAGTGTGAATTTTTTACTATATATTAGAAAGGAGCGGCCCTCAGAATAACATCTCGTCAATAAATGGTGAGGAGCGCACTGGTGCTGACCTGGCGAATGCATTTAGTGACCATTTTGTCGGTGCAATACGCCACGGTAATAATCTCAGTATGCCCATATTTTATTATCAATCCCCAAAGTCCTCTTTGTTTCTCAGGCGCACCGACGCAGATGAGGTTTCCTCGATCATTATGTTCAGGAAAAATAGTAATGCTCTAGATGCGGTTGAATGGATATGAGGAGTACTAAACACGTTGCCAAGATAATTGCCCCTATACTGTCGCATATTATTAATATTAGCATCGCACATTTTTCATTCCCTGACCAGATGAAAATTGCGAGCGTCATTCCCGTTTTCGAGAAAGGTGATCGCGCTATACTGTCAAACTACAGACCGATATCTATTCTTCCTCACTTTTCGAAGGTCTTTGAGAAAATTATTCATACTAGGTTGCTTTTGCTACCTCGATAAACACGCGATTATCTCGCAAAGACAGTATGGCTTTAGACAAGGAAAATTCACGGAATTAGCCCTTTTACGGCAAAAGGATATTATACTGAGCAACTCTTAAGCCAAGAAAATTAGCCTGGGTATTTACATTGATTTGGCAAAGGCCTTTGACAGCCTGAACCACTTCCTGCTCTTTGCCAAGTTAGGTCACTACGATATTCGTGGACAAAGCCTTTTTTTTTTTCAATCATATTTATCTAATCGCCGTCAATACGTTTACTTAGATGAAGCTAGCACTTCGACTACACTCCCCATTTATTCCGGAGTCCCACAAGGCAGCATTTTAGGCCCCTTATTTTTGCTACTGTTCATCAACGATATAGTTACACTACATCCGGAAATTGTGCTTTATGCTGATGACGTGTCACTATTCGTCAGTGGGTCATCTATCGATGCCTTGTTTCGCGATGCAAATGCTGTCCTTTCCAGTGTAGCCACTTGGACATCTCACAATCAGCTAAATATTAATGTTCAGAAGACTGTTCGCACTTTTTTGCCCCTCGTGGCTCTAACTTTACTCTCACTCAGGATTTGTTCATCGGTAACCCAAAGATCACGTTTGTTGACCACATTAAGATTTTGGGATTTATTTTCGATAAGAAACTGCTGTGGCATAATCATATTTATTATGTTGCACCCCAAATTAGCAAAACTATCAGTTTACTCCAAAAGCATAAATATATGCTTACAACCTGGAGCAAACGATTACTTTACCAAGCGCTTGTTCAGTCGCACCTAAACGACTGCAGTTAGTATGGTGTACAGCTTCCAGAACCCTGCTCCAACAACTTCATCTTCTACAAAAAGAGCTCTTCTTGTCATCGAGGGCGTTGCTTTTGATGTAACGACCGAGCCGCTTTTTCGTAAGCACAATATTCTACCGATTTTTCGTCAATATACGAGTACATTTCGTCTTGCAATAGCTTACAAGCAGTCCCTGAGAAAACAAAGCGATCTTTCCATGCTAGCTCTGAAGCGAGAGATTACGAGGTGCTACACAGTTGGCAATCCACGTATATTCCACGAACCCTATTCTCTGTCTAAGATTGCCTGCAGAGTTTGGAGGTAGTCGTGCCCAGTCTTCTTAACTATCTGCATCGTCTCAACAGTGATATAGAACGGCTTTCTTTCTGTGAGCTAGAGGTGATAATGTGTGACATTGATGTTGCGCTTGTGTAACCTGTACTTGTCTCAATTTTTGAGTCTACAGACGTCATTGCCGTGGATCAATTATTGATGTGTTCTGTTTTGGATGTTTGATGTGTTCTACTTGATGAGTTTTGTCTCCATGACTTTTTCTCCGATTTTGTACAAAATATATTATTCCTTTTTTGCCCTAACCGTCATCTATTAGCCGAAACCAACCTGGCTTTTCTCCGTTTTTTTTTTAACATTTGCTGCTACTGTAACCCGGGGGCGAGGCTCCCCTCAAGCTTATTTTTCCCTAATCTTATTGCCTCGCCCCGTCCATCATGTGTATGAAAAAAAATAAAGTGAAATCAAACGAAACGACGCTGTTGATGAGGCTGAATGCGGAAGACATCGTCCTTGCATTACGCCTTCTGATGGAATTACAAATGCTGAGTCAGACTTATTATTTCTGGAAGCGCCATCCTCATGTACTGCTGCAGAAGTGAATACTTCCTCTGCCATCCGGACATAAAAGCTGGCTCGAAGGCCTTGAGAGGCAATTTGTATCTTTCCCGAAGATGCGGAAAACTGACGAAGATGGGCGCGACTCGTAGATACCAAGGGGCTGCCGGCCGTGTTACGTCCTTAGCTACGAAGTCAGTGAGTCTCGAGCTTGTCATCTGCGCAGTCCTAAAAGTCTCTTCGGGTCGGTAAAGAATTTTCAGGAGGAGGGGGTGACGGCGGTTGTGCGCACCCAAACTGAGGAAGTGTCGATCTGCTTCACGTTCACGTAGAACCTCAATACATCAGCTTCACACATATCCGGCCTTGTTTTAGCCATCCTTGGAACTACAAGGCACTGACCAAGGCTACGAGCAAACAGGCTCCGAAGGGTATTTAATGATATCGTGGAAATCCTGTGCGGGGCGGGAAGGCTCAGGTACACAGTTGCCCGCACCAAATCTGTGCGAACTTCAAGAAGGGAGCGCTGACCGCACCCCATCCTGAGCTAGATTGATGTTGAATAGTAGGGAGCTGTGGCACAACATCGCTGCACTTTGTCTTCGAGGTGCTTACTGTCGCGAGTCCAGCGTACGGCAAGGAAGCGACGAAAACGTGCAGGCTCAAGCTTCTTGGCACCGACCCATAGAGGGAATTGTGTCATGTCCTTGCGTGTCAATGGGTGCTCGACGCACTTTTCGGGCGAAAGGTATATCCTAAGTTGCGTGAGGTACTTGTAAGTCTTATTTAAAGTCAGCTGGGAGCGCTGCGAAATGGCAGATCGTGATTTTACCTGTGTAAAGGGCAACATCACCCATTATTGATTTTAGGCTCGCCAACACCACATTAAAGGGTACCGGAATCCGCATGCGTCCTTGCGGAACTCCTTGACGAAGATTACAGTTACGACAGTTTGGTACCAAAGGAAGTCTGGGATACAGTTGCAGCGTCGACGAGACACACCATAGATGTGCACGGCATGAAGTACACACATGTGCGAAACGGCATCGTAAGCGCATTTCATGTCCAGGAAAACTGATCCCACGATTCGTCGGTGAGCATGAGCATGCTGCACTGTGGACCAGGTCAAGAACTGGATCCATAGAGCTGCGGTGGCGATGAAATCCAGCTATTTCATGAGTAAACGCACATTGTTTTTTCGAGCCACTAGTCAAGACGACGCAAAGCCATTATTTCCATCAGTTTTCCCCCACAACTTGTCAGGCTTACGAAGCGAAAGGAGGATAGGGTATTTGTGGCCTTGCCTGGTTTCAGGATGTGAACAACTACTGCCTCCACCAGCTAGGTGGTAGGTATCTCTGTACGAAACGAAAAATAACAGTTCACACTTCGATCGAACGCTCTTCATCAGAAAAAAAAAATACAGAGAAAAAGACAGAATGATACTGTCGGCCAATGTTCAACAAACTTCCCAGTCCGCTAGAGGGCTGTACAGAAAACAAGGAAAAGGGACACACCGCTAGAGCCGGAGGATGTTCAACATACCGCCCAGCAGGCTAAGTGGCCGCTCGAAAAAAATATTTTGCCGCACGTTTTCTTTTTTTTTTTTTTTTTCATTCAGTACACCAGGCCCGGTATTTCACTATTGTGTGTTGTGTAACTGGTAATCCATGAAAAAATGGCTAGGAAGGAAGCGAGCTGGTGAAAATGATGAATGATGTAAAATAGAGCACTGCACAGGCCCGGGCTTGGCGTTTTTTGTGCGGGCCTGGGCGGGGCCGGGTACGGGCTTGAAAACGCCGGCCATGGTCGGGCATGGACGCGAACATACGAGCATTTCACGTGACTGCACAGCTGAATTTTCTGTCACTTTTTTTTTCATTGGGTATGGGATGTCATGATATTCTCATCTGAGAACTATGACTTTTTTATATGTGATCATGCTTGTTTCGTGTAGTGGGTCTGGATTTCACACGTGCACTCACACCCTTTTTTTTAGGACGATTGGTGTGGCGGGCGCGCTGAGAGTCCGGCACGAGGGTCACTTAGGTTAGGTGTTCTGACATACAGTTAACCCTCGTTAATATGACCCCCATAACCTGACATACGCGCTTTACGGCCATACTCCTGGGGAACAATGCAGTGAAACATCTGCAAATCCCCCCGTTAATATGACAATTCCGCATTATGACCAAAATTTTCGGGAACGACCATGGTTATAATAACGAGGGTTCACCGTATTTCGTTCACGTGATAGTCCGGCTCGAGGGTCAGTTAGGTTAGGTGTTCTGACATATATCGTTCGCCTGAGTGTTCGAGAAAGGAGAACTGAGACCGGTGCTACGCAGAAGAGCGGAGATGAGTCTCTGTTGAACCGCAAGGTACATACATCTCGAAAATGGTTAAATATATACATATCGCCCACGCGCCGCTGCGGGCTGCCTTCCCAGGCAAGCAAGCGCCAAGCACAGAGCGGCTCGTCGGCAGAGAAGCACAGCCGCTCAGTTCGAGTGTATCTCCTCATTGTGCACGAATTAGCTGCGTCCTTTTCCCCGCTGCGCTGTGCTCTTTAGTAAATCTAAATACGCCTCCGGGCCTCGAGAACACATAGAACAGAGGCGGGCCGTGACAGGGCCTCAGCATGGAAACAGTCGGGTACGGGCTGGGCCCGGGCCACGAACACGAAGGGACAGACACAAACGCGAAGTCTCAACTACCTTTGACACTTCGTGTTTGTGTCTGTCCCTTTGTGTTCCCTAGCCTCTGGGTTTTACATCATGCATGGTAATCAATTTTATCATCACGACGTTGTAATTTACACCTGCCGAGGACGTTAATAAAACTTGGTTATCCTTCTTTGCAATTGTTTATCGGGATACGTACATCTGTTTAATAGAAACGTGTATCACAAATGGGCGTACTTAATATATTTACACAGATGTTTTAGTACATATGCTTAGACTTGTGCATGTTTGCCAGAAAATTTTCATGTTTAATTGCAATGGTCTGTGTCCTTCAGCGAGGTAAGCAATTCCGTTTTCCTGCTTCTTTCGATAAATTATCCGAGATCAATGAAAATAGTTTTATCTCGCTTTTAGCTAGCTAGCGTCTTGCATATGTACTACTCGCGACAGGGTTGTTTGAAATCTCCAGCCAGTGACGGAGCAGTCCCCAATCGGCGATGTCGCCATCGAAGGAACTGTACCAATACCGACGCGCTCAGTTGCCACCTGTCGGCGAGATAATCGTCTGATACTCCGGCGTCGTCAACTAGCGAGAGAGTGATGGAGATAGCGGCCTCCCCTAGGAGACTGTATTCCTATTCCATTTCTTTCGGACAGCGCCGATAGGGGGCCGCTCTGCCATAGGCTGGAAATTTCAGAAACCGCGCGTCGCGAGGAGTACATGGAAGTCTACACGGGAAATACGTGTACGTACCAAGCTTGTAATACCTGCGAGCGATACATAAATGTGAACTGTGACACGGAACACACACCATTCCATACATGCTCCTAAATCTGTACCGTTGCTACACTGTACGAGAAACATCCGTAGTTTTACTACACAAGGATTCTATAAATATATATAGATAGATACTCATGGAACGATGCGACAGCACCAGAGGACACGTGTTTCGCCGTGTTTGCGGCTCGTCAGCTCTGGGTAGCTGCGCATCGTTCGGAATTGGCAAACCAGGGGTCGCTCAGCGAGCGATATACACCTGGGAGGGTGACTGAGCACTCCTCAATGCCACAGTGCAAGCCAGTGAATTATAAGGAAGAGAAAAAAGGCCATTAAAGAAACAAGTAAATGACACTAGACGTATCTGAAATTAAAAATTACAGATTAAGATGGCTTCTATGGCAGCACGCAGAGAAACAGATACTCATGGAACGTTGCGACAGCACCAGAGGACACGTGTTTCGCCGTGTTTGCGGCTCGTCAGCGCTGGGTAGCTGCTCATCGTTCGGAATCGGCAAACCAGGGGTGGCTCAGCTTGCGATGTACACCTGGGAGGGTGACTGAGCACTCCTCAATGCCACAGTGCAAGCCAGTGAATTATAATGAAGAGAAAAAAGGCCATTAAAGAAACAAGCAAATTACGCTAGACGTATTTGAAATTAAAACTTACAGATTAAGATGGCTTCTATGGCTGCACGCAGAGAAACAGATACTCATGGAACGATGCGACAGCACCAGAGGACACGTGTTTCGCCGTGTTTGCGGCTCGTCAGCTCTGGGTTGCTGCGCATCATCGTTCGGAATCCGAAAACCAGGAGTGGCTCAGCGAGCGATGTACACCTGGGAGGGTGACTGAGCACTCCTCAACGCCACAGTGCAAGCCAGTGAATTATAAGGAAGAGAAAAAAGGCCATTAAAGAAACAAGTAAATGACACTAGACGTATCTGAAATTAAAAATTACAGATTAAGATGGCTTCTATGGCAGCACGCAGAGAAACAGATACTCATGGAACGTTGCGACAGCACCAGAGGACACGTGTTTCGCCGTGTTTGCGGCTCGTCAGCTCTGGGTAGCTGCTCATCGTTCGGAATCGGCAAACCAGGGGTGGCTCAGCGAGCGATGTACACCTGGGAGGGTGACTGAGCACTCCTCAATGCCACAGTGCAAGCCAGTGAATTATAATGAAGAGAAAAAAGGCCATTAAAGAAACAAGTAAATTACGCTAGACGTATTTGAAATTAAAACTTACAGATTAAGATGGCTTCTATGGCTGCACGCAGAGAAACAGATACTCATGGAACGTTGCGACAGCACCAGAGGACACGTGTTTCGCCGTGTTTGCGGCTCGTCAGCTCTGGGTAGCTGCTCATCGTTCGGAATCGGCAAACCAGGGGTGGCTCAGCGAGCGATGTACACCTGGGAGGGTGACTGAGCACTCCTCAATGCCACAGTGCAAGCCAGTGAATTATAATGAAGAGAAAAAAGGCCATTAAAGAAACAAGTAAATTACGCTAGACGTATTTGAAATTAAAACTTACAGATTAAGATGGCTTCTATGGCTGCACGCAGAGAAACAGATACTCATGGAACGATGCGACAGCACCAGAGGACACGTGTTTCGCCGTGTTTGCGGCTCGTCAGCTCTGGGTTGCTGCGCATCATCGTTCGGAATCCGAAAACCAGGGGTGGCTCAGCGAGCGATGTACACCTGGGAGGGTGGCTGAGCACTCCTCAATGCCACAGTGTAAGCCAGTGAATTATAATGAAGGGAAAAAAAGCCACTAAACAAACAAGTAATGACACTAGACGTATCTGAAATTAAAAATTACAGATTAAGATGGCTTCTATGGCAGCACGCAGAGAAACAGATACTCATGGAACGTTACCACAGCACCAGAGGACACGTGTTTCGCCGTGTTTGCGGCTCGTCAGCTCTGGGTAGCTGCTCATCGTTCGGAATCGGCAAACCAGGGGTGGCTCAGCGAGCGATGTACACCTGGGAGGGTGACTGAGCACTCCTCAATGCCACAGTGCAAGCCAGTGAATTATAATGAAGAGAAAAAAGGCCATTAAAGAAACAAGTAAATTACGCTAGACGTATTTGAAATTAAAACTTACAGATTAAGATGGCTTCTATGGCTGCACGCAGAGAAACAGATACTCATGGAACGTTGCGACAGCACCAGAGGACACGTGTTTCGCCGTGTTTGCGGCTCGTCAGCTCTGGGTAGCTGCTCATCGTTCGGAATCGGCAAACCAGGGGTGGCTCAGCGAGCGATGTACACCTGGGAGGGTGACTGAGCACTCCTCAATGCCACAGTGCAAGCCAGTGAATTATAATGAAGAGAAAAAAGGCCATTAAAGAAACAAGTAAATTACGCTAGACGTATTTGAAATTAAAACTTACAGATTAAGATGGCTTCTATGGCTGCACGCAGAGAAACAGATACTCATGGAACGATGCGACAGCACCAGAGGACACGTGTTTCGCCGTGTTTGCGGCTCGTCAGCTCTGGGTTGCTGCGCATCATCGTTCGGAATCCGAAAACCAGGGGTGGCTCAGCGAGCGATGTACACCTGGGAGGGTGGCTGAGCACTCCTCAATGCCACAGTGTAAGCCAGTGAATTATAATGAAGGGGGAAAAAGCCACTAAACAAACAAGTAATGACACTAGACGTATCTGAAATTAAAAATTACAGATTAAGATGGCTTCTATGGCAGCACGCAGAGAAACAGATACTCATGGAACGTTACCACAGCACCAGAGGACACGTGTGTGGCGGCCCGTGTGTGATGACGAAGAGGTGCCTCTGCTGCGACGCGCTACGGCGCTGGCACGACAGTTCTATCGGCACCGTCCTAGCGTGAGGCCACGACCATCTGCCCGCTGGGAGATTCCATCATCGCCGGTCAGGACTCATGTAGGTGAACACCACCTCCTCTACATTTGGTGACCCGAACAACGAACACCATGTTCGGCATAATTCGGCCAAGCACCATACCAAATTACTGCAAGCCCACCTCCGAAGGTACGGTGCAACGTTCTACCGAGGAACCGCTAGGCGACGACGTCAATTCACCGCGGCTCCACTCATCGCAACGCACGGCCGCGCAACACCATGGTTCTACCCAGCTCACTCATCTACTCAGCTCGCATCGCCATGGTCTCTCACTCTGCGTCACGTCGCCACATGCTTCGCGATGGCACTCCTCGGGCTGTCACCAGCGGCACCTTCACGAGCATCACGCTCCCATACCGGTCCCGGTACGCCGCTGGCGGCTGCATGGCCCCATCCTCATCGTCATGCCATTCCCAAGAACCCTGCCCGCCTTGCCTTCCCACCAGGCTTCGATACAGAGTGCTGGCAGCCCATCCAATGGCGCTCAAGAGCCACCGGGACCAACGTTCCACCGGGGACCCGCACGGAGGCCACCGAGTGCTACTCCCGGTCTCCCCGTGCTTCGCGATGGTCTTCCCGGGCACTCTCCTTGGCGACAGTACGAGCTCACCGCTCACGAACCGGTCGCGGTTCTGTCGCTCCATCCTGCATTACGTTCTGCCTACCTGCCTACTCTGCTCTCCACTTCGGCCCGCCCCTGGAACCCTCCCGGCCAGCTCTTGTCCGCACCGTTCATCCCGCCACTCCTGCCCACTCAGCACAAGATGCAAGACCAGCCGTCCCTGTTCCACCTGTGGCCCGTCTTCCTCCTCTTCATGTATCGACGCGGACCCCAACCGCTAGCTCTACGCCGCTCCGCGTCTGAGGGGGGGAGTGATGTGGCGGCCCGTGTGTGATGACGAAGTGGGGCCTCTGCTGCCACGCGCTACGCCGCTGGCACGACAGTTCTATCGGCACCGTCCTAGCGTGAGGCCACGACCATCTGCCCGCTGGGAGATTCCATCATCGCCGGTCAGGACTCATGTAGGGGAACACCACCTCCTCTACACGTGTTTCGCCGTGTTTGCGGCTCGTCAACTCTGGGTAGCTGCTCATCGTTCGGAATCGGCAAACCAGGGGTGGCTCAGCGAGCGATGTACACCTGGGAGGGTGGCTGAGCACTCCTCAATGCCACAGTGTAAGCCAGTGAATTATAATGAAGGGAAAAAAAGCCACTAAAGAAACAAGTAAATGACACTAGACGTATTTGAAATTAAAAATTACAAATTAAGATGGCTTCTATGGCTGCACGCAGAGAAACAGATACTCGTGGAACGATGCGACAGCACCAGAGGACACGTGTTTCGCCGTGTTTGCGGCTCGTCAGCTCTGCGCGTCGTAGCTGCGCATCGTTCGGAATTGGCAAACCAGGGGTCGCTATTAATGAACATATACATGGTGTCTTTTTTTATGCGATACAGATTTTTCATTAAAAAACTATAAGTGCTATGGACATGCTGTTTTCACTTCTATCATCTCTAGGCCGGCGGACGTTCTTGGTCATATGTTGCTCGACCGTCAAATGACTAATTACCTAAAAATCGTTTATTAACTTTTTAATTATAAAAGCTACGAAGTTGTCCCAATGAGAATATCTGTTCCTTTCGATGACCTGATATCGTAGCCTTTTTCAGAACAAAAATTCGTTCGGTAGATCGTCTGCAAAAAATTGGAGACCCGCGAGCGGCCCGTATATACACAGGGTGTCCCAGAAAACGTGTCATTGAATTATAATAAAAAAACTACGCTACCTAGAATCATGCGGTCAACAGCATTTGTTCTTGTTAGGTTTTTGCCACCTCCTAATGTGAATGTCATGTACTTCAAGCTTAATTATGTAAATATTTGCGAACTGAACTCGGAAATTTGCCAAGTAAAGGTCACTTTTTTACCCCACCAATATGAAGAGCGTGCCGAATTCACTCAAATGTATGATAATTCACAGTGATATTCACGAGCTATCCCATCGGAAAAAATAGCCTAATATCATGCTTTTCGGAGCACCGGACCATAGCGCGCGATGACTTTTTGAGCGCAATCGCTCTCAGTGCGACGAAAGGAGGTTCCGAAGCCAGCCCACAAAGCGATAGTAGAAAAAGTAACAGTTCCTAAAATTGGGTGAGGGAAAGCATTATCCCAACGAAAGTTGAACGTGATAAGACGTTTCTGTTTTATCTCCTTCTGCGATGTCGAGGAGGGCTGGGTTTCCAACCTCCTTTCGTCGGACTGACAAAGATTGGGCTGAAAAATTCATCGTGCGCTATTCTGTGCGACCTCCGTGGAGCGTGATGTTCGCCTATTTTTTCCGATGGGATAGCTCCTGAATATCCCTGTCAATTATCATTAATTTGACTAAATTAGACACGCTCTTCACATTGGTGGGGTAAAAAGTGACCTTTACTAGGCAAATTTCCGACTTAAGCTCGCAAAAATTTACATAATTAAACTTACGTTACACGACATTCACATGAGGAGGTGGCAAAAACCTAGTAAGAACAAATGCCTTCACCGCATGACTCTATGTGGTGTAGTTGTTTTATTATAATTCAATGACACGTTTTCTGGGACACCCTGTATATATATTTTATGACAATGCTTCTGATAATGCAAAACCGCGGGAAAAGGAAAAGTATGGCAGATTGACGATGACGATTCAGAGACGACAGTAGAGTGGAAAAGCAGCAGTGCAAGCGAACGGTTGTGTGTCCAGACCGGGTCGACGAAGTGTGGGCCTTGGGGACAGTCACCAAGGATCGGATGCGCGAAGTCTTGTGTGTGTGGTCACCGTTGATCCCCAACACCGAGCATCACATCATCAGCTGGCTCTGCCCGAGATTCATTACTTCGGACTGTGGACTCCACCGCCGACACAGCTAAGCTATTTCAATCCCCTGCTGTCAGATCTAATGTATACCCTCAACCCATAATTTCATATGTTTAAAAGTTCAGTTCCATTGAATAACTGTTCTTCTACATAATGTTCCGATTTCACTTCTACTCATATAGCGTTGTCTAATTGAATACTTGTATAGTATCTGACAATTGTTTTGATTAAGTAAATTGTTGTGTTATGAAGGTTACACCTGTGTTTGGCCTGCAGTTCATACCGCTCCTGCTTCACCAGAAGTGCTCACGCACCAGTCGACCGTCCAAGGCCTCAATCTTTCTTTTGCGCACACAGTTGGGACTCAGTGAGAGTAGGGTACAACCCCCAAAGAATTAGGCGCCCTTTCTCGGGTAACTCGAAGGTCCCGTGCGTACGGGCATACCCCTGAACGCTTGACTTTGCGTTGTCATCACCGCATTCAAGACGGGCACTGTTCTTGCATCCTTTAGCTTGACGTACCCGTTCCTGATGGAGTCCGTCACCTTCCCGGCAGGACTGATTTCAACCACACAGGCCGCTTGACTTTTTTCCTGCAGTTTACTCCAACACTTGTCGGACGGGTGGCGTCTTTTCCCGCAGTTGCTGCACATACCAGTGTTTATCTGGTTTCGCGCGTAGTTGCTGCGGCAGTCCAATGCTGACCCTGTCACACAAATAGCACCTTGGATGGTTTCGGCAGTCAGATGCGCTTCTCTGACTGAGCTTCTGGCTCGCTTCTTCGACAGTCTCGCTTTCTTTCCCCTTAGACTTTCCTAGGTACGTTTTGGCCTTGCGCTTCTAAGAATCTATCTGCAAGTCTTGCCATTTCTTCCAGGGATCCAGTTGCTCTCTCTTTGAGGAAAAGTGCCAGCATTGGCTGGCAATCCTTCACAAACTGCTCATTGATTAGCATCTCTCGCAGACTGTTGTAATCTTTCTTTGTCTTGGATAATTCGACTTATCTGTCCAACAAGCTCCCTATTCTTGCGGCATATTGTGTTCCAGTTTCGCCTTCTTCTGGCTTGCTGTTCCTGAACTTTTCTCTAAATCCATCAGCGGTTAGCCGGAACCGTTGTAGCAGCGCTTTCTTTACTCTGTGATAGTCCACTGAATCCCTGGGCGTAAGCCTCGCAAATACGGCTAATGCCTCTCCTGTGAGGCTCATACTGAGGGCGGCGGCCCACTGCTCCTCCGGCCATCGTTGTCCGGTTGCCAGACGTTCAAACCGAAGTAGATAAGCGTCCAGGTCGTCTTTCTTTTCATCGAAGGCGGCCATCCACCTGTGCGAGCTGTTGAAAGCGGGAACTATGCTACTCTGTACCCCGTTGCTTTCTTGTCGTTGTGGGCCATGACCCTCTTGAAGCTTGAGCTGTAACTGTAGTACCTCGTCTTCTTCCTCCAATTTCTCCTTTTCTAGCTCGGTGGCCCTTGCGCTTGCTTCTACTTTTCGTTTTTCAAGCTCGACTGCTTGTTTTGCCACTTCCCTGTCGAACACTCGTGGTTCTCGGATACGTGAATCTGCTCTCTTGTGTTCGGTAGCTACCCACTCGCGAAGTTCTTGCCCCGCGAGTCCCAGCGCCTTTCCGGCCGCAATTACTTCTTAGATTTCTATAATGTTTACTATGTGCCCTCTAGCACAACCAACTCCGGCGCTCTACGGTTCACCACTTCCCAGTACTCATGTCAACCAGTCCTATCGCGGACGCCGCTTTATGTCACACACAGCGGGGGAACTTATGGCCTTCGAGCGACCCGAGAAACAGCATTTAATTATTCGAGGGTAGTACCCTACTCTCACTGAGTCACAACTGTGTGCGCAAAAGAAAGATTGAGGCTTTGGACGGTCGACTCGTGCCGTGAGCACTTCTGGTGTACCTTCATGACACAACTTACTTAGTCAAAACAATTGTCAGGTACAGACACTGTAGGGGTATTCGTATATAAGTAGGAGTGAAATCGGAACAATAGGTAGAAGGGCGGTTATTCAATGGTCACTGAACTTTTAAACATATGGAATTATGGGTTGAGGGTATACATTATGTCTGTCGGAACAGGATTGAAATAGCTTTGCTGTGTCGGCGGTGGAGTCCAGAATCCGAAGTAATGCGTCTCGGGCAGAGCCAGCTGATGAGGTGATGCTCGGTGTCGAGGATCAGCGGTCACCACACAAACAACACTCGGCGCACTCGATCCTTGGTGACAGTCCCACACTTCGTCAAGCCGGTCTCGACACACAACCGTTCGCTTGCACTGCTGCTTTTCAACTCTCCCGTTGTCTCTGAGGTATTCCATACTTTTCCTTTTCCCGCGTTTTTGCATCCTCCGAAGCATTGTCATAAAAAAAATTATATATGTATATATATACACGGGCCGCTCACTAAGAAAGGGAGTATCCCCAAAACCAATTAACTAAGCGCCATGAACAACACTCTGCGGTTACAGTTGCGCTCCAGTTTGCTCTCTGTCCGACTTTTGGCAGAGGCAAGACCCATAAACGGGCACTGTTAACAAAAGAAAATCCAATTGCTCTGTACGTATCCATGGACCCCTCTTTTTACTGTGAAGAACACATGAGCTTTGTGACAGGAACAATTTGGAAGCGACAGCGATACACAAAAAAAGATTATTTTAAGGGAAAACAATATGTGACGACGCAATCTGTACTCGACGCAGGGCTGGCTGTTCGGAAGCTGCTAGTAAACGGCTAGTAGTGTTTCAAAAAGAAGCGTCCTTCTGAATGACTTTGTGAACTTAGGCTCACAACGTTCAACGTTATGGTAAATTTCTCTGAATTTCAACTAACGTCTGAGTATATCTGTGACGCTCTTTGTCGCCAACGTAGAGTTTCATAAATAGGTATCTCACCTAGGGACCAGCATAAGGGATTGCGCCTGTCGCGGAAAAACGTGAGTTCGAAAGTCCAGTTCAAAACGACAAATCAAAAACACCATTGTAGGTGATAAAATGCATTAATTTTCTTTCTCTTCGCGGAAGTAAATAGTGCTAACCAGTTGGCCACCTAGCAGCCGACATCAAGAGAACAAGAGAACAGCAGGGTCATTCCACGCAAAGTGATCCAGTGATGCTGCTCGACCACCGCCGATTTTCACGAAAAAAATCAGAGATCATTATTGTGCTGTTGACGTATCCCAAATCCAAAATATTAGCTTCAAATAGAGAGGCGTTCCGACGCTTCGGGGCTCTGAAGTTCGCGCATGGAGCAAAAACCGTGCCCCCTCTAGAAGCGTGCTGTGAGCGTTCTACAGCACCCAAGAAACCGAAAATTTAAACATCTTTGGTAGAGGGACAATGCCCCCAACTGACCGAGTCTCAATACTCTACCGTAAAATTTGGCATTTGCGGGATTCTGGCAAACACTTCAACATTTGCCCAACTTTGACATTTTTTATAAAAATAACGACAGCCACATTGACCAAAACGAAATTTTGCAGGTGTGAAGTCCCTCAGGGGTGATCCGTAATTTAAAAAATATTAACCCTTTTCTCAACGATCTAGGTGTTGTAAAAAATTCGAAAATTCGCGGAAATCCTTAATAGTCCACATTTCAGCATTAAAACTTTCAATGGCGATAACAAGGTAGACATATGCGCGTCACAGAGAACTGCAGAAGTCTCCTTTTTAGACGTGGAGAAAAATCAGGAAGTTTTTTTTTTATAAACTCAAGAAATAATTTTTTTTCGGCGCCATACTCGTGACATAGGCTTTGCTGCGCGGTCATGGAGTATAAGCGCACGCTGATCCTGCTGGCCTCGAAAAACCTTGAGGTAAAACTAAAATTTTGGCAAAAGGAATTCCGGAAGCTGTTGTACAGGTGGAGTGATGCAATATTGAAAAGGTAATTTCTGTATTTCTCTAGAGCTCTTTGGACCATCTCAATGTCAGGGCTGCACACAGTTCGCTGAAACTACCGACCACCAGAGGTGGGCGTTTGTCCTCACGAGCCTCGCCCTCACCTCAATTTTCTGGGAGAAAAATTTTCCTCACCTCACCTGAAAAAGTTTTTGAAAATTTTCCTCACCTCACTTCACCTAAATTTTTTGAAAATTTTTCCTCACCTCACCTCACCTCAAAGGAGTTTTTGAGACTTTTCCTCACCTCAAGTCACCTCATTTTTTTTGAAATTTTCGTCACCTCACCTAATTTTTTTCAAGCTGTTTGTGGATTCGATGTGACGTTCGCAGGGATTGAAGAATCTTCATCATTAAAGTCGCGTTGGCTTTGAATGACTGCCAATGAACTCGTGAAATTCCTTGTCCAATGTAACGTTTTCTGCTTTTTTTTTTTTTTTGCTGGCAGGTTTGGCGTAATCAATCACAGAAAATGCTTCGTGGTACGATTGGTATAGGACCCGTAAAAGTTGCGCGTATCACCGCCGAGAGAGGAGGACAGTCCCCGCCCAGGTGAGAGACAGAAGCTGCAAAAAGAAGGAAAGATATCCCGTGTACGCGCGGAAAAAGTTTTCATAAAGTGCGCGTTCATAAAGTTTTCGTCACCTCACCTCATATTTTCTTGAAATTTTTCCTCACCTCACCTAGAAAAATTGAAAGATTTCCTCACGTCACCTCACCTCAAAAATTTTTTGAAGGTTTTCCTCGCCTCACTTCACCTCAAACATCACCAGAAAAATTGGCCCTCACCTCACCTCAAATATGGTGAAGTGAGGGTGAGGAAACCCTCACACGCCCTCGTGAGGGTGCCCACCTCTGCCGACCACCCATACGCTCAAATGCACGAAAGAATCTGCACTTGTGAGGATATGTCTCACAGGCATTCTGGAAGTAGACTCGGTATTCAACCCTAGCCGGATGACTCATCTTCACACGCTTTCGCACAGTCGGTTCACGGCTCTCCTTTCGCTTCTCATCTTCACTGTATTGTTTATCTTTCCTGACGGACTTGGTTGGAGGGCAGTCCGCACATACATACTCTTATGGCAGCAGTTCGACTCCGTCTTTGTTCCTTTTTGGAACTCAAACGTAGAACACGTTCTGCACAGGAATATCCTATATTAAGATGCAGATGCTATCAAAACCGACAGTTTTAAGAGACAGTTTCAATTTCTACAGACTTAGACACGTGCAATTTGTGTTGCTGGTTTGTTGCATTGCATTGCACTATTGGATATCTTAAAACCTATGGGCGGCGGTGACACTTCGGCGACTGCTAGCACCAGCAAAGCACCTCCACAGCGGTGAGTGTTGAATCGCTCTCCTTCCTTTACCGTAGCTTGCTTTACTGTAACTGTTTCACAGGAAACAACGAATTAGAGCAACATATTCCATTATCAGGCTTTTCTCTCCTTCCCATTTGTTAGCGACTGGTATTCCATATGAAAGTTCCTATATGGGATTACAACGACTAGTGTATTCTTAAGGAAATTCAGCCATAGCTCATATGGCTATATGATATTTTTGCCCCTAAAATTAACCTGTAGCGTATCAGAACTCACTCTAAATAAAACACTTAAGTTTATTCCTTCCTGGTGTCGCAGTGACGCCATTTTATTCCATGACATTTTCTTAAAATCATGCGAGTCATTTCTGTAAAACCTTTTTTCTTGTCGATGTTTTCAGGCATGACGCTAATGATCATACGCCGTGCAGCTTTGGGCCACTGCCATAAGCGCACATGGTGCAATCTGCTGGATTACTCCAGTTCTACGATTTGAGCATTGCCGCTCAGCAATGCCTTCGGTCCATGCGCGACAGAAAATGCGTACTGGCATGATAGCCGGACTACAGTTCATCCTCTCATTGTTTATTTCTGTGATGTCGACAGACAGGACAGAGACCAACATAACAAGACTTATAAATCATATCAGACTCACTAACGCATGACAACTCAGCAGTGCACGTTTTGCAAAGGCAACTCCTACAACGCTTCACCGCGGACAATCTTCACATTGAGGAAGTTTCACATTGAGCATTTTAGAGATGCTGCTGCGTCATCGTATAAAAACAAAACAAAAAATTCGTAAATCTCTGTCACCATATATATGACTTTGGTATCAGCTTCTTGAAACTTTTTTGTACGATATCACACAGGAAGGGTCTCTGTGACGGTATCGGGGGAACGTTGAAGAGGCTCGCAGTAAAAGCTTCAAAAACCATTCAAACCAAAAACCATCCAAAAACGAAATCTTGACGCCTGATGATCTGGGTGATCATAAACGAAACTGAAACGGAAGCTTCAACTTTGCTCATAAAACCGCCCTTTAACTATAGGGCGGGTGATATCCTAAGGGAGGTACTAATTTCTCTGACATGAAGGAAGGAGAGGCGCAAAAACGAATTGAAGGTGTACAAGGTCGAAATTTAGAGACATACTTTAAGCAGCATGGCGGCAAGCGCCAAAAGGGGAAAAGGGAAATTAGTAGTCAAGCGAACTTGAACTGTCCTATAGGGCTGGTCGAAAGAGCTCTTATATATGTATAATGTTGACTTAATTCACTATCGGAAAAGCTTCGGCATTCCTTTTGCTGAAATTTGAGTTTTACCTCAAGGTTTCTCGAGGCCAGCAAGATCAGCGTGCGGTTATACTCGCTGACCACGCTGCAAAGCCTACGTCGCGAGTATAGCGCCGAGAAAAAAAATATTCAGTTTATCAAAAAAAAAAACCTTCCTGATTTTTTTCTCTACGCATAAATGAGGAGTTATTCTACGGTTCTGTGTGAAGCGCACCTTTGTAGCTTGTTATCGCTACTGAAAATTTTAACCCTGTATGTGCACTTTTTAAGGATTTCCGCGAATTTACGAATTTTTTGCAGCACCTAGATCGTTGAGAAAAGGGTTAATATTTTCTTATTAAACACTACTCCTGAGGGACTTCACACCTGCAAAATGTCGTTTTTGTAGATGCTGTAGTTATTTTATAAAAAATGTTGCCGGGCAAATTTTCAAGTGTTTCCCACAATCCCGCAAATCCCAAATCTTGTGGTATACTATTGAGACTAAGTCAGTTGGTGGCATTGTCCTTGCAGAAAAGTCTTCTAAATTTTGGGTTTCTTTGGTGCTGTAGAACGCTCACAACACGCTTCTAGAGGGGGTACGGTTTTTGCTCGAAGCTCGAACTTCAGAGCCCCCTAGCGTCGGAAAGCCTCGCTATTTGTGGATAATATTTTGGATTTGGGATACGTCTACCAACACCATCAACTGTGATTTTTTCGTGAAAATCGAGGGTGGTCGAGCAGCATCGCTGGATCACTGGCCTGGAATGATATTCTTTGCATATGCGCAACAGTCATACATCGAACAACCTTTTGTTATCCACGACCGAGTTTCGCAGACTGAGTAGAGCGGAGCTGCGGGAAATAATACTCTTGTCCAACCTGGGAACGCCATATCGGCTGCTTTAGAAGCACTTGTTAATATATATGTAAAAAAATATTAACTTTGAAACGTAAGTATGACACGCTGAAATGTACAGGGTGTCTTTTTTATACACATTTTTCATTAAAAACGCCTATGGACATCCTGTTTTCATTTCTGTCACGGCCTCGTCCTCTGTCCGTCCGCTGGCCCAGAGATGATAGAAGTGAGAACAGGATGTCTATAGCGCTTATAGTTTTTTTTTGTGAAAAATCTGTATCGAAAAAAAGAAAGACACCCTCTACAGAACCTTTTAAACACTAGGCTACCTTCAGGTGGTTAAATATAGGGAAATAAAGAGGCGCCTGCAATGCCGTTCAACGTCGTTTTAATCCCCGTACAGAACATGAAAGAAGAAAACATCGCCAGGCAGATCCATCTTAACCATGTGGCATTGTAGAGTAATACCATTCCACTATAAATCGGGCGTACGAAAGAGTGCAGAGTTAATCTGTAAGAACACTTCGCTGCACAGACGCCCTCTCGCGGCCACCACACACCGTCACACTTAAGACTAGAACCACACAAAAGCGCCCTAGTGGCAGTTTCATTCAATGTGCAATTGCATTCCCGTGAAACTAAGTCCAGTAAGTATTTTTGCCAATACCAACAGAAATTAGCTTCATAAGTGAGAAACCTCCGGTTCCCAAGAGGCCCAGGATTTTGTGGCTCCAATCAATGGTTGGCGTAGGGATTTTCGCGCATGAAACGACGTCATGGTTTAATATTTCGGACTGTGCATGATATATGATAATACTACGCTTGATTCATTTCTCAGAGAGGGGGGATACATACATAATTCAGCGAAAGTTTCGTAGTCATTATGGGCCGCAGTTCCCTGGAGCGAGAAACTTGCCTGCGATGGCACCATCGTCATAATGGCTTTACCATACTGTCGTGGTGCATAGCAGGGAAGTTGGAGCCATGCTCTTGTGCTTTCGGTTTTTGATTTCGGTTTGTATACTTCCGTGTTTCCCTCTCCTCACTTCCACAAACGCATTAATTACACTCTGAGTTCGTGTATTCAGCTCAAACAACATAATTCATTGTTCGATTCGTTTTCACGACAGAAAATTTGACGTGTTATGTCCCGTTTGATAGACCTTAGCTACACCACGGGCTAATTATCTCTGAAACACGACCTTCTTGGTTATAGCTACGATGTCAAAGGGACCTGATCTCAGCGCCCTATTTGGAGGCGAGTGGCAGCACGCTACAATCTAAGCCTCATACTTCCTGGCTACCACGTCTTCAGAGGGTACCATCGCTAAGATCAAGAGGTACAGATCACCCCATCATTTTGGAGGTCGTCCAAAAGTGGGTGATGCCCTTCCTTGCCCTCCTTTACACTTTCCCTTCCGTCTCGCTGAATTTTCCAACTGTCGGCGCGAGAAAGGAACAAAAAGAACGCAAACGAATCATTGTAAAACATCTATTTTTCCCAAAGCAGTCAATGAAGCAGTGTGCGCATCTGTGTGCGTACATGACACAAAGCTGAAGTAACGAGCTAAAGAATTACATGTATCTTCGACCTGGATGAACGAACAATGGAATCACCGTTTACGACTTTCTCTATACGGGAGACAGAAATAACTAAGTAAGATCAGCAAACTCGTGCGTCGAAGATAGTGTTGCATACTCACCAGTTATCTTCACTCCGTTTTCCAAGTTTCCCCTGATGCCACACACCATCCAGCCTGCAAAGTTTTATCAGTATAACAGAACAGCTGCTGCCTAAGTCTAACCCTAAGCAGTGGTGCTGGTTCTCAAAGGGGGTTACATCGTCTCTCTTGATCCCTGCTACAAAGAATATGAATGATGAGCGTATAGCGTATACCTGATGATGTGTCGAACTATTGACCCGTATGGTTGCTCCCGACATTCTCCAAGGTTTTTGTAAAGGTTCTGGACAAATATATGCTGTCTCATCTTAAGTATCAGTTGTTTGATACCCAACATGGATTTATCCCCCGTTGATCGGTTGAGACAAACTTGGTTACCTTTCTTGATTATGTTGCGCCGTATCTACATAAGCAGGGTCAAGTGGATAGCGTTTACTTTGACTGTACCAAGTATTTGACCTTGTGAACCATTCGCTTCTTGTGCGCAAACTCCGGCATTATGGCGTGTGCTCACGTTTCTTTTTTTTTTTTGGTTTGTCAGTTATTTAAACGGGAGGTTGAATATTGTAAGAGTCTCTAACAGCTTCACTACAAATTACGTTGCAAAGTCAGGTGTACCACAAGGCTCCATTTTGGATCCATCATTATTCGATGTCTTCATTAATGACGTGGATCACGTAGTAAGCTCTGCTAATCTTCTCAAGTTTGCCGTTGACCTGAAAATTTTTCTTGCTGTATCTGATATATCGGATTGTATATTGCTTCGAGCCGATGTTGATGCGGTTGCTACTTGGTGCCTTCACAACGGGCTCGTATTAAACACAGGAAAGACTAAAGTATTGCCGTTCACCAATAAAGTAAACCCTGAAGTTTTTGTTTATCGACTGTATGACACAGAGCTATGTAGCGTGTTCGCTATGAGAGACCTTGGGATCTGGTTGGATCATCGCCTCTCATTTAATGTCCATGTGGGACACGTTGTAAAAATAGCCTACCGAATTATTGACATTATCCCTAGAATGAGTCCTGACTTGAGCGGACCAGGTTGTATGCAGACTCATTTTGTATCTTTTCTTTTACCTGTCTTAGAATTTGGGTCAGTTGCATGGAATTGTATTGGACAAACTAATCTGTATAAAAGATTCATCCTCAGTGCATAAGTCGACGACGTCATGTCAAGCCCTCTAATTCCAGGAGACGTTTTTTTCGTCAGCCAATCAAAATGGTCGCAACACTCGGCGTCACGCACGGACGGAGATTGTGCGGGGAGCTCGTCGCCGTATAGCTCGTGTTGTTGCAGACTAATTTTATTTACAACTGTCATTGCCAAGCCTTCACCACAAAAGAGAATCTCCGTGTGCATGTGTGACTCGTTTATTAGTGTGAAAGAACTGATGTTCTGAGGCTGGAACAACATAGAAGGGACAAATACATGCAAGGTATGTATGTAATTCCGGACATATGTATGTATTTGGCCCTTCTATGTTGTTCCATCCTCAGAACATCAGTTCTTTCATGTTCATCAGTTGCCGCCTGCGTCGATCCCGTCGTATGAATGTGTGTTTGAGTGAGCAAAATGTAAGAGTGAAAGGAGGATGAGTGAGAGAGAGTGGCTGATTTGTCCCTTCAGATGACGCACCCTGGAAGTCGCTGAGAAGGCGTGTTAGCTTAGCTGAATTGGTAGAGCCCTGGACCGGCAATCCAGAAGATGTGGGTTCGAGTCTTACAGCTGGCTAACCTTTTCAGTGACTTTCATCTTTCATCGTTTATTAGGTTTAGCAAAAAGTATCGGATGTGGTTAATGAGGGAACAGGGCACGATAAAGAGGGGACGGAGGCCAGGGAGGATTACGATTGGCCTGCGGACGGATAGAAATTGGCCTATTTGTCCATTCACATTGCACGTAAATCGTATGACGCTAAAGCACTATCTTGTACAGGGACATCATCGCCCCGGGCGCCGTTCAAGTTTTACGTCTCGGATGTGCTTTACGATGAAAGGATGGTATTTCATATCGTTTTAGTGATTTCCACGCTTAGTAAAATGCATCAAATGAAAAGAAGAGAAGATTTAAAGTTACTGCAAACAGTAGGCCTCCAAGCTCAGAAAATGTGTCTATTTGATGCCTCAGTACTCTTACTCAGAACTGTCGTTACACTTGATCCCATAATTCTATAGAAAATGAGAGGATGGGATTTTCCAAATGTTGTTAAATATTAAAGAAAAGAAATCCGCAGGCCCTGACGGCGTTCCGAACGTCTTTTAACAAAGCTATGCTCAATGGGTCTCAAATATATTTGCATTATCTTTCGCTGTTCCGTTGACTCTGCAACATTGCCAACGATTGGTTGTGTGCAAGAGTGGTCCGCATTCATAAAATTGGAAACAGGACCCTTGTACAGAACTACAAGTCGATCTCACTTACCAGCACATGTTGCAAATTATTCGAACATATTCTATACAAACACATAATGTCGTTTCTGGAAACTAACGGCCTGCTTAGTAGCTTTCAAGATGGTTTTCGTCAGAAGTTTTCTACTGTCACGCAACTTGTCACAATACACGACTTCGCTGTGGCGGTCGATGAGGAAGGACAAATAGATGCCACTTTCTTAGACCTGGCAAAGGCATTTGATACCGTCCCTCACTCAAAACTTATTCATAAACATAAAGGAATAGGGTTATCGAACAAGATTACGAACTGGGTGTCTGCCGACTTGAGAAACCGCTGTCAGTACGTCACTATATCTAATGGAAAATCCGGTAAATTGAGTGTGTTATCGGGCGTGCCGCTGGGTTCGGTGTGAGGATTCTTGCTCTTCCTCATCTATGTTAATCATATAACTGAGTCCTAGACCCCAACGTACGGATAAGATTGTTTGCAGATGACTGTGTAATTTACTCCCCGATTTCATCTCCCAAAGCCGCATTGCTTTAATGACAACATTGCAAGAGTTGCAGTTTTTTTTTTGGTTGGGTGTTAGCGCCGCGAAGCAACAGTGGCTATGAGCGGCGTACAGATGTGGACGGACAGAGAGAGGACAGCAGGAAGGACTGAGGGACAGGGGGATTACTATGCGCCCTGGGCCGACTTCAACGGGAACTGTGCCGACATTCGTCTGGTAAGTCTTCGGAAAACCCAGGGAAAACCTCAGACAGCACAGCCGGCTGTAGGATTCGAACCCACCACCTCCTAGTCTACAGCTGGACCTTGGTTACCCCCAACGAGCGGACGCCTTAGCCCACTCGGCCATGCCTAGTTGCAGAGTGGTGCGACATGTGTGGAATGATGATTAACTATAAGACAGTGACTCATGACTATAAGTGACTCATGGCAGTGACTCATGACTAAGACTCATAAGTGACTCATAAGTAAGAAGATCTTCTTACTTATGAGTCACTTATGAGTCTTAGTCATGAGTCACTGCCATGAGTCACTTATAGTCATGAGCCACTGTCTTATAGTTAATTTCACTTCGTCATTTCACTTCGTCAACCTTTTGAAGGATCCTGGTATTAATCTGATAAGTGAAGCTGTGACCTGCCTCGAGGCAGGTCACAGATTCACTTATCAGATTAATACCAGGATCCTTCAAAAGGTTGACGAAGTGAAATATCTGTCAGTAAAGCTAATGTCAAATTTAAGTTGGAATAACCAAATTGAGAACATCTGCAATTCTGAATTTGGGAGGCTCTTTTCACTCAGCAGGATAATAAGACGTGCTCCGCCGGATGTTAACAGCCTATAGAACATACATACGTCCAATACTAGAGTACGCCGCAGTTGTATGGGATCCGTCCACAAATAGACACATTGGCATGCTCGAACGTGTTCAAAGATTATCCGCTAGGTTCATTTACTCAAAATACAAACATTCAGACTCAGTTTAGCGATTGTTGCAACGGGCAGGCGCCTGTAGCCTGTAGTGTGGAAGAAGGGAACGATTGGTCTCCAGATTTCGAGACATGCGAGTTGCTAACATCGACCAGTGTCGATGTTGCCGGTTTTCTCGAAAGGGCTAGAAAAGGTAATTCACAAAAGATTACATCGGTTCATAGAAAAACACAACCTTATATCGGATCCACAATTTGGCTTTATGAAGGGCAGGTCTACCGACCAAATGTGAAGGAGATGATTTTAAAAAAGTTTGAGGGAAAAAAATGTATTAGGGGTGTTTATATTCTTCTCTAAAGCATTTGACAGAATTGATCGCAAAATACTTTTGGATAAGTTATTTATGTATGGCATTCGGGGTAATGTACTTCAACTTTTCCGTACAAAGCTATCTTGTCGGAAGCAATCCGTGCAAATTAATTCTGATATATCAGACTTGCAAAATATAACAATTGGTGTACCTCGAGGAAGCATTCCCGGTCCATCTTTATTTAATTTATATATTAACGATATCATAGACATAGCACGCACAGTCTCGTATGTAATATGTATACGCCGATGATGTCAGTATATTTTTGTCAGGGTCTTGTGCGAATGACTTGATTAAACGAACTAATACAGTACTTGATACCATGCACTCTTGGGCACAGAAAAACAAACTTATCGTAAATACGAAGAGTACTAAGGCTATGATATTTCGACCTAAAAATAAGAAAGTTTATAGAGATATCGAACTTAAAATGGCTTCCAATTCTGTCGACATAGTGGATAGATTTAAATTATTGGGAGTATATTTTTCTCATGCAATGTCTTCGGATGAGCACTATCGACACGTACAATCCAAAATATGTGGAGCAGTAGGGACACTTTACAGACATTTTTATGTCCCTACTAAATCTAAACTGGTAATATACAAGGCCTTATTTCTTTCTCACGTACAGTACTGTCACCTTGTGTGGGGAACCTCGACCAAGAAATATATCGAATCCCTTTTAGTCTTACAGAAAAAAGCAATACGGGCAATAGCAAATGTAGGTTACAATACGAGCACAAAACATTTATTTAAAAATTTATCCCTCCAAAGGGTGACAGAATTGTACAAGTATCACTTAATTTTAACGTATAAACGCATGCATCACCAAAATAACTAAGCTTTCATAACATTGTTAAACTAGACAAAAATGAACACTTGGACTGCTTACGTTCCCTTCCGACCTGGGTTGTTCATAGGCCCCGGACAGAATACGGAACACAACTAATATCATACCAGTTGCAGGTTAGCTTCCTAAACATAAGCAAACCTGACATTAGGCGTCTTCTCTTTGCCGCTGATAAATAACGAATAACATGTCTTCAGTTGTGTACGGTTCTTTCGAAGTGTTTCAATTAACGTAGCTTCCATGTGTTATTTTTCTTTTTTTTTTGTACTTTGTATCGCTCATGTTACTTGTAGTGCTGTGTCACTTGCTTGTGTTACATGTGTGCTACATGCTTGTCTTACTTGTAATGCTGCTTGTACTGCTGCAGAAGGGGCTAGGGCTTGTCAAGCCACATTGTGTGGCTTTTTTTCTCATTACCCTGGGCTTAGTGTAAAAAGTAAGAACAAATAAATGAAATGAAATGAAATGAACCAAGGGTCTCATATCAACTTACAATGTCTCAGAAACCGGAAGAATTGTTGGCGGCCTCGCGTTCCTCTGTGCTCCGGTGTTCCTTCCCAGTTTGCAGAGGGCAGTGATACTGTGTTTCATGCGTACTGTCATGTGGCTGTCCATGCATCAGTATAGGAATAGCGGCAAGGATGCATTTTAAACTATGAAATGAAAATATGAAATGAAAACGCATGTGTAAGCTGCAGCGAAGATAGAAAGCACGTATAGTGCGGGTCGGAGAGTTGAATCGAAACGTTTATAGGTTCGGTTCGGCTTTAGGTTCGACGATAACGGTTCAGTTCCGGTTTAGCTCCGGGAGCAACTATAATGGGTCGAACTGTTTTTTTTTTCTTCTTTCAAACAGTTCAGGACCCTAACCAGTTCAGGGGCCACGAGTGGGAGTAAAGCACAACAGACATGTTAAATCATACTTCCGTTGTGTGGTAAGGTGCTTGAACTGGACAGGAAGACGTCAACAGTTGTTCAAGGTTTTGAAAGATTTTGCGCGATATGAAAGACATGATTAGTAATGGTTACGATAGGAGCATAACCATGAATTACCAGTTTGGGTTGACTGCGACAGCACGTAGCTCGTGTCGCGGTAGTTCACTAATCCGCCGTTTTTTTTAAAATATGATTTCGGTATAGGAATGTAACAGTCAATTAACCAAGCCTGCTCCTTTAGCCTAAGTCTTTTGAGTCATTGAAATTATTGATTACCAGTCAGTAGACGCGAATACACGTTAAGCAACGAACGACGCTTCATGACATTTCATGAGAGCTGCTACCTTCGGTAGCCGTTACTTCATGATGCGACGTTTCATTCTTTCGATGCTTCATGGCAGTTGGATTGGCTCATTTCAGCTCCCAGGCAGGGGGGTTGACGTTTCTTAATTAAGTTTGATTGGAACGATGCCATTCTGAGCCCGGGGTCTTTATGCAAAAGGCGCGCTAACGTGTTATCACTGACCGCCACCGTGCCATCATGTCGCCGTAGAATGGAGTGTTGTGGAACAAAGACAGCACAGGCAAGAGTAAGTGCAAACAGGGAAGATCCACCCATTTTCGACGATTGGCGATTCTTAAATGCGATGTCAGTACATATATTTGTTTTCACCTCTTTAATTTCAAATGCACAAAGAAAGCCAACTTTGGTATCTTCTTAACTTTAAATAAAGTTGTTGTTCATTCTGACCACCATGATGGGGCTATCCCTTTACTTTGTAAGTGGCTGATGTAAGCTCACACGCGATATGTGTCAACGATCAGTTATGCAGTTAGGGTAGACACCATGTACAGCTGTGTAAGTCACTTCATGAATGCTATACCCAAAGCTGTCGTTGATCCATAATCCTTATATACATTCATGTCTATGTCCAAGACGTTAATAGTCATAACACTTTTAAGTTACCATGTTTGTATATATGTCGCGACTCCAGCAAATCTATAGCATTTCTGCACAGTACGACTTTTTCGGCCAGCAACATAAAGCTACGAAGCTAATAAAAGAAGAAGATGTAGTTTTATGTTGATGCACAATATGCAAAGTTCCGCCCTTACCAATTCAAATATTTCTGGGCGTTTGACGCTCTCTTGTCTGCGTAGTCCCTAATTGTGGTCTGTCTCGGCATATTCTCGTTGTTTTGTTGCTTCCGCCCATTGTTCCGTATGGACCGTTATTTGAACCGGTTACCGGTATTTTTTAACGGTTCAGTTCCGGTACAGCTCCAACATGGCGTCGACTGTTTCTGCTCGGTTCAGTTCCCGTTAGACCAAAAATAACGGTTAATAGCGGTTTTCGGTTCGGGTTCGGTTCGACTCTCTGGCGTGGGTCAAATGGTTAACTAAGTGTCTCAAGGGGAAGTTGACGACGATGTTCATCTTGTGGAGGTGCCCTGCGTAGATAGACACAGAACATATGTCGTGCATTGACACTGCATATATTGCAAAGTCAACATGTCCATGCAATCAAAAAAGAAAAAGGAACCGCGAGGATACGTATACTGTGACTGGTTACCGAAACGGCCATCTGGTGGTCAGAAAAGTCTCACAGCAGCATATCACAGGAGTTAACCGGCATACTTACGTGGCTATAGTCAGTAACGTAACTCCTGGAGGCGAAGTTCAGCAATCGCCTCTGGGGCCAGGGTCCCAAGGGAGGCAATCGCGCGACTCTCAATCCAGACCGCGCCTCTGAGTGTAGGCTCTGAACTGCAGGCACGGTAAATACACCTATTAAAACCCTTTACTTTCCACCGTCTCAAACGGGAGGGAGACATAGGTGACATGGGGCCTCCGGGCGCCCAGGCTCTAGTTACGCCACTGGCTGTAGTGGGGAAGCCGTCTTATGGAAATGTCACGTGGATCACACTACATTGGCCGAGCTCGCAGAATCGTAACCGTTTCTCCTATGGCCACTTACGTAAAAACCCTGAGATTTTTCACTCTTGTATCTCGCACCAACTCTGTCTTTGGAGACGAACCCCAATGCTGTGCGAGAAACTAGAGCTCGCTTCGCAATCTTTACTTTACCGATATCGTTCGACCCTCATGTGTACCTTGTCACTCCCTAAGAACAGTTGCTCCGCACAAAGA